>NC_134959.1:16572416-17184916 GCF_965638725.1 Aptenodytes patagonicus | reverse complement strand
TTTAAACTCCTTGACTGCCTTGGCACAGCAAAGAAAAAGCAAGCCACCAAATGTAACTGCTTTTGAAGCAAAAAGTAATTCAGATGAGGCATTCTTTAAGCATAAATGCAGGTTCTGTGCTAAAGTGTTTGGGAGTGACAGTGCCTTGCAGATTCATTTACGTTCTCACACTGGTGAGAGGCCATTTAAATGCAACATATGTGGAAACAGGTTCTCCACAAAGGGAAACTTAAAAGTCCACTTTCAGCGTCATAAAGAAAAATACCCTCATATTCAAATGAATCCGTACCCGGTGCCAGAGCATTTGGACAATATTCCTACAAGCACGGGTATTCCTTATGGGATGTCTATACCGCCAGAGAAACCTGTCACGAGCTGGCTGGACAGCAAGCCAGTCCTCTCTACCCTGACGACTTCTGTTGGCCTGCCACTCCCACCAACGATTCCAAGCTTGACCCCATTCATCAAAACTGAGGAGCCTCAGCCGATTCCCATTAGCCATCCTTCCGCTAGCCCTCCCTGCTCTGTCAAGAGTGACTCGGGAACAGCTGATCCCACATCAAAAATTTCCAATGGACTTTCTGATGAGGCAGAGGCTGGTGCTTTGCCTACCTCAAATGGCAAAATGGAAGAAAACTCTCAAAACACAAGCACCATCACTAATGTGAGCAGCTCCGTGAGCTCACCGGCAGCAGACTTGGGCTCCGGCGGTGTCGCCAATTTTACAAATCCACTGATGCCTCTAATGTCAGAGCAATTTAAGGCAAAGTTTCCATTTGGAGGACTATTGGATTCAACGCCAGCATCTGAAACGTCAAAATTGCAGCAACTGGTAGAAAACATCGACAAAAAGGCAACCGATCCTAACGAGTGTATCATTTGCCACCGAGTTCTCAGTTGCCAGAGTGCACTGAAAATGCATTATCGCACACATACCGGAGAGAGGCCATTTAAATGTAAAATCTGTGGTCGCGCTTTCACTACTAAAGGCAACTTAAAGACTCATTACAGTGTCCACCGTGCCATGCCCCCGCTGAGAGTACAACATTCATGCCCGATCTGCCAGAAAAAATTCACCAACGCCGTTGTGCTACAGCAGCATATCCGAATGCACATGGGAGGGCAGATCCCCAACACCCCAGTCACGGAAAACTATCCTGAGTCGATGGAATCAGATACGGGATCTTTTGATGATAAGAATTTTGATGATATAGACAACTTCTCAGATGAGAACATGGAAGACTGTCCTGACAGCAGTGTGCCAGATACACCTAAATCTGCGGATGCATCACAAGACAGCTTGTCTTCTTCCCCTCTGCCCCTGGAAATGTCAAGTATTGCTGCTTTGGAAAATCAGATGAAGATGATCAATGCAGGACTTGCTGAACAACTTCAGGCAAGCTTAAAGTCGGTTGAAAATGGGTCAGTGGAAGGGGATGTTTTGACTAACGATTCGTCATCTGTCGGTGGTGATATGGAAAGCCAAAGTGCTGGAAGCCCTGCTGTCTCAGAGTCTACCTCTTCCATGCAGGCCTTGTCCCCATCCAACAGCACTAATGATTACCACAAGTCACCAAGTATCGAAGAGAAACCAGTAAGAGCTTTACCAAGTGAGTTTGCCAACGGTTTGTCTCCAACCCCTGCTAACAGTGGTGCTTTGGACTTGACGTCTAGTAACACTGATAAAATGATTAAAGAAGAGTCTCTGAGTATGCTCTTTCCTTTCAGAGATAGAGGTAAATTTAAAAACACCGCGTGTGACATTTGTGGCAAAACATTTGCTTGTCAGAGTGCCTTGGACATTCATTACAGAAGTCATACCAAAGAGAGACCATTTATTTGCACAGTTTGCAATCGTGGCTTTTCCACAAAGGGTAATTTGAAGCAGCATATGTTGACACATCAAATGCGAGATCTACCATCACAACTTTTTGAGCCCAGTTCCAGTATCGGCCCTAATCAGAACTCTTCGGTTATGCCCGCTAATTCACTGTCATCGCTTATAAAGACTGAGGTTAATGGCTTTGTGCACAGCTCTCCTCAGGATAGCAAAGAAGCACCCTCTGGTCTAGTTGCTTCGGGGCCGCTGTCCTCCTCTGCCACATCCCCTGTCCTGCTCCCTGCTCTCCCCAGAAGAACCCCCAAACAGCACTACTGCAACACGTGTGGGAAAACATTTTCTTCCTCCAGTGCTCTGCAGATCCACGAAAGGACACACACTGGTGAGAAACCTTTTGCCTGCACTATATGTGGAAGAGCATTCACAACAAAAGGCAATCTGAAGGTACTTTTTCCTCTTGCTGTTCTTAGGTTTCATTTTCTCCTTGCTGGGGGTTTTTAATTTTTTATATCTGTTAATGTTGCAAGCAGTGGTACCTTTGGGTATCTGTGGTGTGACAAATGGTGTGTTTAGTCAGCTCTGGTAGACCTAGATGGCCTCTTGTTGAGTGGTCATGTTGGCAGCCGGTCTGAAGCGTGACCTGTTTTTGGTGCTTAATTAAAATTCATCTACCAGCAAAGACTGTCTATGTAGAGTGTGAAACGGAACAGCACAATGATGGTAAGGAGCATTAATTAACAGAGAAATGCATTTTGTAACTCACACACCTCTTTAAGAAGTGAAAGGCTCTTGAATGTGCTGTTTTTCATAACTATCATGTAAGATGATGAGTGTTTAAAAAAACTATTAACGTAATTCTGGAACTAATGAGCATTACTTTAATTGATTATATAACTAACATTTCCTACTGATATGTGTTTGAAAAAGCAAATATACTTAAGTTTTAGAACACCAGTTGAGCACTTTACTGTGTACATTTTTCTGTTGACAGAGTATTTCTCTAGAGGTTGCTGCCAGTAATGTGAGATGAATAATTACTTTCAGGCCATTCTGTCTATACACGAGGCTCTCCGATGAGCAATCAGTAAAGGATACTTTCTGCCTGTCTGAAAAGGACGTTTATAGGGTAAAGGGTGTCAAATACAATACTTACCATTGCAATGAAAGTGGACATAGCAATTCTAGCCCTGAAAGCAGCTATCTGCAATTGACAGAATAACATGAAGTCATTATAAACTAAATACATGTAATAAAAAAAAAAAAAGTAACAAGCAATGCATTGTTCAGCAGGAAAACAGGGTATTCTAGGTAATGGTGATGGGCTAATCCAGAAGAAGTTTGTGTATTATTCCAGATGGGAAATGGAGCCCTGCATCTGCTGCTGTTAGTGCCATTCAATATGTAACAAGACTGGACATGTTCATGGACTGCTGCCTTTTCTGTGATCAAAATAAGTTTGAAATCCCTGTCAACCCCTATTTTTTGTTTGTTTGTTTCTTCCTTTCTTCCTTTGTTTCTTTTCAGGTTCACATGGGCACTCACATGTGGAACAGTACTCCTGCAAGACGAGGCAGACGACTTTCCGTAGATGGCCCCATGACATTTCTAGGAGGCAATCCTGTAAAGTTCCCAGAAATGTTTCAGAAGGATTTGGCTGCGCGGTCAGGGAACGGAGACCCTTCCAGCTTCTGGAACCAGTACGCAGCAGCACTCTCCAATGGCTTGGCCATGAAGACCAACGAGATCTCCGTCATCCAGAATGGCGGCATCCCTCCGGCGCCGGGGGGCCTGGGCAACGGTGGCAGCTCTCCCATCAGCGGCTTGACAGGAAGCCTGGAGAAGCTCCAGAATTCAGAACCCAATGCACCTCTAGCTGGTCTGGAGAAAATGGCAAGCAATGAAAATGGGACAAACTTCCGTTTTACACGTTTCGTGGAAGACAACAAAGAAATTGTAACAAATTAGAAAAAACTCCATAAATAACATTCCTGCAAATAGTGCAACCTAGGGTTGCTTTTTTCAAGCCGCAGGCTATGACATTACAAAGACTTTCTTTTGTACCATGTTCTACTTCTAGAATTCTAAGAGAGCTTATTTATTAGTGATATAACCTTGCTTTGCAAACAAATGCAAGCATTAACTTTGGTCTCCTGTATTTTGAACTAAATACTAATCGACTAGAGTGCTGTAAACTTGCTGTAACATTTATGGCAGTTGCAAGTCTGTTCTGCTAGGTGATCTTATTCTGGCATTAACTTATTTTCTATATCCAGTTTAACATGAACTCTGGTATTGATGCGATGCCTCAGTGATGCATTAGATCTCTAATAAAAATCTGTATATAAATGTACACTTTGATCCTGCTGGAAATTTTATCAGCAAACACATTGTTTAATTTTTCCAAACAGAATTAAGAAAAGGACTGAAAGGATACAGACTGAACAGTGTGGGTCCTTTACACAGCTCAGTTTTTGATTTTTATTATAAAATTAAAACTGCTTTAATTTTTGTAGGTTTAACATTTTCCGTTTTGAACTGTTATTTGTATTGTGCTTTTTACTTGAGTCGTCTTAAATGTTAATACGTTTCTGTACAGTAATAAGCACGCAGATTATTAGAGAAGATACTGAAGTGTTGTTTTGGTAGTTGAAACTGAGACGTAACATTTTGCCTTGTAGGTATATTCATTATAGAAAATGTGCTGGACTTTCACAATGCTGCTAAGTATGGCATCTTGAACAACTTCCGCGGACAACTGTAGATGCTCCTGTATATACAATAAGACATCACTTTCATTAAAATGTACATATGTTCCTTACAAGACCAAGCCCTACTCCTTGACCAAGGGAACAAGTATAGTGTTTGTTTATTTTGTATTAGGTATTGGGGGGGGCAGGGGGAACCTTGGACTGTTACATGCACTTTCTCGGAAAGTTGAAAGGAAAAGAGGTCCAGTTTCTTTAACATTTAATACTTACTAACAGCAGAGATACTGTAATTTTACTCGAGTAATCAAATACATTTTTGCAACAGATAAAATTCTCTGTCTCTGTGTTTTTAAAGTGTACCTGTATTTAGTAATCACTTTGTATTATTTAGCCTTTCCCTTGGTTAACATGAACTGTCCAGGTTGTATGTGTGTGTTTATATTTGTAAGTATGGGTATACATATATGTATTGCATATTAATTGCTAGTATATTTTTCATACCCCCTAATAGTGGGAAATTTCTCCTTAACTATTCAACTCCTTCTCCTCATAAAATTGTAGATATTTTGGCATTTTTAATTTCTTTATAAAAAAAAGTGCTGCTAGCAAAGACCTTATTGAGCCTAGGTAAGTTTCCTTTGAAGGAAATAATTTATCACATTTAAGGCTTGATTTGGTTCAAATGCTTTATATTTGATATTAATTTTATTCTATGAGATTGTATGTTTGTGGCATGCTTACGCTGCTATATCTGTGTTAAGATGTCCACTTGCAAGCCTCCGTATGCTATACGGGGTTTATAACTTGATTGTTAAAAAAAAAAAAAAAATTGCTTTGGCCTTGCACATGATTTGGCTTCCCTTATGCACCTGCAATGATCATTAACCTCAATGGGAGTTTGGGGAAACAGAATTCAGCCCAATATTTTCACCCAGTAGAGTTTTATCTCCTCACATTATCATTTATGAAAAATAAATCAGTTTGGCTGCCTTCAAATTATGCCTTCAAAAAACCCAACAGGAATAACCGATTTTATGTTCATGTGAAAATATATATATATTTTTTACAATTCCAACATTTAGGTATTTTGTGTTATGGGATTTTCTTCAGTTTGGGGGGAGTTGCTTGCCTTTTTAAACAAGAAGTAATCACTTTGCTCTTCCTTCTAGTTGTAAACTGGGCATCATAGAGGATTTAACACTGAAAAGCTGGGGTGAGAAATACTTTTCTTGAGGACTTTTACCCTTCATATGATTATGAATCCTTAGTAAAGTATTAACGCTGTAGTCTGAATACCTCTTGGACTTCATGTCTTTAGAACTTTTTCCTGTTCAAATGTGATGATTCATCTGGTACATGATATGCATTTTTGTTAACATGTAAGTTGTACACTAGAGCCAGCTGGCTTGTCAATGTGAATATTTAAGAATTTCAAGTCACCTTTTGGTCTCAGAAAAAGGTAAATTAAACGGATTTTGATGATTTTATCAGTGAAATACTAACTAATTCTCCTTTTAAACTGAGTTTAGATTTGTGCAACAGAGAAGCAAGAAAGGGTTGGCAGACCCCAGTGTTCTGGGAGGGTTTCCTTCACGCGGCTTCGAGTTTCATTAACGGCTTTAACTCCAGCCCTCGGAGCCTCTTCTCACGTTAAAGCCCAGTCTTTGGCTGCCGAGGGCCTTTCAGCCCCGCCGGAGAACGGGTAGAGAGGTCCGTCCCGGCCGGGGAAGCCGCGCCTGGGGCAGCCAGGTCCCGCACTAGCGAGCCTCCCCGGGCACCCGGCTGCCGGACGCTCCCTGCCGCTGGGTAACGTATGCACTTGGCGTTTTTCAGAAAAAAGGAAAAACAAAAGGCTATTTTCTTTCCAGTATTTTAGGGTCTGGGGGTTCCCCCGTCTCCCCGGCTGCTGGATGCCCTATTCCCTCCGGCGGAGCCCGCCCCGCGAGGACACCCCTCGGCTCGCTGCCCGCGCGCTGTGGGGTGGGGCGGGGGCAGCTCGCGCACTCAGGCGACCGTTAGGCGCGACCGTTGGGGGCGGCCGTTGGGGGCAGCTGAGGTAACTTCCCCGCCCCGCTGAGGGGGTGCCGGGGGAAACGGGCACCGGGGACCGCGGAGCGGGCGCGGTGCGGGCCGCCCCGCTGCCCGAGGGGCTGCATTTCCTCGCCCAAGGTCAGGCGTTCCCCGCGAAGGGCGACAGACCCTTTTCTCTCCCAGCCTTTCGGAAGCGTTGCCCTGAGGCCGCGAGGAGCCCGCCCCGGGGACGGGAGCTGCAGCGGGCGAGGCTCCTCGGGACACCCTTTCCCCCAGCCGCCCGCCTGATTGCAACGATTGAGCCCGGCTGGGCGGGGGTTCCCCTAATAAGCCAGTGCGCTGCCCTACCCTGCTGGGTTTTTGCTGCTGTTTCAGTTTATGCTTCCCTCGCTACCGTCTGCGAAGGTGGGTGCTGGGGGGAGGAATCAACCGTTCCCCTGTCCCGTGCCTGCCGCTGCGCCGGGCTCGGCGGAGGGTGCCTGGGCTGTTATCCCTGCGCTGCAGAGGGAGTTTTCGTTCCCTCTCTTCTGCCACCCCCGAACGGAGCTGCGGTCCGGCCCGCTGCGGAAGCCGGGGACGTCCCCCTAGGGTGCTGAGGCCGTGCCCCGCGAGGTGCGGGGTTAGGGTCGGCTCGGGCTCCCCGCCCCGTCAGGCGGAGCGCCAGGCTGGCCTCCGCCTGCGAGCTGTCGGAGAATGGGGGGGCCGGGAATAAATCGCTCTGGAAATGCGGAATGTTAAATTTCCCGTTACTTGACACCAGGCCGTGGGGACCGGGGGAAGTTACCTCTCCCCAGAGCTGTCCTCTGGCAAGCGCACAAAGGTGCCCGAGTCGCCTCGCAGCTGGGCGCCGCGCTACCTCGCTGCAATTACCCAGCGCAGGATTTCCTATTCACAGACATTGAATTAATCCTTATTCAAGAATAGATTTTTTTTTTCTTTACAGTTTTGTTTGCGCGGCCGCATTTTTCTCATTAGCAACAAAGTTTTCTTCCCCTTTTTTTCCCCCCTCTCTTTCTCGCCTATCACAATTTTATCCGTTAAAATAAAGCACAGTGGGGTGGATTTTTTTTTTTTTCTCCTTTTTCTTCTAAGCGCCAACGATCGTTCAGCGCATTCATTTAATCAGCCCCAGTAATTTTCTTCACACAGAAACAGACGTGATTTATTTAAACATTGGGCTCCTTGCGTGTGAAACTTCCCGGCTTGGGAAGAGCCTGCGGCGGAGCGGCCGGAGGCGTCCGGCCCGTGCCGGCTGGGTAAACCGCCGGGCTGCCCCTCCCGACGGACGTTTTTGCTAGCAGACGGCCCGTGAATTTGGGGGTTTCCCCGAATGCTGCAGGACGAATGCACGAGGCGAGGACGTGGCGGCTACTGAGAGAGAGGAGCTGGGGGCGCGCCGTTCGCCTGGCTGCGGAGAGGGGCGCGCAGCCCTCCCGCGGTCCCCCGGCCACGGAGCAGCCCGGCGGGTGGTTACTTCACTTTCATGGGGCAAACTGGGGAGATGTAGCGGGTCAGACGGAATGAAAGGCGTGGAGGGCTAATCAAAAGGACCCGCTATACCAGCAGAGTGGAGAGAGAGAGAGGAGTCAGGGCAGCACATAGGCTGGACAGGTTTCTCTGTTGGCGAGGCAGGGGTGGGAAGGGAAGGGGAGCAGCAAATGGCCTGGCTTATTTCGTGTGCTGATGACGACCAAATCCGAAGCCCTTTTCTCGGGGAAAAGTCGGATAGATTTCGGTGTTTCTTCCTAGGCTGGGTTGTGGCTTGAGACTTAGGGACAGGTTGCAAGCCCTCCCTGCTGCAGCAGTCAACAAATCTCTCCAACCCTGCTTTGGAAAGAATATTTGCTGACCATCAAAATGCAACAGTTGCTGCTTGGTTTGACCTTTTCTTTGGGGCATACTTCCTGCTTTTGGGAGTCCTGAAGTCACAAGCTACCTGGTTGCGTCTTTGCAGGAGGCCAGTTTTACTTGGCAGGAGAAGGTGTGACTTTGTAGCGTGACAGTTCTTTTTTGCTGTCTCCCTGCCGGTCTTCAGTACTTCTCCAGTTTTATCTTGGGTTTTTTTTAATGGAAATAACATTTTCTGTTTGGTTTCCTTCTCTCATGAATATCAGTTGACAGAAGTTAAAATAATGTTTTGCAAATAAGTGGGTACAGTTATTTACACAAGCCGGAAGCAACATATCTCTTAACTGCTGAGTTGAAATATAATGTTTTAAAGATTTTACATACAATAGTGTCTTATATAAATACCTATCTCGAGACAAAAAGTTAAGGCAGAGTAGAGGCTTGGAAATATTAATATTAATAGGAAAGAACAGGAATAATTGGAAAGTATGCAACTTCAGCTGAGAACAGAGTTACTGACAGCTGCGTTTATGTTCAGTTTCCTGATTTGATATTTCTGTTTTTTACATCCAGGTTATAGATAATATTAGAATGGCTACCCTGAGCCAGTCCCTCAGGCAGTGGCCTAGCAGATGCCTGGAAGATGGCGAGTGCATGGTGATTCCTCCTTGGGAAGATCTCCTTGTTCCAGGGACACGGGATACTGGGAAGCCCTGAATCACATGCAGTGGCTGGAATATTTTACAGGTAAGTGACGTGTAAGCATGGCAGTGATTAAAATTAAGTTTCTGGCTCAAGTTGTATTACAGTTTTGTCCTACCATGAGTCTCTTCCTTTGATTTCCATTTTATCTTCTGTTTTTCTTTAGACACATATTTTTGAATCCACAGTCTAAATTTCTTACGAGGCAAAATCTCTCAATGATATGGGAAGAGTGAGAACAGGAGAGCAGGAAAGAGAAGTTTTCTTTAGTGCAGAAGTCTGTCTAGTACTGAGGAGCTGGTGAATAACATGCAGTCAAGGGTTGAAGACATTCTCTGCAATGCTCTATATGGTGGGTGGGGCCAGCATCTTGCATGCAGCTGACTCTGAGCATATGGTATACCTGTGAGAACACCTACCAGAGAGTTGCAGAGTAAGGAGTGATGTCATCTTCCTTTTTATAGCAGTTAACTGATTAGCCCAAATTGCAGGCTCTTCTTAACTCTCAGAAGTTACTGTCACTTTTGGAAAGCAGTTTAAATTCAGGTTAGATAGGGACCAAAAACATGTCCATGCCCATATTAGACTTTGTCACCAGTGCTAATAAGGAAAGTCCTCACTGGAACGATCAGCCCTGAAACTCCTGGTGTCACTTCATTTCAAAAGTAAGAAGTCTCTCCATGGTAGCAGACATTCACATCATCTGTACAGACAGCTCTCTTGACCAGGGCCGTGCTGAAGTGCAAAGGTCTATTTTCATTATTTAAAGGTCTTAAAAATGCAGCATCACAATGTCAGGTGGGTGTAGCAGAAGCCCTGCAGCACCTGGCATCAGGTGGTGCAACACAAGCAGTATTTAGGATTGAATATAGAAAGCAAAAAATTGAGTGGTCTGGCACACTATCATGGATTTAACCCCACTGGTCACTACTTTCTTTCTTTTCCGTGAAAAAGAATTTCAAAGCTGAGCCAGCGAGACTAACCAGTTGAATAATGTTAAAATTTTTTTCAAAGCAGTGCCTGTTTTGAAAATGGGCTTCCTTTAGCAGTGAATAATTCTAAATTGCTTTCCTTTCATTGGGATTTTAAAATATCAATTAATACATAGTGAAGCTAACATTTGTTTCATATGTACAATAACTAAGTGGATAATCATGTTCAATGCTAAATGTGCATTCATATGAACTCCTATCTTTCTGTTGGTTAGAGGATCCAGAGAATAGCAAATTATATATAGAGAGACAGAACAGATTTCAAAGGTTTATGTGTCTGTTTACTTGTCTAGGCTGAATACTGAGTTCTCTTGGCAAGTTGTGTCAGAGCTGCTGATGAGAACGAGGCTGTTTGTGACGGTTAGATCACTAGTTAGCTCAGTTGTGGGGATACCGTAATACCAGTGTAGACCTCTGGTGCTGATACACTTAAACTAATTTAACCCCCTGCTTAGGTCAGCCCAACTTATTTTGGCTTCTAACACTGATGAATGTCTGAGCGCTGCACAGACAATTTCTGTAAAAGTGTCTGTGGCAGTTAAAGGTGTTACTGTCTTTCCCTTTCAGTCCAGACGTTTATTTGTGTCCACTGAGATTCCTCCCCCCTCCCATATTTGAGTGGGTGGAATAGATCGTATAAGCACTCTTTATTCATATCACTGCAAAGACAGAGTGATTTCTTATTTGGTGAATAAGACTTTAAGATAAGGAAGTGTCCAAAATGTACCAGGCAGGTTTGCAAAGCTTAAGGAGATCATCTTACGAAAGGAAGTTGAGCCTATGTATCTGTGAGTCAGGCAGAAAAGTATTCATAAAGCTACAGCTTGTCTGAGCCAGAATTTCATGAGATGTTACCTTCCAAACCAAGCTTCCTAAAAGGGCTAACTGTCTACCAAATGGGCTTAGCTTAAAATGCCACCGAAGGCATTTTTAAGATAGTATGACTAACTTTGCACTGAAGTGGAGGAAGAACACTCCATAATTTGTCCTGTTGTGACAGAGCTCAGCAGTAACAGCTTAAAACACAAAGGCTATTACTTTAGCAGTCTCCTTACTGACATTAGATAGTCGCCTAGAGTCACTTTTCTTGCTTGACCTATACCAAACAGTAGACTGGGCTCCTGTGTTCTCTCCTGGATTTGAAGAAGTTATTAAACCAATTCTGTCTTTCCAAAGCTTTATGCATTCATGCTGGCATCCTCAATAAAGCTGGGACACAAACAAAAAAAGCAAACAAACCAGTCACAATAGCATTCAATGCACTTAAACTTGGAGGAAATGAAAATCAATATTTGTCAAATGGAGGGAAAAGGTACAATGGACTGAGGAAAAATGTCCGGCTTTCTTAAAAGCCATTAGTGAAAATGAAAAGTTGACAGCAATACTGAAATTTAATTCCTGCATCGGTGCTGTTTGAACAGATGATTTTGTTGTTGTTTTCACCCTCTGTCTGCTGATGCATGCACTAGGTTGATGCACACGTATTCCTTTATTGTTAGTGCTGTTGAATGGAATTTATTACATTTTAATTGTGCATGGTTTGGAACCTTGGAGGCTTGTATAAAGCCTTCACTTGTGGTTAAAGTGTGAGGGGCTAATTTAGGAAATGTAAATTTCATCCCTGGCTCTGGGCACGTGTGACCTTGGGCAAGTTGCTCTAATCTCTAGATGCACTTTGTAAAATGATGCTAACAGTAGTTCCTTACCTTTAATTTTTGTTTATTTTGGACATTTAGATAGGAAACTGTCCAGATTGGTCTTTTACAATGTGTGTATACCATACATGGCTACTCTCTTGGAATATAAATGGTTATAAAATATTCAATACAAAATGGCTATTTTGAATTTCAGCATCTACCAGAACACCTGGAAGTGCTCTACTGGTACCTCAGTACAATATTTGCCACTTACCAGATGAAGTTTAAAAGTTAATGCCACATTATACGTGCTTACACTTTTACTGTATTTGTAAGAACAAATCATCAGTTATTGCAAAAGGTCTCAAGAGATGCTGTATTTTTGCTGAACTACTGGATATAGCCACAATCTCTTAAAATTTTCCATGTAGACGAAATACCCCTTTCACAGGCACAGTGCAAGGAAATAGTAATTGCATTTGCTGCCTTGCAGACAAGTGCCTGTAGTTGATTTCCAATTTCAGTGATATTTATCGCAGATAACTTTCAGCCTGGACTTCAGGTAAGGATTTCTCTTTATATATTCCCCATATATGAAAAAAATGGTAAAATTAAGCATGTGGAATTGTAAAGGTCATATTTAATCAGAAGAAAAATGCTGGATGATGTATGGTATGACAGTTCAGGGTCAGACTTGTTGCCTTAGTGACTTCCTGATTTGCTTGAGGGTAGTATGTGAGGTAGGAAGGAAGATGTGAAAGGCCTAGTGCCAGTATGGTGTAGTGGAGAGTGCGTTGAAATAAAGTGCGGATTGGGGTCCTCTGCAGCTGTTGTTTTTGGTGCAAGTTTCTGTAATACTGCCTGATGCTCTTTGTTTTCTCCCAGAGAGTATATATTTGCATGTACTATATAAAATTACGAGCATCAAGCACAGTAGTGCAGCCATGTGTTGAAATGCAGCTATAGGTAAGTCCATTGTCTGCTCTACTGTTGAGCCCTAGGAATGATGATAAAGACAGGAAATATTTTTGGATCCTCTGAGACATTTTCTCTGTTTGACCAATTTGCTTTTTATAACCCTGTATATGGCAGTGACAATCTTTGCTTTTGAAAGGGTAACTCTGGGTTTTGCAACACTGGCCATATGTGATACAAGTCAGCAAGTTACGCTTATGTTTAGATGTTCTTTCCCTGACTGTCTTGTGGAGAAACAGAACGGAGAGAGTTTCATTTCATCAGGAGTCTGAAGTAACTGTCAACTAAGGCCTGAAGTCCTCACTTTATCTACTACTCATCTTGAAGGGCTTTCTTTTTATCTGAAAATTAGATATTGACAACAGTAACAACAATAAGAACAGGAGAAATGAAGAATGTGGGCAGCAATTTCCACCCCCCCCCACACCTCTCTTGCAACTTGGCCTAAATTTCAAGCTTGTTCAATGCTTTATTTTGCTATTTCAATTTATATAATGCTCAAGTTAAACCATCTCAAAGAATCGTGATTTTTAGAAAGTGCTACTCTGTCTGAAGATCAGGCTTTTAAAACGTTGACACAAAGTCACTTAAAATCATGGCCCAAATCCCATGACAGTGGACAGTTACAAGCTGACATCCTAGACAAACACACTGAGGTCATCCTAATGCCTGCCCTGTCTGGTCAGCAGCCGTCCATCCATCCGTCATTCCCCCCCACCCCCCCCCACCCCCCCAAAAAAAAAAAAGATTTTTTTTTATTGTTATCAAAGGAAAGCAATTAGTTTGTTGTTTGATTAGTCTTTATGTGTATGAGTGGGGGGGCAATGTGCTGATAGAGCCATGATGTAGTCAGGCACCTGTAGCCGACATGGGATGTCACTGTGGGGAGATGTATGCAGTACACTCTTAGCCCTTTGCAGAGGGCCTAATCGGGGCTGCTGCATTTCCAAGTAAGTTTTGGGGGAGATTTGACCTTAAGCAGATGAAATTGCTATAGTTACTTACTGTAGAAGGCTCTGAAGTAGCAGGGAGTCCTGTGGTGATGTGATATGTCTCTCTTTCTTCAGGATTATTAGTTGTCTCTCGTATTCCATCCCCTCCTCCTTTCTTTTTTTCTTTTTCTCTCAGGAGTTAAGGCTCTGTGTAATGTTGACAGTTACTGGAAAAGGTTCTAACAGCAGTAGAGCTGGTGAAAGATGAGACTATTTATAGAAAACAATAAAGTAAAAATAAATTTGAGATTAAATATCAATAGCTACCAGCTGTAGCACCTTTTCTCCCTCTACTGTTAAGTAGTAAAATCAAAGCATAATTTGGAAAGGATCCCTGCTGGAATTGGAGAAACTAGTCCATTCTGCATGCTGAAGGGAATTTGAGATGTTCATTTACAGGATGGCATTTTCTCAGTTTCTGCAGAACGAGCCCCCAGCCGGGGTTAGAAGCTCACGTGCTGTAGGAAGTGAGATTTTTCTGTGTGGGTGTAAAACTAAGCTTTTGGTCTCTGGTGGTGAGTGGACGTTCTGAGTCTTTCCAGTGCCACCATAACTATCTAAAATGATGGGATGGACACACATCTATTAGGACAGATCTCCAATTCAGCAGACTTTGGAATGGCTGAAGTGCAGTAAAATGGCTCAATCTACCCTGTCAATGTTCATAGTGTAAGAAGTGATGTGCAGAGAAGTTTTTGGCTACAGCAGTGGCAACTATGGAAATTTCTTGGATGAGTTTGTCCTAAATCAAGGGTTGATCTCATCTTGGTTCTCTTCAGCAAATCAGAGGTACAGAGGTCTCAGCTTATACTCTGTATTCCTCTCTTCCCAGAGCCTAGCTTGGACTCTGTTTAATACTATGTATTTTCTCTTTCGGCGGAAATAGTTAATCTAAGCACTCTGCGCAAGTCTTAAAAACTGCTTTTAGTTCCCTCCATCAATTGACTTTTGATATGTGGTTTTTTTTATTTCTTCTTCAAAGACTTGTGTGGATATAGCATTGTCCTTTTAAATGGATGAATTTTGGTATGGGAAGTTTTTGCTCTCTTCTCCTGATTACACTACAAAAGGAAGTTGACAGGGATGGGCAATTTTGGCAGATCAGGGTTTTTATTTCTGAGGAGGGTGAGAGTACAGTGGCTGCTAGTAGCTGCTGAGCCTTTTGCTAGTCTCATTCAGTTACTATTCAATGTCTTCTTCCTTCTGTTCTTTATTGTTTCCAGGTATGTATAGTTGATTTTTCCTGAGAAAGACATTAAGAAAGAAACTTTTCACAATATGTGTATGTGAAGGTCTGTGGGTGGAGAGGGGTAAATTTTTCCTGGGTTTTGTTTGATGTAACCTTACAGTACAGTTTCTGAGTGAGAAACCTACATTAACATCTGGAAGAACCAAATAATTTAGGCCTCCTTCATGAGTGCTTCCTTCCCATTCCTTCATCTCATACTGTTCAGTGTTCATTTTTTAATGCCATTATTGCTTGCCTGTGATAAAATATTTTTAAGTACCAGATTTCTCTGGATTCAATTGAAAAGCAATAACACCAGTTTAAAATAAATGAGAGAGAATTCTAAATAATATTCCAGAGGATTTTCTTCAGCAGAGGTAGTGTTGATTCCAGAAGTGTTTATGTAACACTGCCGAAAATCTGGACAAGTCATTGCAAAAGACTTGAAACAGAGAGTTAAACTACTTAATAGCAGTCAAATGCTGCTACCAAATTTAGTCTTTACTAAAACCAGAAATGTTACAGCCTTCTGGTTCAGTAATAAACCTACAGTGACTCATCAGGGTGATGTTGTGGCTTTTTCCTTTGCTCTTATGGAGCACGGTATTGATCAGACTGTGAAATAATACAACAGCTGAAGCTCAGGTAGCAAATACGCACTGAATTGATCTCCCTTTACTAAGTCTCCTATATCCCAGCATTATTTATGGCAGAAGGATTGAGTCTGGAAAATAACTTTGATAAATACCACCTTGTAGCACCTGTTTAAGTGATGGGAAAGAAAGCACTCCCTAGTTTGTTAACTTTAAGTATTGGGAGTAGAAGTGATGTGCACATAATAATAATATGATTCATACAAACCACTTTTCAACCAACTCGATATATTTCATTACCTCCTTTCCAGCAGAAGTATTGATTTTTGTTTTGTGGTTTTATAACACAATTTCAAGGCTGTTGTAGTTTAATGAGCCATGTTCTTATGATGTTTAAAAAGATTTGAAGCATTTGTTGAAATAAATATTATGGATTGCCCATCTCTTGTCACCTCTTCTTTCTCTCGCCCATGTAAACCCAGCATAAGAATGAACAGGGCAGCCAGCTATGTGGCTTTTTGTGTTTGAGATCAAAATGCTACTGGAGAACAATAGCAGGCCACACTTCTGTGTTCATGACCACACACAGCAGCACCTGCAGAGCAGTAAAATGTCATTGTTGCTTCTGCAGTTTGAGCACAGAGGAAGCACCACTGAGGTGGCAGATGATTCTAATAATACTTGATGTGAATTGATGGGGAAGGAGGACCATAACACAGAGGGCTTTTTATTATAAGCCTTGACTTCCCAAGCTGTGAACAACAGAGTACTGCACCTGTGGACTTTCTTCAAATCAACCATTATGGAAAGTGACAGATTTTATTAACTTAAGGAAGAACTTTTCAACATGGGAAACTTGTAGTTTATTTTGGAGACATGAAGAAAAAAAGCAGAAGGATATATCACATATTTCCCACTGCTCATACTTTTCTAGTGTGCTTTGCTTTTTGAATGTGCTATAATAGAATTGCAGGGGCATTATTACAAAGACTTTTATCTTAAAAAAAAAAAAGATAAAGAGAAAAAGATGAAACAACATCTTTGGGACTTTTTTTTCACTGGGACTTTTTTTTCACTTTTACCCATTGCTTCATGCCTTATATTAGATGAAGAATGGAATTAGCAAGAGAATAAATATATTGCTTGAAGAGATAACGTGATAATTTTAAGACATTCAGGATAGCTGAGGCTTGGGGGTGGGGAGGGAAGTTGGTGGGGAAAAAAACTCAAATCATCCAATATAAGTGATTTATACTAGGCACTGTCTTTGTGCAGTCAGCTCCTGCCTTGTGCATCCATCATGGGAAGGTTCTGGGATGGCAGGGACTGGACATGAGGGCTGCAGGACTGTAGTGTTGTCAAAGGCATATGCAGGTAAATGGAGCTGACATACATTTGGGCAATACAGAGTTTACTTGCAACTCCAAACAGGTCAGTTTATCAGTTTTATTTACAACAGCAAAGCATCATTGCTTGAAGACGTCTTCTAATATTTCTGTTCTGGGGTTGTGAAAGTATATCGGTCTGGTTTTTAGAATGAAATAGAACAGCATCTGTATTTCTTTTTTCAGGTGGCCATCATGTGCCCTGTAGTGTAACGCAGAGATACTGCAAAAGTTGGAAAGATTAGATGCCTGGTGGTCTAATGCTAGAGTGATTCCTACCTACACCATAAGTTAACAAAGTGCAGGATCTGATTTATCTAGAGTTTTTCCATTATTTTTATTTAACAGAATGCGTGGCCGTATTCTGAATTTATTATGGCTGGAATGATTTTGCTAGGCAAGGACACAAGCCTCTGGTACCCATATGAATCCAAACACATCCAAATCTTTGTGTAGGTGCAATTAATACCCTGATGATGATATAATTCAGGTTGCCTTAAAGACAGAACACACATAAAAAGGGAAGTTGATATGAGCATTTTATTATCTTCATATGTATATAGTTTTTACAGTTAGTTTTGAAGGAATCGTAGAAGTTGTAATTCATGTAATATTAATGGCTAAGAGTTGACAAATCAAGCATAAAGTCCACTGGATCATGATTATTAGCTAAAAGCATAGTGCTATCTGGTGATTCTTTTTGTTCTAAAAATAAGCTCTGGATGAACTGAAAATCATTTTGCAGGAAACCCTTAAGTAAAGTGATCATGCAGAGTAGTTGGTGGAATATTACGCTCTTCATGTGCACAAACAGGTGGTGAGCTTGGCCTTAGATTTAATCAGGGGATGATAGACAGGTAGCACTTTTGTATATTTCAGATGGAAACTTCTTTTCAGAGACAGAAACTGCTTCATATTCAATAGCCTGTATACCAGGTGAGAGAAGTATTTACCAGATATTCATATTATCATTAGTGTTACTTTAACTTGCTGTTAGAGTTAACTCATACAAGAAAGCTGATGATTTATTTAGTCAATTGCAAAAACTTTGGTTTTATTCTCTTCTCCTCCTTTTCCATTTTGGCAATGTATATAGCAATCCAGAACACGCAGAAATGTGGCTGTGAATAAACTTGTGAGCAAATAACTGCCTTAATTCAGGATTCATGGATCTCTGACCATATTCTTTTTAGCTAATATTTTAGATAAGATTTTGATATCAATTGTTTCTCTTTCCCCTCCCAAAACATAATACCTGGTAACCTAAGCACATACAATCTGTTTCAGAAGAGAGATTCAAGCAAGTGCAGCCACTGGTGTGTTTTAATGTCACTGCAGAGATTATGTTACCTTCCTAGAAAAAAACCCCTTTTTTTCTCCCCTTCAAATGGAAGTCTCCTGATACCCCTGTCAGAGACCATTTGTTATGCAGAGTTTTGTGAAGCAATCAAAATTAATTCACAGTGATCTTTTCACCCCAGAACTCCCAGCTTCAAATAATGGGCTTTCTCAACAGGTGCTTATTGTGGCAGTTTGACTCCAACTTGCCAGACTAAAGATTTTATTCTTTAGCCATATTTAGGAATGAAATTCTGAGCTTATAGTTTACTAATCTTAAGCAGCTGCCCAGGAAGGCACACCTGCTTAAAAGAATGATGTCTTGTGTCTTTGGGATCTAAAACCTAAAGATGTTTCCACATTTGTCTATTTCTGTAATTAATAAAATCTCATTTACAAGTCACTAGAAAACCTGTTCAACAACAATGCCATGTAATATTGTGGTCTTATTAGGAATCTAATTGTGCTGTTTATTCTTGCAGAGGAGCAAAATTCCCCCTGAAGACAAAACAAGATGCTTTGGTATTTTTTTTTCTTTCCCCTGAGTTAGGATTTGTAGTAGTTTTCATTGTGAAATGAAACAGAAGTAAAATAAAACAACTCTTTTAAAGGTAGTACTAATAAGCTATACTCATTTTGACTGTTGAGAACTTTGACAAATGTTTGCTTATCTTTTGCAGGCACTGTTTAAATATGTTTCATATGAGCTTCAAAAGCAAAAATCAAAACAATATTTTTTTTTTTTTTTTTATATTGAATGTCCTTGGTGGAAGGCAAAAAAAAAAGGATAACTTGGTTAGGTAAAAGTACTACAGAAGGTATCATCAGAAATACCTGCACGGTTGTTGGTACCGGTATATCATAATATTCTCATTCCTTTAACTGTACATAGCCATGTAATTAATGAAGTACATTACCAGTAGAAAGGTATCCCTGTGGAGGGTAAAGCCATACTAGTCAAAGCACATTTACGCTACTATAACTGTAGTAGGAGATACTGTTGTCAAAGCTGTTATGGTAAAAAGTGGCTTAAGCTATAACCATGTCCAAAATACGGCACTAATTGTACCTATGCAAAATGACATGTTCAGCTGGCTTCACCATACTGGTATTAACTCAGGATGAGAACTTCTAGGAACACCAGTGTAGTATCAGAACATATGAAGTGTCTACAAGAGAGGAAAAAAGGGAATTAAAACAATTATTGAAAATGTATTTCTGGACAGGGTGATTGCCACTTGCATGGTATTTAAGGAAGAAAATCTTTGCCTGAATTTGTTTTGCTTTGTATGCCACCTTTAAGATTAGACTTACTTAAGAACAGCCAGGAAACGTTTGCCTTTGTATAGCTATTATTAGTCATGGATTGTATTGATGATAATACTGCTGTAGGTTGAAACTGGGGCCTTTGACATCATCCTCTATTTTAGAAAGTTAGTAAGAAGTCATTTAAGCCCCTTTATTGAAGCAGGTAGCTGAAACAGCAGGGGCCTTCAACAAACCACATACACGTGACACTGCCTAAAACAAAGACACACGTGAGGCCTCTCAGGCTGTTGCAGACAGAGAGGCTTTATAGAGTATTGCTTTAGCACAACTGTTTGAGGGAATGATGCAGGAAAAACAGGTTGCAAGGAGAAAGAAAAAGCAGTAAAAAAGCATCAGCCAAAACCACATGAACACTGGTAGCATTTACTTGGGAAAAGTGTCAGGGCTTTTTAAGTTAAATGCTGAGGGAAAAAAAGCTTAGAATTAAGAGAAAAGAAACCATCTCCAGCTGTTTAATTCCTCTTATGTTCAGGGAAACAGGATTTTTTTAATGTCAAAGAAGGAGCTGACTTTATCATCAATTTCTCCTAATGGAAAGAGAGTCCCTATGCAGTGGCTTGCTGCTCAAGTCAAAAGGGGGTGATATTGCTTTTTATTTCAATAGCACCATTTATTTAGGATTCTCAAAATATTCTATAAATGTAGGTATTGGACAACACTAGTTCCCTTAAAGTAGACAGATATCATTTTACATCCTTAGCAACGTAAGGGACTTTGCTAGTAAGTATTAGTTAAGCAGTTTGCCCAAATTCAGCAGCGACTTGGTCACAGAACTAAGGGAATCTAGGATCCTGATCCCTTTTTATTCATACTGGTGTAAATCAGATGTGAGCAAGAGAAGAGTCATGTCTTAGTGGCTGCAACACCTGGTTCCCCAATATAATTATGAATGTAATCAGACTCCTTCTGGAGCTCAATGAAATACAGAAGTCCTGATGCTAGATCCATTGCTCTTGATACGCTGTCTCACAGTGTAGGTCACTAGTACATATATGCTTGTGTGAAATCTGAAATATAGCACTGTTTATACTGTACCACAATATTTCCAAAGCTTTATAGAAAACAATGAAAGTAAAAGCCTTGGCCCATGATCTTTAACATTGGTAAGGGACATAAGGAGTATGCTATGAGCATCTAGTTGCCACTCAGTTGCTCATGTACTTATTTATAGCATTGAAATAAGAAAAACAAAGTGTTAATTAATAAAATTACAAAAATGGGATTTCAACCTTTCCAGATTCCAACAATTTCCACACATGTGGGAGGGGGGAAGTCCTGGGTGATGATACAACTTGCCGAGAATCATCTTGCAGAAGTGGACTCACATCTCCTGAGTCCCAATCTAGTGTATAATTCAAAAAGGCATCCAACATAGATAGATTGCAGGTTATAAAGCTTTTCCATTCTTTAATACCAGTTACTGTTAACAGAAGATTTGATATACATTAAGGCTCTGGTTGAAAAGTGTCTAGAATATTTATAAAATGTCACACACTAGCACATCTCTTTACAAGTCTCATCTGAAAAAAATATTATAGTCCAAAGTTGAGATTTAAGAAGCTAGTTCACTCCACAAGCACCTCACATTTGTTCTCTACATGAGCTTTAAAACTTTGTTCTCTCTAGAGCAGTTTAACTTTGTTTCTTCCAACAATCAAATGAATTGGCCCCAAATACTTCTGACAGAAGCAACTGTTTCATGCTGTATCAGGAATAAAGCTCATTCTGAGTTGAACATGGCTATAAAATTGTCTGAAAAGTGGACTTTAAAAGACATCATCACATCAAATAGTAAAGGGTGCACAGTTATTGCAAATGTGAACCCTGACCTACAGTGGACCTCGTGGATATCAGGACAAAGCTGTTTGCTACTTTACTCTTAGAACACAGCACACTTCAGCTTGCTCTCTGCTCTTGCACTATCAAAAGCCAGTGCATTCAATAAAGTATGTAACTCATTAGCCACCAATGTCTCCTAGTATCTTATGTTTAATTCAGCTTGTTTAATGAGTTCTTGCAAAATTTTTCAATGGAGGAAGGGATTGTTTAGGCTACCAAACTAAACACCAAAACATTTATGGCTTATACTTCTGTCTATGTCAGGAAAATATTAGTAATCTGTGAAGCACACTAAACAATCCTATAGAATTAGATAAAGTATTTGTACCAGGGGAGAATCACCCATTTTTATTCATGTTTTCAACCATACTGAATAAGATTTTCATATGCTTAGCCTGAAAGCATACCCAGTAGATTTTGGAAGATTGAAGTGGGTGAATAAAGTGGAATACTGCATAAATGCTTATAGATAACTTATAGCAGCAGAGGAAGCTACACTGTAGCAGCATATCCATGTAGAGATAGAATGGTATTTTGAAACCACGTAAGCTTTGTATAATCTATCTTCCCATTAAAAAAAAAAAAATCATATAGCTGAAGACTTAAAAATCAGCTAAAACATAAACAAACAATGCAATGATTTTTTTCCTAAAGCTGCTAGCAGTATGACTTACCAGCTGTTAGATGTAGGTATTTGCTCCAACGGAATATTTAACTTCAGTATAGCTGGCTGGTTTATTGCTGTTGATGGTGTAACTGATTACTTTGTTGCTATTCAAAATGTGAATAAGCTATGTGCTTATCTACTACTCTTACCCATTCTGAGGCTTGGGAAATGAAGAAGTTGACTGCTGTCAAGTGAAAAATTAAACTCTTTCTACTTACCGAATTAGTCACTTCTTGTTCTTCCTCTTCTCTCTCCTTTTGCCAAAGGCTATGCTATCACCTGGCTTTAAAAGAAAACATATTTCCTGCATACTGTGCCACCTTAGATGCCAGCCTTCTCTATTCTGGAAAACTTCTAACTTTCTCTGTTTCTTTCTTGCTACAGCTTCTTTTACCACAGAGAAAACTGACGTAAATTATATAAACAGTGTAGGGAATATTATGGTTTTGGATGGAGGACATCCATGGCATCAGTCATGTTCAGACGTGCAGTAAATTTCTGGCTCTATACTGGAGTGTAGAGGGGTTTTGTTGGCATTGAGTTTTCATCTGCAAGGGGGAATGAGGAGCATACATTTGATTTCAACTGTAATATATTACTTTCATGCTACTTGTCTTAATGAACGTTTTCTGAACTTTAATGGACTTATGGCTTTTTCTGAGAAAATAATTTGTATATGTACGTAAGCCTGCTGTTATACCTCTTGATCTGAAGATGGGGGCATCCCTACTCACCACATTTAGTCGAGTGAGGAGGGTGTTACCTCTCTGGCAGCCCTGGCACCCTCTCCTTTGCTGTGGCTTTGTGGCTGGACAGAGCCCAGTGTGGCTGGGGCAGATGGGATCTGAGAAGACCTGTGGTATGGTGCCGGTTACCTAAGCAATCCCTTTGCAGTGTGCGTGCCCTCCAGTGCGTTAACCATCAAGGTGTGGGGATCCCTTCCTCTGCACGCGTCTCCTCACAGCCCTACGCAGAGAAACCTGTGTCCAGGACCTCATGTCCCTGGCTGCTGACAGCATAACTATTGACTGTAGAATGCTCCTCAGTAGTTGAATGCACATCCTTTTTTCTTCATGAATGTATATACATATACAAAAGAATAACTATCTTTAAAAATATGATTTATCTCATGAAGACTTTCCAGTATGTGAATTATGGTGCATTAAATTTAACACAAATGTGCTGACATAATCCTGTTTCGTTACTTGCATAAAATGTAGTGAGAGGTTATTCTGTCAGGCTACTTGAGTATCAGGAGCTATGTTGGCCATTTCTAAGTATTTACTAGGTCATTTTGTTAAGGTAAGAATTCCCATTAAGGTCTCTGGCATGCTTCATGTGAGTAGGCATGCTGGGATGAATATGTGAACTCCTGGCAAATAAGAGCATTATAGGCATGAATTCTTTTTATAAAGCTTGTTTGTTTCTTGGGTTCATGTATTTCTGTTTTCTCTTCTTTAGCAACAATTCTGATGATTTAAGGACTAAAAATAATATGCTGCTCTTTCTTTTAATAATGATTTAGATTATTTATTTTACAGCTGTCAGAATATTCCAGGACCAAGATATTAAAATACAAATACAATAAGGAAACACATGAGGTTTTTGTTTGGAAATGCATATCTCAAATTCTAAAATAAAATTTTCTGATTCATTTGTTCTAAGACACTAAATTAAGTGAATTAATTTCTTCAGCTAGTATCCTGCTTAACATATGAGGTAGAAATATAGTGTAATGATTTATATTTTGATGAGGTCACCCCACCTAAGAACTTCAGATCTTAATGATGATTACCAGATGGATAAATAGAGATGCATTCAAATTCTCTGCCTCAGTTTTCCATGTGTTTAAATAATAACAATAACTTCCTGCCAAGGGAATTGTAGTTACTTGTACAAAAGACCAAATGTGCAGTAAAATGTAAATTAGGACATCTTCACTGAAGTCAAACATAACTGAGAACCTGGACCAAAATATTTTTATAAATATATATAGGATGCTTTGTATGCCTTGATTTGAGCAGGTGGTTGGACTTGATGATCTCCAGAGGTCCCTTCTAACTGAAATCTTTCTATGATTAAAAGGTTATGGGTAGAAGCAATGGTAAACATATGAAAGACAATTATATGAATGTTTTGGAAATTAGGCTAAAGTCAGGAAAAAGGGAGGGTCTAGGCTGTTGTCTTACAAATTGGTTTGTTTTCCTTTTGAATTTTGTGTGAAGTACAGCAATGCAGTCAAGTAATATGTTTGTAAAGTGCCTTATGAAAGTCTTATAGCAGTACAAGGCTCTTTGAGATGGCAGAGAAAGGAGGAAAAGAACAATGTCCCTTGTCTGGCTGCATTACAATAGGACAGTCAATGACATTGTAATTCCTAGGAATCTTTTCTCCAAATGATGCAAAGAACAGTGATTGTCTAGAAAGAAATCAACAACTTTTCTGTTTCTTAACGGAGCAGCTATGTTTCCTTCCTTCCTTTCTGTTATGGCTATTTAATCTCTTCTTTCAGTGTGTTTAAAATGTGTAAGCCTGGGTGGGACATGTGGAGAGAACCTAGGTTTTTGCAAAGGCAGATAGGGTGGTGCTGAACCCTGCTCTCTGAGAGACATAGCAGGACTAAAATGCAAAGAGCATGTGAATTACATGGTGCATATTTTTAAGATGTAAATGTCATGTTCTAATCAGTGCAGAGATGATGGTTGATCCACAGAAGCCACTTTTATTGTCTCATTGTAGAGACTGATTCATTAGCTCAAGTTGTTGAAGGTCATTTATTGGAAGTCTGCTATAAAATGGCAGCTGTAATCGCTGGGGTTTGCTTTTTCTTGTATCTACTTTTACATCCCAATATCCTTAGGTTTGTGTTTTAGCAATTTTCCCTTCAGCTGAGGTGGAGTTGCCTTCCTGTATGTCCAGTTTTCTGAAACACTTTACTTTTCTTGTAAAGGGAAGGTAATGTAGACGGAGCTGCTGCTGTAATGTAGTAACTCCCATGTACCACTGGATGGTGTTTGAGTCAGCTTGCAATTCTGGGTTAAGTGTCTCTCTACGCCAACACAATGAATAGCTTGTTGTGCAACTGAATGCAAGAATCCCAAGGCCATTTTAGTGATCCAAGATGAAACTCTCAGTTCTTTGTGTTTACTATAGACCGTCAGAATTTAGAAATGCTTAGAAATAATAAATGCAATAAACATGTTAAAATGTGATCATTCCAGGATGATAAATGGAATGTTTCCCATATCAATGTTAATTCAACTTTACCGTTATTGCCTAAAGCAACCTTTAATTCCATTCTTGTTTTTTAATTAAAATGGGCGGATTTGCCTTATTTTCTCCTACTGAGCAATACTTCACACTGCTGGTGGCCACTGAAATTTAAGTAGGGCCAGATTTACTGAGTTGTTGCACAGCAACACAGGGCCAGATTTTGCTACTCTTCCCTGTATATGATAGTGTTATATGATTATTTTAAGCTAATGACGTTCCAGAACTGGAATAGTAAGTTCAAATACTTATTCTGAAGTTAAGAACATTCAGATGCACACCAGGATCCATATTTTGTACCCTATTCCCTCTCTACGTGAAACAGATACAGTATCATTTGTCTAAATGAGCTCTTGCAACCTTGTCCTCTGTGTTTTTATAGGAGTGAGTTGCGTAATCTTCCAAGATTCTTAAACTATCCTTTACAATTAGTTTTAACTGAGTAAAAGATATGCCCTGGGTGTCAGCAGTGTCTGTGCATCAATGTGTTGTTAAAGGATTGTAGAACAAGCCTGATACTATGTTCTGTGTCTCTCTTCTAACTGCTAGTTGAAAACTTTGAATAATAAAGTTTAGTCTGCCTGTCGGGGGAAAGAAAAAAAAAAAGTGTGACACTCTTTAGTACCACCTAATTATTCCTTGAATGCTCTTTTGGCCTCGTTTGCTTTTGTATTATGCTTATTTAAATGTCTTATTTACGTAGAGGCGTTACACTCCTGAAAAGACTCACATACAGTCTCAAATAATGCTGAGAATTTGCAGTGATAGTAAGTTTATATCTGCAACTCAGCTTGTATCCACCCAATCTTCAGGTTGATTTGGTTTTGGGTTGTTTTTTTTTTTTTTTTTGGGGGGGGGGTTAGATTTTTTTGTTGTTGGTTGTTGTTGTTGTTGTTTTTCTTGTTTTGTTTTGTTTTACCAACAAAACTGAACTTAGAGGACCATGCTTTTAGCTCTGCTGTTTAGTTGACCAATGTCTTTGGGGCAATGTACAGCTATCAAAAGAAAGCTTCCAGAATAATAATATCAGGTCAGTTGCTGCCAACCTGAATAACATCAAGGGCACAGACTTGTTTTCCTCTCTTTTCCTACTTCGCTATTGAACAAACTAGGGAAAAAAGATCAGGAATTGTATTTGGCTCACCATGCTAAGAATTCTTTATGGGAGTACACGATGAAGCAGAAATGTTTGTGATGTCTCTTCCTCTCTAGCTCAAAGAAAAGTTCTTTCCTCTATAAAGACAAAAAAGGTGGAAATTTACACTCAGCAACCAATGCTAAAGGAGTGAAGTTTGAAAGACTAATTGCAAGATCTAATTCTGTACAAGCTTTTCTGAGTATGCTTTGACTTGGAATTGCTGCCTCACTAGGACTTGATAAAAAGGACAGAGAAGTCAATGGAAACAGACCTGTTGACTCTCTCAGGCTTTGTATCTCACGCAGAAAGTGTATCACAAAACAATTATAAAAGTAGTGAATTACAGCACAAAGTCACCTTGGATCCTGAGCTGTTCCAAATGCTTTCAGCTTACATTATTTTCCAACTGTGTCACTTTCCCTAACTATCTGTGTCACAAAGCATTACACCAAAGACGTCAGCTGTAATTCATTTTCTTAAACATCTGACTTTAAAATCTGTGTCAGGCAATTTGTATCATCTGTCAAACAACTGTCAGAAAGGGCCAAGAGGGAAACACCTGAGAAAAGCATAGTGCTGAAAGATCTGTGCGTGGAAGTGCTGCGTCCTGTATGAACAGCTACTTGAGGAGATCCGGGAAACTCCAGTAACATTGTCAAAACTTTCTGTATCTGTGCAGGTTGGAAATGCAATCTTGGATCAGATTCTCTGGCTGCTGGATGGTCTCTGGTGGTCTTGGACAGTTGGGTACTGCTTGCAAGAGCTTTATGGCTGCCTTAAAATGGCTCATAATACTTCCCATCAGAAGCTGGCGTGTTACCCTGGCATCTTGGCCAAATTCTAATTATAGTTTATCTATTAGGAATTCTTCTAGGGTTTCATTTAATTACTCTTTGTAGACCAGTGCTCTGACTTTCTAAATAGAAGCTTTAAACTGGTATTTCTTTAGCTGTGTGTAGTTCTTTACTATGGCATATAGTAAGATACTGTTTTTTCAAAGCAGGTCACACTTATTTTTTTCAGTCTACAGGAGTTTTCTATACAGTGTGATGAGAATTTTTCTTTGCTTCCTGCCCTAAATTTTTATGTGACTTTTCTCCACTCTTGAACAGTAACCACATTTCATTCAAGTATTGTATGTGTTTCATTGATGCCAGTGTGATGTCCCTAGACATAAGTCTGATTGTATGGTAAACTCAGTAGTGGCACAGAGGGGGTGGAGCCTCTCCAGGATTATTATTTCAGTTTTGAAAGTATAGGAGTTTAAATCTTTATGTAAAATATTTAGGGATCTGTTTGTTTAAAAGATAGTATATACTTTTACTGTAATGATTTTCTGGAATGTATAATTTTGCCTTGTAATAAAGTCAGTCCTTATCAGTACTGTTAGTAGTTGCTAAAATGAGTATGGCCATATGCAGTAATGTAGAAAATCATCTTTCAAGTATTTGTTTTAAAAATGATGGGCTAGTGTCATGGCATGAAAAGCTGTGGAGGCATTAATTGTCTCTCCTGTTACTTTGCTAAACTAATCCATATAAAAAGAGCAGATTAAATTGACTGACCCTCATATATTTAATGATCGCTGCTATTTGACTAAGAAACATTTCTCAGGAAGCGGCTTGTCACAGGCTATCAATATTCTTTTAATCCCATGTTAGTTATTGGTGTACTTTGTTACTCTCCAAGATGGCTTGTTTCAAGTGGTTCTTCAGCTTGCACAGCAAGAAAATGAGATGCTAAATGGTTGCACAAACAATTTGATTATAGTGTTTAATTCCTGCCCTATGGATTTCCAAGATCAGTGATCCTTTCTCTTCTTTAGTTGTTATTATTATTACCCTTCTAACTGATCTTTCTGCTGCCAGAATTATTTTATTCCTTTTTGTCAAATTGCATTTTGAACTCAGCTTTCTGCAGAAAGTACTGGACTTCTATGTAGTTTTGCTTTAATAACTACCCATGTCAGAATATTAGTATACATGTTATTATGTGACTGCTGTTCACAGTTAACATTATGATCTTTGCTGTGCATTTGATTAATACACAGAAAAGGATGAGTAGTTAAGATATTTCAGGCTTTTTCTCTACAGTTTATATCAGCTAGAAAGTTGGATTTCATACAATACATGGGTGTTCAGAACAAGACAATGACTTTGTCAAGGTGTCTATCTTTCATGTGGTGATTATTGGCTGGTTTAGGTTCCTGTTTAATTTTTCAGCAATCCAGGTTCCTACCATATTAGTCTGATTCAATGACCAATTAAGTCAGTAGAAAGACCATAGTAAGCTTTGTTTACTTATTTTGAGTGCATATTTATTCCATGCTGAAGGCCTTAGTAAATATGGTTAAGGACTGATCTTGCAAAATGCTGAATACTCTGCCCCAGATTCAGAAAATTACTTAATTTAAGTGAATGCATAGTAATTTAGAATTCAAAAGAGTATTCACATGCTAAAAATTAAGCAGGTGCTTATTTGTTTTACTGGAGCCTGGGACTGAGTTTGCCATGACATGCTACCGTAGTGGCTTCAGATGGAATACTTGTAGTCCCTACACGTGTCATTTGTTTCTTCTTGCTCAAAGAAAAGCTACGTTTTGCTTGTTTCATTTCATTGAATTTTACTCATATAACTTCTTTTATTACATGGGGAATTGTGTTTCCTTTTATCAGACATAGGGGAAAATAATTTTATTATATTTTTTTTTGTAATTTAAGTACAGTTAGACTTTAAAGATAATTAAGATTGAGCATGACAGTGAATAACCGTGTTTCAAGGTGAAATACTCTGCAGAAAGCAGTTTTGCATTTTAAAGCCTATTACAAAACCACACAAGTATTATAAAGGACTTCAGTTCTAAGATGTACACAGTTGAACCTTGAAAATTTAAAATAGAGGGTCAAAATTATTTTCAAAATACTTGGTTGAAACTCTCACACCCAGAGTGTTGTATATGTAAACCCAAGGGAAAAAGGGAATTTTACTGTAAGTTACTCCTAAGAAAAAGGTTAGATGGGAAACATAAAGCAAATAAGGTTTTTCAGTGTTGCACGTTTAAAGAGCCAGACATACTTTAATTCAATCATGTTGTAGTTTGTAAAAAATGTCATTGGTGTTCACATCTCTGATAGGATCAAGTTTACATAGATATATGCTATTTTTAAAGGTTTATTCCTCCTAGATTGCCATTCATTTCTTTGTTTTTGTCGTGTTCATTCTTGTTCTGAGCACTTGATGGTTCTTTCTGGAAGAAATCTATAGGAATGCCAAGTTTACTGGAAAAAAGACTTTAGTTTTGGCTACATATCATCTAAAAGCAAGTAATACATACAGGCCTTGTGTTAGGACTCTGGTGCATGAAAATGCTTAAATAGAAGGCTCTCCTGAGACTAAATCTTAAATAAGCATAATCCGGAACATTGTGAATCAAACTTCTTTTTCAACTGTGGACATGTCACGGAAATATTTTGGTTCCTTTTTTTTTTATTCAGACTTTAAGATCTCAAGCCTACAATTAACTTGTTTAAAAAGGAGAAAGCAAAACAACCCAACAGCTCTGATTTGATTTAAGCTCTTAAGAGCGTGGAGGTTCCCAGGCGCAATCCTACTCTGGGTCAGGTAGGCTTCGCTGCAGTTTGCTGCTGCTGTTGGTGCATTTGGCATCCTGTCCGCAGAGGCTTGTCATTTTAGAACTATTTTAAAACTATTTCTTACAAATGTTTTGTCAAAGAAACAAATCAGAGGGAGCTACTTGATGTAACAATCAACAGCGCTGCGTAAATATGCCGTAGCTGAATGTTGTAAAATACTGTCAGCTTTGCAGAACAGTAGAGGCCCAGACCATTGAGCAAGACTCATTAATAATAGTGAAGTGTCTATATAGTGCTTTGAAAGTGAGAATTTCCCCCTCTTTTTCTGGGAGTAAATTAGGTCAGAATGTTCCCAGAATTTACATTTCAATTAAAAATCCCAATAAAAACACATTGTGCTTATAGTGAATGATTCCTTCTCAGGGAAAGATGATATCTCCTGTTAAAAGCCCCTTCATTCCAAAAGGCCACACATCAGTGGTAAGAACTCTTCCTCCTTGTTTGTCTTCTTCAGTTAACTTAAACCTGTGTGAGGGTAGCACACTGTAATCAGACCTCAGCCTTTTACTGTCTGGGTTAGATATGTTTGAGTTTGTGTATTTTGGTCTCTAGAGGGTTTATTGAAATATAAAAGAAAACAAAACTTTTCTTAGTTTTCTTTTGAACTCACCCACACCTGAAAAATTAGACAAATGATCCTGTTTCCTTAAAAGGAATTGTTCTTTTTGTGTGGGGAGGAATTGCTCTAAAATATACTATACAGAGCAGCTCATGCTTACAGTCTCCCTTTTTCACAAAGCTTTGCAAATTCTCAAAATGCTATCATCTTTGGACCACCAAAGCCTCTTTTTTCCTGTCAACCACAAAATAATAATGTTAATCACAAATTTTATTAGTTGAATTTCTCTTCCTGTGCACTTTATTTGCAGAATGGCCACATTCACCATATAGTGTTGTTTCTCTTAAAGTGCAGTAACTGTTTTTTAACGAACTTTTCAAAGTAATCACTGAGTATAGAGATTCAAATAGTAGCTATCCACCAATGTAGGTAGTGTCTGTGAGATTGAACAGTAATTTATAGAACTAAGATTTGATTAAGTTGCCTTACTTAAGTTGCCTGTTGTCTACTAGAATTATGGTGAATTACAATCATGGCTATTCTGTCTGAATAAAAGAGATTCCAGTGGAATTGTGTGTGTGTGTGCATGTGTAAAAACTGTCTTAGAGACTTCAGGTAGACACCCAAGAACTAAGCCAAAATAGTCTGTTACCACCTTCTTAAGGAATGCTGAGTGGCCTTGCTTTGAGCAAACGAAATAGGCATTAATTATCTATCCTCTGAAACTTGTCTCAGACTAAAAAGTCTCAAGCTATGCATCTGAATTCCCGCCCCCCCCCCCCCCCCCGTGAAAAATAAAATCAACATTGTGGAAAACTTTCTAAACTAATCTGGAAATTGCTACTTCTCTAGAAGACAGTGCCTTTTTGTCTACACTTAATATGTGTAGAAGAAGAGGAGTAACTTCACAGTGTGCGTGTGTTCCATATGTTACACTACGTTGCACAGATTTTTGTGGTATTTGGCTGATAAGTTGAGTCTCTTGCTCCAAGATCATCTTGACTGGATATCATTGCTCTATCTAAATGGCAGTAGTAACCAGGAGTGCTTCTTTTTGATGTGACATAGTAGTGAGCTCATACAAGGTGTCAGCTTCATTTGCAACATGCCGTTTACCCACTTCTGTGAATATTTCTTAATTTCATGATATCCTACTTCCAGTGATTTTAGGCTTGACTCATGTTCTTTTTTTTTTTTTTTTTTTTTAAGAAATTGGGATTGTTGTTGAATCATACATGTTTTGATGCAAATCAGCTGAAACATTTGTGGGATATGCATTGTCAATATCCATAAATACTTCCTAAGTGCAAGAAGAAAGAATAATGCATCCTTGGCTCGCTCTCTCTGATTACTCTTGGCATTTTTCAGGCACACTTTGTTTTCCCTAATATTAAGAGTATTACCTCCACTGCTTCTATTTTTGCCTCCAGTATACTTTATCTTTCTCTTATTGGTGTTGTGCAAAACTTAGCTAGTACTAGGATGCATAAAGTGATAAAAATACACACAGCTTTGATGTGAGGTATACTACTACCCAACCTCCAGTCTTCTCAATTCATGTCTTACTGCTGTTCCATGACTCCTCAAGGTCAATCTATAATCTTCTTTCCTTTTAATACTTTTTAATAAGTTCTCAGAATCCCCTTTGTGCAAAGAGCTACCTTGTGCACAACTTTCTGAAACTAGATAGCAATTCCCTCTTAACAGTTTAGTTACATGCTTCCCCCTCCCTGACAGAAACCATTATGCCTTGCAGTATGTGTAAAAGCTCAGTGCAGATTTCTCTGAAAGTCTTTTTTCCCCCCTGAAGATCTGCACTTTGGTCATCCCAGTTCCGTAAGGCTAAGTTCTCCCACTGGTCAGAGCTAGTTGACTAAGTGTTTTACTCTGTACTACATAAAATTGTATCAGATAATATTCAGAAGTAGATGTTTGACTTCAGTTTTCTCCTGTTTCCCCTCTTCGTATGTTTTCCACCACTGTGTCAGAACCCTGTGAAATCAAACCCAAACTCATCCCTCTGCCTCATTGCAAATGCAGGTGCGTCCCTTCATGTCACTGCCATGATCACAGCTCTTGGCACTGTGTCATCTATGGTGCCTGTCAGGAGTTCAAAGAATGCAAAACTTACTGACATTATGAAATACATCATGGGAATCTGTTAAAATGAATGAATGTTCCAGTGAGCAATGCACATGTTAAAGAAAATCCTTGAGCTCAGTGGAGGAACACTGTAAACACTGTGCTTAGAGTATCTGCCTGGAATACTAAACTGTTAGTTCACACAGGTGCACAGTTGTAAAATGCAGTAATTAACAAAACAGTAACTTGAGTGGGCATACAAAACGGTATGGAAGCAAGTCAAGTCCTGTGTGAATTGCCCAATATTATTCTAATAGTACTTTTGAGAAGGGGACAGAATGGAGGCTACGTGCGAACAGAGTGCTAAGGGATGATCTGAATATTGTCTGATGCAATTAAAGTAGGTTTTCCTATCCTCCTATTGTACACTTAACTTGGGCAACTTTCTGCAATGTCCACTGTAGAACTTGCTGTACGTATCTGTGTGTCAACTCCAGATTGAATGATTTCAAAGGGATGCCAAATTCTGAAGGGTCTTACTGTCTCATCTTACCTACATGTGGGTAAGAGATTAATGGATCTCTTGCATTGCAAATGTTAGGAACAAGGTCTTGATGAGACAACGTTTTTGGCTAGCATGCCAGATTTTGGTTTTGCACATTTGCTTCTGGCTTACTGATATCCTCCTTGGACAGAGCTAGACCTTCAAGCCAGTGAGAGCTGCTAAGCATGTGGTACTTTGGAGAGAAAGGTCATACATTTCAGTTGAGTAGTAATTTTTAATGCAGAGGTAATTATTCATTTGTCAAGAAATGACAAAATGCCTGCTTTTGTAAGCAAAGAAACATAAATGAAACGTAAATGTTTGGTCTATATAGAGTCACACAGGTAATACGCTTCATATTTTTTGCAGGTATCTCTATTACTAGTCATATTTATGATGGTACTCTGATTTAAAGAAAAATTTTGAACAATCTTGCATTATCCACTTATTAATCAGAAGTTAAGGCTTTTTATAGATGTTTAAAATTTTAAACAATACTTGGAATTCTTATTATTTTTTTTTTATTCTTGTGCCACTTAGTGAGGTTTATTTGTAATTCTACATTCTCAAAGATAAGTGACTTTATCAAAAAGATCCATATGCTGCTTGCATTTCCACCACAGGGTGTGGGGGGGAAGTAGGCAGAGCCAACTGTTTGAGTGCTTTCTGAAATAGACAAAATATCAGCTGGTGATCCATTCTATTTGTGCAAGGAATCCTACATACTATGGTAAGGTGTTATTCAATATGACTGTCGTGGTTACAGCAAGTAATTGCATTGAAATCTGTAGGGCTGATGATACAGTCAAAGTATGCCTGTAAGAAAGTGTGTTTTAGTCTGATCCTGTTTGAATTCAGGCATGCAACATTATTCACATTCATAATTTTGCTGTATTAAATTGATTCTCTTATTTTTAGAATTATGCTATAGTTTATTCATAAGAACTGGGAAACTACTCTGGAAATTGAATTTTTGTTATTGTTTTTTTGTTTTTTTCTTAGTACATAAATAATTTTGTGTGAATATATTGTAAAACTATATGGAGAGTTTTGCTTTCTGCTTAGTTTTCTCCTCCTGGCTTTGCAGCTACTGTCTAGGTATTTTCTTCTATTTGTCCTTATTAGGTTAACTCAATCAGACTTTAAGGTAACAGGGAGTTAGAGGAGAACTGTGTTAACATTTACTGATCAGTGTTATAAATAATGCTAAACCATGTTTATTACCTTGTCTTAACTTACGAAAATTCAGTGTTCCTCATAATGTTGCCTTACAGAGTTCAGTACTTTTGAGCAAGACAACATGGTGGATTCCTCCACTCAGTACATTGCAAGTAGTAGCTCAAAAAAATACCTCATGTTTCCTCCAATTTAAAGAATAAAATAAACTCTTTCTCCTAGCATTCACGGATGAAGACTTTTTAATGCATGCTTACGTGCAGTACAATAAGCACAGTTAATGCTGGAATGTTTTCTGTGTCCTAGAACAAAGTGATGACTAGACCTAAAAAGAGTCTGGATGGGGCTCTGAGCAACCTGATCTAGTGAAAGATGTCTCTGCTTATGGCAGTGGGTTTGGACTAGACAATCCTTAAAAGGTCCCTTCCAACCCCAACCATTCTATGATTAAAAAAATCTGCGTTTGTATTTGGATAGAAAAAGCATTTCAGTTTCAGGTGCATGTCTGAACCAGAAAAAAAAGAACAAGCAACAAAAATGTCAAAATACAAAGAAAGGAATTAAGAAAATCTATCTGAACATATCTTAATGTATTTAAGTAGCAATGATGTATTTAGTTCACATGAGGTCCCAGAAAAAGTTTGGGGTAGAGTTCTGGAACCTTGCTTTTTTTCTCCCTACTCTTTCAAAGTTGTCCCTGGCTGCGTATTTCCCAAGTTTCTGACTTGTAGGGATTCCCTGTTGCAGAAGAAAGCCAACTCACACAAGTTAATTCTGTCCATCTACCTGTCCTACTGCTTTCACCTGTGGAAAACTCTGGTGCAGACCTCTATAACCTGATCATACATTTTGTTTCTTGGACAGTTTGATGAAGTGTGGAAATACATGATGATACTGATGTTTTAAAGTATCACAATCAGCAGCAATTCTTAAAGAAGAAACGTAGGTTCCTGACAGGCTCAAACATCAGTGAGACTGAAGAGCAGCTGGTGGATCTTTCTTTCCCTCTGCTCCTGGTTCTTCTGGGACTTCTAGCATACCGTCTTGTCTGAAATAGCCATCTGGCTGTAGTTTTAATTTCTTTCCATCTTTAGTGCAGTTCTTCGGGGCAAAATCTTGGCCTCATTTAAGTTCACTGACTTCACTTAGGCCAAGACTTCACTTGATTTATTTGTCTAGCCACTGCATCCACTGCATCCATTGACATCCTTTTTTTTTTCTTTTTTTTTAAATTATACTAGATTTTCTTTTTCTATGTTTTTAAGTCCCTGTTGCTGAATCACACTTCTGACTCACTGTATTATTTTTTTTTAGGTACTTTTCAATTTGAGATTTAAAATATCTTTTAATAACAATCATCTCATACACTACTTTGTAAGTTTCTTGAGATCTTTTGAAATATTGCCAATTTTTTCACCCTTTGTAAGAATTAGGAAGAAGGATCTACTTTGAATAGCTTTTCATGTGTCAATTGTATAATTGTTTATGCATGTAAATGGATAGACAGTGAGATAACATATACTCAGTGTTGCAAACCACTCAAGTTGGTAGCTTGAGTCAGTTGTATATACATCACGTAATATATGTGTACATGTGTTTATGCATATGTGTACATATGATTTATGATCACATGCAGTGAAAGGGCTAACCAGCACCCATAAATCCTCCTCATGAGCAGGCTCATGTGAAACAAAACATAACTGAGATGTTTACAGGGACTGTGTGGATCACAGTGGGAACACATCTGTCTTCTTCATTTAAAAAAATGTAATAAATGCTTCTCTAAAATACTGCTCCCTTGTTGTCTGTGTAATTTAGTCTGGCTCCAGGTTTCAGACTTACTTTTGATGGTCCATATGACAAAAAAGTTGTAGTGCCGCATCAGGAGGTGATAGCCGTTGTGATTTATTACATAACTAGGTCCTAAGCAATAGATTGTAAGAAAAGATGGCTATAAGGACAGTTGTGTGTGGATTCAGGAGAGAAGAGTTATGTCATTGCTTTATGCAAGATAGATAATGTAGTAGGCCTACAAACTAAACATGCAGAGGAGGAGTGATTCAAAGGAAGAGGATCTTCTAGGGGATGGATTGTTTTTCTACTGGAGATTTGAAATAGTGATACAGGCTGAAAACTGTTGGGAGAATTCAGACAAATGTTTTTGTTCTCTGGTTGAAACAAGTAACCAGAACACTGGTTCAGAAAATTCTTATTTTTGAAATGTTCCATGACAGCTGCAGCTGGTTCATATACCAGATTGATGGTCAGACAACTTTAATAAATAGGAGAATACCAGATCTGGTTTTAAAAGAAAAATAAAATGTTTAACTTTCTACATTTTAAGATAAGAACCTTAATGAACGCTGTACTCAAGATTTCTATCCTCAGGAATATCTGTTAATTGGCCAATGTGTAGTCATTAAGGTATATTTATTCCTCAGCCTTCCTAAGAATTGTTCATTGGCCCTTGAAAGAATTAATAGGAAGTTCATCCTGAATTTTTAAGTGGCAACTCTGATCTTTGTAGCTCTTTGTATGTGTGTGCCTATACTGGTTGCCTCACTGAGTTATGGACTGCAGTATCTTGCCACCAATATGGTACGCTTTCCAATACAGCAGTGACTTATTTTATGTTGCACATTACTGCAAATTACATGCTTGCACACCTGAAGGAAGATACAGAGTGGCAATTTCTATAATAGTGGCTTCTGAGCCAGTGCTGCTGGGAGACCTGTGACTCCATACCTGTAGGAGACTGTACACTCAAATGTACACATGGAGAGATGTATGCAACTGACGGATATCTGAACAACCTGGCCTTTCTAGAGAGAGGCAATTTGCTAAATATTCCTTTAAATTTTTTTTTTCATATTGATAGGAGAGAAACAGGCAGAAAATAATAGAGCAAAGTAAGTCAAGAGCTGAGTGACTGGGTCTTTGGGGAAATTATGCAGTATACTGTCTAAGGTGATACACTATGCAGTGCCATCTTGTATGTAAACAATTCAACAGAATTGCCACATGCTCTCAATTTTCTTTATGGTCCCAAGGCATTACTCAAAGGAGGATGACAAAAGCAAGTATTAGCAAATGTTTTTCTTCAATGCACACATTCAGCATGTCCCAAAACTGAAAGTGCTCATGATATTTTACATGCATGTACAAAGTTTACATGCATGTACAAAGAATGAGAAAACAGTAATTTGAATTGTAATTGTAAAAACACGGTTATTGTCTTAGAGGTTTGTTGTCTTTCAGTCAAGGTGGATCAAGAAAGTGGACAGTCTCAAAGTGAGTTCTAGGGAGTTCTGCAGGTGTTGCTTAGTTGGGAATTTTTAACGATGGGTGAATTTTTCATGTTTTGAGCTGAAAAGATCACCTCTCGTGAGACTTTTTTCTATAAGGGGACTCTCATGCGAATCTGAGATCCTTCAGGGTTCAGATTTCTCATGTTTAACTAAACCAAGAGCTTGAGTTGCTAGACTACTACATGAAAAATCATTATGATGTTTCTAGTTGTGATCGTACGCAAAATCCTAAAAAGCTCATATTTATATCACAATTTTGTACATTTGAGGGATGTGAGGAATTTGCATGAAAATATTGGGATGCTTATCTTGACCTCTGAACTATCTGAAGTGTTCCTGCTATCTTGAAGTCATCTGCATATAAAAATGAATTTAATTTTACCATATAGTTTATATGTAATTGTCAGGTTAACAATAACCATGCTTTTTCTGGTCAGATATTCAATTTTTTTTTAACTATGAGGCAATTCACAAACTCATCAACTCCTCTAAGCTACACAATATTTTCTAAAAGACATTTCTGTTGTCTTATGTGCAATAGAATTGTAATCACCTGTATTTAAATCTAATGGCTTTGAAATAACCTACAGGCTTCCAGTTTAATGAGAGCTAGATTAATGAAAAAAGACCTTTTACCTCAGATTGCATGACAACATTTTCAAATTACATTTCTGAAACAGAGAATTCACTTATTCCGAGTAATTGGATGCTGACTAGGGTTAATATGTACAATGTCTTTAAATGAAAATCTTCTATTGTAAGTGGGACTGTATGATACCTGAGGCATTCTCAATAGATTTGGTTGGGCTCTGAGTTAATTATACTGCTTGCTATTTTTTGAATGAATTCAAGCATGAATTCTACACAGTAAAGATTGGGATAATTATATTCAATTCTGCTTGGTGCCCCGCTGAATGAATTGACCTTTTAGATAAAACTAGTCTCTTGAGCAGGAAACCTGAAGAAAGCCGGAACAAAGCAACCAGATGCAGCTGGGGGCTGGGGAAAAGCTTTAAATAATTTTTATAAAAAAGGAGTAGAAGCATCAGAAAGATTGATTTTTAATCATGAAAAAAGTATTCCTGTGTTGGCAGTGGGTTTTGTATATGTAGTACATAAAGTTATAATTTAAAGCCATTGATTTTTCTAAGCTGTTTTCTCATCAGTAATATGACTAAAAAGAAGCAGCAGTAGAGCACTAGAAAAGTTCAGTGCACACAGGTGTCCCACACTTCAGCAAGGTACCATAATCACAAGCTGTGACTGCAGACATGGTGCCAATAATGCTGTCAGCATGACTGGCTCTCCCTTTGCACATGCAGTACTAAAAGAGGGTGGGTAGGCAAGACAATGTTTTCAAAGGGATTGCTTTGAAAGAGGGAAAGGACTCCCAAGGACCAACAGAGCAGTTGCTATGAGTGCAAACCTGCAGAGTGCCCTTTGAGGGCAGAGTGCTATGTTAACTTGTCACCTGTTGCATTCCCATGCGTTATGGAAACATCCAAAATTAACATGAAATATTTTCCTTCTCTTTTTTTTTCTTTTTCTATTTTCCAAAAGTGGTCATACTTGTAATAAAGTGACCATGATATTAAACATAGCAAAGGTTGTCTTTTACTTAGCTTTTCTTTTTCTGTCAACGTGATGAGTGTTTAGAATGATGATGCTTAGTGTTGATGGTAGATGATGGAAAGGAGAGAGTTATTTGAATTTTTTTTGCAGTCTACACGTTTTTTTTTCTTTGAGAATATCTGCAGCCAGCATGAAGTACTTCTGTAGCTGCTCTGTGTACATTTTTGAAATAACTTTCACTGTGGAACTGAGGATGACATTAATTGAAGTTTATAGGGTGGCATAGTTTTCTATGCAACACCAGAAATATATTTGTTTGTTTGTGTTACTTAAGCAAAAATATTCCAGCAGTTTAGTCTCACAAAACTTCACTCATGTAATTCATTCTTCCTCTGGCAGATAGTCCCCTGTTGGTGAGATGTCAGTAAGGCAGCAGAATTTAGCCCATAATGTTAGCTGGATTTATGATAAGGGCAAATGTTTGTAACAACTTTTTTGATGGGGTTCCAGTCTCTTAAGCACGTACATTATCTGTTACTGATCTATCATTTATGTAGAGAATACAGTTGTCACTCACTTCATTTAATTAGATTATGGATGCTAAATTATCTACTAACATAAAATGTGCTTTTATACTGCAGATTACAAAGGTTTTAAGAAGTTTAATATGCCACTTTTTAATTGGTGAGCAGTACCCTAAAGGATTCATATGGGTTTTTGTTTGTTTGTTTGTTTTTTACTGCAGTAGAATATGAACATACCATAATATTACTAAAGATGGTTAGTTGCAAATGGGATTTGGGTCAGTGAAGTTGGCTAGGGTTTATTTTGCATAAAACAGATCTAGGAGGTATAAAATGATAAATATAGTAATCAAAGGCTTGTATTTTGGCAGTGAGATCACTGAGTTGAGAACTGAATATCTTCTGGTCTTTACACTCCAGTTAGCTACAGTCATTTAGGTAAACGAACAATGTATTTATTGCATATGGTTCCAAGTTTGTAATGACTATTAATGTAGAATAGCCTATTTTCTGCTCTGTTTTCCAATCCATTAAATGAATAATCTTCTATGTATAGGGTCTGCCACACCTTACTGCATAAATTCTTTGCCTTATTTATGTCTGCATTTAGTTGCACAGCTGGTAAGTCATTTGTTCAAAAGAAGTAAATGGTTGGTTTTGATCCTTAGACCGTGAAACAGGGATTCACAAAATGGTTATGGTCCTAATAAATTGACTCTGAAATATTGGGAACAACTTCAAGGATCTGATTTGAGCATCTAAATTAATGCTAAATCCTTGTTTTTTCTGCACTCTTGATTGTATTTTACTGTTGAAAGCTCAAGAGCTTTAGAAAGGTTTAGTTGTAAGACTGCCTAGGAACACCTTTCCTGCTGGCATTGGCTTCTCCTCTTGTTAAAAGTACAAGGCTACACAAGCAAATCCAATACTTACCTATGACTCTTAAAAACATCATCCAAATATCCTGTATTCTGCGTGATGTTCTCCTAGATTTAGCAAGAGTTCACCTTAAACACTTCAGCTGTAGAATCAGCATATGCTTATGCTGTTTACAGGAGTAATTCAGTATAAATTAGCTGTAAGTCAGGCCTTCTGATTATCTGTCATGCATAAAATACCTGGTAGATTATTCCTACCAGGTGTAAGGCCAAATCCTGAGACCTTGGTTCATACAACTGACATCAGCAACACTAGTTAATTATTACCCATTGAAGCAAGAGCTGCAGTTCTGGGTGCAGTCTGCTTGTGGGATTCAGGCACTGCTAAATGCCTCTTCCATAATAACGATTCCCTCATCTCTCCTTGAATCAATGGGAGATGAGAGGTTTTCACTCGCTGAATTGGATTCTTGTTTCTACAGAGTTGCCTAAGCCAGACCCTTGTGAACAATGTGGACTTATACTGATAGCTGGTAGGGGCGAATGGGGTAGTTTTCAAACAGCAGTTAGAAGCTTTTACAAGAAGGGGACTGGCAGTGAAGAAAAGCAAAGCCACTTAACATCCTGCTAGGAGAAGTATTGGAGTTTCAGACTGATGAGAGCTCTTGTTGTTCTATTCCTGTTTCCTTCCATCCTGTGTAGCACTGACTTTGATTATAATTATTTGCATGTCTGCCTAAGCTCATAGCATCTTCTAGCATAATGACCGAGTTGTTTAATTCTGTTTAAAAGCTGTGGATGGAAAGGAGCTAAAATGAGACGCTTTCTGTTACCCTGTATGGAAGTATAATGCCAGAGATTAACAATGATTTAGCAGTGTTTTCTGCCCTTGTCTAATGGTTCTACATATGTACTGAGCTGCCTAACATAGGCCATGTAGAAAAAGAAATATTACAATCTTGGAAAGAAGCAATTGATTTTTGTAAGTCTTAAGACCTCAAAAATCCCAGTGGATACCATATTTTTGGCTTTTTACTTAGCAAGGTGAGACTGATAAGCTAACTGCCTGTTGACTGATCAGTCGTGCCTCTACCATCTTTTACATTATGACAGTAAATACTATAGTGCATAAGGAATAGTCCTTCATTATGTACATTTAGGTGATAAATTTCTATTGTAAACCCCTATTATATGTCAGATACCAGCTTAGTTGGTGATCTGGACTGATCTTGCTTATTCAGTATTGGATATTGCTTTCACAGAATGATCACAGAATGATTGAAAGCAGCCCTGCCAAGAAGGACTTGGGGGTACTGGTGGATGAAAAGCTGGACATGAGCTGACAACGTGCACTTGCAGCCCAGAAGGCCAACCGTATCCTGGGCTGCATCAAAGGAAGCGTGGCCAGCAGGTCGAGGGAGGTGATCCTGCCCCTCTGCTCTGCTCTGGGGAGACCCCACCTGCAGTACTGCGTCCAGCTCTGGAGCCCTCAGCACAAGAAAGACATGGACCTGTTGGAGCGGGTCCAGAAGAGGGCCACGAAAATGATCGGGGGGATGGAACACCTCTCCTATGAAGAAAGGCTGACAGAGTTGGGGTTATTTAGCCTGGAGAGGAGAAGGCTTTGGGGAGACCTTATTGCAACCTTTCAATACTTAAAAGGAGCTTATAAGAAAGATGGGGACAAATGTATTAGCAGGGCCTGTTGCGACAGGACAAGGGGTAATGGTTTTAAACTAAAAGAGGGTAGATTTAGACTAGATATAAGGAAGAAATGTTTTACGCTGAGGGTGGTGAAGCACTGGCCCAGGTTGCCCCGAGAGGTGGTGGATGCCCCATCCCTGGAAACATTCAAGGTCAGGTTGGACGGGGCTCTGAGCAACCTGATCTAGTTGAAGATGTCCCTGTTCATTGCAGGGGGTTGGGCTAGGTGACCTTTAGAGGTCCCTTCCGACCCAAACTATTCTATGATTCTATGATCTTGGGGAAAAATGTGGATCGTGTGTTTGAGCTTTTATTTGAAGGTAAATGCCTGTTTTCCTCAGGAATGTATTCACCTCAGGAGGTAATCATTGGGTGGTCATCACAGAAAGGTAGGGTTAGGTGCAGGATTGGTGTGTATGCGGCCTGGGCAGCGCACTTAGTGTGCTGCAAAACTGTGTTCTGTTGCTGTTGTAGAAGGAGACAGAACTTCTTTCTCCTACTTCTCACCATCCAGCTAGACAGCTTTACTCCTGCAGCAGCTTTCACTTGTTTCTGGTAACAAATTTCCATTTTCTATGCCCTATCTTATCTTCTGCACACCATTGTATTATGATCTGTCATATTGTGATCTGTGTACTCTCTACCTAAATAATTTCTTCCAAAGAGTGTCTAAATAATATTGGCAGAATACGTACATACAGATAATCTATCAGTCTTTCTCATGTAAAAATCTCGTACAAAGGAATCCTACTATCAAAATAGATGCTATTCTATAGAAATTCACAGTGATCGCTGAGGACCACACGGGACTTAAGCTGCATGGGGGATGGGTTGACCTAAGTAGAGCAGTTACCTGCATGCTCCTGAAAATTAGGAAAATGACTCTTGTTTTGATCTGTCTTTTGTGTTGCCTGAGGATAGATTGCGGCGGGGAGAGGACAGGACTATGACAAATCCCTGGAGTTGTTAACAATCCTACATCTTCCCTGGAAGAAAGTATAGCTAGTACAGAGAGGAGTGCATATGTTATGGAATAGAACAGGATAGGATTGGAAAGTTCATGGGAAAGGGTGTTAAATGCCTGTTACTATGGGAATGCTGACTTTGCCTCTCTTTTAGCCCACAATTACTGTCAGCTGTCTGGCTTTCAGCACACAAGGTGAATTTGACCCCGTATGTGCTGTTTGTACTGCAGTCATTGACAGTATTTTGTCTTAAATAGGATAAAAAGCTACCAAGAAACATCACTAACTTGAAAGGGGAAAAAGTCAGAAGCATGTGCCATTCTCCTATTAGTATTTCTCCGAACAGAATTCTAAGTAAATGCCTAAAAGGTCCTTCGAAAATACAGCAGGACATCTAACAGGTACAGTCAGCATGCAGTTTCTATCTCACTAACCAAACCCAAAGACACTTCTCAACTGGTGTAGGTAAAGTCTTTTAGGCTGTGTTACAATACAATTTCTCTCATCTCCAAATCTGTTCATTTGTTGCATCCCAGTGTATGATTGCTTAAACCCATCAAGAAAAGAAATGGATTGTTGTGTGTATCATCAAGAGGAGGCAGTCACAGCATTGTGCAAGGCTACCAGCCAGTAGGCTAAACAAATATATATGACATAATGAAGAACCTCTTTTCAAAGAGCAGAAATGGAAATATGTGAAATAAGGGGCAATATAAATGAAAACATTTGAAAGAAAAAAATGACATGATCTCTAAGAAAGCATTGATCCCTCTATTAAAATAGCAATTTCATTAAAGGGTCTCGTATTTTACGTGTACTCTATAGGTGATACTTTGATTATGTAATGTACAATGTGTAGCGCTGGTGTAACAAACTCAATCAGTCTAGAGATAAAATACAGAATCTTTACACGCTCTGTAACCTCCAGGTTGCTGGCCCGGGTCAGCGGTGACTGACAGGCACACTCAGAGTACTAGCTGCTCTACATTGGGTGAGTTGCTCTTCTGTTTCATAGAATGTGAATACAAATTCTTAGTGTGAACCACAGCTCATGGGATACTTGTCAGCTGGCACAGAACTGAACAAATATGGCAAGTTGAACAGGTAGCAGCATATAGCCAGGCTGATGTAGGGAAACTTGTTCTGTTATCTGTAATTGTTGTTTGGACTCTTAACCATGACCTGTATGATCTGTACATCTCTCGGGATATTAGTCTGGTACCAGTAATGAATGTTTAATTCTGCTATTATGTACAGAATCATATATACAATGCAATGAAATGCAATATCATAAATTGACAGGATATTGGTATGGCGAACCAGGGTGTCCACTGTTTTACAAGTTTTACAAATTTGTAAAACAGTACATTCCCTCTCTTTTCTGAGGTTACACCAAGGGAATCCATCCGCACAGAGACTGTAAGGATAAGAGATAACAAGGATATTAACCTTGCATGACACAGGGCGTATTCTTATGTTAGAGCAGGTCGCTGTGTGCTAGGATCCTTCTGGTTAAAGAACATTGACTAGCTTGTTGGGGCTGAGAAAATGTCCAGCCCCTGTGGGTTTCCCAGAAAGGCAGAGTTGGCAATCAGCAGCCTCTAACTACTTTTTGCACCATTATCCCTCGAGGGTGAGATTAGTAGAAACCTTAATGAGATCCACCTTGAAGAGTTTCTTGATTCTAGTACCCTCTTGAAGGTTTTCTGTGAGAAGGCAGAGCGAGGTTTTTATTCTGTCAGTACAGACCTCTTGTGCCAAAAGAACTTTCAATAAAAATTAAAATAGGAATAAAAAGAAAAGAGAGATCCACTTACAAAAGAATCAGGGAAGCATTGTGTTTATACTGAGAAAATGCATTTTATCCTTTTTATTGTTTTAAAATGTAAAGAACACAAATGGCTATTAAAGATTCTGAAACAATGAAAAAGTTTAACTAAGCACTTGAGAGTACTGTGCAACTAGCAGGAAATCTGTTTCACTACCAAATAAAATGCAGCCTGGAAATGGCACTTTATGCTCTGTGTGTGTGTATATATACATGTATATGGATGCATACATCATACATTTGTATGAACAGTTCATGCACTTTGTGTTGTTAATTTGTGTGGAAGGATACTTTTGTGTTTGAACTAATTGTTACTTTATTTGAACTGAATCCATAAAAAGTTTCTTAAACCAAAATCAGATTAAATCTGCACATTAAAAAAAGTGTTCTTTGGACTTTAAAAGGTTATAGACTGCTGACTGCAGGGATTGCAGCTGACGTTCAATAACATTTGAAGCTTGGAAGCTAGGTTTTTAATTTATTTTTTCTATTTATCCCTTAGAAGCTGCTTGCTGTTCAGCTGCTAATGCATTTCCAACAGAAATTTTGTAAATTATATTGGGCAACATTGTCAGTGAGAATAGATTGTGTAAGTAACAGTAATGGCTTCCTCCTGCTGCTTCTGGCAATATGGATATTCCCCACACGCACTTATTTAAATTTCTTGGGCCAAAGAACTTTTCAAGGTTCAAAACATTAGTTACTCAGCCACTAAATTTCATGGATAATAATCTAGGAAACAGAACTGATGAGAAGGGTTTTTAAAACAATCGGCTGTTGCATATCACAGATTTTCATTTCTGACAAGAAAGGTCTTGTGTAAACCAACTTTTTTATATAGGATTTTTTGGCACTATGTTCTTTATCCTGAGTCTTTATTAGAATTCCTTTTTTCCTTCAGTAAAATCTGGAAAACATAAGATTCTTTACTTCTTGGGTAAAGAAATGACCTGCTGTGGCGAACATTATCATTCCTGATTTTAAGGTTTCAGCGAGTGCTCCTTTCTTCTTACCTTTTGGACAATACATTGTGCCAGCCCTGAGCTGAGGGCAGGAATCCATATATAAGAAACTCTGCTTTCTCAGCGGTTTCACCAAGAGCAGATTGGTGTAACAGAGTATGGTTTGGGCCTGGCCACAAAAGAAAGTTTTTGCAGGATGCTACTTGGTCTGAACTTAACTCTTAAGAGAAAAGGCTTGGAGCTTAAGCTGAGAAAAACCAAAATGATTTAACCACCAACACGGAAATAAAAAGGGAAAACACAAGTTTTGCCTCAATAAGAATAATAGGGAGCTCTTGGAATTTACTCTGTTTTTATCAATGCTAACTTTTTCATGTCTCCAGTAATGTTAGCATTGATAAAATGAATTCTTTCACCTCTTAGTTCATTCAATGCAAAGTTTAGATATTTGCTACCATGGACCCGTTTCCTGTTTGTAGGCTTTGCTTAAGTGTGGCTCTGTAAAACATATGCATTTAGAAAGCTTTGACTTCAGTTTCCTTCTTGTTCTAGGAACCGGTAAAAATGTAACATTAGGTACGATGTTAAAAGATAATTTTTGATCGTTTGCATGTTGACTTTTACAAATTTCAAGGTGATCTGAAGTCTGTTTTAATTAATGCTGATTAATGCTCTGAGGTACTGACTAATATTCACTGAGGTTAAAATAAATGAGGAGAGTCCAGCAATTGCTAGACTTGCTATTGCTATGTTATCTGGCATTTTCAGCAAGAACAGCACAAATCATTACAGTTGTTTTGCTTCAGTTCTTGAGTGGATGTTACAGGACATTATAACATGAGATCTTCTTTCTTTCCCAAGTTAGGAAACAAAAAGTTTATTTCTTAGACCAATAGCTCTAGATAGCTGAAGAGATACTCAACAAAAGTATACATGTAAATCAGCCCCAAATCTGGGTTCTGGAAAGGGAATCCCTGTGCTAGAAGCTGGAGAAGTTGATTGGACACAGGGAACAGCTTTCCCTGGGTTCCATAGCAAGCACCCTGCTGGGATATGTGGGAACAGAGCTAAGAACTGGAACAAAAGTGATTCTTTGCCAAGTGCTTAGTTTTTATAACTTCCTCTCACAAAAGAGCCAGAATAATTTTTATCTATTTCTGTACACCAGTCTTATCTATGCCTGCTTTTTAATATGATGTTAAAGCTTTGCTTCATATTTCTATGTGTATTTAATCTCAGTGAATATTACAGGGATTTACACACAATCAAGAGAAATGAAACTCATCTGAACTCCTTTGACTGATTTGATGGGGAATCAAAACTAGAGTCCAAAGCTTTAGTACCAGCATAGTTAGTTTATATACACACACACACACACACACACAAATAGAGTCTCTCTTTTGCTTTTGTGCTTCTTCAGCTGTGCTAGTCTGACTGCCATGTGTGTGTGTTTGTAAAGTAAAACTGAGGTGTTTCAAAATGAGGTTGCAATATGTTTGCAAAAATAGATGAGTGAGTGTAAAATACTTTTAAGCAAAAGACATGTGAAAGCCATAAAGGAGGTGTGGGTATATTGTTAATTTAAGAAAGTAACTTTCTCACTGTTTCTTGCGGAAAATGATGCATGAATTATTGATGCATGTCAATTTAACAACAACTTTCAAATTTTGGTGTATGTAAAATTGTTGCTTTTGTCATCCTATATGAAAAAATATTTTACCAAAGCTATTTCTTGAAGAAAAAAATCTTCAATGTAAATGTCCTGAAGTAGAGTTCCTTTCATTGTAACAATAGCACTGTATGAAAGTTCTAAAGGATGAAGACTATGGACAGCTGAGTTTTAAAATGTATTCGCTATTCCTAATTTATGGTAGCTTGAAATGCAAGATGTTTGCTTAGCACAGAGGAACAAACAGCCCCCGCTCTCAATACAGATTGAATCTTATATCTCTCTCAGGAGATGCACATTTATCCATTTTAAAAAAATCTGTAATTGTCAAGAAAAAGCCATAGTAATTTGCAAAAACATTTTTATGTTAAAATTAAAAGTGTGACAATATCAGATGAATCCTGCCAGCTGCTGACTGGTGTGGCTCTCAACCCTTAGTGCAATATTTCTGGCATGGGGTTGACTTTGGGTGTGTGAGCAGTCCCTGTGACCAAGGGGTTGACTTCCACATGAAAGGAGTTCCTCTTAAAACCCTGATAGCTCAGGTACAGGACTGGGTGCTCCCACGTAGTTAGCAAGTGAAAAGGTCTTGCGTGGAACACAAGGTACTTTTCTCCCTACCTATGAGAAGAGTCGCACAGCATTCGTGTTGTTGCCATTTTTGCTGACAGTAGAGAGCTGTGAGGGTACCTTCCATTAGATTCATGCAGAATATGCTACGTTATCTAAGTTGCTTCATACTGTTACGGACTTTTTGAGTTATAACTTTTAGGGGAAGGCCATGGGTTAAGACCAAGTTTGTGGAGCACTCAATTCAGAGAGCTATTTGGCCTGCTGTTTATTTGGCATGATCACCTGCGTGATGGGGCTACTGCAGCTAGTAGGAAGATGGAGAGAGGTAGTTATATTTTGTATGCTAATTAATTGTTTATTTAATCTTAAAGTGATAAGTGCTGGCACTCACTTGAATTAAAAACAATCCGTTTGTTCCAAGGACTATTTTCTTTATTTGATGCAATCTAGAGAATCCAGTCCTCAGAAGAAAAGATGAAAACTATGTGCATCTTGTTCTGTGCATGAGCATGTGAGTGTAGTTTCTTTTAAAGGGATATATAAAAATCTGTGCTTCTGGCTGTGCATAACTTAGATGTATGTCATATTATTTGATTAGCAGTTTTTATGAGAGTATAACACTTAACTGCATAGTGTTTTAGAAGTCATTTGCTAATGCGGTTTGTTTCTCATGCTCGAACCTCGTGAGCTCATAGGCTTTGATTATGGGAATGGACAGGCTCTGTTTAAATGTGTATGAAATCAAAATCACTAGGCTGTGTGAATGGTAGTGCAGAGGTAAACATCTTTAAAAAGAAAGATAAGGAGTAAGAGAGGGTAGGGGGGTCACGTTACTGAAGAAATGGATGTGGTGAAGATGCTGACATGAACAAAAAAATATTAGAAAGAGGAAAACACTAGTCTTCATTCTGTAAGAAGAGGGGTTTTTTTTTTAAAAGGTGCCTCAAAATAGTTTGAAATTCCAGTGTTGATAAAAGGTCATTTGTCTTATGAAAAAATGAACCCATAGGTAGTTTTGAGATTGATCTCCATTAGCTACATTTAGAAGTGTCTGCTACTGCTACTTGCTCTTTAGCAAGATTTTTCAGAAGTATCTTTTTTCATGTAGAAAAAAAACATAAACATTGTTTCAGTCAACTCAAAGTGAATAATAGAAAGAGGTTTTTTTTTAAGATCCCTGTACAGATTGTTTTTAAACTTTTGTGATTCTCTGCCTCAGAATTAGTAATAAATCATGGCTAGCAACCCCCCCCCCTTTTTTTTTTTTTAAGAAGATTGTGGATAACGACATCACAACTTAAGATGCTTTCTCCCTTCCTTTCTTCCATTCCAAATGCTTGTGTTGTCACTTCTGAAGCAGTTACGCATGCAAGAAGCTATTTTTGTTTACTGACTGTGTTATTCAATTTTGGGGGTATCCTGCTTGGAGATGCTACTTTTGCATAATTGTGTGACTTAAAGTCGAGATTTGAATATGTCCCAAGAACAAAACCTGAAGCATCCCATGCATTCTTGCTGAAAACGTGTTGTACATCTAGCTATTACTCATGTTTTTAGCCTTTGTGGACTTTCAAGAGCTTTTTTACACTCCATTAGGCAATTATGGAAAAGGATTAATTTTTTTCTTGAAGCTATGCATTTGTTTTTGGTTTTATGGCAACATGAAGCTCAAGGAAGTAGGCTATTATTTATTGTTATTGTATAAGGAGGATTAAGTAATGACATTCTTATTAAATGTTTGATAAATGAAATGCAATAATGAATTTTCTTTTGTTCTTACCTATGGTACACAATTGTAATATATTAACTTGTCATACAGATTTATACACCTTCATAATTTTAAGCAAAACTTTTCAACAATTAAAATATTACCTTGATGAAGTTAAATATTAGTTCTTTACACCTTTCTTTGCCCATGTTTAGAACTTCTAAAAAAAAATAATTCTGGCGATGGATATCTCGACAAAGGTACTTGCAAAAAGAGAATCAGCGTGTGCTATTCCTGTGCTTTATCTGTATGCGTAAATGGTGTGAACCAAGAGGAATGGATCTGTGCAACAGAACAGAATGGTTGGCACCGACATTATACTTGTAACAGGGGGTTATTTAATCCTCTCTCTGTGTGATTACTTCGAATGAATACCCATTAGTGACTGGAGCCCATTGGGTGCATTCCTGGAGTGTGTCTCTGGTTTTATCCCATTTTTGATCTCTGAGCCTGTTCTGTGATTGCTCAAAAGTGGTAAATGGGGATGATTCACCTCAGAAGCACACTCTTGATCCAAACTACAGCTTCTTATGTAGGAGGTTATACAAGATGATTAATATGATCCTCTTGATCTTTATTACTTGAATTTCATTTAGAGTTTGTATGACTGTAATGTAGAGAGCTTCATCAGTTTTTGGAAAGAGGCTAGGTAAAGTGAAAGTCAGTCACACTGCATATTTGGCTGAGAGAGAGGGAAGTGGAGGTGTAGTAAGGAGGAATAAAAGCAATCCCAGCCTCTGCTCATAGCTCCATGTGTGGGCAGAGAGATGATCTCAGATTCTTGCCACCTCCCAGAACTGTCCTGAGATGTTACAAGGCTTTGTTTTCTCTCAGCTTTTTTTCTGCTTGGTTTTCATCTATGAAAGTCCTCCGTACCAGCTCTCCCCCCCCCTTTCCCCCCCCCCCCCTTTTTTCTCCCCCCCCCTTTCCCCCCCCTTTTTTCTCCCCCCCTTTTTTCTCCCCCCCCTTTCTCCCCCCCTTCTTTTCTCCCCCCCTTCTTTTCTCCTTCCCCTTCTTTTCTCCTTCCGTTTTTCCTTCCCCCCTTTTTCCTTCCCCCCTTTTTCCTTCCCCCCTTTTTCCTTCCCCCCTTTTTTCCTTCCCCCCCTTTTTTCCTTCCCCCCCTTTTTTTCCTTCCCCCCCTTTTTTTTCCTTCCCCCCCTTTTTTTTCCTTCCCCCCCTTTTTTTGTTCTTTCCCCCCCTTTTTTTTTCTTTTTCCACTTTTTCTGCCCCAGATCTTGATAGGAAACCATCCTGTACAGAACTGTCCTTGAATGCTTATTGGGAAAAGGTGGAGGAAAGGAGGAATAAAGTAGAGGTTGGAGTGTTTGCCTCTGATCCTGCTGACATGTTCTAGGCTGGTTATTTAACTATGACTAGGAAGCAGTTTGCCCCTTAGGAGAGTTGTGCTTTCACCGTCACTCTTTTAAGAGGTGTAAGTATGTTTGGAACAAAATGGAAGTGCTGTAAGAAAACAGATTAAGGGAGTGTTGTGTAATACAGATGCAAAAATTATTTTAATGTGCAATTTAAAAGGGCTAAATATCCCCTATATTTCAGTGCTCAAAGTCCTTTCAGCACTGTTCAAAGAGTGCATGATTTAGTTGTCCTTTTTACCTTCAGAGATTACTGTGAAGTATGCCACTGTCTGGCATGTCATCTCTTCAGCTGTTCCTTTTTTACTGCATTGGGACATCTTCCTGGTGTAAGACAGTAAAAAAATCCTCGTTATTGAATAATCATTCATTGGAACCTGTGCCTGTTATGAATTCTGTAGGGAGTATCAAAATACAGAGCAACTTCTCAGTTTGCTGCATTTTTTTCAAATGCTTCCAGTTCTTTGCAACTTCACTATGTCCAATGACAAAACAGAGTCTGTCATATAAATTGTTCCATCAGCTCCGCAGTTGGCCTGCACTGGTTGTGTGCAGCCGCTGTGTAAATGTTCCTCATGCTATGAATACTGACCTGCTTTCTTGAATGTCGTCAGTTGGAAAAAACCCCAAACAGGTGTGAAGAAAGTTTTCTCATAGTGACAGTCGGGAAGTCCCATCTGGAATAATGTAAGGGTAGTTGTTGTTGTTATCTTTTTTAACACAATGCTAACTTCACATAATATGTAATGTCTTATTTTTAACTTCAAGCCTTCATAATTTTAAAATTTTCTTGTCTTTTTATTTATCTATGGAATCAATTATTCTTTAAGATTGCAGTGCATGAAGCTGTTAATTGCTGAGATCTTTGGTAGTGAAGTTTGCAAATTTGCGAACAATGACAGCTTCATTTTCTTACAGTGCGTTTCTAATAGTCAGACATCTTGAAGTGCTTTACAGAGCGTATAATTATGTGCTAGCACCAAAGTGAGTTTATACAGGCTAACTGGCAGCTACTCTGCTTTCAGCCATATCCCGTATACTCCAAGGAATGCTAGTTAGATATCTGAAAGTTAAAAGAGACAAATGCTGAAGGGTATTTCTTCGGTAAGAGTGCTACACGATAACTTGTATTTAAGTGTAGAGCAAAGCTGTTGATTCCTGAATTGAAAGCAAAATTATGTATTTATCTGAATGTTTGCAGAATGGTGGCCAGGTTTCTCAATTGTCTCAGATGGTTTCTTCCAGATTGTTGTATATGAGTGGTTTGGGGTACGTTTACTGCCTGCTGGATATTTGAAGGTCTTCGCAATACAAGCAAACAACTCAGTGTGCTTAAAGATGACCATGGGTACCAAAAGAACTGTCATGTGGAAACATAAGGCCTTTCAAAGAAAGTAAGGTACTCATCCTTACTCTGGCTCTAGCTATACCAGCTCCTTGCTGCTGTGTTGGAAAAGCACCCTTTAGTGTGGGGGCAACTTATGCTGTTGGAAGGTATTTTCCCACCAGTATTATCATACTGCACCCATGGACAATGGAAGACAAGGCAGCAAAAGCTGTCTTCTCTTTGAATAGCTGCATCCACAAAAGAGATTTTATGGGCCTGGGAGTGTCAGCAAAAGGATGTAGGCTTACGATGGAGCAATATTGTCATTGCATATTAAGAGTGCATTGAAATTGAGAGATTATTTTTAACAATTCCTAAATATCTGACTTATCACTGAAAAAAACTTATGTAAACTTAGGCTATGATTTCATCTGTTTCTATTAGGGGGAAAAAAAAAGGAAGAAACAGCCAAAATGCAGTTTTCGAATGCAGCATTGGCATTTTCAAGACACGGGGATCTTGGGAAGTGTGTGTATGTGTGTGGGAGGAAAGAGTACCTCTTTGTCTGAAGATGTTACATTCCTCCCCCTCTAGTCTAACCTTGGCAGCACACTTGCTTTCTATCCAAGGACAATTCTGAACCAGTATTATTTGTATACATATATACAAATATATGTATACATAATATATGTATACATATATTATGTATATGCTACTGTAATTTTGTTAAAACAATAGTTGATGTGTTTTTTAATGATGACTGAGCTTTCCAAAATTATTTAAGCCATACAGGAATCCTACTTTTTTGTAAAATCCAGTGGGGCTTAGGCTCTTAATGAGCCTGAATGCTGACTAGACATCCAGAAGCATTTTCAAAAACCGGGGTAGTAGTATGGTAGTTATTCCATAATGTAATCTCTACCTTAGCCATTCTCCTCTTTCATTCTTCTGGTGAAGAAAGTTTCTTCATTTAATTGTATAATCTGGGTGTTGTTTACGCTATATATGTATGTGTAATAGATGCTGAGATATATTCCAGACAATATGGAATCTTTCCTTTATATGGATGTACCTTCAACAGTATCCTGCTCTAGTCTAGCACTGCAGCTGGTGGTAAAAGCACTTGCTAGAGAAGTAAAAGCCACACTTTCAAAATGCCTCACGTTGAGGAGTACATGAAGTCCACATTTTGCACTACCACTTTAGGTGTTGTAGGCTGTTTGTATAAATGGTGAGCGGCAGCCTGCTCTCTGATGCTCTGAGCCAGTTGTCTGAACCTAAGGGAATGACTTAAGATGTGGAAGAGCTTTTGAAAATGAATCCCACTTTCACATTGATGCCTAATACAGAACTATAGGGAGGCATCTTCATGTAGGGGAGACGTGGGATCTGAGACAACCCAGCCTTTAACATTTGATATCAACTCATTTAAGTGCCCTTCCATTCAGTTTGTTTGCTGTTGTAAAGCCCATTCTCAGGCATTGTATTTTCTGAACATGCCTATATCTCTTAGCATCCCTACATCCGTTAATTAGAGCTGCAGCAAGTGAATGTTCAGTGAGATCAGTCACTGAGTGGTGCCGAAGAATGTTTTAAAATTTCATGAAACCTATTGGTTATCAGCACAGATATATAAGTATCCTACACGGGAACACATTTTCAAATTGCTTCTTTAGTAGAATAGGCTGATGTAATAAGAGGAAGGTTTCGATGGTGGGAGGTTTTTTATAATTACATTTACTCTTTTGATTACCATATTCATTTCTCATTAATACAGGATTTCAAGGCCTTGTATTATTGAAAGGGAAAAGGTTAGAATTATGGACTAGCAGCTGGTTTTGATAGGGCACAGTGAGCAAGCAAATGCTTACCAAACATTTGAAATTGCTTTTCAATTTTTGAAATCACTTTGCAGCTCTTCAGCTATTTTTTGGCTGGCTGCTCTTTATCATATTAATATAATACTGTGCAGGAAAATATTGCATTTAAGTGTTATGATGAAATCAAGCTGTTATGCTGCATGTGTGTGGTACAGAGTATATTTTTAGTGTTTTTTAGCCTATAATTATGTGTGTTTCGCTGCCTTTCAAAAGCTATTTGTCAAGGGAAGAGGTTATGGTTATTTTTGATAGGGTGAAATGCATTTTACAGCCTTACTAAGCCTCATTTAACTGAAGTAAACCTCATTTTTGCTTCAATTGAAGGTAATATTTAGTAAAAACTAGTTGTGAAATTTTTTTACAAATTACTTTGGGCAATCCTCTTATCAGTTTACCCAGTTGACTGCTGGACTGAGGATCCGTGAACCCTTAAGTTTCCATCACACCATATAAGCAGTCTACTGCCAGGACCAGAGATATAATTCCAGATGTTTTAACAACAGAAAAAGCCAATCAGATGTAGAATTATTTGTAGCTGGTATTCCTGACAGCACTACCAATAGTGTGCTGCAAAGAGTTCTTGAAGCTTTCAACTATTAATATAACTCAAAGAAAAGGAAAGAAATTGTGTTCTATGTAATCCCCAAACCAAACCTTAAGAGAAAGGAACTGTTTTAAATTATACTTTTGTAGATACAATTTCTATAACTAATTAATCATGATGGAAAGGGAAGGAAATTTGTTATAAATTCTGGTGAAAGATTTAACTTCATTTAGTCATCTCAATCAGATGACATAAATCAGGTAAAAAAGCCTAAGTATCTTTATTATGTGGCTGGAATCTGTTCCCTCCAGTATCTACTGGTACCTTTTTTTTTTCCCCATTAATTTATTTTCCCTTTTTATAAACAAAACTTATTAGATCACAAAAAAAAAATCCACAAATGACCAAAACTAATTGTATATAATCTCAACCATTTACTTCTGGTTACTCTTTTGGGCTGTTCACATGCTGATTTTTCTGTTGAAATTTTCTTCCAGAATAATCTTGTCTGGCGCTGAGCTAGGTCACTTGTCAGGATCTTGCATTTGTTGCATCTCATCTGTATTTGTATCTTCAAAACATAAATATTTCAGATCTGATAATAAAACCTGGCTCTTTTTCAGTACCTTTAAATTATTATTACTGTGGATGGTTGTGGAATTGTTCCTTGCAATCTTCAACGTGTTCAATGTAACAAAATTGATTATTTCACTTTTGAATCCAGCAGGTCTTTTATTTTGTGAAAGCCTAGCAAAAGCTCATTGATTTACACCAGAGTTGGTTTGCTGTTTTCTTCAGTCAATACTGTCACATAATGAAAATCTTGCCTTAACCAGGCAGTTTCAGCAATGTCCTGCTTAGTGTCTGCTGCTACTGAATACAGTCCTGCAGCTTTGATTTAAATAAGAATATCTTTTTCTTCATAACTTAGAATTTGATCACAGTATGTCACCTTGGATGCATCAGAGAACCAACAGGAATATTAATAAATTGTTTCAGTCTTGGATAGTTTTGCCTTGGCAATTATATGACAGACAAGCGACTATTGCTGTTTTCATTTTTATTGTATTTTTAAATGCTTGCTCAAGGGACAGAAATTAACTAATAAGGTACAAAATATCAATAAATCATAGAAGATGTTTTGAGATATGTTCAGATGATCTAAATCTAAGCCATGGTGTATCTAGTGTTAATGTTCTATTGGCTTGGTGCCTTTGATGGCCTAGAATTGAACAATAGGAAGCACCTGACACAAAGTAAGTGGAATTTTGTTTGTCTCTGGCTGAGCTTCCCAGTTTCACTGAGTTTTTTTGAACTTCAAGGTTGCTATGAAAAGTTCTCTGCAAACATTGTAGACTGAACACTGAAGAAGGAACAATTAACTGAAGAGTGATACAGAAGGGAATTGGTACAGCAGCATCGCTATGCTCATAAAGCCTAGCCGTTCCAGAGGTGTAGAGAAAATCCAACTGCTTTGTCACCTTCTCATGTAAAAGTGCAGTCAGTCCCCAGCTAGGAATTGAGCAAGCATGTTTAACTAATTTGAAAAAGACGTGCCATGATCTTCCTTTCTTTGGGGAAAGTAGCATTAGGATAGACCTATGGCTCTTATTGAAAGATGGAATGACTTGGTAGTCCACTATAAAATTCATACTGAGATCACCAGGTACAGCAATGGGAAAATTTCATTTGTAGTATAAATGAAATGTAGTATAAATGAATTTGACCTCAAGGTGCACATAAATGAGCTCTAATATCTTCAGTTCTGGATTAAAAGAATGTGGTTTGGATTAAATGAATGCTTATTTTTCTCTTAGCTGAATTTTTCTCTTTCAGGATACCTCAATGTCTGATACAAGTCATACAGTTGGATTTATGTATACTGAGCAATTTTTCATTTTTAATAGATTATGTTCAAATCTAAATTAATAAATTATATGCTGTGAACCCTGTTCTGTTTTATCAGTTACAACCTTGCCTTGTAGAGTTTTAATTCTTACATGTAATGGTGGTACTAGGGACTTGGATCCAGCTTTTCTCACATGATTCAATAATAAATATTACCACATTTAAGGCATGTAAAATCCTGCCCTTTCTAACAGGTGATGGGATTCACCCATTTCATTTGAAGTCTGACCATTCTGACAACATGGGCAAAGGAGTGTAGTTTCACGTGTTCAGAGTACTACACACACTCATTTAAGAGCAACACAAAAAAACCTTGAGAAATATGTGTAGCAATGATTAATCTGCCACCCATGTAACATCATTACTGCAAACATTGCCTTTACTCAAAGTTGTAGCAATTTCAAAGGGTCTGTTATCAGAACAGCTGTGGCTCAGGTTCAGCAAGTCAATATGTGGGATTATGTAGCGTTCAGGGTCCTAAAGTCTGCAGAGTGTTATATTCATTTTACATGAAGTAAAACAAAAACAGTTAAAAATGGTTCTTTCAATTTCCTCTGCTTTATTTTATATTATTTTCCCTTAAAATAAAGTGGGATGATCACTGATTTCTGGTCCAAATTTCTCTGTGTAGTAGTAGATGTGCAGAGCGCTTTGGTCCTATTAAATTTATAAGAAAGAAATTAATGTTTTATGCATTCTTTGTTGTTATGGTTTTTTTGTATGTAATGTAGAGATGTACTTATGTAAATATGCACAGGTATAGGTGGCTTAAAGATGCAAAATTGTAAGGAGAAAGTTTTGAAAGGTAGAAGTTACCAAAGATCAGATGAAACAGTTCTTGCATAGGAGCAATAGAAAGATCAGAAATTAAGTACTGACACTAGGACACTGATTATTACTGGCTAGAACTAATAATCAGTATTGGAAACAGGGCTATGAACAAGTTTGAGGGTTCAAAAATAGGGTATCATCCTTTATTTTTTTTCTGCAGAGAACCTATTGCAGATGCGTATATCTTGAAGTGAGATGTTATTTCCAGAATATTAGATGCTGATTTTATTCTCATGAAGATAATTTTATTTTCATCAAAGGTAAAACATAATGATAAAGAACAGAGTAACCATAATGTTAGCTTAGCTTGTGGATGGTGAGAGGACTCTTTGCAGGAGGTATATGAAAATTGAATGTGGGTTAGAGTATTAAGGGTCTAAATTTTCAAACAAAATTAACATGCACAATAAGCTCTTTCTCTATTAACTTTTAGCTTTATCATGTTCATGTGTTCGTGTTTCTTGTGAGTTTCTAAGTCTACCTTTATTCGAATTTCCATTTCATCCTGAAAGTGTAGATATTAAATTTCAGAAACAAACCTAGCTAGAATTTCCATCAATAGAGGATGAACAAGAAAGTAAACATAAACTGATCATGATACACGGTGCCCTTGCCCATGTGGTGACAATGTTTAGATAAAGGCAATTCATAAAAGATTAAAGAACTGACTTTTCAAGTACTTTTAACATTTTCGGCTGGATGAATGAGTAATTGAGTGTCATCATATGGTTAAGTCTTTCAAACCATACAGTAATTGAGATATTCTAATGTTGACTGAATCCTCAAAAATATGGAAACCAAATGTGAACCTCACTGCTATGATCTAATTACATCCTCTTTCTCAGATGGTTTCCTTAATAACTTAAAGGTTATTAATGCATTCCTCATATGCTGCAGTACTTAATATATGTAGGTCGAGTGTCTCAGTGCATTATTTTGGTGGTGGCTTTACTTTATCTGGTTCCTTTCAAAGCTTTCTCTCCCTTTGGAGAACTTGTTAAAGCAGGAAAGGAGAGAAATGCAATGTGCTTATATTATTCAGGCATCATAAGGGCCATAAAACAGGCTGCAAAGGTTTTGAATGTCCTGCCTGGCACAGCAGGCACCCTAGCTGAACAGTGTAGAACATCACCTCCTCTCAGACATGATAGAAAAGAAAAGGTAATGTACATTAGTAGCCTTTAAAATCTGTAAACAAATTGCATATTTGCTTCAAAGATGTGAAAGCAGTTATTGATTAAATGGCATTAGAGTGCCCTTGGCTTTAAAAGACATTCAAAATAGGAGGCAATGCTCAAGATCAATAATAGATTTTATATTTGTGACCTAAAAAAGTAGCAGCACTGTGTAATTTAAAAGCAAATTGTTCCTTGTGATTCTTGCTCACGTATTAAGATTTTCTTTTGTATCCTTTAGACATCTGTTAAATCATCTGTGACCAGCTTACTTTCTGCCAAAAGATGACAGAAATCTAAGGGGTTTTTTTTTTGGAAGATAGCATCATTTGTCCCATCATGCACAGCTTTGGGCCAAATTTCTCCTGTTCTACAAGCAAAAAGTAAATGAAACAATAAATATTTTGGCACAAATCAATGCAGAATGTTATGTTTTCCTATAGTGCTGGTGTAGTTACCTAAATTCTGGTTTGTGTAAAGTAAGGCTGATACATTTCTCTTTTTCTAAAAATCATTTGCACACAAAGGGTGCCCATAACTTCTTTGGGTGACCTATAGCAGAGGAAGACCTGTTGGTTGCAGCTACAGTATCTCACTGCTAGGCTTTATTTTATATTGCCCAGAGCGAAGTACGTTTTTTCCCACAGTTGAAGGTGTGTATTTGCTGGATTTCTGACTCAGTCCAGTGAAACTATCCATTTTTATGATTGCTTTGTTTACAAGTGTACAGAGTACAAAGGCTTTTCCATTAATTTTATCTCAGGGTAAAATAGCTAATCTGTTTTGACATGCTATCTAAATGACACTCAAACTAGTATACGGACTAACTCATCCATAAGTCATTTCTTTTATACACATGTACTGGTGTGTCCAAGAAAAAGAGTTATATTGGCTGCAAGAGTTTGAATAATAATGGTCATTAATATGGCGAATTGAGGGTCACCACATTCATCCCACATATCAAATCCCCTTTCAATGAGATCAGTTCCATCAGCTGTCAGATTCCATTAAATATATCCCCCAGACCTACTGACCAGCTGACAGTAGAGAAACTCAAAACCATACACCCACTATTAGCATTATAAAATGTGAAATCAGCTGGAAGGAATGATAGCAGAACTGAAAACAAAATAGATGAAAATCTATAATGCCCCTGTGTCTTCCCAAACAGAAACCCCTAAGAGTTAAAATGCCCCCATAAAATACGGAGGTAAAAACAAAGGTTGTCACATTGTTTTCTTCATAACCTATAATGATTCTTTTACCTTTTGTTAATGCAAGATTTGCATAAATGTTTCATGAGGTTAATACAATGCATAAACCGAGCAGTTTATTAAGCAACATCTGTGCTGTTTTCTCAGATAATGCAGTGTTGTTTCCAAGTCACTGAAATATAACCTATCATAAGGTTTTGGTTGTTAAAATACTTGTTTTGCAGGGGCTGTGATCACATCTGACATTTTTAGCAGATGCCACAGTAATACAAAAGAATTCCTTAATACCACAATATGTGTTAGCAAAGCACCCAGCGAGAAGTGGATAGTATTCCACTGAGCTGGTATAGTTCAGTACAATGCATAAGACATGAGAACATCTTGTTGTGTGTCATCTTTCAGATAAAAATACCCTATTTCAAAACTTGTACAACTGCCCATGATACTTTTTTCAAGTGAGAGCTTGTCTTTGTTGACAGTTTTTGACTTTGCCATAAAGTAAATTTATAGTATTTTTTAAAAATAAGAGTGGGAAAAACTTTGCACTGCCACAATTTTATCTTGATATTGTTGCCATATGGGACTCTTTAAGGCAAAAGGAAAAAAAAAAAAGAAAAAAGTTATGAGACCAATAATTTTTAATGAAACTTGGCTTAGCTCTTGAAGCAGGTCATGCAGATAAAAAGTAGGCGCATGAATTCTGTAGCCATATTCTTTCTTTTTTCCTGGCAAGGATTAAAGAAATGTAGTTTCAATTAAATCAGAGCGTAATGGAGATATGTTTTATATTATTGATTCTGCAAGCAATAATTTGGGCATCTTCTTTTTTTGCCATGTGTTTGACTTACTCTTCACCAAGAAGTATGGAAATTCTGGTCTATAAAATTTGCATTTGTATCTGCCTTCCCTCACGAAGCCCTCACTTTTTTGGTTATTAATTTGTAATAATTTCATGTTTTCGCTGCAAGACATCCTCAAAATCAGAGTATGCAGGCCCTCATGATGTATGGATGTTTTATCTTTGGCTTAAAGGTTTTAAGATTACACTTGAGGTAGGAAAATAATATTTTTGGAAACTTTTAATGAAATGTGTGCAGCAATTACTTTGCCCTTTATAAAATTGTACACTAGAGTTTATGTTTGTCTGTTCATGCAAAATGTCCGTTGACCAGTGTGGTAGTAGAAGAACCTTTGTCAAGCAGTCTCTGTGAGAGCAATTATGTTGATCAAGTATCCCAGCTAAATTCCAGGTTGGCTGATAGTAGTCCAGAACCTGAATGGCTTCTTGTGTTTCCATTTGCGTAGATACTATTTTCTGATCTATGTTGGATAGTGTTAGTTTGCTTTTGAACAGTTGCCAGATCCTGCAACATGGAAGGGAGAAAGTTTCTCTGCTGTCGAAGTCCAGTTGCCTCAACAGGGAAACGTACCAAGGTGCATAAAAGCTTATCAAGTCAGAAAAAAATTGTGCAACTTTCTGTGGCAAAACTCCTATTGAAGACTTTGGCTCAACAGCAGAAAGTAAAATGCTATATCCAAATGAAACAAGGGAAATTTAGGTAGGCATAATGACACAATTATCCTATTAGAATTTGGCTAGAATACTAGTTAACACATAGTTTCAGTGTGAACTTAGGATGTACAAAGAATACAAGATCAGACCCTATGTAATGAAGGGATCATTTACACACATTATCCCCACAATGAAATGCTGTCACCCCTTGGCGGAAAACACAGCTGCTTTTTAAAAGCTGCTCTACTGTAATAAGTGTGTAACTAGAGCTGGTTGAAAAACACGAAAATTATTTTGTGAAACAATTTGAACTTTCATAGTTGTTTCCATTTTGCAGGTTCAAAATAGAGTACTTATTTATCCTCCAGAGTTTAGACTATTTTGTTCATTATTGTAAATTATTTTGAATTTTAAAAGATCTTTTCGTAGGAGGGATTTTCAAAAACATGTTTCAGTAAATTAAAAAATTATGGTTTAAAAATTACTTTGAACTTTGCAGGATATTTTTGTTAAAAACAAGATGTGTTGCTAGTATATAATTTTATATTTTAGAAAAAAAAAAAGAAAGATAAAGTAACTTGGCCAAAACTTCAGATAAAAATTGTTGATTTAATTTTGTGTTTGAACTTCAGAAGTCATTAGGGATTTCTTATATTCAAGGACCAAACAGCCATTAGTATTGATGTAACGTGTAGAAGTCAAAGGCACCAGCAGACCCCTGATGGTTTAAACATAAAGATCCCTTCTAGTCTGGATATAGGACTCAGAAAGCAGATTCGTAGAAGAACACAAGAAAATAATGTGACCAGTATTGGTCAGCCAGACAAAAAATTGTTTCTCTCTCAGATGCAGAGATCATTACTTTTCTCATTCCTTTAGAAAACAGCGTATCTTACTTTTGTTTTCCAATTAAAATATAAGCAATGTATTAAGAACAGTCTAATAAAACCACAATGTACATGAAAATTAGAGGTTTCACATTTAGAATAGATGCGATTTTCCTGAGAACAATTTTTCTGATCCCCCCCCCAGCTTCTTACTATCTCTGTCAATAAATGCTATGCCTCAGTTGTGACGGTATTACCTATTCAGGTGATCTTTGTCACTGGTCTGTTCAGATGTTGACGTGGTTCTACCACTTGGAGCACCACTTACACTTCCTGGTACATTTTGTTTGCCAGGAGTCTGTCCCTCCTGGCACAAGGGACATGTCAGGAGGGAACATTTCGGTTGGCATCAAATATGTGTACATCATTCTTGGCTTTGCTTGGAAACTCTCTTCCATTACAGTGGCTCAGTTTGTTAGGCCACTGGGACAATACTGTTGATAACTGGCCTCCTTACATTGGACTTCTGTTCTAGTTTCTTGGCGTACAGCATTTTTATTTTGGCCAGGTGGTTAAATTACACTAGACCTAATGAACAGGCATACAAATTCATCACAGCAGAAGTAGGTAGGTAGTCAGGTAGTAAGCAGAGTAGGTAGTCCTGCTCTGTCCCTCTGCTGGTATGTCTGCCATGTGTTCCTGCTCCTTATTTGAAATAATTTGATTCATCAACCTGGCAAAAGCAATTCCCCACCCAAAGGAGGTTATAGTTTTCTGAGGCCTCACAAGTTGTACTGACTCACAGAAAATTCAGATGAGTGACAATAAGGGAAGGCATATAGAGGGAGAGGACCTACTCTCAGAAGCAGCAGACAAATTAGTTCAGTTCAATGTGAAACTGTTTCTTAAACTCTTTGGGATTATTTGGCTTAGGTTTGGTGATAGGCTGTAGAAGTTTACTTCTTGGTTTTGCATTCTTATTGTTATCAGACTTTTGTTCTCAGGGTTTTTTATTTCTTTGTATGGAGTAGTACATATCTGCAGAGTGAGCGCTTCTCTGACTCATCTAGCATTTGACACACATCTGAATCATGTCTGTATCATGTTGAAATATAATTGTTGCTTCTTATAGGGTTTATTTTCTGTAAGTTGATCTACATGATCAGATAAATGCCAGTGCTGGAAGAAGCAAAGGGATAGCAATGTATGACCAAGAGAAAGGATGAGTTAGAAGTGACTGGGACTTTCGCAGTATCTGTTTAAATAAACTGCAAGCTCTTCTATGTGAGTGAACTTTGTTGTTGTGCATTACTTCCAGGATCAAATCCTGGAGTAGCAAGTTGTGGGATCAGAAGTAATTGAGTTGTGGGGTTTTGGATCTATTTATTTATTTATTTATTTATTTATTTATTTGACGTTTGAAGACAATGAAAGAAATGTTTAAGTTTTTTTTACACACCTCAGAAAAATACTGTGGTGGGGATTTTTTGTGGGTTTTCTGTGTTTTTTTCAGCTGCAAATATCTGATGAAAGAAGCAGGACTTCGTATTAGACATTATGAATAGGATATTAAGAAGTCCTGAGCACTGGCCTAGCCCTGCCCTGACTAAAGTGAATATGAGCTTTGACTTTGATTTCACTCAGAGTATGCTTAGCATGTTAGCAGACCTAACTTATAACATTCTCTGGCAAAGACTGGAGCCGAAAAACAATTTGAATTAATGGTTAGATGGCTCTACATTATATAGGGTCCTGTTTATAAAATAAACTGAAGGCTTTTTACAAAAGTGGAAACCTTTTGAGAGTATTCCTTATTAACATTGCCTAATTGCAGCTCTTTGATCTTTAATTCCCCTGGCCCTCTCGCCTCCTCTCCTCACTCCATTAATGGATGCTCTGGCCCTCATTTTTGAAGAGAGGATGAGCCTGTTTCAAATACTCAGAACTGGCTGTTGAACAGCCATCTGTTGCAAACACGTACACATAGGATTCTATTGAAGTCATTGCATTTTTAGATTGATTTCAGTGGGCTTCAGGCCATACTTTCTGTAACAGACTCTGATGCAGCCCTTAGTGCGTATGTGTACCAGCAGTAACTAACACAGTAATGGACACATGCAATCATAAGTGTAAAAGTATTCCTGGGCTTTTGCTTCATTAATTAATCAACAACATTGTCAAAAGAAATAGTTCACATTTTTACTTTAAATGTGTTTCTAAAGCAGAAAACATTTGCATTCTGGCAGTTCCATAAGAACAGAAACAAAACAACAAATACTATGGCATTTATGTATGACAGATAAAAAAGTTATTCTTGGTACATCTTTGTAAGCTGTATAGAACCACCTACAAAGACACAGCCAAGCATTTCCATAAATAAATCCCATGATAACAGATGACTATAAAAACGCTGCTATCCTCACACAGCCATGGTTTACATTTTTAAGCATTGTACCTTTCTTCCTCTCTATGGGGAAAGCATTGTACCTTTCTTCCTCTCTATGGAAATGGGACTAGAAAATTGAAGGTGTTGTTAATGCATGTTCTTCTTAAACTTGGCCTAAAGTCTAGTCAAAATTAATGGGAAGCTTTTCAGTAGATTCAATGGGCTTTGGTCAGACTCTGTACCTCAGTTAAACCTCAGTTGGAACACTATCCTACTGAAACATGGTGATTGCCTGAAAGAATCCTCATAAAAGTAATTCTCTTGTGTAGTTTCTTTTACTTGCATTTCATGTCCATTTCTGCTCATGCCAGTCTTAAATCTATTCAACAGTCCAGAGGAAACCTTCTAATCCATTTTGAGGAAACACTTCAATTTGCATCAAGGGTCACATATGAAGATTAGAGGAAATAATGTGACCTGCCTACTTATAATTTATGAACAGTTCAGCTAAACCACATTTCTGGATTTTAAAGGAAATTCTGCAATATAATAATTGTATCTATTCATACTGTTTGTAATTTCCAAGTGGTAAATCATCATCTGTAAGAAATGCTCTCAATCAAGGGAGAAAAAGACATATAATTATGTCATTTATAATGAATTCTAAAGGAAACAAAGAATTTAAGAGGAAAAACTCTGGAGAAACCAAGGAAGAAAATCCACCCAATAATACCAGTTGCTCCTAAGAAGATGCATAGCTGATAAAAAATTTGCATTTATTATATGAAACTCAACATCAAGTAATTCAGCAAGGGAACTGTCAAAACTCTGGAGTCTAAGCAAACAAGATCTGACTTTTATTAGCTAAATTACATACTCTCCTTCTTTTGTAAGCATCAATAATATCAACTTTTTGACAAATAGCTATCTCCTGGGTGCGAGTTCTGAGGATTGCTGCTAATCTTCACCTTTTGAAGCATCCAAAGGATTAAAGGCATATGTCAATAACAGTGGCCTATGACCTTTGTGTGGAAGGTACCACTGTCTCTTTGTAATAGCTAAGTCTGTGATGTGAGATGATATGTATAAATGCTTAGAAGCCATTGAAGAACCCTTGCTGTGCAGAAATCTGTAGACTCAGGAAAGATGCTTTCATACTGTAAGGCTCTTGAACAGCATATGTTGTCTGGCAGAATTGGGCTTAATCCATTTACATTTAATGACAACTTTAACAAATAGCACTAATTGAAAAAACATATATCCTTAAAATAAAGTAAATAGGAAGCAAAAGGCAAAATAAAATATCCTTAGTTTTCTACTGACATTTCTGTCTACTGTCTAGATTTACTACAGATGGAATTAATTTTAGTGCAAAAAGCTTCTGTGCAAGCACTAATTGGTCTTTATTCGTGTCTTGTAGATATTTATTAGGTCTGATTCTTCTCCTATGCTAGTATAAATCAATAATTCAGTTGAAGACAATGTGGTTACATCATCACAAACCTGGTAAGGGAATAGCTTACTGGATGGGTGAGTACATAATAACAGCAGTAGCAGAAATGAAGGAGTGGAAACTCAGGGGTTAGGTTTTCTGTCTGCTGTGGATGTTAAATACCTCACTTTCTCAAGTCATGGTGTGCAGGGTATTATCAGGGCAGAAAGTAAAAAATCCCTCTGAGGTTGTCAGATGGACCTGTATATTTGTATGTGATAGTGAAATTAAGTCTTAAAATCTCACTTTCTACTTCTGCTGCTAACATTGATTTCAAAGGCACACATAGCTCAGATAAAGAGTAAAGATGTAATTCTGCCTTCCCTGTAGTCCCTGGGACATCAAGAAGAAGCTACTCAAAGTAATATAAACAAATTTGAGATTTGCTGTCCCTGAGAAAAGGAATTGAGTCATTCCTGTAAAGGGAAAAGAGAAAGTGAAGAAAGGGATGCATCTGAGGCTGCAAACTGGTGAAGCCTGGTGTCAATGGATTTGAAAACTGTTGCTGAATAGGGCTCCCACAGATACCTGCAGCATCCTCAGATCCTGACTCTTCTGTTAACAGCATCAGTAGCAAGCCTGGTTTTGCAGGGTTCACCAGGCAAACCAGGTCATTGCACTGCAGTTATTTTAATGTCCCTTGTTAGTTTGCTGCTTTGGCACTGGCCTGATTTGCCTGTTGCCTATGGTCAAACGTTATCCATGGAGTTAAGATTTTTCTCTGTATTTGTGGTAGCAAACCATTATAAAATCTCTCTGGAAATAATTTAAAAGAATGTAAAGATAATTTTGGGATCTTCAAACTAACACAACTCCAGAACCCATTTGTATTCTCGTCCTGACACTGCACGCACTTTTCTGTCATTTTGACTTCACCTGTTATGCTGGTTTGGTTTAAGTGCAGTTGTTCTTTCCTGGTAGTTCAACATCATTCAAAATGGAAGATCACAACAACAGAGAGAAGAAAAAAAACCCAAACAAAAAGTGACCTACCTAGATTGATCCTATGCACTTCCAGTGTCTTTCTTACCAGTGAATGCAAGTTATTCAGGCCATCGTGCAAGTCCGAGTGACAGGAAAATGCTATCATTACTAATGTTGCGGCTGCTGTTTTCCTGATGTCCTGCCTATAAAAATAATTCATCCTGAAAAATAGCATATTGTCAGCGTTGGCTGGTGTCCTGAGAAAACAATTCAGACTGTGTAAGAAAGTCTGGTCCATCCTCATATCCCATAGAGCACAATTAAAGGCTGAAGCAGAGCCACCATAAGGAAAATAAGCACAAATAGAATGAATTGAAGAAGGCAGCTGATCAGGTGACTGACTGTGCTCTCAGACCTATCATAGCTCTGCTTCCTGCAGAATTACTGAGGTGTGCTGTGCACAACACTTACAGTTGTTACATATCTGAGAGTTGGTGATTTTTTTTCCTTCTTTTCAACTGCTAAATGGCATTAAAAGCAATTAAAATATATTAAACAAACATAATGTTGCTCTGTGTAAGGAAATAGAAGGGGAGGGGGCTTATACAGCTATGTCTGGAAGAGGGAAGAATGTAAGAGAGATCTTCATTACTGGGGAGTGGGGAGGGAACGGATTAAGAAAGTGTAACCTGGATCAGAGACTGACGAATTTATAGATATATGCAAACGGCGAAGTGAGGTCTGTGCGGCTGGAACTTCACAAGCATATTCCGAGTTCTGCCCTCAGATAGTGATGTTACACAGTTTCTCCTTGGTGGAATAGGTTGAGCGTTGGATTGCTTTCCTCTCCTTTTCACAGGTACCCTGATTGCCTCTCCTCTGATAGTTGACAGAAAGGTATTGACTGGTTCAGAGAATGATTCCTTTAATTTTAAGACACTTATACTTCTTCATGGGGTAGTCAGGGGCTTTTGCAGCTAATTTGCAGCTTTCAGACAGCTGGTATCTAAGGTGTTTCACTTGGTGGCAAATAAAGTAGTGACTAGTAGAAGTCTTAAATCCTCTTTTTACATATCTATGTATTAGTATCATTTGCAAGATGTCACTGGAGTGGTTGCCATCCAAGCGCACCACCTGTGCGATACAGGTGGAACAAAGTGTGCTCTGGCTGTTGTCTTGGCACTTGCTCCAGTGGAATCAAAAGTCAGTTCAAGGCTACAACTCTACTATAACAAAAGGCAGCAGAGGACTATCTAGCTACCTGAGAAATGTCTTTTCCTTTGGGAGAATAAATTTTCCATTAGAACTAAGTGGAAGTGTAGAATTAGAGAGACAAAAAGCAGAACTTCACAGAAAATTGAATGATTATTCCTTCAGAAAAAAATTATTTTCAGAAATTTTTGAGAGGCTGTTGACCATCATAGTGAAAGAACATATGTCAGTAAAGATAAATGGTGAATTATAATTCAGTGTCAAGCGTTCATAGACATTCTCCCATACTAGTTCATCTGCCATTAAATGGATTCTAAGTTGATTTTCTGTAAAGTTGAATGGAGCCATAAATACCTAAGCAGTTTCGCTCTACCTGCCTGCACAATACCTGCAACTCATAAATGAAGAATGTGGAAGGTCAGTAATATGGCATTAAATGAGGGTGTCACAGACACAGTCAGTGGCTGACAGTAAGTCAGTGCCTCAATGAGAGAGCTCACCATTAGTGGGGATGTCAGATTTTTTGCAACAGAGAACTGCCAGAGGACAACTCCTTCCCTTTCTATGGAGTAACAATGGTGGACTTCCTAAAGCATCTGGCTGCTGTCTGCCTGTCCTGAAAATACAGCCTTAAAAAGCTTTGGGCCAGACACGTACAACTGTGTGTGGGTTTGTCATTGTTGAACTATCTGCAGCATATGCCAAGTGCCAGGGAATTTTAACTTATGGATTCCATTATAGGCACAAACTCCACTAAACAATACCAAAAGACTATCAGAGAACACTTGCCAGCTTATTGTAACAGTTAAAGACTGGTTGTGTGATTTACAGTTTATAGGGCATGGCTGGCTTACTGCTTCTCATTGGTCACCTTCACTGATTGCTCACTGCAAGCCTGTGGGAAGGTATCGATCCATACGGGCAGCTAGAAGGAGGTTCTCCTAAACAAAGAGTTTCAGGCCAAGTTATCACTTCCTTTTCTCACCCTTCCAAATTTTCCTTCTTTGCAATAATCTCTCTAAGCCTTGTAATGACAAATATTATTGAGAGAAAGTTTGATTCACCAAGCAATTTTTACTACTTTTTTTGGTCTGTACCGTTCACATAAATGAGAATAGTTGTACCTTCCATAGCTGTTAACTTGCCAAGCATTTGGTATTGATGCTTTTAGCAATCCCGCCAAAACCTTTTCTTTGCTGAATTCCCTTCACTTTGTATTGTACACTAGTATTCCAGCTTTCAGGAGTTAACAGTCTCAGAATTTAATTCTGGGCAGTTCAAGGCATAGTCTTAGCAGTAAAGGGAGACCTCAGTTCTCAATGCCACATGTTGTCCATTCAGTACTTCAAATTGCAATAGAATTAAATCTCCCCATATTCTGGAAAATCTCATTAAGTTACTCCTTTAGATTAGTAATTCATTCTGTCTCTCATTTTCTGACTATCGATGTAATACTATTTTTCCACAAATAGTGCCAGCTTTCATATATTCAGGACTATTACACAATTTAATCCTTCCCTTATTTTCTTAGATACCTCTTCTAGCTCAAAAGTTACTGTAATAGGTCCTACTGGAGGATCTGTAGTGTCACCAAGTAAATATATCAGCAGCTTGGAGGTACTAGATTGTCAAGGTCCTTGTGTGGTACATTTGTGTGCATTTGCTTCATTCTTTATGCTTTTTAGCACAGCTGGAGTCAGTCACTAGACTACATAATCCTTTAGTCTAAATCAGTATGGAAGTTGTATGTTCTTACATCCTTAATATGTTTCTCAAATAAATATGCTAGAAATAAGTGTTGAAAATAGTACAATACACAGCATCCAGCTTGAAAGGCCTCAGCATAAAAGAACAGATGTAGCAGTTTAGAACCTAGACCTTGAGGGTAATCAGGCTTAGGTCAATGACAAACTCATTTTCCTCCCATCTCCCCTCAAGTCCCTTTTTTCTGTTTTTCTGCCCATAAGCTTGTCAGTAACAGTTGGTGTCTGACCAGCTCTCTGGGTGCTGGTTGCACATGTCTCTGGGTGCTGCTGTTGACCTGTTACTTTTTATCTAGGCTGTATCTGTGATTTTTTTCCTATATTCTCTGTTGGGCTGAAGCTTCCAGGCAATAGGGCCTTGTAATGCTATCTTTATGATTTTTATCGAGATCAAGCTTTAAATGGGTGTCTACAGCCCCTCCCTGGAACCTTTCTTCCTGCGTCATCCAAATGTGGGGGTTTTGTTTGTTTTTAAGATCAGTCAGCCAGTTTTAAATCAGGTAAACTTCCACAGCCTGTCATAGAATTTTCAGACTATATTCTATTTTCATGTTTCAGTACTTAGCTTTTGCAGTTCCAGTAAGCTTGGTCATTTCATATGATACTTCTGTTCTTTCCTGTTCTAATTATTGAGAAAAAAAATTAATTTGTTACATATGTTATTACAAAGATGCTTACCTAGAAACCACAGGTGTTAGTGCAGCATACGTGGCTACATGGAATTTAAATAGCTTGATTACTGTTAGCAGGAAAGATGCAGCACTAGTAGCACCGGCTGTCAAGGATCGGTACAGAGCTCCAATGACCTTGTGCAACCATCCTTAAGTCAGTGCTAGCATGTTTTCATTGGTATCAATATCCAAAGTAAAACTAACTCAGATATATTTTGTTGCTGCTATTGCAGTTACAACACTGAGCAAAACCAATTCTTTCTCCCTTACACCGTTCACAGTTACTGGTGTTGCACTTGTTCATACCATAGACCTAATTCTTTTGCAGCTTAGATGGTGAAGTCTGTGCGGTTTGGCATAGCTATTTCTGATCACAGGTTTGTTTTGTATATTGCCCAGGAATCTTTCAGATTATGTTGGTTTTGATATTGAGAATATTTTTGATAATTTAGGTAGTTCTAGAGAACAACAGGGTTGTGTTGTGGTTTTTTTTATTTCCTCTCTATTCAGGCCTGCCTTATTTTTGCTTTAGCTTCTCTCATTTTGTGCATCCTGTTTCTGAACTGTATGTCACTGGTTTTATAAATACTTCATTTCTGGTCGGGGATGATCTGGCCTATATTCATATAGCATGATATAGTAGGATTTATTTTCATAGCTATGATAACTAGACTAAGGAAGACTGAAGTCTGACAATTAAAAAATGTGGCCAGTAAAACATTTTAGAACAAATTGAGACCTACTCTAAGTCAGCTAGTATTGACTAACGTGTGATGAAATCATGCTTGATCAGGCCATACCTGAATTTAGCTGTCACTCCTTTGTAAAAGCATACTGTGTATAGCTTTTGTAATTGCTTAGTTGTCAACTGGGAAAGCTTAGAGACTTTGGAAAGACCTCTTGCTGGTTTTGAATTTACTGTATTTCTACCTTCCTATTTCCTCCAATGGAGTGGAGAGCCTAGTATTACCAGGCTTTGCCAAATTATTCCTTTTTTAATGTAATAGTCTTTCGAGAATAAGATTCACTTGAATTTCTTCCAAAATCTCTGCAGTTTTTGAGATATTCATTTGATAGACTCTCCTTTTTCCTAAGCAGCTATATGTGTTTGTAGTGCAGTCTTTTCCTAAGGTGTGCTGCTGTTACCATTTTCATTAAAAGGCAAATGTGCTTTAATGAATGAATACTCACCTTCCTGGATGCCCAGTGGCTGAGACTTTTGTAAAGAAAAGTAAGAAATCTAATAATGAATTAAAAAGCTGTGTTGCTTTTTTTTTCAGATGCTAAACTTTTTTTCCAAGGCTAGGATATGTTCTGTGTATGAGGACCTGTTTCAACATTTATCACAAGCAAACCACTGTGCTATTCCAAACATGATATATTTCACTTTAGTACTGCTGACTTCAGCTTACTAATTGCCTGACAGCATTTTCTTTGTTAAGCTTTAACTGTGATCATCACACTTTTGTTGTACTGACAGTAGAAACATTCAGTAACAGACGACCTAAATACATCATAAGCACAACTGTACTAATCTTTCATAATGGGTGTGCTTTTGGAATTATATGGAACACGTGCATATAATCATTGTCAGGAGCTACATGCATTCAAGTCTCCAAAAGCATCAACTGAAAGCATTATCTGACAAAGCATTCTGATTCTCAATGCGCATGACTTACCAAAAAAAACCCAAAACAAAAACAACAACAACAACAACTAAAAAAACCCAACACCAAAAAAAAAAACCCAGACCCATAAAGATGCAGGTTTTTATTTTATAGCCAATTGAAGCTGCCTATTAAATCAGAATCAGCAGGATGGACAAATCATCACTTGCATATGGTCTGGATCAAACTAGTCAATTCCTTTTGTGATGATATGAGCCCAAAGAAATTCACAAGCACTCTTTCTGCTGAATTGACTAATGTTTCTTGTTTTTTAGAAAAAAGGCAAAATGCATACATCATGTATGCTTGAAGATATAGTGTCCAGAGAGATCTAATTTTGCACAAAAGAGAGTTCTGTAGCTTTGGTTGAACAATGACTGATTTGCTGCTGCTATCACTTTCTAATTGTTTGAAAGGGAAGGTTAAGTCTCCTAGCATATAAGCAAAGGTGCAGGAACTCAAAATCCTGTGTTACATGTCCACTTCCACCACCAGCTTTGTTTGAACTCACTTGGCAACTCTTTATTTCTTCGTGTTTTAAACTCAGCTAATAAAACTTCATTTGTGAAGGCTGCCATAAACTTCTATACGTCAGTGAGAAAGCCTACATTATGAATCATGATGTAGTATAGAATTTTTGGAGTTGCAGAACAGTTGTCTTCTGTAACAGCACAGAGCAGTGAAGAAGCTAGTCTGACCTTCCTGGCAGAGCAGGTTAGCTCACTTGGCACTCTGCACTGCGGTGCCTACACAGCTGCTAAGCAAACATCTTTGAAGCAGGGAAGGGCATCTCTGTGATTCTCTGTATTCAACAGCTTTAGTCCTTCGTCAAAGGACCTGAGAGTGTCAGAACATGATATAAAAACTTCAAATATTTTTAATATGCGTTAGTTTCTCTTACTGACAGTAAGACTGCGCTAGCAGTCTTTCAAGTAGCATCTCAAGTTGGATTACATAAGCAACGCTGATTACATGTCAGGGCCTTTAAAATGTTCTGGCATTTGTCGTGTTCAGGCATACAGACAGGGATTTTCAAAAGCACCGCCATGATTTAGGATTTGCTGTTAAATTAGTCAATTTGGAATATCTCATTCAGTTAGCTTACAGTGTCATCCTTGTATATTACTTAATGATTTCTCAGAAATAGATATGTACAATGTCAGATCTGTCAACTCTTGCTGTTTACTAAAAATATTTCCAAAGGGAGCACCTTTGTGCTCACAGGCATACTGTGTATACTAAGAATAGAATCATAGAATCATAGAATCATTGAGGTTGGAAAAGACCTCTAAGATCATCGAGTCCAACCGTCAACCCAACACCACCATGCCCACTAAACCATGTCCCTAAGCGCCTCATCTACATGTCTTTTAAATACCTCCAGGGATGGGGACTCAACCACTTCCCTGGGCAGCCTGTTCCAATGTTTCACCACTCTTTCAGTAAAGACATTTTTCCTTACATCCAATCTAAACCTCCCCTGCCGCAACTTGAGGCCATTTCCTCTCGTCCTATCACTTGTTACTTGGGAGAAGAGACCGACACCCACCTCGCTACAACCTCCTTTCAGGGAGTTGTAGAGAGCGATGAGGTCTCCCCTCAGCCTCCTTTTCTCCAGGCTAAACAGTCCCAGTTCCCTCAGCCGCTCCTCATAAGACTTGTTCTCCAGACCCCTCACCAGCCTCGTTGCCCTTCTCTGGACACGCTCCAGCACCTCGACGTCCTTCTTGTAGTGAGGGGCCCAAAAATAAAAAAGGCTTTGGAGGAGATATGCTTTTCTGAAATGCTTGAGGAGCTGTTACGTGAACACCTCCCCCTGCCTTTTTTTTTTTTTTTTTTAACTGTAGTTTAGTGCCAACAGAATGGATAGAAATAGTAACTCTCAATTCTTGATGACACTTTGTCAAGAATCTTTATTTTTATAAGGCCCCAACAACATTTTACGTATAATATTCAGTGTGCTGTGTGATAAAGACGTCTGACACCAGCCAGTCAGTTTCATCTAAATGAGTACTAAAGGAACAAAGGAAAAATAAGAAGGTTCATTAAATGCAGCTCACAGTCAAAAATGAGCAGACTGAAATTGAAGAAATGGGGTGAATTTGCAATAAGGTAAATAGTTTTGCATATATGGCATCACAATATTTATGCTACAAATTGAAACTACTTTTAAAGTGAAGATTTTTAGACTCATTATACAAAAATGAGAGCTACTTTTGCATTGTAATGGACACAAAATAAGCAATGATTCTCAGTAAGAGTTACCTGTTTTCAGAAAAACTTTAGATACACATTTACACTTTTGATTTGCCTGTAGATATCTTATTTGCTGATAGTTTATTAGCTGAGCTGATGAATGACATTTCTTTTTCTAAACATTTATGCATGTAACAACTCTAGTTGTGGACTTGTGCACATATTTCATACTGCAGCCTTCTTTTGAGAATAAGTCTTTGCAAGTCCCTGTGGCTACATCTCTGAATCAGTTATATTCAGAAATAAAGTAGCTATGCATTTGAAAAGTCATGATATTCCAGGCTGATTTGACAGACAAATCAGAGGCTGCTTAGGTTGAGATTTTTTAATTTCTGTTGTGTTTCTAGTTGATTCTTAACATTTTGTTGCATTTCATGTATACAATAATTTAATTAATTGAATTCTAACTACAATTACGTGAAGAATTAGGAATGATTACATTTAAGTTTGTGAGTAGTATCATTGAGTTTAATTCTGCTATTTATGGGCAGAATATACACAGGTGTAAGTGTTTGCAGAGTTAATACCAAATTCATGGAGGAGAAAAAAGAGCCTCCACACTTCTGTTGGTGCAGGGGAAAAGAATAGTAATTTACCTTAATATTTTTGAAAGTTTTGTTATCAAGTGATGTTTCTGACTCTGTCAGTTCATTTAAAATACTGGTACATTTTTTACTATTTATGATTTACAATGATTACTTTTCTTAGTTGATACCCAAAGGAAAGCTTTCTTGTGTTTTTCATATGCACTGATCTTTTCATAAGAAAATGAATAATGAATTAATTTTAAAAATAGGACCAGCAGTAAATTTTTGAAGTTTACAGCTAGGCGACTTTGCACTGAAATGGAAGTTTGTGGTGATTTTTGTGCAGTACATCATTATGGCATTGCTCCTCTTGCCAAGCTTACAGGGCATATTTCAGTCTGTATGACTTTGAAGTATGTGTTCTCTTAAGGCTTAACAATGTCAAGCTTCATAACACAAGAGCTAGTTTGCTTACTTCCTACTTTAAATTGCTCGTAATTTGAAACATGCAAACATTTCCACTTTATCAAGCAAGGCTACTAAACATATTATTGCTGCAACCTGCATGTTTTATGGCCTCTGTATATTTAGAAAGCTGTGCTTTATTAAAATAAACTGTAAAGAGGCTTAACTCATTATGGAATCTGCTAGTGTCTAAAATGAAATATCTTCAATTTCTTATAGGGATTTAGGAACCTTTGAAGAAAGGATATAATACTGTTGCTGCAGAAATAGGATGTTAACTAGTTTTTTAGGCCTCTGATGTTTGTAGCTGGATGTACAATTTATCATGGGATAGGTCTGTCTACAGTTAGCCTGAAAAAATCACAACTATGTTTTGTGCGATCTTCAAAGCTTGAAAATGTGTTTTCATTCTGCGTTTGAGCAGAAATCCTTTATAATACTTTCACAAAATAGGTTTATATAACATCACTTAATTTTAGATTTAAGTATTAGGTAGAATGCTTGCTTTTCTCTTTCATAATTTTATCTCCCTGATGAGAGAGTCCATTCCAGAAGCAATAAATAAAATGTGGAACTTTTGACTCCACAAAATTTTGCAACTTTTGCAAAGACATATTTGGTTGAAAATGCAAACGGATTCTAGTTCTGTCTTTAAACAGAGAAATGATACTTTAGCTGTTGACTTGTTGACATCCATATTTTGTTATAATTAAATTGTTTATTCAGTTTTGGGCCCAAGACACCTATTGATTAGAGATAATGGTTCAATTATCTCTAATCAATTATTTCCCCCAATTTTCAAAGGGGGAAAATGCTTTTCTTTTTCACAAGGCTAATTCATGGTCTTTATGTTGTCGCCTTAGATGTTGCTCGGCTATTAACATCTGAATGAATAACATTTCCAAAGTTATTCATTATTTAAACTTTTGCAGGACTGAACTTTGATCTTGCAAGAAAAAGTACACGCAGGTGAAATATTTCTAGCTGCTACTGCAACTTACAGATATAAGGGCAAGGATAATAAGCTACCTGTGACAGGAATTATCTTTTATTTTTCCTGAAAAAGGCCTCCTGAGTGTCATATTAGCTGTAGTAATAAAAGATCTGAAATAATAAAATAATTCTGAATGCTGTACTAGAGCTGTGAGGCAACATACTGTAATTTGTATCAGATAAGGACTTTTGCAAGATGAAGTTAGCTACTACTTATGTGTATTTCTGACAGTCTGGAGAGTCAGTATACGTACATTTTCTGAATTCTGGTGGAGATCCCATAATTCACAAAGATTAGGAGATTGTCACAATGGTGAATGTGCTCTATATGTCAGTGACATTTTTCAGGGCTGTTCCTATGCCAAGCACAAAATATTGTTACTGAATTTTGATAGCTCTTGTTCATGTAGGAGCATCTCAGAACAATGGGATGGTCACATCCCATTTAAAAAGAAAAAAAAGTTTTCTTTGACTTCACCATAGAAAACTTGACTTTACCAAGCAGAAAATTTCCAACAGGAGAAAAAAGAGCTCAGGTCTTTATGCTTGCTAAATCCTCAAAACTATTGAGGAGCAGGATTGAAAGGACTTACAAAGGTGTAGTGAGTTATGAAAGGAACTGAGCACATTTTTCCAGCAGGAATGTCTTCCCTCTTCTTTAGCCTTCTGTTGCAGCTGATGGCACAGAAGCAAGAGCACTTGTGAGATTCTGAGGCTGGGAAGGGGCTGTGTATGTACGTGCTATTTTGTTTAGATCGACATATTTTTTGTGCTAGCCAGAGTAAAAAAGTGACTGGCTTTTAGAATTGTTGCAAAATGCCTGGTTGTTTCAAATACTGTATGTCCTAGCAGATATAAATTGTCAATCCAGCGTGCTGACAAAGTCGAAGCTCTGGAAAAGGGGTGGGGATAAAAAAGAGACCTGTTTTGCTCTCGTGTCTGTGGCAGTTGGACGACCCCATCCTGCCTGTGAAGAGATGGAAAACCTGTTGCAAGAAAAGCTTTGGCCAGAGCCAAAGCTGCTGCATACTCATACAAAAGAAGGTTTAAATCTATATGAGTGGTGTGCAAAGGAACATAAGCAGCAGCCTAGCAATATGACAAGGCCTAAACGAGGGGAAGAAACTATGTCAAAATCTTTGTGTCAAATGAGATTGTATAAGGGTGACAATTTTAGAGAGTGGAAAGAAGTGGAAATTTCTTCCTTCGCTAATCTTTTACTTGGTACAAAATGGAATAGCTGTAAGAAAAAGAGAAAGTGTTAGATATGTTGAAAAGGAGCATATGAAATATGTGGCTGATACTTGGTTTTGTTGCTGTTAACCTCTTACTCACATACTTCAGATAAATTGACCAGAAAGGCTAATCATGTGCCATGAAAATCAGATAAAATGTACTCATATTCACAAAAATGTTTTGAAGTAGTATTTACTAGTGAAATACATACATTTCCATGAGATTCTTAGCTTTTTTTTAAAACTGGATAGTTCTTATTTCCTTTTCAACCCCATAGTTCTCATTCCTTATGAATGTTGAACAATCTCAGTAAATTAAGCATCCTGAAGATAAGGAAAGCTGCAGGTGTCAGTCCAGTTTCTAGTGGGCATACTATAACATTCAACTGTACAGCTACCAGTAATTGACTTATATGATTGTTACAGGCATGTTTTAAACCACTCTTAACTGCAATTTTTAGGGAAGTTTTAGAATTAACCTACATTTCTACAACTTCATTGCTATGAAGAAAATTAACCTACCCCAGCCAAAACTAGCACAGTTGCCAATAGCTTTTTCATGGCCAAACAATACTCTTATTTAAAGCAGATATCAAAACTGCAGTTGAGTACATTACAGGTTGTTCATTTTTAGGTGTGCTTTTCCTCTCCCTTAAACTGTTGGAAGCATCAGCAAACCATGTGTGACATAAATTAAAGGAAGGTGGAAACTGTTATAAGACCACCTTCAAAGAAGATGCTGACAAAACTTACAAAATTTGTTCTATGCATTTGTGTCCAATTTAAGTGAGCTTCAGTGAACCACACATTCAGGAACAAGACATGGAGATATGCTTTTAAATTTTTTGTTTGTTTGTTTGTTTGTTTGTTTTGTTATTCAATGAGCTTACGGAATCTAGGACCAAATCTCCAGAGGAATTGCTGAATACCACAATGCTTCAAATTTAGGTACCTTGTTCGATAAGCGAAATCCACAACCCTGAATTAAGCAGAGAGAATAAAATGCCTTAAAACTCTCTACAGCTGTGACCAAACCGAGATGCTGAATCCCAAACAAGTAGCACGAGCTACCCATAACTCTTCTCTTCCAGATGAGTCATTGGGCTGAAGAATGCTGTTTGTCATTTAATCTTTTCTCTATTCCTGTGATTCATGGATTCCTCCTCTCCACTGGCTTAGCATACCCTCTTAGGTCTTCACAGCCTGTGGATACATGATTAGTGAACTCTCTTGGAAGACAAGAAACTTTCTGGGATTCTCTCAGGTTAAGGAAGGTTTTGAGCATGTGTTCATTAACCTATTGAATAAAAATTGAGATGTCTCCCTCTTTGATCACACCTTTCTCCTGTAGATATACATTGGACATGTTCTAATAACACCTACCAGACTAATGTGCTTTGGAAGCATTGGTTCTTAGGAAACATAAGAAGACAGCTGCCTTCTTTATTGATGATGTCAGTTTTAGCTGCTAGATAATCTCAAACTGCTTCCTTCTGCTGGTGAGAAGGCTGTTTTCAGCAAGTGCAAACCAGACTATTAAGCACTTAGTAAACTTTATTAAGTGACATGTAAGCAATTACAGACTTCTAGCTTCTGTGGGGTCAGGAAGGAGTTTGAAGGATTGCTGTTGTGGGTGTAGAAGCCTAAAGAAGTCCTTTTAATCTCATTTTAGATGCTTAAATCCTTTTGTAGATCTGAACATTAGCCTCCTAAGTATATGGAACTCAGGTGCTTAAAAAAAGTAATCTGTAGATTATATTTTGTATTGTAGTTTATCCTTGAACATATCCTAGTTCAGTTATCAACCAAAATTATTTTCAAAGCACCACTTTCTTATGCTTTGAAGTGGCAATAATGCCTTTTTTGACACTGCAGCTAACAGGCGTAATCGAGAAGATATTCCAACTGAAATATATATGTAATGTTTCTTTGTTTTGTACTTGTTGCTCTTCAATAGCTGTTTTAATGAATGTCATATGCTAAGCAATTAATTCTATAGTGATTTACAGCCTTTTGTCATAAATGAGCCGAAGTTCTGTACTACTTCTTTTTCCTCCCCGTTCTCAAACACTTATTACAGTTTTCCTACTATTTTCCTTATAACACACAATGGGGTGCGTAACATGAATTATGGGCTCAGTGTTGCAAAAAAATTAAATAAAAGCATTTCTGTTATTTAAAGAGTAGCTTGTACTTTACTGAATATCTACCATCTAATCCGGAGCCCAGCAGCAGCTGCACTCTGCAATGTCTGTATGACACTGGTTCTCAAACACTGCAGGTTTCAACCTAGCTTCACCCAGTGTGTCTCTGTACTTGGGAAGGAATTGATTGCGGTCCTGCAGGAATTGCAGTTCCTCATTCTGTCTGGAAAAGACAACCTGGTTGGAGCAATACTGGGGTAGCAAGAGGAACTGTTGGTAAAAGTGTTCTCCAAGACATGGAGCACCTGAGAGGGCAGATAGCTTGTCCTGTGATGTGAGCAGTTCTGGAAAGTTGTTATAAACCTTCTGCAGAATAAAAAGAGCTTGGTTCATGGTGCTAAGGGAGTTTGGGTCAGTAGAAGAGGGAGCAGTGACCATTGCTGTTCTTAGGGGAAAGAACTAACTAGTCTTTTCTGTCCCTCTAGCCCCCATAGTATCACTTCCAACTCCAGATCCTTACTTGTAGTTGTCTCCATTGCCTTTCCTTTTTCTTGCCCTCCACTGGTTAATGCTGCATGCAGTATCAGATTAATGCTCCCTCCAATAGATATCTTGCCAAGTTAGGTATGACTTGATGTGCATTTTTGATGTGCAAGAGAGAATGTGTTACCAATATTTTCTAGTTTGCCTGAATGTGGTCATCCGTACTTCAATTGTGTGATTTTGTTTGTTCAGCTCTTCTTGTTTAACTATTAGTTTTCTGTTCATATGTATGCTTTTATCAGTTTTCACATATGCTTCAGCTTTTGAGACTATGGTCATGAAGGGGTCAGAGAGGTGATTACAAGTTGTAAAATGACCTTACCAGTAACTGTTTAAGCATAAGTAATGTTCTGAAATTGCCTAAAGCAAAAACTGCCAATTCAGAACTGATTGTAATGAATCAGGTTCTTCTATACGAAATAATGTGATCAATTTCTCATTTCACTGAATAAATAAGCTGGAAGATAGGGAACTGTCTATGACCTGCTGTTAACCTTTTCCCTCATTATTCATATCAAGCCTATGACATGCATGTAAGAAATCTCTGGTTCAATTTTAGCTAATTATTTGTTAGAAGTGAAGGCTCCGTGAAGTGTTACTGATTGTACAAGTACCCAGGGACCTTATGACATCTAATGAAAATAATCCCAAAGAAGCTACTCAGGCCTTGTATGCTTTTTGTCTGGCTATCATTATAACTAGAAATACTTGTATTTCTAGGCAGCAAAACCTGTGTGTCTGTCGGTGCTCCTTCTCTCAGATGCAAGATACTGTTAAAATATATTATATCTCAATTATTGTTGCAATGAGAGCATTGGAGAAAAAGAATTGGGGTATGCATTGGAATAAATTCTGAATTTGTGCATATACTTCATTAATACTTAGCAATTTAGTGTCTGAAGTGCTTTTTATGTAAAAATAATTTTAGTTAATTGGCTGTTTTTATTTTTGTGGCTAGCTAGAAAAAGCCACAAAAATATGCTAACATATGTTGAATACAATTCCTTTCACATGGGATTTCTGGTGTGACTTATTGCTATTTTTTAAAGTCAACCTGATTTGCAGTGCAGTTCGAATCAGAACTGCAAATGAATTGGTTGTGGAACAGTAAGGGCAACATTTTCAAAAATGCAGAACAGATTTAGAAATATAGGCATTTGTATAGAAATACAGAAATTAGTAGCTCAGGTACTGTGCTGCCCATGGGCATAGGGTTTTCAGAACTGGGACTAATGTCACCAATCTTAGCGTACAGGATTTCTGCACCATACTCCATGCACAAGCAATGATTTTTCATCACAATATCCCTAAGAAATTCCTGATACCCATCTTGCAAGTGGCAAAGAGAAACCTGGTAAGGTTAAGTATCTTGCTGCAGTTTACATCAGAGATATGGGAATGCTGGGAACTTTCTAACTTTAAAATATAAGACCATCATCCCTCTAGCTCAATGCGTGAAATACACCTCAGAGATTGAACAATATTCACATCGTAAAATAACTTTCAAGTTGTAATACTTCTGCCTAAAGAAGCCCCTGGAGACTGCATCTGCCCAAGAAGCACCTAATGGGAAGAAGGACATCATCAAGGAAGTGGAGAACGAGAATAGAAAGTCTGAATAAAAAAACCACAGGACTGATCTTTTTGATGTTTAAAACTGTAGAGCTGTTGAATAATCAAAAAGTGTATTGTTTTTAAAGGACAGAAAAAGAATTGGAACTAAATCAATGTAGTAAGATATCACAGGAAAAAAAAAAATAGACTAACCCCACAGATAAAACATCTCTCCTTACTGATGCAATAACTACCAGAAAAACAGAATTTAAAATTAGTTGGTAAAACATGAACTGTTTCATTAACAATCCACTAATCTCTGTCTTTCTAGAAATCCAGCATGTATTATAAAATATGATGTGATACAACTTCTACATAATTTCCAATATCTGTAGTTACTACTAGAACTACCATTGACCTATTTTTAGAATTCTAATGAATAATGATATCTTTAAATTAAATTGAATTTAAAATGGGTGTGACTATAATGGAACTTAAGTTTTGTGTGTTCTATGTGTAGATGATAGTTTTGTCCATAGTTAATTGTTTGATTTATAAAAAACATGCATCCACTAATTTATTCAAGGCGTAAAAATTAAAAGCAAAGTAATGATGACTTTCAGATGCAAAATAATTGGATGAACAAAGGAAATGACATGACAATTACTAGCCAATAATCTCCCCAAAATCTATAAATTCCTAATATTAACCAAGAATGAGAATACATTTCAGGAAAATAATTGGCAAGAACAGGGTAGAAATAGAGTATAAGTGTTTTAGTCTCTGATTTTTTTTTTTAAGTCGATAAGCAAATCCATGGTAAATAAGACAAAGTAAAGGGTTTCAAGTTGGAACCTCAAATTCCTTTTCAATGTCCTGTTCAAGTGAGAATGTCAGAGTTCAAGGATGGACAATTCAAACTCCCCTGGTAAAGATAGTGTTTTCAATTGAGATAGGATGGCTGCTGCTATCTCATGGGTGGCTACAGTTCTTCTGTAGCCGTAGAATAATAATCTAGTAGGAAAGTACCCTTGTTACATTCTGTCATGAAGAAAACTCCATTATCTCCTCACTCTTCAGAATAACTAAAATTTTTGACTGTGTCTGGGCAAAGAGAAGACTTCAGTTTTCAAGCCTATTATCTCTCTAGCCTTTCTGTGTGATACTTACTTACATATGTTGACAGTCTACCCTCTCTATGCCTTTTTTTCCTTTCCTGTTCCTATTTTTCTCACATCCTTCTTATTCCACAGCACCAGGTAAAGGGCATCATACCAGCAAGATAATTGATTCCCCCTTCTTTATGTCCTTACATATCTGTTGAACATGACACACCCTCAAACAGGCTGGAGGATTGATTTGACTGCAAAGTCACTCTCTCAGGCCAGCAGATGCAAACTTCTGAAGGGTGGTGGTGGTGGGGGGTTTTGAACATTGTCCACAGAAAGCTCTTTGGAGTCTTATATTTATGAAGGGATTAAACATGACTAATTATATTAGCTGTTAGTGGTATGAAGCAGAGTGAAGTGAAAGTGAAGTGAACCCTCTTAAGTAAGCTTGATGCTACTACAGCATGTGTTTTCAAAAGAAACTGGCAACAATGATAGTAGGAATCTTTAGAGGTAACGTTATAGATGATACCCCTAATGCCTGGAATGATAGACTGTGTTTCGTTCCAACTTTTCTCTAATTTTGCACAGGTGTAAATAACTTTACAAGCCTTGAGGCAGTGGAGATTCAGGCCAATGAAATTATAGCCTTGAAGGAATTTTTATAGCTTAGCTAAGAAGCCCTCAGTACATGGGTTTATCAAAAAAGTGGTGGCAGACTCCTGGCTGCACCCAACGCCACCAGGCACAGTTAAAATCAAGTTAGGGAGAAGAAAAATGAAGGCTGCTCTCTTTTCAGCTAAGTCGGTCCATGGTCTTCCTTGACCCTGGGGCTAGTGATTGCTGACTAGAATCTCAATGGCTATTTTCTAGTGACAATTTCAGTGTCTGAGCTCATTAATCAATTTCTATTCAGCAGAATCAGTTTGTGGAAAACTTGCAAAGGTTACTTAATCCAGAGGGAACGTGTACTGTTAGACAGAAGACTTTTCAGCCACAGTATTAAAACAAAATTTCCCAAATCTCTGTCTTGTATCACATTTTCCATGACCTTATCAATTACTGATAGCAAAGAACAAATCAAGCCTTTCACTAGAACCAAATCATTCATGGTGATGTTAGGAAAATGTAACCTCTGCCTGCTTTCCTTAAGAAAAGAAATCTTCCTGTATCATTACATCATAAAAACTGTCACATATCCTAACCCCTTGGCTCCAGCATGAAACGGGAAATGACAGTGCTGAAATAGTCAAAAATGAATACGTGAGAGAGGCTTTTCTTTAACTCTATCCAGTAATATCAGTTATCATCCAGTCTAAGAACCAGATTTGAAAGCAATTTGTGGAAACCTCCAATCTGTTTAAGTCCTTGCAAGGTTAATCCTTACAAACACCTGGCACAGGACTTGAGTGACTTAGAGGAATTCCCTAGACTTAGTAGCCTTGCACAAGTGTGCACACGTACTATGGCAGGACACCCAGGAAGGGAAACAGTTATAGCAGTGGCTTGTGGAAATAACGAATGTTTTAATGTTGAAGAAATTGGCTTAATAGTTTCAATATGAAAGAATAAAATACTGCTTTATTTTTTAAATATGGTAAAAATATTTTTAAAGCAAACCTTCAAATATTTGGGCTTAATCTCTGTTGCCCATTGTGTGTGGGCAATTATTAGCTGCCCATGGCAATATCCTGGCAAACTGCCTCCCCCAAGGAGGCACAATGCCAGTGTTCAGTGTGATTCAAAAGCACAGTACAGTTAGTGGAGTCATTTTGTGCTCAATGTATTTTTTTACTTTTAGGGGGTTTAATTTTTTTTTTCTTTTAATATTTTCCATTATATTGTTTCCGTATGTTTTCTCCTGGGCTTGTAATGAAATAATGTATGGAACTTCTCCTGCTAGGGATGATGAACTACTTTGCGATCTCTCTCGAGTGTTGGACCTGATGGGGTAACTGTGGACAGTGTAGGAAACAGTATAGCATCTTTGTGCTCTTATGATCAGACCAAGAAACAAGGTAGAGTAGATACCACAGCCAGGTTTTTTAATGCAGATATGAACAAATACATACCAAGATCAGCGTCATCTTTAATTTTAGTTTTCTTACTGAAGAAAGCAATTCTTTCCTTCCTTTACGTGAACTTTTCCTGGATTAAAATTTTTCTGGAGCCTGATCAACTTTTCTGTCATATTGCTGTTCAGCAGATCATTTGGTCACAGCATAGCTGATACAAGAACTACTGATAGAAATGAGAAAGAATATGAGTAGAATTAGTCCTTAGTTTTGCTATCTCCACAAGATGGCCAATTTGTGCAGGTGGTGTTGACCTGATTTATCCTGGGATCTGGATTAATGTCACCTCCATGGAAGATTTTGTGTTGCAGAGGTTAATACCTGCCAGGGAACATGCCAGGATCCCTCTAAATTACCCAATACAGTATGAAAGTGTGAGGAAGGGAAGGACATTTCTGTACTATGAATCAGGATGACTTGTAGGAGATGCTTAAACATTGGGATAACAGTTTACAGAGAAGTCCAAGCACAAAAATGGAAGTCTGACTGTGAACTACCCAAGAGAAGAATCCTGTTTGGAATTAATAAAAACTTACAATACATCCTTGTTTGATTTCCATAAGCCACCTCTTCTTCTGTCAGCTATTTTATTTAACTACCTACCCAGGCAGTTGTACAGTCATGCATGTTTTTCATGGAAAATATTTGTTTTGTGAATTTTTGAAAGATGTTAATTAGTGGTAATCTTAAATATATTAAGTCAGGAAGGTATTTCTAGTTATGTAATTTCCTTCCATACTTTCAGTTTCTATGATGTCCTCATGAATTCCCTAAAAAGTAATAATTAACCAATATAGAAGTTGGCATATTATAGTCTAGAAAGATTTATTTTTCATGGCAAAGTTTTACAAGGAAGACTATTCTGTAGCTCTTTGCACAGATATGCATGGATGAGTGGATTGTAAGTGTTACTTCTACAATTGGTTCTGGAGGCATTAGCTGACAGGGTGATTGTGACCCTTTCCCACACATGTTAGCAATGATCTTGTTGCATCGGCATTGCTGGAGATATTGAAATGAGCTGACTTTGTGAGAGTTTCCTGGGTTTAAATTCCTTAACTGTAAAGCAATATCCTAACAGTTATGTGCTACTCAATGACAGAGGGAAAAAGGGAAAAGTGAGCGAGAGATGCATAATAATTTTGATTTTTTGCCACTGTCTTGATAAGTGGCAAGTACATTCCATGGCTGTATCTGTGCCATCTCTTCAGAAACATCCTGTTTGTGATGTTTATGCAATTTCTTGTTAGTGATAACAGTTCCATTTTCTTGCATCTAATTCTTGCCCTATTTTCAACAGTGGTGTTGATACAGAGAGTGACACGAATGGAACCTTACCTGTCCCATTTTCACCAAGATTTTGCTGTAAGCATACAGATTGGTATTTGGTAATTGATTGGTAATTTGTGGAATTACAATTCCACCCAAGGTTCTTGTGTGTCAGTGCATGATTAAAGCAGTCTAATACCCTTCAAAATATCCTAGACCAGCTTTTGCTGGCTGCTGCTAAGGGGAGTCAAGGCCTCAGGTTCCCTCTGGCTCTCCCCATGCTTGAAAATACAAGTTGCACCACTCTTCTGCATAATACATATAAGGCATACCAGAGGCAGGCTGGAAATTGGCTTTTAATGATTGATATTGCTTGTGTGAAGTGAGGATGTTGTGCTGAATACAGAAGTGCTGTAAGAGTGTCACTAGCAATGCTGAACTATCACAGACATGTCATTGAGGCCAATATTTAAGTTCTACTTATTGAGAGCATAAGTTCTGGCATCACATTCCTTTGGATGTAAGTACCACCTTCATTGGTGGAAATTAATGATAAATAACAGAGGAAGAAGCAAAGAAACCAGATTAAAAGCCATCTCTTTCTATCAATTTATATTTACTTTTATAGGTGGGAAACCTATAACTACTTAGTTTACCCTAAGAATGCTATTAGCTGAGGTGAAGCCAAGTTGGTGTTTTGCCAACAGGGCTCATGTGCTTTGATATACAAAACAGTATATGGATTGCATTGATAGCAATATTAAAAGCATTTGCATATTGATAGCAATATTAAAAGCATTTGCTCCATCAGTCATTAGGACTCATTCAAGACACAACTATATTTAAAAATGTACCTGCAAGTATTTGCGAAGAGATCTTGCCTTTGCTCTAGCAAGTAGGATGCACTGCAGAGCATCCTCCTTTAGCGTGAGTGTGGTGCACTTGCTGAAAACATAGCATCTATTTTTAGGATGCCCACCCCTCTCTAAATGGAACTAGTTCTTTGCAAACAGCATTGTACCACAGGACTGAGAGTCAGACTAAGGATTTGGGAGAGGTAGTTAAATTCTCTTTGCAATATATATCTGGCATAATTGACTGTATTGCATAAAAATTCTATGTACGTGTGGAGAGTTTCTTAAGTTTTCATCCCAAAATTTGTACTGCAGAGAGGGACCCAAATGCATCATTCCTTTCTCACAGACTGTCTTAAGATGTAAAGTTTTCCAAAGTTTTCCTGTTCAAATGGAAGAACAGAATCTCCTGATTGCATTTCCGTCCTGTGTCTCAGTGCAATCTGGAATGAATAAAAAACAAGAGAGAAAAATTTGACACACGGTATTGAGATGCCATGCAAGCTCTAGAGGGCAGAACAAAAGGGGAGAAAACCCAAGCATTCCAGCCATGGGAACATCTGTACAAAAGCACTTCAGCAAAGAATTGCCAGGTGGTGGTGTGGTCCATGAGAGAGAGCGCTGGTCCTGGATGCAGGGGCCTAGAGTGTACTTGTGTATCTGGTAGTGACTTGGTGGATTACATCGAACAAGGGTGGTCTGTTCCACCTCTGATGTTGTGCGCTGACCTGCACTGGAATTGTAGGTTCTAACAAAGTATAAATTTCACCTGTAATTCTTTAAATGTACATGCAGATACAACTTCTGTTTTACATATATACTAATAGCATTATTTGTAGATTGACAGTCCTGTCCATGTTTGAATGCTAATTTTCTGAAAATGCAAGTTTTGCAGATAAGTTCTTTGCCCTTCAGGGCAGGTTCAATCTGAACCCCTTTATTTCTACTTGCCTCAGTTCTCTTTGATAAAACTACATCGTCTCTGAAATGTATTAACATTTTAGAATACAGCTTTTTTATGAATTCTGAAAGTATCATTTGCCACTGGTACTCCTGTATATAGTAAATTAAAGTCATACTCCAAACAAGACTGTAATCCTATTTTACAAGATTTTGAGGCAATTGCTACTGCCATTGACTATAAGTTTCATTCAATTGTCGTCTTGGTCATTCCATTTACTACAGCAGTTTTCTGGCCTCACTGTACCCTTTGGTTGGAAGAGATGGTGCTTTTATGAAATATCTCCTGGACTTGCATATAACACAACCACAAGCCCTAGAAGACACGAATTAAAATAGCAGATGCTATTCCCATTGAGAGGAACAATGTGTCTAGACTGACAAAATGGCATATATAGCCTGGTTCCTAAACAGTACCTTGGACAAGTAAGAGTGGTAATTTGCAAAATTGGAATTGATCTCTGAAATATAGACTAGCAGCGGAAAATCTGAGCGTAGAAGCTCTGGATATACTGTATGTCATGGATAGAGCTATGTGAAGTAGTTCAGAAGAACACTTGATTGACCACAACTGGTTTTGGTGGACTAAATATTTGAAAATTCACCTCAACTTCAATATTGAGGTGCCATGCAAAGCTTTAGAAGGTTGAACGAAAAAAAAAATCCAAAAGTGCAACTGAAACTTTTTGTAATTTATGCAGGGTCTAAAATAATGAATGTCACATTTCCATTTGAAAACAAGAGTCACGAAACAACAAAAAAAAGAGGCAAATTTTAATTTTTAAATGATAAATATCTTTGTTAATATAAAAACCAGGAGTTAATGAATTCATATATCTGTGATTTTTTTGAAGTTTTCTTATTTTGCCAAGAAAACAGAAGTGACTTTCATTTCTCATTGACCAGCAACTAATGGGAAAATCAGTGATTCACATAGTTGGAGGCAGAACAGTGGGATGTGACTATCAGTAGGAACAGTTTTGTAATCTTCAAAATCACCTTTAACAACATCATGCTGTTTGATATTTTACCAAAACAAAGTAAAATATAAAGTGTGTTCGAGTGTCTACAATCATACATATTTCAAAAGAGGTTCCCTGATAGAACTTCTGCTAATGTTTTAAATCCTGTTTCTGTGCTTCTCTCTGGTCCTGTAAAGAATGAAAGGAACAATAACTATCTACTGTCACTGAATGCTGTTATACAGGCGAACAATAATTCCTGTGTACCTTCTAGATAGGAGAGAGATTATAATCCTCTTAAAGCTAGCTTTGTGTGATCCATTTGTTTGCTGTTTGTTACATAGATGGTAGCAACGGAATGTCAGTTTTCACAAAAGAAACCCTGAAGCCTGGTTGTGTGATGTATCAAAAATGTAACCTAAATAATGTTTAATTGACAGAGCAGATTGTTTATTTTCAAATAACTGCACTAAAATGCAGTGCTTAAAACACAGTTAGGCTTTGCTGAGCTTTACCAGCCTATCAGCAGCTGGAGAATCATACGTTTTTCTAAAATAATAGGCAGATGTAAAAATTAACTGTGGCAAAGTAGCCTGAAACTACTTGTTCTAATATAGTGAATCACTGATTCCCCAGCTCCAGATGGTTTTTTTGCATTGATCACTTTTAAAGCAATGAGCCACAGCCCAGATTTGGGTCATAGATTTAGCTCTTTAAAACATCTCTTATTGGAGTTTTATATATCAGATAGTGAACGAGAACTTGTGAAGAGGGAATTGCACAAATCCCATGCACGTGGGAGCACCTCAGTTCTTTGACTAGCAGTGAGCAGTCATTAGAAGGTATTTATCAACATAGAGCAGTTTTTCTGGATTCAGGCACTTCAACTCCATGCCTCCTGGCTTATGGAAAGAGTAGGTGGTGTGTTCTTTACGTTCTCACCCACTAACAAAACTTTCTGGAAATCCTTAGTCCCTAGCAGAAGAAAGTTAGACTTCGAAACAATTGTTCTCTGATAAGCATAAATCCAAGGCTAGACTCAAATGCCTAATGTTAAGCACCAATGTGCACTCATGTAATCACCAGTCCTGCAAGTGTAGCAGAGATCAGAGGAGCTTCTCCAGAGCACAGTTATGTCTTCAAAGCTGCAAGGTACAGGACAAGAGACCCAGTCTCCTAACCAGTTGTATCTGATAGATGTACTGAGAATGGGACACATGGGTGGACAGTTTAGCATAGTTGTGGGTGCAAGTTGGGGAGTTGATTTGTTTAGTGTGGTGGTAAGAAAGGCTGAATATCGAATTGCATGTGATGTAGGTAGCTTTAGATAGTAAAGTGCAAAACCTGACCTCGTTCTGTAGATCTTTCATTAATGTGTAGTTAATATTCATAATAACTTTTACCTATATTTAATTTGCCAGTAGTATTTACTATTTAGGTGACACATTATAACAGCATTTCTATCTAGATATTAAATAATTTTGTCTACTTCCTGTTGCTTTATCTCAGTGTAACATAAAGATTTTCAAGGGAATCTGTCCATACATATATTTTTATTTTAATTGTAACACTGTGTTAAAACTCATAATAATTTTAAATCAGTCCCTTATAATTTGACTTCCATGATTGCTCTATCATTCAATTCTATTTGTGCCTGCCCTGTGCTCATTCTTATTTTCAGAGTTCTTCCCATCTATCATCTGCCCAGAAATCTTTTTAAAAAATTCCATCAGAAAAACAAACTATCATGCGTGCTAAAATAAAACATAATCTCCACACAAACTGCTTCCTTTCTCTCCACACCTTTGAAATATTTTTACCAGATGTGCTTGGCTGAAGGGCCAAACACAGTAGATGCTGATCACATGGTCACAGCTGGAATTAACTTAAAAAACTCTATTCAAGATGGAAATTACCATCTTGTTTTATTTTTCTTCAGCAACAAAATGGTAACGTAGATGACATCTGTCTTTCCAGCTGTTCCTTGTGCTCAAAGAACCACTCCTCTCTCCCAGAAATTAACCAATCATCCTCTTAAAACTGAGAAGCCAGAAAAATAAGACAAAGAATAGAAGCAAACTGATGTGGGAATAGATATAAAAATAATCCAAAAAGGGTCGTTCGATAAGGCTGCTACATTTCCATGTTTTGCTTTATTTTCCACATGTTGAAATAAATCCCAAAGCACTTCACAGATTTTATGATTTGATTGTAATATATGTAAAATAAAAGAAAATAAAATTGCTGTGATAAAATAGTAGAACCATTCATCAGACACCTTCGAATATCTCTTCTGCACTCTGCCTACCAGTTGATCTGCAGTAATATAACTTTCTCAATAGTTCAATATTCAGCAAAAGCAGCCATTAAGAGTATCTCTAACATTCCTTTCCTAATTTGCACTCAATTTTGGGCTTCTGCACCATAGCACAATAGACTATGCTATGTAACTTTTATGTAATATTTGATCTTGAACAAGTGAAGGCTCCATATCTGATGGCTTTCCCCTTCACACAAGATTTCTTTGTGCTCCTGTTCAGTGTCCTTTTTATCATGTTGTGACTTGTGACTGCTGTCACAAGATTGGGCCATAAACATGGACCTACACTTTAAAAATAAAGACCGGTGCTCTTTTATTTAGAAGAAACTGCATAGATTTTGGTGATGAACATTTCTGGTTGGAGGAATGTGTTCTCCTGTAGGTTTCTGTAGCACCTGACCAGGTATTTAAAAAGAATTGTGGTTTTGAAAGGAAATATATTTTATACTCATTTGTCACGTGAATCAGTAACCAGGTGAAATTTCTGCAGTACATCCTAATAATTATAGCAAGAGCGTGAAGCTCTAGGTCTTCTCTAAACTGTGGCATCCTTTGGATTTTATTCTTAAGACCCACTGGCCTCTTAACAAAATAATTTATGTCCTCTGAGGAGTCAAAATTTTCAAAAGCATTTGGTGTGCTTCCTCAGAGCATGTGCAAAGGCCTATATAGAAAGCCCTGTCCAAACTCCATCAAAGATGCAGATGGATGGATGTTTGTCTATATGCTTATCTATATCTATGTGTCTATCTATCTACATATCATGTATTTCCCAAGGTAGTGTAGAAGTTTCATATGCTTTGCCCTTTAAGAGACAGGATCCTTTCACTTCTGCAGCTGTTAGTTCCAACGTCCAGCATATTCACTTTCTAAATGGGAAAAAGCAAGATGTTCTTTTCACAAAAAACATTTGGTTTCATACAGTATAAAATATTGCTAATGTTTAGGCCAGCAATTTAAATTGCTGTATTTGAAATATATTTATCTTGTACCTAACAAATAACATGGATTCTGGACATACTGCTTTTTTTCCTCCTTTTAGGTTGGTTTGATTTTCTGTTGTGGTGGTTTTTGAGTTTTGTTGGTTGATTTTGGGTTTTTTTCCTTTTTTTGATGACTGACACAAATTCTTTAGAATAAGAGGCTTTGATTTAACCTGTTTGATTTAAATTATATTCACATTTGGCAAAACAAAGAGAGAGAATAAATGTTAATCATTGGAGAGTGCTTGCATTACCTGGATTTCCATTACAAGCCAAAATATAGGGCAATTACCAGTTTCTATATATAGTTATTTGTGGGAGTCTGCTGGTAAGAAGAAAAAAAGATTTGGTTTAGTAGCTTGGTTTGACTTGAAATCCAGTCATGTCTCAGGAATCCCCTAATTTTAAACAAAAAACATCTGTTTGCCTAAAGCTTTGCCATAGATATTTCATATCAATAGCTGATTTATTTTTGTCCTTTTTCACTTTCAAAGTGTCAGTAACGACAATGTGAATAAAAGGAAGTTCAGCGTATTCCCAAACTACTTTATTGTCCATAGACAACTGGGAATTTTGTTCATTGCTGTGTAAGCAAATCACTTCCAATGTGTCTTTCCAAACACAAATATTTATAGGCAGAGATGGGAAGGGTGAGAAGGGGAGATAGAAACCGATCTATGGTCCTAGTACAGGAGAGTCAAACAGGGCAATGTGTATTCTATTGCGGACTCACTCAAATGAAATGCTAGTTGATCTTTATCTCGACTGAGCCAGGGTGCCTTTAAAATAAATCTCTTGTTCCAGAATAGGCACAGAGTTCAGTACTTTCCTATGCTGGGCAAATTGTTCCCCACTGAAACTGCACGTATCAAATAGCTATTCTGCTACAGTAGAAAGGACTCAAATGTTGCTTAAAGTTGCTAATATATACACTTGTTTTTTTCTTTTTTTTTTTTTCTTGTAATGTCTACTTCTGCTTCTTGTTTCTGAATGCTGTCTGGGATTGCATTTCTGTGTTGATGTTTTGCTCACTGTTTTATTTTCAGATGTCATTTTTCCAAGAGCCTGCAGCCCTTGCCAAATAAAAGAATATTGAATATTTTTTCGTTTTGGCAAAAAAACAAAAAATGATGATGAAATTAATTTAAAGTTGCCACTAATCCTAGGAATTTGTGGCCTTTTTCTAGAGGTTTTGCTTTGCTTTTTTTTTTTTTTTTTATTTCCATCTAAAAAAATACGGCTGTATTTACTTCTGTCTCTGTGACCTTGTAGCTGACTATCCTCATTTTGGCAAAGCAGAAGTTTCAATAACACAACAGAAAATGTTCAGCCCCAGAGATATTTAATGCCCATTTTAAAGATTGCAACTTAATTGAAAAAGCAGTAAGATTTGGGACAGATTCTGCAACTGCTAATACATTTTCCAGAGTGAATTCCAAAAGTAAATTAACTGAAATAAAAATGTTGACTCAAGGAGTAGGATATTTCTCAATGTGAGTAAGAAGGGCTATCCCACTTTTAGTTACTTTCCATAAATGGCTGTGCTGTAATTATAGCATGTGTTAAGTTAGAGGCTTGGCTGGATAAGAATATTTATAGAAGCTGACATTTCAATAAATTGACCTGGTTTACAAGATTCTAAAGGAACAGCAAGAAATAAGGAAAAACCACCTGACATGGCAAGCATGTTAAAACAAATCAAACAAGAAGTTCTGATTTGTGAGCCCATGAGTACTCTTATATAGTCAATGGAGAAAACAAATCAAATGCTTGTAAATGCTGTTTAAGGGCTTACACACAACTTGACTTGATTAGAAAACTAAATATTTAATTATTTGTGGTTTTGATTTTATGAATGTTGCTTTCCTTTACTTGTGCTCTCAAGATGTTTGACATCTGGTGAGAAAAATTGTGGGTAGTGTTTCCATGTGTAGTACCCATACAGCAGATTTTGATCCTCGTGCTATGCTCACATAGCTGTCTTCATGCTGGAGTCCCATCGATGTCCATGGGAGTTTCTTAATGAAGAATACAGAAACTGAAATCTGAGATTAGAATTTGGCTTGAGAGTTCAATTCAGGTTCCTCCCTTCAGCCAGTATGATGCCATCATCATTTTGGTCCCCTGCTGCTTTTAAACAATGTAGGCTTAAAACAAACCCAGATTCCAGTGCCGTCCTGTCAGTGTGACCACATTTGGAAGGTCCCTGTTAGCATTTTATTTCTTTCTTGTGCTCTCCCCTTTTTTCCTTTTTTCTTTTTTTAATAGTTTAAATTGCACATGGGCTTGATGGTAAGATTGTCAACAAGATTTTTAAGACCCATTTACTATTGAGAGATGAATGGTGTATTTGATACATGCAGAGCAATCAGACATGCCAAGCAAATGGCAAAAAAGTTACTAGAGACTAAAACGGTTGGTGAGACAGACTTCCTGTGCCTTTGGTTATCAGGTCCAGAGCTGTGCCACCGTGAGGAAAACACGCGCATCCTAATTGCTCTGTCTCTTCCAAAACCAAGCTCTCACTGAGGAGTAAAGAGATTCTTCTACACAGAGTGCACTGTGACTTTCTTTAAAACTGTCATGGCTTAAAGCTTTACAGTAACAGAGGCTTTGTTCTTGTAATGCTTGCAATGTGGGTGGCAAGGCAAAGTCAGGAGTGGTCTAAGGCTGTGGCATGGGCTCTGAGTCTAAAACTGAGAGAACTATAAAAAAGCAAAGAAAAAATGTGGTTGTATAACAGGAGCCTGGTGCTGTGGAAGAGAAAGTTCTTCCACAGGAAGCGCAGGACACTGACTCAAGGGTCTTGGTGGGTCTGCCCTGCAGCCCATTGGAGGGTGCAAAGCAGCATGGGGAGACTGCTTAGAAAGGACCTGCATGTGGGACAAGTTGTTTGGAGTGTGTAGCTACCAAGAGAAAATATTTTCTCAGGCATTTTGGTTTCTTCCTGGTATTGATAAAGACAAGAATCCTTGATCCTCTCCTTCCAAGAAGTTACTGGGTTTGCTTTCACTAACTCCTGTTTTTCAGCATAAATATAATGCAGCAATCACCGTGACTTTGATACTGTTCTAATTATGAATGAGTTTTAAGCTTTGATTTGGTCTTGTATACTTCAGCAACACTTAGAGGTATGAATATTATACAAAGTTAAAATCTTTTGTATTTGTGCAGGAGATATCCTTGTACAAGAGGAATTCATAAAGATACAGTTTTGAATCTGCTTGGTGCTGAACACCCCATTGATTTCCCCTAAATCCACTGGCTTCTGTGTTTCTCTGGAACAAAATGGCTAAATAAACCAGCGCAGTAAGTCACACACTCAGGCGAAAGGCTGTAGCTATTGCTGCATGGATCCTCAAGTCATGAAATGAGCTTAGGGACACAAAAAGCCATTCATATTACAAATTACCCTTTGCTTTTGAACTGTAAATTATCTTTATTATTAAGCTGGCCATGGTACTGCAATTATTAGGTGCCCTGTGTCTAAAGGTTTAAGCAATTAGAAGTCTGGGGTGACAGTCTCATGATACAGAGTGATAAAATATGTCCAGTCAAGACAAAGAGATGGTCTATATTCGTGTCTTCAGCATGTATCACAGGGAGCCTGGAAGCTGTGCTGCTCTTAAACATTTCAATTAGCCCTGACATGGCCACTGTGAGCCCACAGATTATCTCTGTGTTGCTGTTAAGTTTTTATGAGGCTTTCCCCTCAGATTACCCATTTTCACAGCAATCTATAAATCTGAAACTGCAACATCTGATTAATTCTCCCAGAAGAGAATAGTGAAGATCCAGATTTTTTCATTAATGAAGTTTGTGCTGTTCTGAGGTCTCATATATTTCAGCCATTGTTTTGCAGTTTTTTCCCATTCTAATCTCTTTCCTTAGGTACCAAGGGAGGCAGGAGTTTCAAAATCACCCACTTCTTCTGACCTAGCAAATTAGACTGACTTTTCTTGTAGCACCATTTTGCAAGCTGATGGCCATTCTTTGTTGTTTTCAGAGTGAACAAAGCTGTAGTGTACCATTATTATTTCTTCATTACAAACAATTGCTTGGCATCACTTTGCTATTGAGTATTGTGCAGTCTTTCTTTTATACACCATATTCCAAATTAAATGTCATGTGGCTTCGCATATTTTTGAGCTTTGAGATCAAATGAACCCAAAAATGTAAAATGAAACTGAGCTGAATCTGCTACATATTTCCTGCTGTCAGATGGAAAATCTGAGAAGCAAATACGCCTTCACCCTTTGCAGATAGGGAAGCTGAGGCACAGATGTCTATTTAAAGGTATTCTGGTGGCAGACAGAGAAGAAAATTTCTCTCTCAATCTCTGTCTTATCTGATGGAGAAAGCTGGATGATATTCATGTGGTATTTTCTTTAACAAAGCAATTCTTTCAATGTAGTATTAGGTAAATTAGCTGAGTGATAAAAAGGCAGATAAGAATCCAGATGTCATGTGTAGCGATATCCTTTCAAATAAGCTTGTGAGCCCTTGAAGTAAAGCTTCCAGGCTTCTGTGTCATAAAGGCCTCCAGAAAGGTGTCAGAAGAGCAATGAGATTTCTATGTTTGCGTCTATAATTCTCATGTAAAGCTCAAAAGACACATGGGCTAGATAACTTCAGCCCATGGAAAGTATTTTATCAGGGTTTTTTAATTTTTTTTTAATGTTGCAATACCATGGCAGTGGTGCTTATATTCCTGTTGCTTGGAATACTGTTGAAAGAAGGGCACCGTCCTCTAGCTATCCTTTGCTGGCCTTAACCTGGGGCCACCACTTCCTGAACTACCCAAAACAATAAGCTTAGAGGGCAGTTCAACTAGGTCTGTTTTAGCCATTTTAGACTTGCCATCCTTTGTCCATTCAGTGGATACTGTACTTCCTTGCCTGGAGATGGGGCAAGATTTGCTTTTGTCTTACCCCCTCTGTGGTATACTACCAACAACATACATGGGAATGCTCTCAAAGCACAGGGATGAACTAGGTCAGTGAAACAGGTCAAACTGTGGCCCATAGATCACTGATGAGCCTCTAGAAAAGAAGCACTGAGAATCCAGGAAAAGTGCTGTCTAGGACAGTGGTCTGTGAAATACCTTTTTGGTTCTATATAAAAAGTTGCAAACTTGTGGCCAAAGGGAATGACTCATCTTCATCTTTCTGTTCGCATCAAGCCTGAATCCTTATGCTTTCATGTTCTCTATGTGGATTTCCACTAACATCTATCCTGAGACAATTGAGATTGTATTCTGCCAGAATATTAAACACATCTTGAGATGCAAGAGCAATGGAGATGAACACTAGTGCAACTCAAGGAAGAAGAAAGTCAGATTTACTGCATTTGTGAACAACCTGGTAATATATTAAATGTAGACATTTTTGTGACCATTTTGATAAGCTTTGCTTGTAATTTATAAGGAAGAAAATAGCATATTCAGTTCCAGTTATAGGCTTTATAGGAATCTGGATGTTTTACTTGCCTTTAGTATTCTGTGAAATGGTGTAGATGAATATAGGTGTTTCCTTTACATGGGTTGTATGCGATTAGCGGTTTGTGTTTCTTTTTGGGTTATACATGTTTATATAGAGGATATTTACCATATTACTCTCTTCAGCAGTGGAGAGCCTGAAGCAGCCTGCCATCCTTTTTCAACCATGTTATGCATATTGGTAGGAATGCCTGTCATCTCACATCTCATACCAAATCTACAACTCCTTCATTTAAATTCTGCTTCCATTTGTTGTTCCTTCATATTCCTTATGTATTATACTTTATAGAAATCCATACTATTAATGCATGTATTTTGAAACTGTGTTTGCTTTTGATTGATTGTTTGGAAATATGTTGACTGATCAGCTGCATAAAACCCCTGGTGACAATGCCATCTAGTAGTTTTATCATAGCTGTCCCCATGCATATCAGGCTTTCTTAAACAAAATAATTAATTGTAAATCACAGAAATAAAGTTTGTGTTCTTTTTAGTCCAACTGTCTTTTCCAGTAATGAACACTATCCCTCCCACCTGCACTTTGCTTTTTCAACAAAGGTTTTAGTGGTAATAAACTCTGCCTCCTCTTCCCTGTGTCAGTGCTTCCATCCCAGTTTATTCTAGAAAGGTATTTCTCATTGAGGCTCTTCTTTTTCTTGCCTGCAGTGATATAAACTGTCAGTCATCAGATTTCTAGCAATGATACCAATGGAGTCATTGACATTTTGGTGGTTCCAATTTTTTAAAATGTTTCTGCTACTCAGATGCTGCCCCTCAGCAGATGCCTATGATAGGACAGTTGATTTCCTTTCCTTTAGTTAATGTAAAGGGAATGCAAGAACGGATGCATGTGCCAGCATAAGAAGCCTTTGTTTCTTGTATTACTCACCTCTGCCATGAGCGCCAACTTTAGGGAAAACTCAAGGGATTCCTATGATTGCTCTTTGGCAGCAAGGATCATTCACCTGACTAATGGATGTGGGTTATACACCCAAGTAAACTAGCAACTGCATTGTTACAGCTGCAGAACCACGCTGTTTTACAGGGCCATTAGGTATCAAAGCTGTACTTTTAGGCTAGTGAATCAATAGATGTTACAGAGGGTAGAGCCACCGCATTTTTGTTAGGCCTGGATGTCCATGTCTGTGTTCCCTTCCCAGAAGGGATGTACATGTTGAAAGTTGTCTGTCTTCAAGCTAGCCGACTGCAGGATGTAAATATGGGCATGTGAATGTTCATCTCTCATATCAACTACCCAACAGGCATAATGGGAGCATACTCAGAATACAGAATTTAGAATATGAAATGTGTAACACTATAATCTGGCGCATCAGTATTTTCTGCAAAACCCATCTTTTCCCTATTCTTCAGCCTTCCATAACTATGATTGTACCTCTCTTCTCTTTGTCCAACAGAACCCAATTCCCTTATTGGTCTCTTCCTCGTTGGCATCCCCCTCTTCAGATTCTAACAGGCTGTTTCCTTCAAATTGCCTAATAGAATGATTAAGTTAAATCACCAGAATTGTTTCCAGTCTATGTTTATCTTCAAGTTTGCTGCTTCTGCTTCAGGTGTGTAGATATTCTTACAAGTCTGAAAGCTTATGCATTTTTTCCCAAATACAGCAGTTGTTTTGTAAGATATGTTCCTCTTCTCTGCAATCTTTGCCTCTCCTTAAGACATCTGAGATTCTTTTTCCCAAATTGAGGATCACATCAGACTGCTCTGTAGTAGAGCACTAAGTGTTTTGTGACCATGATCATCTCCGCAGATCAGTGCTGCCTTGACTCTAGAAATGTATGCATTGTGAATGATATCATTGTTAGAAAAGTCATCCTTTGATAAAGAGACAGAAAAACAGCTCAGCTCATGCAGGGGGTGGAAGGGGGATCTGCATCATTAAACTGATTAGAATGCTCCAGAGGGTCCTGGGTTTTATGGAGGACTTAACGTGGCCCTTCTAAAAGGGCTAGTGAGTTCCTCTGTCCCTTCCTCATTACTGTTTAATTCAACAAATCTTTTTTCTTTTCCTCTTTATTTCTTTATCCCTCACAATCCATTGCTCCTTTCCCCTGCCAGCTGGCTCCCTCAGCTGCTCCATTGATCTCTCAGCCACTCTGGCACTCCTGATATCAGACACAGTGGGAGGCAGAGTAGCTCAGAGATCAGCAGACCGGCAGACAGACCAATATAGGAGTAAATCCCAGAGCCCCAGCAAAACCCCCTGAATTTGTTCTTTTGCTCTCTCTCTGCCGTAGCAACCCTTTTGAAATGGCAGATTGGCATTCAAGAGACTGATGCTTTTAGTAATAACAGAAATAACTCTAATGTTTCACCTACTTTCTGCAGTTGTTTCTGCAGGGCTAGAGTTCTGACTAAGCTATGAAAGCCACACATCGTATTGTCATGAGAGAGAGTTACCAGTCTTGGACAGTTACTCTGTACACTTCTGAATGCCGTGTCACTGCAGGGTCAGAGATTGTGAAATGTAATACTTTTAATTTGAGAGGTACTTAAGAATTAGTATAGGGTAGAGCAGGAAGATTGTGAGAACAGGTTTTGAAGATGTTCATGATGAATTATGTCTCCCTTTTTCCATTTTGTTGGCTGATTGTTGTTTGTGCTGTATAAAAGAAATGGCATGGCAAGAATGAATTCAGACATGTCAGAATCATTTTACATAACTATGTACACTTTCCATCCCCTAGAACATGGAAGGAAAAGGTGGCAGAGATAAGCTGCAGCAATTTAACAGATATAACTGTATTTGTTTCTAGTATCATTTATGGTTAGGTATTGCAGGTCCATGTTCATGCTAAAGATCAGGATGTCAGTAGCTCTCGTTTTGACAGCTCTCAATAGCAGCAGCTGAATTTATTTTTAAATTTTGACTCTAATGTACAGTGCCAGTGGAGGTGCACTTCAGTGACTGGGTATTGAAAGTAGGTCTAGTAAGCATGGCCCAAAGCTGTTATAGCCAGTGATGACTTTGGTTGCCCTGAAGTACCAGTCCATATTCTCTCTCCTCTCCCCTTTTCTCTCCCTATCCTTCCTTGCATGCCTGCACCAGGTTATTGGAGACAAACTGGATAAGCCACTTTATTCAGAAAAGAAATTGGAAGTAATGAAAGATCATTTGTTATATGACATATCCTAGTTTACACTAAAAACAGATCACAATGGTGTTATTGGTTTTTTTCACAGAAAGATCTGTGAATGTTTTACAAGGATTATTTGTATCATTACCATTCTATCCAGATGCAGAACCTTGCTCAAGTCCACCCAGCAGATCTGTGGCAGAATCAGAAATATCTGTGTCATTATCCTGTGCTCTGTGCATTAGTGAGAAAACTGTGAGCCAAAGAACTCCAGGCTTTGGGAGTTCAAAATCCGAATGCAGATCAAAATTTTGCATGTGGTTCCTTTTCCTTTTTCAGTGTGGGCTGAGTTGGGCAACTCTTAGAACACCCATCTAGGTCACCAGCATCTCAATATAAGGATTTCACTGATTTATTTTCTGAATAAAGATATCCTCAGAGTGGCAAAAAAAGAGTGCCATTAGACTAAGCCACCTATTCATAAAGAGCTGTAGGGATGCGGTATGCTAAAAGGGGAGGAGAGTCATAGTACACAGTTATAAACGGCCTTAAAATAATCATGAATATTGCATAAGTGGTATTGGTAACAGCTTAAGTATATTTCCATAGGTGTTTCTTTATATTTACATATTAATTAGTGGATACCTAAGGTGATATGTTACTAGGATGTCTGTGGTGTTCTTCATGTTTTATTGACTGACTATTGTATCCAAAAAAAGTTGCCAGACATCATGGAAAATTAATTTGCATGGGATTAGTAGAATGCAGAATTTCTTATTTTGGCAAAAGTTTTATTCTTTGCAACCCTGCAACTGTTAAGCGTGCAGTGCCAGGGTAACCCTGCAATTGATGTGCAGAAACACCTCTTGTTCCCTAGCAGTTATTGGCCCTCCCCCTCTCCACTTGCAAAGGATGTTCTGCAATCTCTGTATGCTGTATAGACAAGTCCCTTTTGAAATCTTCTCTTGGGGTACTTGCAGTGTTCAGATAGAGTAGATGAGTCAGTAACCTAAATGCCAAAGTTCGACATGAGCATCACAGTGTTTTGAGTCTTTTCTTCCATGCCTGTCTGTATTGTACACCTTTCCCAAACACAGATCATACCCAGCTACTTCACCATTCTTTCGCTCACAGTTCCTCTCAGCAAACAACCCTGATTTTTGATGAACTACAGGCGCATCTGCTTTCTAATGTGCACCCTCCCTGTGCAAGAGGCTGGTGCATGAGGTGTGTCAGACAGAGTGGAGGATGAGTGGATGGCCTCTTGGAAGCTGCCTTCCTGGCTCCCCTCATCTAGAAATTGTGCCTGCCTCCTGCTAGGTCCTACTCGCTTCTGTGCCCCTGTTGATATCCCCCCCACCCCATTCCTTCTGTGCTGGTCAGAAACAGGAGGACTCTCAGCCCTTGCAGCCAGGCTTCTCTTTCTGAGACAGCAAGAGTTTTTTCTCTCGGTTCCTGGACCTCAATCTGCCAGGCGTAGAGGTCAGCATATGCTGGCATATGATTGCTGTGGTATCCACCATTCCCAATGTTCAAAGCTGTAATCTGCTGGCTTTTGCTAATAACAGATCTGAATTCTTAAGTTCAGATCTAAATCTGGGGTGCAATTCTAGCATAAAAAACCTTTCACAGTTGTGCAGAGCATTTTTTTTTTAATTAGATTTTCCTGCAATGGATTTATATAAAAAATTGGAATGAGATTTTTGCATTTAGAAAGAACACTCAAAATTTATTTGTTCTTTGGAATGAAAATGCTGCAAGCCATAAATGATAATGAGTAGTAAACAGAAGGTACAGTTTGGATTTTTCTGAATTTTGAATAAGATTTCTTACATCTGCTCTTGCACATACCTAGGATTCAAAGGGTTTGGCTAATTAGTACTGGCTTGGACCTGTCATGAAAGAGGTACTGCTATATTCAGCACATTCAGGCATTTATTACTGTGACACAAAATATTGGCATAGAGGGTTTGATTCAGTTGCCTAACTGTAGATGTCTGGAGCCCTTGAAATGTCTTATGTTATCCAAGAAATCTATATATGGGCAGGCTATGAGACTACATTGTTTTGTAGCAGCAACTGGGGAGCTGATGGATCCCCAAGTGTATTTCAAATGGCACTAAGGATCTTTGTTGAGGCACCATAATAAAGTTCAGCTTCTCTGAAAGTAAACTATAGGTGTTGCCCAAGAAAACCCTTTATTAGGACTATTTGGCAAAATTCAGGGCAGGGAATCAGAATTTTTCTCTTAGCTGTGCCATTGACTCAGTTGCCTCTCTTTCCTCATATGAATGGAAATAGTAATTCCTACCATATTTTTATTTATAATCTTTGTACAGTGCTTTAAAGATATAAAATACATCATAAATATTATATGCAACACACTAAATTATGGCAGTTGAATAACATAACACTATGAAATTGCCTGATCTTCCATGCAAAGGATGGAATTAACATGGGTGATTCATTGCTGGGGACTCTATGCTCTGCATCATCTCTTAACCAATGGTGTTAAAGGGGCACTCTGCTGCTGGAAGTGAGCTGTCTTTGTGGAGACGTAAAATGAGAGTCTTGATCACTGTTATTAAAGAAGGGGTGGTGCTTTTAGTTAACACTAGTGTTCAGGCCATTTCCAGCTGAGACAATTTGTTATTTCTATACACCTATTTTCTCCATGGAAGTGTTAATTGCATAGCTGGTCAAATGAAAGTCATCAAAAATTATGAGACACCATTTAGACATGTTAAAAATAAAATTTTGTGTTATATGTGTTAGATAAATCTTCCTTTTTCTCCCTTATGAATTGTTTCTGTACATTGTTAAAGTTCCAGTGTTCAAAACTAAAAGGATCCTAATTCCAACAGCCGTATAAAGGGTGCATTTATAATCATCTTGGAATATTTTGGAAGGAAGAAGAAAGTTTTTCAGCATCCAAAGAGTAAACCATAACTCTCAAGTTCGGCATGTCCTTATCCATGGCAGGACCAGGTTAATTAGGCTGAATGCTCAAAAGTTGGAGTCCTTTTTGGAAAAGTCTTTTTAAAACAAAAGTAATTGAAAGGTCCCCTCTTTGTGTCATTTCCTTATGAGAATGTAAGAAAGATCATTTGCAATTTACTATCAGTGAGTTTTGTGGTTTTCCTTTTAAATGCATCTTAGATCATCTACTTATCCAAAAGATGCATTGCAAAGTGGAACTGTCATAATGAAATGTGTAGGAAACTACATCTTAATACACTGGAGATATTTTGGGGGCAGCAGATAGTAATTGTATGGACTGTCCCATATGGTCACTGAGGTCAGTATTGTTTAGCACTATAGGCTGTGTAAATATTTGTTTCATAAGCTAATGCAGCCAGATATAACTTGTGAGACTATACCCTTGACTGATCCAGCTATTTTCTAATGGCAGAATCCTTACCTAGGATGGCTGATGTAGCTTAACAAAAGTTATGAGCAAGCTTTCAGATTTATTCCAATTAATGTTTAGTGCTTTAGATTCAAGAACTAATTTGTTGGTAGATAATACTAATTTTGTTTGCTTTCCTTGGTGCACCCACTTATTTTACTCTGTTCTGTCGTATTTTTATGTGATAAATCAGAAAGAAAATACATTTTACACAGCCCTCTTATTTCACAGAGGTAAGGAAAATTATTATTTTCTCTTTGTTTTTTTTTCTCTCTAGCTACATAAAAGTCCTCAGCTACAGGCACATCATGCTGTAACCCAGAAAACAAAATTATATGTTTCCATTTTCATTATAAATTAAACAATCTGGAAGAATTACATTGGAAGCATATGAATTAAACCACGTAGCTCTCATCATAGATCTTTGGATTACAGAGGTCTTTGGATTTTATTAAGGGAAGGTCAGAACAATGACATCTGAATATTTAGCTTGAATGCTTGTGCTTTTTCTATGACAGATTGTAGCTTTTGGTATCTTTTAACTTCTGTGAGAAAAGAAACAGGTTTTCTGTGAGAAACTCGTGGAATAGATGTTTTCTAGATTATTTTCTAGGGATCTGTGACAAATAAATGTCTAGAGAGGCAGATGGATCCTTTGGATCGTTTTAATGCTGTTTCTGTGTTTCACTGAGGTTCTATTTCATGTAAACACCTGAATCTCAAAATGAAATACAGTTACTGTAATATTAAGGTAGCAATGGTAGTTTTTCTGGAAGGTAGTTATACTTTCAAAAAATAGCATCTATTTGTAAGCAGTGTTTGCAGGCTTCTTGTTTTTCTTGGATTCATCTGTTATTTGTTTAAAAAAACAGAAATAGGATCATATGATTTACTCTAATCTCTGGTCTCGGCAAGCTTCAAGGCATCTTCAAATGGGGATTTCTATTGATGATGGGTGACAGCTTAAACTGTCCACCTATGTTGTTGAATCTAAAGACATGGAAAGTTCTGATCCTCTAAAATAATGCTTTGACATTTCCTTAGAATCCTGTGTTGTAAAACCAAAGCTATAGAGAGGATTTTTCAAAACATAATCTAATGCAGATGCTTTTTTGAAATCTATCCAAATTTGAAACTTTTGACCCCAAATACCTTCAGAAGGAGATCAGTTTTGAGGGAAATGGAGGTAAAACCTGAGGGTACAGTTAAAAAAAACACTTTTTTTTTTTAATCTGTAAGAGCAAAGGTGTGATTTTCAGAGCTAAAGATCAATACAGATTATGCCCTGTGAGCCAGAGAAACTGAATTGTCTAAGTTAGAATCCAGAAATCCTAACCTAAATTTTTTAGGAACTTTAAAAAACAAAACAAAACAGCAAATTGCTTCAGCATTAATTCTGTAACAAGAGGAAGAATGGTTTGGAGAATATAATCTCCTCAAACCAGTAGGATATTAAGATGGAAAAAAGTCGAGAGGTTGATCATACATACACACATATTTTGTGTAACAATCTCATTCTGAAACCATAAGAAAATAAACAAATAAGCATAAAGAGGTTGTTGGGTTTTGGGGGGCTTTTTTTGTTTGTTCATGTTTGTCTTTATTCCCTTTTTAACTGAAATACAGTATATTTTCTATTGCTTGGCAGGTAGGATATCTACAAAAATGTCACTTTGAAATCCAAGTAGTATGGTCTAGATACCTATGAGAACAAGTGTAGCAAACATGATGGTGATCTTCACTCAGCTTTCAGAGTGTGGTCTGCTTTTGTGACCTTACTCCGAGTAACACAGCTGCAAAACAAGTGCTCTGGAGGGATGGGGATGATGGTTTGGTTTACAGTCTTTTAGTTTATTTAGCAAACTAAAGTAACAGTTGCTTTGTAGTCAACTTTGCTGGACAGATAAACAATAGTGACAATTTCATATGATCTATATAGACAGAAGAGGTTAGCTGCAACCCCTGAGTGATGGAGCTTGTCATATTCCCTTCTCCAGTAATGCACAAGGTTAGAAATCAATGTCTTAATCATGGGCAGCTCTGGGCAATTCAGATATATCACACACAAACAGGCTTCTAATTACATTTAAGAAATACATATCATACATATATAAACTGACATAAATATCAGAGTGGTGTTGCTAGCTGTCAAAATGGATAAGTATAATTCCCTCAGTGGCCCTTGACAGGTTCAATACCTGCTACGGAGGTGCTATGAACAGCATTATACGGCTGATTGAGTTATGACAGCTCTAACCCAACAGGGAAGCGAGGCAGGAAGGAATAGCCTGGGCTGCAGACAAATGATGATAAAGTGATCACTTTAAAGAACAATCTCCATAATATTTCATGCTCGCTGCACGGTGTAAAGGCAGCCTTGACTGCGGGGCTAACTGCTCTATCAATTGATTTGATTCACTGCTGCAGCTACTCCCAGTCATAATATTTCAAATAAATGGTACCATGGATAGAAATAATATCTGCATCAATATTAACCCTGAAAGGACTAATGGACACAAGCTATAATTTCCCGGACACCCTAATAATGCATTTTGACTGGGCTTGGCATGGGATGATTTTTCTTTTTTTCTCTTTTTTCTTTTTTTTTTTAAATAAAAACAGTGTATTGTTTACTTAAACTTTCCTTTTATGGCCATGAAGAAGCTCTGCAGCTCAGGCCTCATTCACAGCCTCAAGTCTAATTTTAAAGGAAATTCTGCTAAATGCTCTTTTCAAGTGTTTGTTTATACTGAATATCTTGTATTAAAATTACATTAAATATCTAAGAGAAAAGGCATGATAAGCATTTTTTGAATGTATGTATTATATATCACTTATGTGTGCATGTGTGTACATACAGAAAGAGGTTTTATCGCTCATATTATTTACAAAGATGCATTTAAAACAAACAGAAAGGAGCTTAAAATTAATTATAAATGAGAATGGAGTCAACAAAGTATTTTCTGGAAACACAAGGAGCCAGTAAATTCTAATGATTATACAGGATGTTAGGGGTTTTTTTCCTTTAGAAATAATAATAAGTACTGTATGAGACAGGCTTAACATGTAAGAAGTACAAGTGAATTTATGGGTTCATAATCTTAAATCAAACTGATTTCTATTTTCCATGCAGTTTTTCACATACTCTGTAACATAATGGATGTTTATTCTGTTCTTTCATTCATAACACCCTGTTGACATTTAAGTCCCTTTTAAATATCTGCTGTGCTTATTGTGAATCAAGTTGACATGTATAAATTGTATAATGTTATTATTGTTATTCTTTTTCTACTACTCTCTGACTACTTTGACTATCTTTGGATTGTGCGTTTTTAAGGTCAGAGCCAAGTATTCAGAAACTGTTTAAAGAAATATTATTAATGCATGTTAACAAGAAGTAGTCTGAATGGGTTTAGAGAACTCTTTCTCTGATTATTAGTTTGGATCTGTATAAAGATTGTCCTTATCAGACTCTCTGTTTTTTTCTTATTTGTCCCTTAAACATTTACTATAAATCAGAGTGGGAGATACTTTGATTTGAATCTCATGAGGCTTGTTTATATTTAAAGCTTAAGCAGAGGTATTTTATGAACAGTCCTCAGTGAATGCTCCAACTGCAACTCTTCACCAACCTCTGAAGTGGTCTTAAACAGCCTTCAAAGGACTTCAATTTATAGTTTTCCAGAAGATCTGGGGAATATTTGTATTTCTTAGGATGCAGAATAAAACCTGAGGGTTCCAACTGGGTTTGGAAGGCTGGCTTGAATCTAAACTTGAACTTGAAAATCGTGGAAGGTTGGCATTGACCGAACTCCGCTATTCCTACAAGTCTAATATGCCACAAAAGTACAGTGTTTTCCTTCATTCTAGACCTGAGTAAACAAGCAAGTTCTGTCATGTTTGCTGCTTGCTAGCATGCTTGCCTACAGATCAATATCAAATTTTACCAGAAATGAAAGCACATGGCTTTCATAATGTATTTTTTGTTGCTCTGCATTTTATTCAGAGCCTATGCCAACAGTCCAGGTCACCTTTATGTTATTACTACTTGCTTGCTACTCAAAATCCTGATGGAGTTCATATTTTCCCAAGAAAAATTGAAACCACCTCTTTGCCTTCCCTGCTTGCTTTCTCTCTCCTTCCTGAAAAATTTTCTTCCTCCTCTCTCACAGTGCATGACAGTTGTTTTGTTTCTCCATTTCAGCCTCTTTCCTCTAACTTCATCCCCATCTGGTGACCTTTTTATACTTGTCGTTACTCTGACCGTATCTTTTTCATGTATCTCTATACTGGGCTAACCCTTCATCATACAAACACAATTTAACTTTGTCTATCTAAAAAATGTTCTTGGCCTCTTTTGTAGCACTTCTACTCATTGTTTTCCTTCTCTGTCTCTGCTCTAAATTTGTTGAACTACTTTCTGATGATGTTCTCCTCTAAATCAAGTTCAGGCTTTGTCATTTGATTCCAATGAGTCTGTCCTTATAGAATCATAGAATAGTTTGGGTTGGAAGGGACCTTTAAAGGTCATCTAGTCCAACCCCCCTGCAATGAGCAGGGAGGTTGCACTAGCTCTTCAACTTCATGTGTGTATCCTTTGCTTGCACTTTGGTATTCTTTCTGTGTGTTATCTCTGAGATACATAGTCCACAAATACAAACTCGACAACTATCCCTAGTCAGAAACCTCACAGATTTACTTCTGCCTTCTTTGAAGTATGATGTTGGCCTGTCACCATCTAATGTTTCTCCATGAGTGTTCAATGTATCACAGTTAAGTAGAGCTTTAAACTGTTGCTGACAGCTGTTTACAAGAACCAAACCTCATTTCAGCATATCTGTTGTTGACTGCAGTGTCCAACATCCTGGTACCGTCACTTACTGTCACCATCCCTTAGCCCAATATTTGATGTCCAGGCCATGTCTTGGTCTTGTTGATTATTTTGGAAGACCATTTCTGAAAGAGAGTCTGTCCTGTCCTGTGTGCAGCATAAACTCTTTTCCAGATTCTCATCATCCTCTGTTGCTTATTGCATACTAAACTCTGCTTGAAATATAGTATTGCTTCACTTGCACATGCACAAACCTTTTGCAAAGCACGTTTACCTATACTACTTCTTTCCCTCCTGCCTTGTTTTTCTTCCGTTAGCTCCATCAAACTCATAGTAAAATACATGTTTTCATGTTCACTCTTTCCTTTCCCATTACCTACCATCCTCCTCTCAATATCAAGACATCATATGCCTCACCAATCTTGATGAATAATGACTGACCAGTCTCCACCTCCCACTTGTTACTTTTTCCTATGAGCATTTTTCTTCTGTCAGTCTTCCTTATGCTTACAAGGAGCTTGCCATGAACATTTGCAAAGGTAATTCATTGTTGTCTTTCAAAGCCCTATTAAAATTTCTCTTTGGCTATAGGTCCAAAAATTCATGATAAAGCTCCCAACTTGAAATCTTGCCAAAATCAAGTTTACTATATATGAGTATTTTATTTCTTGTCTTTCTCATCAATATTGCTTTTTGTTTTTCGCTTTTGTGCTCTCCAATCTGTCTGTATCTTTTTTATACTTGGGTGATAAGTTATTTGGGGTGAAGACTGTCTTTTTCAGTGTTTGCACAGTACCAAACACAATAGCACTGTAGCAATACAAGTAATTAAGACAATAATACTAATAATAATATTAAAGGTAACTTCTACACCAGAAATAGCTGTGAGACAGTCTTGTGTAATTAATACAGCCAAACTAAACCTGAGGGGAAAAGGAGTAATTTATTTCTTTTCAAATATTAATTATTTAGGGAATCTAACTTCCACAGTAGAGTCTGAGACTTAATACCAGTTTCAGATGTGACAACACAAAACACAGCTTCTGGACTGGGCCAGCAATGCGCTTTTTAAGACTGATAAATTATGGAGTTGCATCCACTTTCCAGCTAATGTAGATGAAGTGTAAATACATGATGATAACTGAAATGCATCCCTTTACAGTATTGTAAATGGGGAGGTGGAAAGACCCTCGATATTTTAAGGGCCAAAGAGAATCACGGGAGCAGCTTTAAAGATTAATTCCTTGTGTCTAGTTTAAAACAAGATTAAATTAGCTTGTGTGAGCTGCTGTTAGCAGATGCACTATTACATTATGCATGATTCTTGACTGCTCGTAGCATGAACAAACTGCACAGTGTTCCATTAGTGATTTTCAGTGCTGTGCTAAGCTTTAAGTCACATAGACAGGCCATTGTATTGGGTTTACTTTGTAGATGTTTTTTCCAGGCAATTTCACAACCTACCTGATCACCGTTATTGATTGACTGGGTTTGAAATGGATAAAAGAATTAACCTGTGTAAGGGTAGCAGAATGGGGTATATACAGTATCCTATATACTTAGGAAAATCAATAGTACTCTAATGTAGAAAATTTAACCAGACAAGGCAAAACCATCTTCCCAAGGTGTTTCATCTTTCAAGGTGTAGACACATTCCTGTTTTCTGTTACTTGCACTCTGACTGACCATCTTGTCCCTCTGCTAGTTCTGTAAATTTCTGCCGTCACATTCATTGTGTCTTGTCCTACACCATTATCTTTCATTCACGTGTTAGGCCTCAGCAATCTCCATCTCCTACTTAGGACATTTTCACACCCTCTTCTGCTTCATAGGAGGAAGAGATGCATGCACACACATTCTTGGTGCCTTTATCTCATCACACCTACTTTTCATGCTTGCCAGATAAAAGGTATTGCTTTTTGTATTCAAGTTAATCTTCCCAGTATTGGCTAATGAAATGTTTGTCACTGAAAACATAACAAGCCCAAGCTTGTAAAACAAATATTTTTGTGGAAAAAAACCCAATGTTATGGCTATTTGAAATCTTCACCAGAAATACTACTGAAGCTATCATCAGAGTTGTTACTTGGCCTTAAAACTCAGATAGTGAGTTTTTATATTTTAGTTTTGCCATATAACTAGATTCGGGAAATAAGTTTTAGTACAGCTTCAGTTGTATTATGCTTGTTCCTTCAGCACCAAGAGAACGTTAAACATACCAAACCTCCGGCCTTCTGGGAATTCCTGCCTTCTTGGCCAACTCCTTTTCCTTCTTGGCTAACGTTCCTTATTCACAACCGCCTCTAAAGGAAAAGCCACCCAGAACGGCATTTCTGCCTCTTCTTTCAAGAATGCCAGGAGACTTCAGGAAGAAAAAAGTGATAAGCAACAGTGCTGCTTAGGCTGTGCTTATCCCACAAGATGGAGAAGAAAAAGATAAAGAAGGGCGCCTGCAGTGTAGTTTTAGCATGTGTTTCCAGTCTACTACTTCCAGGATGAAATTTTAACAGAATCAATTCATATTTTTATATGAATTTAAAATGCAAGTGTCTTTTTTTTCTTGTAAAAGTTAGAAATCTCAAAATTTTGTTCTGCTTTGGAATTAATGTTGCTTTGAATCATTTCCTGGAATATGCAATAAATTAATCAGTCAACTATTAGGAGGTTGGTTACAAGGAACAATATATGGTGAGCTGGTGCAGTTATTGTCTTTTGCATAGAGCTGTGCCTGAACTCACAGTCTCTCACCTTGCAAATATTCTGTTGTATAATTTTGCAGTGATTTTGCCCACAGCCTACAAATATTTTATTTTCTGTAGCTGTCTGAGCCAGCAGCTTGGAGCTTGGAAATTCTTTAGTAATTTCAGCACTGATGGTCACTCCTGCTATGCCCTTATTCTCTTGTAGACTTCCCCTGTAAAATGGGTGTTCGAGTGGTTGCTCACTGAGCTAATGTTGTGTTAGCTAATGGCTTTAATATGAACTAATAAAATTACACAAAACTGGTAACATTTCTTGGAGGTAAAATTGATTGCAGAAGTTACTACATGACTTCAAAATGCCATTATTATTGTTAAAGAAACCAATAATTCAAGACCTGTTTTTCACTCAAGCCAAGGGACATAGAAATTAGAAAAAACAAATCAATCACATGGCTTTACATATGAACTCTTTCTGCTCAAATCTCTGCCCAGACAGGATCAACTTGGGTGGTAAGGTCAGCAGGGCGACAGAGCTGGCTAGCGGTGTCACTGCTTTACCAATGCACACTCTCCAAGCACTGTGGAATTGTCGCCAAATCCCAGCATGATGACAACAGTACTAACAGAGGAGTTAGCAATATGAGAGGAATACTGCTAACAGAACAAATAGGCTTCCCTCAAATGCTAATATTGCTAAAAGGGAAAACAATATTCTGGTTCACGGACATTTAAGAGAGACTTGTGCAATTTCTAAGCAGTCAATGTAAACAAATATTCCCACAGAAAGAAAATACTTTGTAAAAAACTCACTATCCACATTGAACAGTTTCAGAGCGATGCAGTAGATACTGAATCAAAGACCACTAAAATTCTTTATTGCTAGGGGGCAAAAAGGTCCAAATATTGCTTGGCAAATTACTGTTTGCTAGGGGCACTATTGCCAGTTGACACAATCATTGGTCAGCAAATTGGTCACGTTATCGGTTAGTAAATTTGAGAGTGCAGAATTATTTATTGGTAAATTAGAGATGGCAGAATTATTGGTTGGTAAGAAAAGAATTACAGTGATTGGTTAGCAAATTAGAGATGCTTGGTTTTGTCTGTGGATAAATCAAGGTTGGTAAGATATTGGAGGCCAAATTAAAGATGCCCATATTATTTATGGTTGCTCTGGTGAATGTTGAAATCCTGCTTTTTGTGTTGCAAGCAAGTAAACATTGAGAGGGTTTGCTTTTTTTTTTTGTGATTTATATTTACATTTACAGTTCACAGTGAAAGAACTTCTGTGGATATTAATATGGAAGTAAACATATCACATATTTTTGTTCTCTTAATTTTTAATGGAACTATGTTTTAGCTGAATTGGTGCAGAGTGCCAGGGGACCTCTGAAATTGTTTGTATGAAGTGAATATTAAAGAAAGGTGTTAGATTGCCAGGGCTAAAAATGAAGCCTTTGCAATTCCAGCATTAAGCTGATGCAGCGCAGGCAGTACAAGCTACTCCTCACTGGCCCATAGTCGGCTGGCACCAGGAGGAGCTGGTGATGTTAATCCCTTTCCTGAGAGGCTGCCTTGCTGCTGATTGAGAGCTGTAGTCCTGCTTTATTTGTCTGTGAACTGAGATCAGCAAGGATATGGGGCAGTAGTGCCTTCAACGCAGTAATTTCTGCGAGATGTGGGGATTTCTGTGGGTAGTGGCCTCCATGTACTTAGCCTCTTGCACAAAAGCTAAACCGCCAGGACAGAGTCAATATCCCAGCACTGTTACCATGTAGTGGTAGTTTTTTGCTGGAGAAGTGCAGCTGAAATCACCATATTCTTGCTAGATAACTATGAAAGCAACACTTTTTATCTCATTGATATAAAAAATGACACAAGTTTTCTATTGAAATAGAGTACTGCAGTGGAAATAGTCTGTTTTCTGGCATTTTTGCGTTCTCAGTTGTCTCCAGATTTTCTGCTTTCTTTCCTCTTATATGCCAAATTGCTACTTAAAAGCAATCCTGCTTTTGTATACTGTGTTAGAGCAATTCTGAAGAAAAAGTGTGTTTCAGTATCATTCTAGAGCACTGTAAGAAAAATTCTTTTCACTTGACAAACTTTGCAAACAATGCATAGAACACAATGGTTAAACAATTAAATCATTTTAGATTTAAACAATGCTGAAAACAATAATAGAATACTTGTTAAGAAAAGTGTATGGCTGTTTATATAGCTGTTGAATTCTACAATGGAGACTGATGCTAATTAATCAGATTTACTTTTCCAAAGGGACACTTCATAATGCTTTTGACAATAATACAGATGGAGTCAGGGAGGATGTATTTTAAAACTTTAGGAAAGTCTTAAATTTTGAAACATTAAAATTTTCTTTTTATATGAACTCCTATAACAACAGTGCCCCTACCTTTCTTGCCTACTAATTCTGCCAAAAATGATGTGTTTATTTGGAAACAGTAAAGTATGTTTGACATTTTTAAGACACAGCTAGGGGGGAATTTAGCAAAAGTGAAGGGGGTGAAAAGGAATTTTTATCCTGCTAAAGTAGCAACACAATCACAAGATATCTAAGTTTTATAAATCTCCTGGATTGAGATAACATATGCTGCTCATTTTTTGGTATTTTCATTGAATCAAAAAGTTAGGACTTGGAATATACCAGAGCATTTCAGTAACACAATGATTGTTCATTGTTGAGTCCAGCTCGAACTGCTCATCTGGAAAGTTTTAGCTGAAACCATCATAATTAATTAGAGATGGTTTAACTAGTTCAGAAAAACATAATTGTACGGCTCCCCCTTACCCTGGGTACATGCCTGCATGATCTGCTCTCCAAAAATGAAATAATCCTATTGGTGCCAACCACATTCTGCTCTCAACTCTCAAGATCAAGTAGGCTCACACTGTAAGGCATCTCAGCCTGGATTCTTGCATACTTCAGGGTTTTTACAGTGGTGATTTGTTTCGGCCCATTACGAACTTTTGGATCCATGTTCAGACTTTCTCAAAATCTGGGGTATTGGACTGGGACAAATTGTTTTCAGTCACTATTCAAAGGCAGCATGAGATAGGACATGCAAATGAGCTAAAAACAACAGCAATAGTAAAATGGAGAAGTGAAGATGGTATAGAAATAAAATAGGACTTGTGGATGGCATTTTTTTCCTCCCAACAGAACCTAATAACTTCTAACAGAAAACAGCTTAATGCAGGAAGGTAGAGGCAGGCCATCAACCTTTCATTAGAACAGACAAGACTTTGGGTCTACCCCTATTTCAAATCCAGATGAGCATAGGATTTTACGAGAAATTATTGGTTGTAGTTTGAGCTGGTAAAATAAAATTTAGAGGTAGATTGATTCCTCAAGCCATTTATCTGATGAGTTCTTTCCAAACTCTCTGCAGAAACTGGGATAAATCATTCTACTTGGGTTCAATGAGTCTACCTCTCTTTCCAACTTTTTATAACAGACAAAATCATACTTCTTAATTAAAAATTCATTATTATTGTCAGGTTAATATCAGCAACAGTATATGTCTGCCACTCTTTATTAATACAATTAGTAAAAAGCTTAATAGTGGGAGTCTTTACAAAATGTAAAGCTTAAAATGAAAAGCTTGACAACTTGTATGCAGGAAATTTTTGTTCTGACTGTAACGTTCTGAATTTCCATTTTGCTGGTATTCTCTGAGCACAGCATAAACTGAGAACTCTGGTTTTAAACTTAAGTATTCCTAACCAAATCTACACCTCTATGGTTAGATTAGATATGTCATGTGATATTGCTTGTGTCCTTTGATTAAAGAAATGATATAATTACCTCTATTTGAAATTCCTCTGTGCTAAATGTCAATTTTACCTTTTACAGTTCTCAATTTGTACGTTGTTGACTGATTTACACAATGTAGCTAATAAAACGCTAGAAATGTAACACATATCACCAACCACCATTATACAAAATTCTTTCTTTGCAAGCATTTGCCACTTGTAATTACAAATTATTGGCAATTCAAGGATTACATTTCATGTATTTTTAGAAAACAATTGAGAATTTTCAAAATTATTGTAAGATATTTCAGAAAACAAAAAAGTGGGGTTCACTGAATACTATATTATTCTGAATTTAGTCAAATATTTGGCAGTTTTATATATCCATTTAGACCTTTAGATATATGTTACGTTCCCAGGGTTTTTTTTTTTGCCGGTTGCAAGTTCTACTTTTGTAGGAGTAATCATTAAAAATCTGAGGCAAAAATCAAAGCCTACTACACTATATTATCATTGCAATAGCAGCCAAATAGGTGAAGTTTCAAATCTAAGTGCCTGAGATGATTAAGAAATTTTAACTTCCTCATTTGAATGGAATAACATGAAATGTCTTAGTCTGATATACATACTGTGCTCATAAAATAATTTCTAAAAATAAAAATAAATGTAAACAGATGTGTATTATCCTTTTTGCCAATTGCAGATATTTGAAAAGCTAAAGGCTATTCGAATTGTGCTGTGAATAGACTATTCTCCAGTGTAGGAAGAACCAGTTCTTCCCAGGATTCAAATACAATATTTTTCATTTTCACTGTGAAGAGTTTTTCCTCTTCTTTTCTTTATAGGAATAAAAGGCCTTTCTGTTCTTTCAGTTGAATGACCTCTGCCTTTTAGGGGGAAATGGAGTTTCTGCTCCACTCACCCATCACCACCACCCAGCAATTCTGCAGTTTTTGTGCCTGATCTAGGTGAACAATTGGTACAGGGGATGGAAAGAAAGAAAAGAGAAGTATGCGAGCATGCGTACATACTTTTTCCACAAAAGAAGGCAGGAAGATTGGTGACCATAAGAAAAAGAACTTAAAACATCTCTCAGGTAGAAATGGGGACATTTTGTAGTATAGCAATGTGATTGGGAATGAATTTGAAACCTTACTTTTAAATGGCTTAGGCAGCTTTGCAGTTACATGCCAAAGGGATACACTTTATGCATTCAAATATGCAGTATATGGTCTGCAGTAGCCTTCACAGCCCATTTAGGTGATTTTGTCACACAGCAGTTTGTTAGAATGTCACTAAACTGTCTCAGCAACTCTGCACACAGAGTTTTTGGTTGGGGTTTTTTTGTTATGTTTTCAAATAGCATTCATTAGGTGTGTTCTTCAAGCTTTTCTGGACAGACTTTGATGGGTTTGAGTTTTGAAATTGGAGACTTGAGGATCTAGGGTGTAAAAACTGTGTCATTGAAGGCCTAGTGAAGAGAAGGAGTTCTTAAGCCCAAGGTCATCTGCGGCAAAATCTAGCCCAGCTGCTTGTGATTCATTGGCAGTTGAAAACTTTAATGGCATATGTGAAATAAAGGGCAAGTGTCCATACTGCCAAGACCATCAGCATGGTACACTCTTATCGTCCACGGTAATAGATGTGGATAGACAGAATTGAAAGGGACTAAGTTTTGACGATACTTGTATAAACAAGTATTCCTTCACATCTAACAAATTTTTTAATGTTACGTTGTAGATACATCCTGTCTGTCATTTACTCTATGGATCTCACTCCTTGCCGTTATGAATCTGGCATCCTTCCTAAGTATTGTGTATGTTGTGTTTTGGTTATGTTCAAATACATCTGTCTACACTAAGTTTTTAAAAACTTTTAAGATGCATATGCACTATTTAAAAATATGCAAATATATTACATTTATCCTTTTAAAAAATTGGCTAATGAATGACTTTAGGCAGTGATGTACTTATGTTCCTGTAATCTGTGTGTTTTCATTAAATTAAATGAAATTACTTTCATTTTGTAAAATAAGTAAATTAAAGGGAAAGCCTTTGTAGGCTTCTGTTTTTATGATGTCCTAACCTGAAGTAGAAAGAAAGCTGAGCCAACTAGTTGTTCTTGCTTTTATTAAAGTTCCTGTTGGCAGCACACTGATGGGACACATTAATCTTAGTACTAATACTGAGGAAAAGGGGCTTAGAAGCCTAGCATGAATAAATCATTCCAGAGCCCATTTGGATCTGTTGGCACCTTCCCTGTTACATTGTTGCTGGATAAAAAGGCTTCTCTAAGTGTTAAAGGGTTGGATAACCCAATTGGCTTATTGCAAAACTGCCCACAGTAATCTGTGAGTGTTCTGATTGGGGGTAGGAAGCAATGGGCCAGGATGGTTTGAGCACCTGTAGTTGTTCAGAAAATTAACATCCTCTTGAACATGTGTGGCAAGCCTGTGAGTTGGCACTCATAAAAGTAAAGACATACATTTTCTTCTGTCCCACAATACCCTGTGTAGTCTTTGTCACTGAGACCAGCTAGTGCTGCTTCCAGTCTAGCTCTGAGGTATTTGTTGACAATAGAGAGGAAAAAGAGTGGTTGAAATGCTTCCTATTTATGTTACATAGGTCCATCTCTAATCACTTCATTAAAATCTTTGGAGGCTAGGGGATGAGCCACATATTTTTTCAGTTCAAAAGTGGGCTTATCCATTTATCTTTTCCTTGAAGGTTATCTCTGAATGTGCTGAAAGATAAAATCATCAGACTCCAAGAGTAACTTCTTGCTTCAGTTCCTTCACATCTTGCTCTTTTCTGGGCAGCTTTCGGGTCTTTTCAGTCTGTTTGTGTCTGCAACATGCTGATCCATTTGTGGTTGGCTCAGAAGCCCCTCATTGCTCTGTTTCACCAAACTGCCATGCTCTCAAGATCCTCCTCCATAACACAGCCTCAGAAATAGTTTTTGGCTACCAGCCTCCTTGGCCCCTTCCAGATTCAATTCAGATGCAGTTCTGTGCACGTTCGATGTAGGATGCAGGCAAAATGTGTCTCTGTGTGGTTACTGTGGTGGCCAAGGTGAATAAGCAGGAGGAAAGACAGGGAATGAGCTGTGCTAGGCAGTGCTATGGAACTGGGAGGTTCACAGCCTTTTCACCACCCATCTCCTGCCCCCAATAAATCAATGACTGGTGTGATTTCTTTTCATTGGCCCCAGGTGGGCTTGCCTGTCCTCTGGAGTATTCTCTGCACTTAAAAATGAATGGGGTGGGATTGCTCTCTGGGTGGGTTTTTCCTGATTCCTACAGCTTTAATTTCTGTTACATGAAACAGTGGCTGCAGACACCAGCGGAAGATTGTCATACAGTAGTAGCTAAACATTTTCAATGGCAGTCAGTGAACAATTATATGCTACAATTTACACTATCTTCTCTAGTCTGTTCTTTGACTGAAGAAGCACCTATTATTAGCTAGGCAATAATCAAATACTTAAAATAGGCATATAAAAGAAGATTTGGAGAATAATGTATGCTACCATCTAATAAGCATTTCACTCCCTCATGAGATGCACTGAAGTATAGAAATTCAAGCTATATCACTGTATTTTTAACTGACAAAATTGCTGTTGAGACAGCTATATTTTCTCAATGTATTTTATTCATAAAACAATCTCATTTTATAAACACAGATCATCTTTAATGTAATGGATGTAATGTGCAACAATTATTTTGGATAACTTTTAGTTGTTAGATGGCACAAATCAAAGTTAAAAGAATATTGAAACAGAAGGAAAATGAAAAACAATGTGAAATGTCTCAATACATTTTATTTTCAATGAAATAATAGAATATCACATTACCAGTTCTAACATAAATGGGATCATTTGAAAGCTATCAACCTGTACATGTGCTGTAGTAGATAGAAACATACTTTTTCAAGTCAGCCAGTTGTCAGTGGACTTGGGAAGGAAACACTGTTTCTCGTATACATGTGATCCTTGTAAAGCTGTTGGTTAGCAACAGTTTACAATCTGAAAACTCAAGCAATGAGCAGTATTTGGTAATGCAACACCAACAATAGAAGGGAGAGGACAAGAGTCACTGGGTTGTGTTTGTTCACTTCAGAGTGTGAATTTCCCAAGAAAGTAATAATAATTTAGCTCATTTCTTAAGCAGGGGAACAAATCCCTGTGTTTCTATCTTGATACAGCATCTTATTTCCTTTCTACTCCCACTGTCTCTGGCCCAGAGCTGTGCTTAAGTACAGTGGCTTGTGCAGTGACCTAATGCTAATTTGTACAGGACAGATTATGAGTAACACATTATACCTAGTTCTGTTCAAAAGCTTCCAAATTGAGTATATATTAAAATTACTATTTCTAAAACAACAGTTGGAAAGAAAACAACAAAAAAAAAACCCCACCTGTTAGCTTACACACTTAGAGCATACCTTCACCAAATGCTGAATTTAAACTTCACTTACTAGTATTTTTATAGTCCCCTTATATATTTGGGCTTCTGACTTGAGTATTACAATAAATAAGTTACAGAAATACATAATGTTAATGATTGATATAAAAAGAAAGCTTCTATCAGGTAGAGCACCTGAATACTACTTATTGTGTGTTTACTATTTGGTTTTTGAAGATCATGAAAACTGGTTGTGGGCAGTAGATAATGTTTGTCATTTCATACTACAGCACATGCTAATCACCTTGCCCTTTTTGTTCTTGAGGTCTAAGCTGTGATTCTCCATTTCAGGAAACCCTATAAGGATGTTCTACTGCAGAGAAGTAAAGACTGCAAGTTAGGACATCCACTTTGAAAGCATCCCAGAAGCAGACCCACTTCATGAAGCCTGGATCTGTACTGCTGTTCCCAGGAAGGTCTGGAGCTTCTGAATTTGAAGAAACAGTAAAAAACCAGAAGTCCATACTAGGAGAAAAGCTGTTCTGTACAGCATGATAACCCTGTCAGGAAACAGAAGACAAAGTCCTGCCTGATCTAAAGCTATGGAAAACCTTGAACTCACAAGAAAAGGTAAGCTCAAACCGTATAAGAGAAAGTGGCTCAAAACTTTCAATCTTAATAAAAAGAATCTGTAATTCTTAAGTGATTTGCAGGTAAATGTTATTATAATAAAAAATCCCTTTCTGAATTCCTCACTTTTCTTCTGCATTTTCATGATGGGGTCCTCCCAAAGTGCTAGGGAATATACATGCATGCAGTGGTCTCAGCACACTGTGTGTCATGTCAGACAAGGTATATGAACCTGGGTCTCTGTGGAAGGGCCAAGGCTTAATGTAGGCATCTTTTATCTTAGAAGTATGTGATTATCTGGTGCTTGGTTCCCCTTGCTACCAACTGGAAAAGCAGAAGACTGGCCTAGTTTGTAATACCAAATATTACTAAATTGCATGGTGGGCCTGAGTCTAATTTTATCCTGATTTTATAAAGCCACTGATTTTAATGGACTTGTTCCAAATTGTTCACTGGCATAACTGCGAGTAGAAGTAGGCCCAATAACTGTCATGTAAAACAAAATCATTCCATCTTGTAAACCATAATGCAGGTTACATGGTAGTTAAGTGTGGGCCCAATAAATTCATCTTTCAGATGATGTGTTAAATGGCAACCTTGGATACTTGCAGTCAATTAAAATTTCCTGGCACATTTTCATAGGACAAGGGACGTTTGTAACTAATCGTGTCCAAAAGAAATTCTGGATAGTATAATTGTATTTTACTTAGCTAAAATTGCCTATGTGCATATAGTTAGGTAGTTATTTTTCACTCCATCTTTTAGAAAACCCGAACAATTGTGTAGTGATTTTGGTGCAGATGACAGCTGTGTTATCACCCAGAAGCAGCATGCAGTAGAGTTTCTCTTACCCTGTACCGCTGAACTGCAAAGTGTCTTTAAAGTCTAGAATTGGAAAAAAAAAGTGTCAGGACTGCTGTTTTAATATTTAGGGACAGATCCTCAGCTAATATAACTTACCATAGATGGGTTGAAACATCATCTTAATTGATATGCCTCTTATCTCTGAAAATAATGTACATTTTAATTGGTCATGCCCCTTTGGTTTTATTACTCCTACCTATTTATACAAAATATTTTATGGCACTTTCGTCTTAAATAAGAAAACAAGGTACAGGCTATTACATTTTTTCTGGTTCTTTCTCCTTGTGTTAGTCCTGAATTTGTCCTAAAGTAACTCTGAAACACTTCAGATTAGCTACCATAACAATAAATATTCTTTGAAAATACCTGCCTGTCTCTTTGGGCAATCAAATTTCCATTTAGGACCACCTCATTTAACACTTAGCTATTGCCACATCCAAGACGATGGTGTGGATTTTGCCAGCCATTTGGAAGGTGCAGTAGTGCAACCGTGCTAAGGAATTCATGCAGGATTAAAAATGTCTCCAAAGAAGATGCCCCGTATAGGCCTCTAACCTGTATGTGGAGAGCAACATGTTCCTTGCATGCCCCATGGGAAAGCCTACCAAAACTGTGGATATGAGAGATTAGTTGAGGAGAGGGTTTGAGGGAAACCATGACAGTCAACCCCAACAGCTACAGAGGGCCTCAAGTAAGTATGATACTGTTCCTGTTAATAGGTTATGTATTAATTTTACATCATCTATAGTCTGTACAACTTCACTCTTTCTACCTTTCAAAGTGGTGTGTGCAGGCAGGGACCAGTGGCTTTTTTGTCTTAGGGCAGCTGATTAGTTTTATGTGAATATGTTGGGAATACTAGGCAAGATGTTTCAGCAAACTCCAGGTGCATCCACAGGCAGAAGTCTTCATTGCACTCTAATAAACAGAAAAACCAGAAAATGATTTTGCTGCTACTAAAGTCTGGTGGTAGTTCTAAAACATTGTGAACATGTTTGTATGCATTGAAAAAAGCCAAAGAAGTGCATGTGAAGCAATACCTGCGCATTTAAGTTAAATATATCGGGATACAAGAGTGCTGTGACCAAGCCAGAAACTGGAATGCAAACAGAAATAGTAGTTTCAGCTTACCAGCTACAGGTCTCCTAACCTGAAATATTATATCTTTGGATTTCATTTCCACAATACTATATACTTGGCTTCTCCAGTTCAAGTCCATAACAAATTACTTGCATGCTGTGCTGACATTCAAAAAAACCAAAAAACTTTAGAAACAGCTGTTGTTGGCTCTGTAGTCTGGCTTCAACTGATTCTCAAACTCAGCCAACAAACACAGTCGTCCTCCACTTGTAGAGCTTCTGGTTTGTCTTGGCCCATACAGCCCTTTGTCCTCTGGCAAAATGTCACTGGAAACCTCATGCAAATAATGTTTGATCTTTACCAACTCATCTCAAGGAAGAGGACCCATGTTTTAGCTTCTCTTCCTTCTCTGAAGTGAGGAAAGGAGGGAGGGAGAAATTTTATGTGAGGAATCAACCCTGTACAGGTCTAGTCTCAAGACCCCCAAGAAGTCTTGGACAGCTGTGACTCTGGGCTTTCCGTATATTCTTCAGTGAGGTATTTGCCAGGATAACCACTGACTGTAATAAGTGTAATGGGGTCTTACTGTATTTTCCATCTGTATTTTCCATGCAGTTTACCCAGCACTTTTACCCTCTCCAGAGCGAGAGGACTGTGAAAACCTCCTCTTCGTTAAAGTCAATGCATTGTCTTATAGGAGTAGGAGTCAGTACACTTCTACGTAGGGAAAAAAAAGTAGGAGGCTATGGCACTTACTTTTTGATGACTACTAGCCTTGCTGATCAAACTGTGCTTATGTGTGATCAAATATTCTTTCACCCTTTTGGAAATTTCAATCAAATTCTCTAATTTCTGACTCCATAGTGGCCCTGAGACCAAGAAACGGAGGAAAAGAATGAAAACAGAGAAAGATTAAACAGATAAAGATTAAAAGGCCAAAAAGACAGGAAGGATTCATGCAGTAACACAAGTGTCTCTGACATCAAGATTAACAACACTTGCCCTCCTACCTCTCAGATATACACACTCCACTATCATCTGCTCAATTTCGACCCAATTTCTGCCTGGAGTCATAACTGTGAAGTTGAATGCAGCAGTTTTGCGTGTTTGGCTGATGGCTTCCCTCTTTGCCTTCCTTCTTTTCATCCTGCGCCCTTTTCCAATAGATTTAAATTGGTTGCATGACTTCAGGTTGCAGTCTTCTCCCTGTTTTCAACTGGTCCATAAGTATCTACTTTCATTTGCTCTCCACAGCATCTTCGTTTTCTCATTATTCTGACTTTTGCTGCTTGCTCATGCTGGGGTTCTGGATAAGCCAGATTAATTACCCTATCCCTAAATCAGAGGAATCTGCATATCTAGTCAACCTCTTTTTTTCTGACATCAAGATGGCAGAGCTATTAAAACGCAATGACCAAGAAGAGAAGAGGAGCAGATTGGAAGAGCCATGGGAATTTTTAATAGGAGCATGAGAAAGTGAAGAGTTTGTGATGAAAGGGATTGTGGCAACTTAACAGTTTGCCTACATAGAAGCAACATAAAAAATGGTTTGAATTTCTTCAATAATAAAATCAGGATGTTATCATGGATTGTATTTCCTAAAATGTGAGATAATAGCACAATACAGGAACATTCAAAAACCTACTATTAATTATTAATAGAAACGAATAAATACACAGTGAGTTCTAATTGCCAGCTCTATTCTGAATTCATCTTTGTTTAGGTTTTGGAGGGTCTGACTCAGAAACAAACTAATCCTGTTAGTAATTCATGCTATTTTTAATGACTCAAACTGAGTTGCTTCAAAAAGTTGTTTTAAAAATCACTTTGATTTCAGATCTCTTTGACTAGATGTGTATCCCAGATATTTGAGCTGTGTGGGAAATGTGGATGTTCTAACTTACCTAATGTTTTGAAAAGACAACCTGAAACTTAAGAGATGTTTAGATATTACAATAGTGGCAACCAAAGGAGTGTCTGAGGCCAGCTAGTCAGAAGTACTCTCTTAGTTCAGGGTCTGGGCTTAAAATGAAAAATTGTCAATTTTCAATTTTTGGGGAAAAAAAAAAAGCCATTTGCTTTTTGTTCATGTACCATGGTAAAAAAAAAAAAAAAATCGGTATCCAGTATGCATTTTCAGATAAAATTCATTTCTGTTTAGACATCTTGGGAAAAGGTGAAACGTTCCTATAAAAGTGATTTGGTCACTGAAGTTGTCTTTTCATTAAAATTTAACGACCAAACTAATTTGGCAGCTCGGATTCATTTAGACTGGTTGGCGTCTTTATTCATTTTTCAGGTTGGAGAAAGAATCAGATACTTACTTCTGTGAATATACTCCTACCATAAGTGTGGGATGGGACCTTATAATGGGGCAAATGGCAGGGTAGGCTCAGGCAGTCAAGCGAAAACCTTGTGAACCATCTGAACTCTCCTTAAACAGCCTGATTAAGTGTCACTGCTTTCTCCCGTTTAAGTGGGTATAATGTCAGGAATTGTGGGGCAGAAAAGAAATGTAGGAGAGAAGCGTATGATTTTGGGCTTGGGCAATCCAATCCATGGAAAGAAAGACATCTAGCAGTGGTTTGTTCCTTTCATAAACAAGCTATTTGCTCTTCTTGTATCATTGCTTATTCATTTGGATTATTAACAGGCTTTTTAAAACTATTAAAGCCTTGCCACTCATCTTCAAAACCGCCTCTAGGCATCTTTGATTTGTATGGTTAGCATTTACTCCCTAAGGTCTTATCGACCTTGGTAGTGTTAGAAATCATATTTTCACATGCATGAATTGCCCTTGACTAATTTCTCCAGTACAGTTTGAACATAAATAACCTTCCTTTGGCAGTTGCACTTTTTTACCTTTCACTTGTTTATTTTTAAGAAGCATGGTGTGAATGTGTGTACAGTTATATGGAATACTGCAAAGTAAACCTGTATCAAAGTTTGGTTAAGAATGTCCATTATTATTTTCCTGGAATATGTTAATGCTAGATGCAAGGATTTCTTTTTTATTCTTTTCTTTTTTTTCTATTGTGAGTCCTTTTTTCTAATGTCCCTTTCAGAATCATACAGTTCACAGTGACTTTGGATGTTATTCTCCCCCTAGTAGTTATGTATTTCTAAGAACAGAGTGAAAATAGTTTTCTCATTGTGACATGGGACATGTACTCTGTAATAGCCCTCCCTATTTAGTTAGCAAACATCAAAAAAAAAAAAAGGTTCAGAAAGTTTCAGGGTTTGCAAAATTTGACTTCCAGTAAAAAGGATGCCAGGGCCACTGAAAATAATACCAGATACGTTGTAAGTAGCAACATCAGACAACAGCTCAGGAAAGAAATACAAGAACATAACAGAACCTCACTATCAGTACCCAAGCATCAAGAAAATACCTTATGCTGTGTTGCCTAGTGGCTTCCAGGCTGGAAGCACGGAATATGAGCACTACACAGGGTCAGGGACAGGAGACCGAGCTGTTCCCACGTTTGTCATAGACCTAAGATGTGACCTGCCAAGCTATGCAGCTTGGCATTAACAGTGAAGATGCTAAGGGTTGGAAAGCAAGATTTCTCAGTCCAAATTCAAGCTCTACAGCTGAGCCGCTATAGCCTGGTGTGTTAAGGGAAAGCACTGTGTTAGAGAATGCGTTAACTGCCATGGGGCTGAACATTGTTAGAAAACTGATGTGATTTTGGTACTTTCTGAGACATGCTAACAATTCTAGTAGAAAGCAGATAACTGTTTTTAATTTACCTGGTCAAGGTAAACCTTACCATCCACTGTTTGTTCACGGTTATGTAAGGTGAATCCAACAGCAAATAATTCAGCTTTTTGAATCGGTAGCTATTAACAGCTTGTTAGAAATATACTGAATAATTTGCCTGGGATATCTGATACAATGTATGCAATCATCTGTTTGTAGATACAGTGAGTAATTCCTTAGTGATGCAACTGGAAAACACATGCATGAATGTACTACAAGATAGTCTGTCACAGTTCATATAGCATTAGCTGAGGCACAACTGTGATGTGTTTTCTACGCATAATCCTTGGCTAGGAGTAGGATTTTTCCTTCTCACCTGGAAACATATATTTTCAGTTCCTTTTACAATGTTCTCACGAGACATTTGCCTGACCTTTGGCCAAAATTTTATTGACAGCAGTATGAATTTCATTGTCTAATTCTTGAATTGTGTTTGAGATGGAAACAATACCTTCATTTCCTGACACCATTTTCAGAAAATCTGGCAGCAGTCCCAGCACTGCCTCACCAGCTACGACAGGGCTATGGCCAGGGACTGGAAAAGGATGAACCTTTCAGTCCTATCTCCAGTGGTTCTCAGTGTGCTGCACTGCACCCTCGGGAGCAGCACCGAGGAGTATATGGGCCTCGGTGACTTAGCTATCTGAAAGACAAAGTCGTCATAGTAACTTTCGCACAGTGTGTTGAACTAGCACCTATGTAACACTGAAATTCCTCAAAGAGGTACAGAAGCAATACTTAATATTAATGACCTGAGTATTTCAAGCAGAAAAGAATCCTTTGAACTGGGAGTCCTTAAAGAGTTTTCCACTGTTTAGTTTTCATAAAGAGAATCCTCTTTTCCCTCTTTTCACATTGAAGAGTTTTTTACAAAATATTGCTACCTTTTTTCCTAAATGATATCCTGTGGACTTTCTCCTGGATTCCTGTCAGTCACTAACTATCATTTCTGCTGATGTGATCATTCAGATCTTTTACTTTGTAAAAAGTCTTTCCTCTGACAATCTAATATAAAGAGTAATCTAACAATGAGAGCCTGGAGGCAAAAGTCTCCTCTTGTTAATATGCTTGTTACAGGAATACAACTTTCTATGAAGATTGAAGCCCTAGTTTATGGGATTGGAACCTGGCTGGGCTTCAGCCCAAAGCGAAAAGTCTTCAGCCTAAGAAACAACTGTTCTACTATGATTTTCACTGTTAGTGCTGTATACTAAGTACTCAAAGGTTATGTGCTCCTTGAAGGGCTTCGCTTTAGCTACCATATTATAAACTACCTAGTGTTTGTTATTTGAGTTGAAGACTGCTGAAAACTCTTGAGAGCTTCTTGTATTAGCTGTCTGAAGTACTGTCAGTACGGCATACGTTTTGTTCCTTCTAGAAAAGGCATAGGGTAATAGAAAGTTAGCAGTGGATAATTTTCTAATTATGTGGTATGCTCCCCATTTCACAGTCTCACTGGCAGTTTCAGAGAAACAAGGATAAACGTAAAACTGATCTTCCATCCACACAATGACACCTTAGAGGGTCTGAGAGAAAGTTCCAGTCAAATCCACATGCATTCAGGTAAGGATCTTATATAACTTTTCATTATAAAACCCTTATAGAATGAATGTTTTAGATAGAGTAAGCAGCTTTGATCACTGTGCTTTATTGAGCAAAATATTTTTAAAACTTCAAGTATTAAGGATCAGGTCAGGGTGAGAGCAGAGATGACTGCATCTTTATCTGAAAACAATTGCAGTCATTGCAGGGAAACAAAGCCTGAGGGAGGAGGAGCACTAAGTATTTTCAGAGACATAAAGAATTAGATCACTTTAAATAGGTTGCTTCATCAGTGTTTTGATTCAAGCTGATGTTCTGTACTCTTTTCCTCCATTCTGTTGTTATGCTAGACTAATAATTTATTACACTATTGTCAAGGCAGACAAGGTGGCTTTTTCTTGGGTTTTTTATGTTATTTGAATTCACAGGATAAGATTCTTACACAGACTTCCTTACAGGCTCAGTGTTAGAGCTAATCTCACATTGTTGACGTTATCATTGCCTGTGTCTATTCCAAAGAATTCCAACAAAAATTACTCAATATGGTTCCAACTACTGTACATATCAGTCTCTATAGATTTGTCCTCATCACCTTAAGATAAGAAAATGTAAAAATCTGAAACGATTTTCAAAATGAAGCTATATAAAATCTTCACCGTATTCTCTCACTTCTATGTTATCACAATGATCCACTGCTTTTCATCTGCTCTGTATCACTTAGCATGTTTGTTCCAAAGGAGGACTGACCTAGACTCATATTTGGTCAGAATGCAGTGAGTGAAGATAAAAAGTTGAAACTGACTATTATTTAAAATATTTACTTACGTGGCACTTTACCTAGATCCTGCCAGGGAGTTGCAATCCAGTTACAGTATACATACTGTAGTTATATACTACTGATCTGAGAATTGCTATGGGCTCATTAAGTCTTACTCATGGGAGTAATACCCTGATTACTAAATTATTTATTTGGAATTATTTGGGCTAATCCAGAAATTATGTGCTGCCAAACAAAAAACAGAATCTGGATTTAAAGGAAAACAAGCTATCATGACTTAAGGAATACAGTTTCATCAGATTAATTTTGTTACTTTCATCTCTCCACCTTGGAAGTTATGCTAGTATGAATTTAGATGCCAACTTTTGGAAGTGACATGGGAGTATTCAAAAAGAGTAATTTATGCTTGGTGATCCTGGCTTTGCTATAGTCAACACAGAAAAGGAGCAAATAAGAGGGTTGGGGAAGCAATTCAGAATGGAGACCTGAACGAGATGATCTGAAACATTGTCTGGAGGAGGTATTAACTTCACAAGGTTAAACTTAACCTTTGTCTCATATTCAGAGGTACTGCAGAAATTCAGATCCTCTCACATAGAACCAGCACTGACAATACTCAGCACTCTGCAGAACTGAGTACAGGCTTAGTTGGGCTTCCACAGATGAGACCACCTGAGAATTTCTAGTGACTAAAATACAAGTTTCTGCCTAATAATGGCAAGGAAGCATATGCAGGATTTTTGCAAACACACATATTTACAATAGCAGAGACAGAGGTCGAGGTATGTGCTAGCTTTGATTATATGGAACACTTGTGGTATGGCGAGTTCTGTAGTTGTATACTTGGAATGATACTATTACTCGTTTCTCCTAGCCCACATAAGCACACAGAAGGATTGTGAAACTGTTTTACAGATGGGAAATTAAGTCATTTGCCTAGAGCTACATAGGAAGTCATAAGATTCAAGAGGCTTCCTATTTCCAGTTCCATGCTCTAAATCACAGGACCGTTTTTCCTCCCTAATTTTTTGTAGTTGTCCAAAGTGAGCCACAAAAACAATGTACTTGATTTCTCAATGAAGTAGATTTCATAGATATACAATAAAGGGCACGTTAACAGTCTTTCTACAGCTACACCTAATTACTCAGGCTCTTGAATATGCATTGCAGAAGTTTACCTGTGAATTCGTCAGTCTCACTGCTCAGCTTTAATTACTTTACTTTTTCTTGTTTGATTAATTTGTGTTGTTGTAGCATTTGATGTACTCATTGTTCTATGTAAAATAATTGAATAATGAAACCTTAAAATTCTTTGCGTGTGGTGTCTATAAATTTATACCTAACAAACCTTGAATGTAATGTTTCCAAGCCACCTAAAGAGGAGCAACTCACAGATGCCTGTGTGAACACCATTCTATTGTAGTGTTTATCACAGTAAAATAGTGTTTTTTTCCATTGAGCTATGTGTTCTGAGCAAGATGCACAAGTGCATAAGGCAGGAGAGCCCGGGGCTGTATTTGATCGCAAGCTTCACACAATCTGGCTGGGTCAATGAGTTTTTCCAGACAATTTAGACAATTTTCTCTCTGCAGACAAAATCCCTGGATTTCTCCTTAGTGTTTATCAAGGTAAGCTTCACAAAGTATTTCAGAATTCTCTCTCTTTCTTTTTTTTTCTTTTTTTTTAAAGTTGTACCCACCTCCTTCTGGTACAAAATAAAAATATATTGATACTAATTTAGGACTGATTTACAGTTCTTCAGATCTATCTTAACATGTTAGATCAGCATGGTCACTACCACTGTATCTTGTGTTAAAGCAAAATAGGATTAGCTGTCCAGAAGTATACCTGGACTGTCCAGAGGATTACTTGTCATCTCTGCCGTACATAACTCCACACAGAGAGTGGGAATGCAGGATATGCAGAAGAATATGCCAGCACTATCTGCAAACAGCACAGCAAATGTTTTTCCAGTTGATGGAGTCAAGGTGCTGCAATTAAGACTAGCATCATGACACAGCACTGTTGGAATGGATATCGCTTCTTAAACTCTTTCTTCTAGAAGTTCACCATCGCAGTTCTTGATTAATCCCCCTTTATGCTGCTGAAGTGTAGTTTGAATTTAGAACTTTCTAATATTACACTTTTCCATGTTTCTCTGTTTCAGTACTATTTTTTTGAAGTACGTAAATCTGGCCAGAATTTTTGTTGAGGGACTTGGCATTTTGGTACAGAACTATTAAATGTAATGAGGTTTGAAGCACAGTTTGGAAGGCAAACCTATTTGCAGGCCTGATTTGTACAGTGCATCAATTATTTGTGCATCTGAAGTGAAACAGTACTATGTATAGAGGTTTTGTGGGGCATAGAGCTATATTATACTATATTTTTCCTTCTTATTGGAATAGTAATTTTTTAGTTCTGATGTTTAAGTTGTAAAGTTTCTGAGCCTGAGCACAAGTAAGGCTTTGTTGTGATGTTACTAGATTTAGTTAGCAACATCATAACGCAACTGAGAAAAAACAGAAATAGTTCAACATAGAGCTTCGTTGGTTGGTAGTGGAGAAATCTACTTAATCTTAGAGTCACTGGCTGTATGGTTCATATGACAAAAAGTGAAGTTGTTAATTTTTTTATGGTATCCATGAAAACTGGTAGTGGATTGCTAGAGGCTAACTTCTATTCTTAATTTTGGCAGTATTATTTTGTATAGAGAATTATAGCATATACTTAAGGCATAGTAGAGATCACTGAAAATACTAAATAGAATATTTTTATTTTGTACTTTCAAGTACAGTTAGAAAACAAGTATTTAGGGGTTAATGTTCAGTCATTTAGTATGTCCATGTGCTGATAGAAAGTGATGCTTTTAATGAAAGATGGCAACAGTCTGACAGTTGGAATATATATGAGGAAGGCGACAGGATAAGGTTTGCACTGGTGACTAATACTGTCATTTTGTGCATCTTGAAGAATTTAATTTGGAAGCATTATGTTCTTTGAATGGGATGAGAATTTAATATGCTGTGCATCTTCTCTTAATACATTTGCTGTTTGTACAAAGCAAGGTGGAAAAAAGCAACAAATAAACCTGTAGAACTTGTATCAGTAGTGCTTAGTTTTACATCCCATTTAGTGCAAAGACAAAGCAAATCAGCCCATAACAGAAATAACCAAAAAGAAAATGAATGGACCTAGAGGAATGGAATAACTGAAGCACTAAGTGTGGTATAAATAAGAATTTTACTAGTTTTATAGGAGGGTCCTAGTCACGGTCCTTTCCCAAGGTAGTACTAGGCTATTAGGTATATTTCCCATGAGCACATGGTATCCATAACTGAGACACAAGTATTGGAAAGCTGGATAACGGCGACACTGTTGACCGCTATTGTGCATTGTAAATAATATATAATAAGGTCATTATTCTTTCTTCATTTTTATCACCCTTCTTTGTGGTCAAACTCTTCCCTTGAAGATCCTTTGAAAAGGAAAAAAAATAGTGCATTCTGTTCTCTTGAGTCATTTGGCTGCTTTAAGATTTAACAAAAAGCAAAAAAATGATACAAAAATAATGTATTCTCAGCAGAGTCAGAAGACTGTAACAGGGATTTCACTGCATGCCATACAGAACCTAAAATAGGTTTCCATGTTTCAACCCAACAATTAGAGCATATCCAGCTCAATGGGTCTTACAGTATACAAGGTTTAATTTAGGTTTTTCATCCACACTCTCTGGAAGGAGCTAGTATTTGTGAAATGAATTCACATATGTATGACTAGACACATTGGCAAAAGTGTGCTGAGAAATGCCACCATTGGTCTGTTGTAGGTTTTAAAGGACTGACAAAGAGTTTCAAATATTGTAAGTAGGTAAGAAATTACTTCAAGGTGCAAAAGCTAAGACAACCGTTTCAACAGTCACATAAATAATAAAAATATCTCAGTACCAATATTTGAGAAATACAGGTCAAATGTTCTTGTCAAATATTATTGGAGTTGATCAGAAGTTTTGTGGTCAAGTGGTGGTGTATTTCATGATCAGCAGCGCATTTGTTTCCACGGTGTTAGATACAGGGGTATGTCTCATGCACAAAACTGCCTGCATAAATTAAGGCCAAAATCATCTTTAAGTTGAAATGAGTACCAGTCAAAAAAGTAATACGTATTTCACAGGAAATTCCCAGTTCAAAAAAACCCTCAAAGTTCTGATTTTGCAGGTGATTTAGCATTCTCTCTATTTAAATCGTGTATCATTTCATTTGGAGCCTTAATGGCTCAGTGCTGCTGCCCAGTAGCAGACTCCGCAGTCTCAAGTCACAGACCCAGAAAAGGGTACATGATTCGTGAGTCACTTCTTGGGAAAATTGTGTTTGGCAGGATTCTGCCTGTCTATTGCTGATATGGGAGGGGGAAAAAAGGAATAATGTTTTTCCAGCATTATAAAAAGACTTTTGCTGAAGGAGGAAAATGTAGTTTTCAAAAATAGTGTTCAACTACAATGGCTGAACCACCGTGCTGAAATTCATGATATTTTTCTGGCTTCATTCACTGCAGGATTTCTAACGTCCATGTCAAAGAGGGCAGAGAACCTAGTGATACTGTTCTTATTGTGTAAATGAAATACATCACCAGGCAGGTGTTCCATCTTTAGGGAACAGGGCAGACCCTTGGGGGAGAGAATACATGACTTTAAAATTCCAGAATGCTTCATTGTGCATTTGAAGAAAGCTGACAGAATATTTTCATTTAGTAGGTATTTTCCATTTCTTATGCCCCTCCAGCTGTTGCATTTTCAATTTGTTCAATTTTGGTGTTATCTCTTGCAGGTTTGCCCTATCCTTCCATGGCTTTCAGTGGCATTCATTTCTGTAAAAGTGTCTTGCTAAGTTATGCCAAGATAAATAGTAGCAGAGCTGTATCCATGCTAGGAAATTGCACCAGTGTAACTATAAACTGAGATAGTTAAATCAACACTGTGTGTAAACTTAAGTGCTTTGCTGGATTTTAGTCAAAACACTTTAAAAGTAATGTTAAATTTTGTTTTTGTGCCAGCTGTAGGCCAAACTCAGCCACCTGTATTCATATTGTATGCTTAGCCATGAGTATGCCGCAAGCATGTTCAAAACTTAAGACAAAGGACAGTCCCACTGAAATAATTTAGAACTTAAGGATATGAATCTGCTTAACCGCTTTCCTGGCGCAGGAGAGACTTAAGCATATACTCGAGAGACTTATATGTTAAAGTTTTATGCTGAATAAGTACCTTTATTTCTTAAAATGGCAATGAAGAAGTTCTTATTTTGAATGTAATAGGAAAATTCGTAGAATCAGTCAGCCAAAGATAATTGCTGTTTGGAGAGCTTTGAATGCATGCAGTAAGAAAAGTACATTTTATCCAAGGAAAAACATACCGCTTTAAATCAGTACAACCTACAAGGCAATATTATTTTTATTAACACATATGCTGTAATGCTAAAAGTTGTTATACGTTTGACTCAACCCAATAATCACACAATGTAAATGATATTCAAACAGGAGTGTATTGCATTGCAAAGATTAATTAACCTGAAGGTTACTTTACACCATTCTTCAGGGCAAAAAGTATAATTTACTCTAAGGTTACGGCCCCTTTACCTTGCCAGAGTACTTTAAAACAGTTCTGAAAATTCTTTTTTGAAGAGTGAGGTAATAAATTATTCCACAGGACATATTAGGTAGTGCAAAATTCTGCCAGTAGACCTACTTCAAAAATTATAAACTACACAGTTGACTCTTGTTGGGCCACAAGCACTCCAGTGATTATCCATTTCAGGTCAATTATACTAGAGAAGAATTTCACATGCATACTGCTCAGGTGAGCTTCACATGGCCAAAAAGTTTATTGGTTCTCTCCCAAATCTGAGAGACTTCCATCCAGTGCTATGCCCTCAGGAATATCCCTTCTTCATGTCATTTTTCAGTGTTTGAATGATTCTGCTTGAGATATTAATTAAGCCTGTAGAATCTGAGTCACTGCATATTATTAAATATTTTTTACTTTTCTCCATATAATGCATTTATATATTTTCTGTGCACAAAGAGTATCCAAGAGTCTTCAGAAGATACAGCATTTTTATGAAACCAACTCTTGGGTTAAATTTTAGATGCTTGCAATCAGTCTCTCTTTTCTAAATTCAGAATGCAAGTTGTTTGCCCCGCTAGCCTCCCTAACAAATCATTAGACTTCATGGTCCAAGCTCTTTGGAAGGCTTTTGGGAGGAATATTTGTGTAGTAGCAAAGGAATTCACATTACTGTATGTTTAATCTCTGTACTCTGGATGCCTCAAAACTTGCTTTTTAGGTGTGTTGGCATTTAATTCATGCTGCAGAACATGCTTACACAGACCTCTGTGAGATTTTTCCCTTTCTATACAAAAGGCAAAACACTTTTTTTCAATCCCTTTTTCCTTTCCCACAGCTCTGTTGCCTCTCTTCTGTACAGAGAACATGATAACGTATTTAAGCGGTGCACAACATGACATTTTAACATTAATCCTTAATGTTATTTTATTGAAATGTGTAAACATGTATATTTTTCCCTGTCTCATACACCATTATAATTTCTTTTACTCTGTTAAATTCAGATGTAATTTAGGATGGAAAAATACATTTTAGAATTACACCTGCAGCATGTAGTATTAGTATGACTTTTCCATGGCATGACAGTGATGTTTCAACAATCTATACATATTGATTTAGGCTGATAATAAACAATTTGATTAGGCTCTATCTATAGGCTGTCATTTCAATCACTGTCACTGGTCCAATAGAGTGGAAGGCAGCTAGCAGACACATATGGCAAGATTTCTCAAAATAAGAAACTCTGGCCTGATTAGAGCCCTAGGTTCAGTGAATTGGACAAGACAGCTCAGCTGCCAGGTTATTAACTCCCTCAGAAAATACTCTGCCTTTTCCCCGGGGCCAGCCTGAATATTCTGATCTGGATCGATAAGCAATCTCCGGTGTGTACAAAATGCCAGCTAGAATCATTTGTCTCAGTGCAGTCTCCTTACAAAGGATAAAACACCTGCAGTATATGGCCTTCTCTCCCTCCTCCCCCACCTTCCCCTTTTTAACTAATGACCCACAAAGAAGGAAGAAGTAACTGAATCTATTCCATCATCAGGAAGGCTCTCTCAGGTTTGTTTTAATGATCACAATGGCTACCTTTCAATCTTATAAAAATTATATCAGTCATGGTTTCCCTGTGGCATGTTTATGTAAGTAATGTGAACTGTGATGTAATGACAAGTGTACAGATGTCATTGTAAGAGGGCCCTTGGCAAGAAGATATCTCAGAATGTCAGAATTTTAATAAACAGCGGAGTGCTGGTAGGGTTCTCTTTGGTGGTTGTCTTTTATATTTGTAATGTGCGCTGTGATCTGTGGCTTGGGCCAGAGATTTTTCAAGAGCGTTTAGCAGCAAAGGATACTTTAAAATTGATTGGAACAGAAGAATTATTTTCCAGAGTGGTGGTGTTTGCCCAGTCTAGTACATATCAGCAGTTTTGTTTGTAGTAGTGGTGGATTGTAGACATGTAACTTGCACTTTCTTTAGATAAGTACCAAAATGTGGAATTTTCATCCAAGTGAATTCAGAATCATCCAAAGCTCTTGGACCTTGTTTTCTCAAGAGGGAAAAACACTTCATAAGATGCCTTACCCTTCCCTCTTTTGATTAGAAATTGTAGCAGACTTGAAAGGAAAAACCCTGCTTTAATACCTCAGCACTGTCCCATTCTTCTTCTAATCCCAGGTAAAATCAAAATTGTAGAAGGGAATGAAAATAACATTAATAAGAACGATCCTTACAAATATGAGACACGTTTAACACTTGAAAGAAAATATGACTGTGATAGCATGATGATAAAGGTTCTCTCTGTTTTTTCATCTGGATTATGCAAAAATTAAGAATCACAGGTGTTGATACCTGTCTCAGAGAGTGGTCAGCTCTAAAGTTAACACAAAGCAAAGAATCCCCAGGTCTTGATGTGTGCAACTTCAGTGTTTGGGTTCTGGTTAATCGAGAACCCTTTTTTAATATTTAGGAAAGGATACGGGCTTTCTCTTTCAAAGTTCTGCTTAATCGACATCTTTGGTGAAATTCAGTTCTGTCTTCTCATGTAATGCTTCAGAGTTTGTTCCCTGGCTGTACTCATTATCTTATATGCTTGAATTTAAATGCAGTAAAAAAGAATGTCTATCTACTAATAAGCACCCTTGACTCAAATTAAAATCAAATAACTGCAAAATTGCAGAAAAACACAAAACCTCCACGTTTCTCACCTTCACTGGTCATGTATTAACACCTGGAGGCACAAGACAGAACCTCCTATTGCCCAAGAAGTATGTAGCATCATATGTCCCATGATGTCAAGAAATAAAAGCTGAATCGCCTTAGCTATCTACATTGAATATTTACTGAGTAAATTCTTATACTAAATACCTGTTTCTGAGTATGGATTAAAATCCTTTCAAGAATAGAGGCCAGTTTTAACTTGTTTTTCCAGGCTATTGAACTAGCTGCTCATCTGGCTGTAAATGATGGCATAATTCTGACCTCAATTTATATAACTGTTTACCTCTATGTGCCTATAGGAAACTTACTTTGAGTTAATGTAAACTGGAGGTCCACACCTAGTTCAAAAATAAAATGTTTTTTTTGTGTCATGTTTTCTCATGACAAATCAGAAAGAAGCATTTTATCTTTGTACTGCCATCACTTGGAAAAGAAAAGAAGGTTTGCATTTACCCTCTGTCCTTCTTTGCTGCATGAGGTGTCTTTGCCCTGATAGTGTCAAGAAATTAGAATACTGCCTTCCAGACAGTTTCTTTCATATTTGCTATCCAAAACTTCAGGAAATAAATGATGCTTTAAAAAAAGAACAATGTAAGGAACAACTTTAATGAATTGATTTCTCAATGTAGAAAACATGTTTCCCATCAAGACACCTATTAGAATGTTTATCTCGGGGAAAATGCACACAGTTTATATGAAAAGCTGATGTTATGTTAATTCCCATTATTGTATACAGATAATATTGAAGAAGATGGAACAAAGTGCCTTTAAACCAAAGCTGATGACATTTTTTTTCTTGTTTGCTACAGTTTTATTGTAGTGAAATATGTTCATTTTAGCAGTGGAAAACCGCCCTAAATAGACAGCATAAGAGCAATAAGATGTCACATTGCGGAGCTCAATTTTAAAATGATGTGCTCTAGAAGTAAGGCTTTTAGACATTTTGGTTTATGTATTAAAACTTCCCACAAATTTGATTGAGAATGAGCCTTTGATGGATATTTGCTGCAGTTATGCTGCATTAGACTCGATTTATCCACCACCTCTCATTGTTGCTATTGATTGATTTTTAAATTAGATGAAGGCAATCAGTAAATACCACCCAATCAAGTCCTAAAAACATACAGGAGATTAGACAATTTAGGGTAATCAATGAAAATATTCCGTGATTTGCTACCACTCAATTTTGACCATAAATTACGACCATAACTTGCAAGTTAGTAAGCCATAAAACAAGTGGATGTGACAAGAAAAACTATAAGAAATGAATTAAGGAGATGAAGAGGAACCACTAGTGTTGTCATTTAATGAGACAAAATTACTCTTTATACATATCTTGCATTTTTAGTTGAGTCTTGCCAACAGTAATGGAGTACAAGAGCACGAACACTTCTCTCAGATTTTTTTTTTGGTAATATAAAAGCTGTTCTTTTGCGTAACAAATCAGTTTGAACAATAACTAATCTACCTAATTTTATTGCAGCAAATAAATTAATGTAATTTATGTTTAAAACCTGCTGCTTGCTAAAACCCCTCACCTACATCACAAGCACTTGCAAACACTAATTTTAAAGTCACACTTCTATATGGTGTTATATCCCCCAAAGTTTAAAATGTAGCAATAATTGAATGTTATTTTAGACCAACACTTTGAAGAAGCTGTGCTTATACACTGTTTTTCTGTGATACATTTCACCCATTTTCTACATTCTCACAGCAGTCTCACCAGCAACTAGTAATTCACATGCTTTAAAAAAATCTGTTTTAAAGTTTATTTACTAGTTGTAAATAGGTGGTCAGGTTCTTTCTATTTATGAACTTCAGTATCTATTTGGAATTTCTAGGCAGTATCTATCCAGTATTCTAGGCTGCAAAGCTGCTTAGAAATATATAAACAACCATTAACAGCTATAGGCTTTATTGGTGAAATAAAGCAAATATTTATCATAAATCTGCTCACTTCAATAAGTAGTACAGATGTGATATGGCTGAGTAGCATGCAAAAGTCTTCCTGGTTAATGCCTTTATGATCCTCCTTAGAATAGGGAGGAACATTTAGAAAAGGTGTACAGAATAATTTGGGGGAGTGTTGGTCATAGGGAAGGGTGATATTAACAAGATGCCTTTGACAAGAGGAAAATTCATGTGCATTTTTCCACACTAAACAGAAATTTGAGAGGCCTGCAAACTGCACAGTACACCTTGAATGGTGATGAAAATTAAACATAGGACAGCACTATAGGAGGAAAGAACACCCTTACCGTACTCACATACACTAAAATACGATGATACAGAAAGTGCCTTTGCAGAGCTTGATGATAGAGCATTTCCTTTGCTAGCACATAAACGCAAAATACACAGATGGAATAAATACTGAAAATATATGGAGTTATATTTACCATGATTTAATTAATTCCCAGTAAAGACAGATTTAACATTGCAGTGGAGAAGTCAAAAACCCCAGAGTTGGAAGAAAGCATTAGTGATGTTGCAAACAAAAGATTAGTCAGCAAATACTGACTCTCTATCAGCGGGTGGACTCTGTGTGAGAGAATCCAGAATTAGAACATCGGGAGTATTTCATGCAGAAATTCAAAGCACTTGCTGTAGTAGACAAATGTCTGGCACTAGCTTACCAAAAAAAAAAAAAGTGGTTGTTCTTAGCTGGTTCTTTTTTAAAGTCATTTCCTTCAGCCTAGTGTTTTAGAATCAGGACTCACTTTTCTGTGCAAGTCTGTGGAACAAAGTAAGCCCATGTAAGTGCTGGGCCCCTTGTGGAAACACATTTCTCTCTGTCAAAGATACTTCCCACCTGAATTCTTAATTTAGCATTAGAAAACTGTCCAGGTCTGGTCTTTCAGATTTTCCATGTTGTCCAGTACATCTGTCCAAGGCAATCCAGCTTGAAGAGGACCTATGTGAATCCCTAATAGAATAGAAAAACATCCCCAGCTTGCTAAATCTTTTCTTTTTTTTTTTTTTTTTTTAAAGATCATTGAAATGGACTTTTCATTAACTCCTGCATTTTATCAATTTCTACATGCTCATAAGATGTTAAGAAAGAAGTAACTTAAGTCCTAACAATAGCTTTTCTTCCTTCCAGGTAAATTTGGTACTAGAGGAAACTTCTATGTCTTACAGCATCGGTGAACTTCTGAAAAGAATGTAAAATGAGACTGGAAGAGACATAGTTCTCAAAAACAACATTCCTCCCTCTGTAGGTACCATTATTTCTGAAATTTGAGATTTTTACTTTAATTTGAAATCTCCTTTGAAAATCTATTTCGAGCTTCTTTCTAAAAGATTCTGGATGTGATTGAACCTTTGGAAATCTGGTGGAAATTTGCAAGATACACAGCTAAGTCATGAAGGCAGGAAATGAAAAAGCTCAGAATTTGGATGGACTCTGGAGCTTCTATAGCTCTGAATTACATCTGAGCTATAACTTTTCGGTCACTGTAATTTTTTGCATTCTCCCTAATTAATGGTACTCAAGACAAAGCAATATTTACATTATTTCAATATATCAACATATTGTGTTCAAACTCATGTTTCTGTGAGTTAAAAAACATACAAAACAAAAACCCAATAACCTCTAGCAAGGAGGACAAGAAAGGGAAAGAAAAAAGAAAACCCCTGACTTAAAACAAAGACAGGGACCTACTTTGCAGTTCCTGATGGACTGGTGCAATACAATGAAGCTGGTGTATTCAATATAACTTTTAGAATAATTGCCTGGGAGGTAACCAGAAGAAGTACATTTTACTTTATCATGGTACATAAATAAAAGGGCAGACTAATTAATCATATAACTTACTAAAAGTGCTTTTTATTTTGCCGTTTAGTATGCCAGAAAGATCATTTTCTTTAATGTATATACCCAGTATTAACATGATTTAATCCATCATGTTCTGTATTATGAAATTACTTTGTTTTACTCCCTGATCCAGCTGAAGATCATTAACCCACACTATTATCTAAGTCATACATCATTTGAGTGTATTACCTCATATAGCAAAAAAGCTACTTCCCTCGGTTATATACTCCAACTAAGAAATCATTTTTTCTGGATGTTGCTGACAAGTAGAGCTGTTTTCATTAGAAAGCAGATGGTTCACTATTTCGATTCTGTTTTACCTTCACATTTGCTCCAGCTCAGAGTTCTTTGCTGCCAGTCACCTCATTGTTTGCCTCTCGCAACATCCACATCCTGTATTCCAGACCTATCTATAAAATGTGCTAAACATTCAAGTATTTTGCCTTCCCCCAAGACCTCCTCTTTGAATGCTTCATGTACTCTGCATCCTCACTTGTTGTAAGTCAATCTTCAAAAAGCAATGAAAGTAAATCTAATCATCTGAACAGTAGCTTAAGCTCCCACAGTTTTGCAGGTGTCTGTTAGTTGAGAGTGCCAAAGATGTAATTTACACATTCAGATTTGAGGTTGGGCCTAAAGTCACACCACTGGTGAATTTGCCTTAGTAGAGCTTTAGGGCAGGGTCTGGCCTTCTATCATTTCTTGCAGTTTGCAGTTACGGTGTTTATGACATTGATATTTTCACCCTCTGAGTCTATATAATGCATGTTCTTCTTGGGCTGCCCTGATACCATGGGTGCCTGATAGGTGTCAGTAAGTAGTAGTCTGCAATGTAAATGTGTGCATGATAGAGTAGGTAGCAAGGGTTACTCTGTCCTGAAGACACGCATTACTTATGTTATTATATTCAGAGTTAGCAACATGTGAATGTCATCTTATGGTAGAGCTGGGAGAGATGCAGACCTGGTTGTCTAAACAATGTCAGTCCAAAGGTAAACACTCACTTGAGATTTCTGAATATTGTGCTTCTGCGAACTATGGTTCCCTTCTCCCCCTCCCTCTTTAAATTCATGTATTTGGATATTTCTTGCGTAACTAGCTATGTCAGCTACCTGGGTATAAAAGCACTGTTGGTTTCTGGAATATACAGAAATATATGTCCTAAAAGTCAATTTCTGTGTGGTGCTCAGCTCATGTAGGAAACAGGCATGAAATCTAGTCTGTTCAGTAACAATGAAAAAATACAGGAGTGAGGATATTGCCACACATCCCCTTCAAGGAGCTCATAAATTCAGAGGTTTGTTTTAAAAGAGCTGATATGCATTTTCCTAGACCTCCAGACAGGGACCATAAGTGATAGAGGTTTTTCTAGCATGGTATCTGCACATGTGAGTCACTGTTGATGGCAGAAAAGAAGGAAGGAAAGGCAAGGTGGGAGTTAGAATTCTTTTGGACTTTGTTTTGCATTTCATGTTTCCAGATGCTGATAAGTGTGTTGTTTTTTTTTAAATGCTGCTTTCTTTATGCCTTCTGTTTTGTGGGACCATAGTAAGTGCAGTTTGAAATAAATATCCCAATAATCCAGTGTCATATTGCTACTCTGTGATTTTATCACTTGAAAAAAACAACCATCCCTTCTCACTAGCTTTATACACATTTTTTTCTACAGAGGAAATATAAGATGGAAAGATTTTTTTAAGAATGCTTTGGGAAAATCATATTTGTTACATTAACAGTAAAGCAAAAACATGTAGTGCTCTTGATAGTCTGAGGAGATTTGTTTTCATTCTCTTGGGATTTACAAACAGCAGAAATTACCTGCTTCTATTTGCTTTCCACAGGCATGTGGGAGAATGGCTAACTCAAAATTCTGTGTAGAAATGCTAGGCTATTCTAATGAGTTCTGGTTTAAGCCTAATAGGTTCTGGTTTAAAATCCTGTATACAAATTCTAGCATAAACATCCAGTTAAGCCATATAGATTGTTTTGAGTCAAATGAAGACTGGGTAGTTCCTGAAAACATTTCTTGGCATTTTTATAATGACAAAGAATAAATTATATTTTGAAATAGTTGCACTTCAAGTAGCAGAAGTAACACCTGTTAAATTTCAGACTGGTTTTAGTTATCTCTAAGCATTTGCCTTGAGAAGTAGACTCTCGTTCTAGTTAAGTGAGGAGACTAAGTGCTCTGCATTCTTCTTAAATAGGAAGCCACTTATTAAAGATTAAATCCTTAGACGTAAACCATCATTACATAACTTCAGTTCTTCTATAGTATATATGTTTTGGTTTTGATTATTCTATACTGAAGATGATACTCAAACATTGTAGTAATATATTCAGATCTGCTTTGTGTAGTTTTCTCTGATTTCTGCCATGTCCGTCACAAACTCAGTTTTTCTTATAGCTTCAGGAAGTTTGGGGGTTTTTTTTCACTGATTTTTTTTTTCCCCCCACATAATTCCTAACTCATGTCAAATTTACCATTTATTATTACCTTCTTACATTTTCCATGTGTAAAGATGTCCTCTTTATTCACACTGAAAACTAATATAGAGCTTGGCAGGAATAAGGGTACAGTGTTGGGATGGGTATTTGATTTTGTTAATTTTAAGGACAACCTGTTCACCGATCTTAAAGTGCATAATAGGTGGGATGTGATTTAAAACAATGATCCTAAATAAACAATTACTTTTTTTTCTTGTACAGTTTTCACTGAAATTGTAGGAAGAATAAAGGTCTGTAATGAACATGCTTACAAAATTCAAAGAAAAGATAATAGATTTGCATTGGTTCCAAATATCGTCATCTAGATGAACACCAAGGACAATGTTTAGTTATAGATTAATAATCCATGGTACAAAGAGTTCTGAACAAATTGGGGGAAAACATAAAGCTACAATATTAAGCAAAGCCAAGGCTGAAGGTCAGCCTGCAGTTACTAACCATGCTGAGTTATATTATTTTTAGTGATAACACAACATTTAAGCTATTGAACTTGGCACCACAAACAGCCATGCATATTGTACAGAGTGAAGAAGTATGCAATTGGTTGGGGTTGATTTTTGCATTTCTGTTTATAAAGTCCATGGACTCTGGTCTATTCTCAGTCAAATGTAGCCTCAGCATCCAACCTGAATAAATCTCACCTGAATAAACCTCATAGCCGTAATCCAGCGGCAAATAAGATAGGGCAAAAATAGTAGGTGCAGGTGCTGCTGCTTACACATTATGAGCCAGAAACCAAAAAAGGTAAGGCATAAAGACAGATTGTCTTCTGCAGAAGGAGCTGGGTGCAGCTGTCACTGGGGCTTTAGAGGTAATGCCTTCACACAGTGAAGTCTCTGTTGCAGAACTATAAACTCCACTTGTTCATGTGGACAAGGTTGCCAAAGTGATGAGAGAAGAGCAGACTGCACATTCTGGAGGGGCTGGATTGGCCCACACTGAAGTATGTGCAGCTCCAGCTACAGTGCCAGCAATCACCAAACTGTCCAGTTTAAAGTTAGCCTGGGCATATCTATACAATCTGGAGTGTAGCCCAATCCATAAACAGCCTCACGGGCCGTTGCTCTGTAGACAGCACAGGCGCTGTTTTTGCATAGTTGTAGAGGTGAATGCTGTGAATAACATTAATTGCCCTATGTCCAAAAGGAGATTTCTGTGCCACTACCAACTTCCCCAGGGCAGCTTGCCAGCTATGATAGTGACTGTTGAATGGAGTTACCCTGAGCTGCTCTAGATACCATAATCTACTCCTCAAACTATCAGTTTACCAGAGGTGTTTTCTTATAGTTGGTAACTGTCATCTTCTGACAGTGATGCCCAAGTGGTTTAAGAATTTACCTCCAGTAAACTGAGAGAAAAGATGGACTTTTTGGTTTATGCCTTTGAGTACTCCACAAAATGTGATTTAGCATTGATGTCACCCAAGCCAATTTTTTTCTGCTCAAGAAGGTATTTTGCAACTACCGAATTCTGTAGTTGAAAGTAATTATCAAAACAGAAAAAGGATATACCAACAACAACAAAAAAGTAGTACTGTGAACTGTTGGTGTGAAACTTTGTTTCTGGTATAATTAAGTTAGTGTTTTTGCTTTAACAATTATAAGTTTAATATACACAAAACTTCCATCGTTTTTTCTAGCCTAGGTTTTGTCTCTACCGGAATGCTAACAGTGTAATCACATAACATGATAAAGTATCAAACCATGGTAAAATAATTCCAAGCAAAACAAATGAGAAGCCATGGGAAATTATAGCATAGGATCTTGACAAGTTAAAATAGAAAACAGTTAGGTACACCAGGTGCCATTCTAGGATTTGTGTGTGAGACTGTATAGGGAGTGCACAGACACTCCTGATGTTCATATAAAACACATGCAGAAATTTCACCTGTTATTCTATGGGAATAAGTTATGTACACTCTTCAAAATTATAACAAAAGCAATTAGAAGATGTAAACTATTAAAACGATATAATACGGGGCAATAGCAATTTATTTATAAAAATATGTCATTTGCATTTATGAACACTGTTCAACTTGCATGCATATTTTGCTGTTTTCAAATAACAAACTGACCTTTTCAAATTCATAATGAGGTATGAAATAAATGAGAGAGTACTGAAGGTGAGTCATTCATTAATCATAAGCAAAACAGGGCCGAAATCAAGGACACAGGAGCACAAACTGTAAAAGTAAAAGGTTGCATAATCGTTGTATTTAATATTAACTACATTATGTTTTTCATGTGAGTTCTGAGAAGTTGATTTTTTTATGTTTACATGAAACTAATCCAAGGTAAATTTTATTTCTCAATATTATTTTATCCTAGTGGTTGCCCTCTTTTTAATAAAATAGAAGACATGAATTCTAGCTTGTCACGTTATTATGAAGATTTAACAGAGAGGCTTAGCAGGAACCTTTAAGCCTACTGAAACTTTTGATTTAAGATATTCCACTTCTGACTAGAATGTACCTAATCGTATAGCTACATCCCCTTCTTGTTTGTCATGGCAGATCTCCCATTAAGGACATAAATTCACCTGGAATTGGTTGTTTTGGCCAAAATAAATTGTTATTCATATTCAGCTGTCAGAGAAAGACAGACCAAGAACTATTATTTGAACCATTCTGGGCCTTCATCCTTCAAGAGTTCAATCCACAGTGATTACACAATGTGCAACAAGGTTGTTCACAATTTACAGGTGAATGAGTATTTAAATGGTTGGGATAGCTCAAATGGATATAATAATAACAATTTGTCCCCTCATGTCAGATTTCAACTAAAAACAGAAGAACAAACTAGGTTGGAGGAAGATAAGTTGGACTGGTGACACAGCCAGCAGTCAACTCATTTCAAAATGACTAAACAGATGCACATCCCTGTTCCATACACATTTGTTCTCTCATTTGGGTGGAGCTAGTATTGATGCTACTTTTACTTGTTATTTCAGAATCTGCTGGACTGAGAAGGAGAAAAAGAGAGGAGAAAAGTGCGGAATGAGAGCTATGCACATAACTTACAGGACGGTACTACTGTGTTTTGCAGCCCCCAATGTGATACTCATTCACGCCCTTGTCAGCTTTGTGTGTCTGTAAGTCTGTCTGCATAGATTAGCAGTGATCAGGGTGACCAGCCTTCCTGTGACCATGTGCTGAAATCCCAGCATGGCTGACAGCCGTGGGCCACATGCCACCTCCCTGGGGAGCACAGGGAGGCTCTGGGCAGCTCCCTGCAGGGGCATCTCCGTTCCCATACAGAATGGGTCACACTGGGGTCTGTGTAACCCAGCTATACTAGTTCATCTTTTCTGCAGACAAAAATTGGAGTTAACCAGAAGATCTTGCCTCACCTCAGTCCTGTTAGTGGTCATAGGGGCAGTTTCCATATGGTGCTCCTTGTCCAGGCACACGGACTTGTTGGAGTGCACTGAAACCAGGCTGCAGGTGCACTGATGTGCCCTGGGATCTTGTCCTTCTATGAACTCTAGGGGTAGCCTATGTTTGCACCAGAGTCTGGAAGAAGTGTTCCTGGGTCCTCCAGTCAAATGGACTCACGTAGTCCTGATGTAGGAGCTGCACTCGAACTGCTTATTAGTCCTGTGTGGTTGTCCTCACTGTCATACACAAAGTCTCTGTGATTTGCACCCTTTAGTGTGGTACAGCCCGCTCCATGAAATGCTCTAGCCCATGTTAGAAAGGCCGTAACATCCGTGGGTCAGAGAAGCTATACTGCATACTTTGTGACTTGGGATGTGCCTCAGAGCAGTCTTTGCTCACACTCTTTCTTAGCTATAATTGATGCATGTTGTTTTAGTGAATAGCAATGTCTGAATAAACATTTGCCTACATTTAGACTATGAAACAGGCATTAATAGCCCAGTGTTTAATATTTAGATGGAAGTCATGATTTCTCAATATTTCCATTAACAATCTTTGCAACTTGAAGCAAAGTTCTTTCTGCAATTCTGTATTCAGAGGAAAAAAAATTGTATTTGTTGATTAAAGGTACATACTTTACCTCCTTCATATGTTTTCCATAACCCTTGATAAAGAAAGTATCTTAATTTTTAAAACTCCAATTTAAGCAATTTCCTACCTTCTCTACTGCAAGCTTTCTACATTTTATAAATTATATTGGTGTTAGATTCACACAGTGCTTAAGGTGTTTCTTCCTTATATGAGAATCTATATATAAGCTGCAAGGTGTTAAAACCAATAATTGTTAGTGATGTTTTTCTTTCTAAAGAAATATAAAGGACATGATGTTCAATGACTAGATCTAAATGAGATTTTAGGATTGGGTGGTTTTGGGGAGAAAAAAAAAGTTACCAAATTTTGTTATGAGTTGAATGGTATACTATTAAGACTGAGGAATTTACTCAGGTCTGTTAAAACTCATACATTCCACTCAGGCCTGTGTAAGTGGGGAGATACTCATAACATAGTTACCTTCATTTTAGATGCAGGTGGTTTAAATGTGGTGCTCTGGTTTAGATTCCAGAGCAAATAGGTTACCTATGATATTATCATTCCCAGGAATAGATTGCCAAGCACTGCCTTTCTCAGGCAATATGGTTAAAGGGTTCACCCTGTCCCCAGTGGTCCTCTGCTTGACTGCTTTTCCCAAGCTCCAGATCAATCTTTAACTCCTCACTTTTAAATTAGGATGAAATACCATGGAGAAGAAAGGGAACATGAATACTTCCAAAATCCAAGCAAATAGGATTTCTCACTCTTCCCTCTCCTAAAGAAGGCACTTAGAATTATGAGGCCCATGAAGTCTTCTCTGTGCTGGACCAATTATTTCTAAATTTTTTGAACCATTCTCTAACCTTCCAGCAGAATGTATTTTTTTCCAAGTAATGTTCTAATGTTGTTGCAGAGTCTTCAACCCAGTACCAGAAACATTTTGCAATGGGCCTGAGAAGTCTGTCACAGTAGAAAATTTGTAAAAAAATCAGTACCACATCAGAATATTTTGCCTGTTATAGGTACCCCTGCCCTGCTCTTTGCATCATGTCTTGCACAAATAAACTCTCTGAACCCGAGCTAGGCTTCCTCTGTAACTCCCAGAATCCAACTTTGCAGAGCTTCTGTTGTTCTGCTTTCAGAGGCTGTTCTGGCAGCAGAGATGAATGGTAACTGTATATCCAAAAGTTAAAAAGTGAAAAAGAGTTTGGCTTTTGGGGGGACTTGGACTTGCTTATGTCTTCAGCATATTTGAAATTGCTGTTAAAATATCTACAAATGTATTCATGAAACATATCAAAGTTGAAGGAATGCATTTTAAGCTAATACCCTCTCCTAGGTTAATGATTAATACTGTGAGAACTCAGCTTGGTATTTATTGTATCATGACACAAGTAAATTGAACTCCAAGCAAGTCATTATCTATTTTTTTTTTTTTTTTAAAGTATGCAATGCCAAATGATTAACTTCCTTGGTAAAAGGACAGTAAAAACACGGGGCAGGCAGTACCCACTGAGACTCTTTGTGTTCAGACTCCTTTGTCCATACTCTGTGTGGTATATAAAGGTCATAGTTCTTATAGAAGAAGGTTTTCTGTTTCCAATGCAAAATCTAAATCATTAAATACATTTCTGAAAAAAATACATTTCTGTTTTCATCATTGTATTAAAAAAAAAAAATCCTTGTATTCTACATCTATTCTTCACTCGTTGTCATAGTAAAACCACACCTTCTGTTATCTACATGTATACAATGCTGTCTATTTCCTGTGGAAATGAATTTTTAAGTTATTTTAAACAGAGAAGGAAAGAAGTTCTCCATATCTTAAGTGCTCAGAAACTTCAAGATCAGTTTTGGCTCATGCTGAGGCTTATCAGATAGTTTTGTGTTCATTTATTTGAGTTTTGTGCATGTTCAATTTTTAATTTTGTTCTGCTCCTTCTCTTTGTCATGCATTGAACAAACATTTTTTTAGAAATCGAAAGGGAGTTTTATTATATGATAATAATTTAAGTCATTTCATCATAAATAGTAACTATTGAATACTTCTCCCTTGGAAAACAGATGGAGTTATAAAACTGGTATAGGTAAAGTAGAGCTCAGTAGAGAGAGAGATTAAGTAAAGCTTGTTTTAAAATTTGGGAAATTTGTTTTCGGTGTTTCTGACTTAAACTACTGACAAAGGCCTTGGAAAAACAGCCTAATTTGAGTTTTAGGACTGTGCTAACACAAAGAAAAAATTTTGCTGATTCTTGATATTTAAAAAAGACAAAAAGACAAGTAGAGAATATGCTGTAAAAGCATGTATTAGTTGGAAGAAAAGATCACTTGAAAATTCGGCCATTATTGAATGTCTTTGAAACTCTACTTTGTATCAACAAACATGGCTAATTCAAAATTGGTTTTCAACAGGCCAATCAAAGGCACTTTACTCATCTATTTTCCTGCCAGATTTCAGTTTGATCACAAACATGTCAGCACTGTAGCTATTCCAAAATCAAAATTTTCAACCTTCTTAATTCTGTGGGAAGGGTGTTTTACTTCAGTAGAAAAATAGTTATTTTTCTTGAAATGTAAATATTATCTTTGAGGAAGAATACTGCCTGGAAAATTCTGTCTGAAATGTGAATGCTTCAGAAAGTTACAAATACCTAAATTTTTTAGAATTTAGATTAAAATAAAAATACTTGGACAATATTAACTACCCCATTGTTAAAACCTAGACTTCCCTGTCTGCGGAGACTTTAAGGTTCCAATTCCATTTTGCAATTCCCAATTTTTTCATGGTAAGCTAGCCACACCTCAAAGGTGTTTCACCTCATTTTCCTTATATCACTAGATAGTACATGGCCAAGTTATTTAGATACAAATAAGCCTTGAGAATATCATCAAATCCATTCTAATTTCATTCATGCCTTGGAGATAATAATTTAAAGAGCTAGTCACTGCTTGCAATTAAGCATGGAGAAAATAGATCCATCCCATAATTTATGTCTGCAAAGGTTGGGCTGGATTTGTAATTAATGTTTGCTCCTTTTAATGAAATACTCCAAAGGTCTGCACTTCTGTCATTCATGGAGGTAATTTTTCAATTGATTAGTAAAATAATACTTGAAAAGTAAATGCACCTGCTTTAGCACAGAAATGTCTTAGTCAAGTAGAGACAATGATTGGAGTGCTAAAAAAATATCATTTCAATACAGTAGAGACTGGAGGTTTACTCCTCCAGAATTCAGAACTCCCACTAAAGAGAAAAAAGGAAAAGGTAATTAAACCTCCAACAACTTCTTCAGCATGCTTTCATCCAGTTTAATTCCTGGGTGGTTTTCAGCATAGCTAAATACTTTTAGGAACACACGCCTGAACTGTGCATTTGTACAAGTGAAATATCTGTGGAAAGCACATGTTACAGCAAGACATAATTTTTATATTTGTGTACCTTAGTATTTTTGGAGGGCATGAACAAATCATTTAATATTGGGAATTTGTTTCCATTTTGGATAAACACTCAAAATCTGACAGCTCATTTGGATTATATTCTTATTTCCTTTTCAGAATTAAACCTTTTCAAGCCTGCAAAATTGCAAGACTTGAGAGTTAGGGTCCTGCAACTGCTGGTTTAAAATGGCTTGTAATGTCCTTTCTACAAAACAACCGCTACCAAACCGAACAAAATAAAATAACAGGTCACCTCTGCCTGCATTCAGGGAACTGATAAGGATTTTGTTTGAATTAATCACTCCAGAAAGGATGTTTGATGACTTCTCTTGTTTTGTTAATTTAGTCATTTTGACACAAAGGATTACTATTCCTGTACTACAGAGACCTCACATTCTACAGTAGTGAACTTTCTGGGAACTGACCATAAGTCAGACTATACAGAATGCAGAATAGAAGCCACAATCTATACTAAATTTCTTGAGGGCCACAAACGTGGTAGTCCAAGTAGTTTTGAACCTCCTGTCATCTGGGACAACGATTTTGCTTTCAGAGAAAGAACCAAGAGAAGTGAATAAATGTGGTGAAAGCAGCCCTTATCCAGTGCTTAGCCTAGTGGAGCAGAGTAATCCAGACAGCGGAGCAAGGGGATGTGTGTCATCTGATAAAGGAGGGCAAAAGAGTCAGTGTCTCATACTTCCTCTGGCCAATATAATCACTAGATAAAAAGATAGCTTCGCATTATGTTTGGCAGAGTACTTGCCAACAAATTCTCCGGTCACAGTTTTAAAAATTGAGCTCTGCTCAGTTACAGAAAAGGCATAGGCCTCTGTTCGTGAAAATATCTCATACTATGGCTTTCACATAACTGAGTCTTTTTTGCTGCTGAAAAGAACTTGATTTAAAGGCTTGTTTCTTTCCTGAACGTTTCCTCACTGATATGCTTTAGGCAGCAATGTTTGGACCTTTGCCGACACTGGTTGGGTCAGCAGGCAGCTGCTGTGAAACACCTCTGAGGCACTCAGTTCTCCCTGTGCACTGAGAGGGAGCCCAGGTTGGACCACGTGTGACTTACGCTCTGGGTGGGCAACACCGTTTAACACCTCGCTATAGGACTGCTTCCCAATCACAGCCCTCTGAGAATGCCCGCTTGGCATTTTCCTGTCCAGAGAGGAAAACATGTGGGTAGTGGTCCCTGCATAGCTGTGGCAGAGAAGCCTTCAGGACTTAGATCTTCTCCCAGATCTTAGAAGAGGAAAGAGAAATGGTTGGAAGTGGGGTGTGGGTTAGAAGTGCTTTTGCGCTAAAGCTAGGGGCAGGCCACCGGAGTGATGGCAGGACACACAGTCAGCATGTGGATGTTGTTTTGATACTGTGTATGTTTAGCATCACTATATTATCTTGCGCATCAGAACATTTCACTTTAAGGACAAAAGTTTATAGTTTTAACGCTACAGTTTTAAGTGTTTGAATCATCTGAAGGATCCAGCTCTTACGCTCAAAGCGTGAGCAAAGCAGCACCTAAGGACTTTTAAAAATCCAGACCTTGAACTTAGTATAACTCCCATTAAAGTCAATGGATGCTGAGTCAGACCTTAATTCTTTTTGCACACTAGAGAATCAAAAGGTGCAAATCCTGGCACCACTGATGTTTTGCCATTGACCTCATAGGGTCAGGATTTTATGCTAAAAGCCATAAAATGACACTGATATTTTGTCACTGCTATCTTGGATCAGATTCATAACAGTGACCCAGGAGAGAAAAATCTGCATAATCCATTGCTACTGTGCATCTACCCAGCACTGTCTCACCACCTTCTACCTTGTTTAAAGAGAGGGAATAATCTTTGATTTTGAGCTGCCTTTATTTTAGCCAGAATGAAGAAGAATGGAAAAATCCTGGGATTCATTTTTCAATCACCTTATTTAAACCCTCTAAGTAAATTCTTGATTATATTAAATGAATATAATTGGAAAACTCTCTTTTGGAAATGAAGGGTTTTTTGTTGTTTTTTTGTTTTGTTTTTCTCAATACCTATTCTAAAAAGGCTTTGTAGTAAAACTGGAAGGCAAAATTCAGATTTATAGCTGCTTGCGAATGAAGTGCTTATGATTAATTAGAGAACTATGAAGAGTTTATATATAATTCCTTAATGATCCTTAATGATCCTTAATGAAATATTTAATTAAAGAACAGCTGGAAAGATAATCTTGGTTAACGAAAGGAAATCAGGGGGTGAACCGATTTCTATAATGCAAGAGTACATGCAATATGTGATAGATGCTACATACTGTCAGCACTTAGATACAATAAACTGATAAAATACAAAAATATTCTGCTGCCCCCTATTAAATTGTTTTCAAGATTACAAGTGCTAAATATTGGCTCTGAATTCTAGATGATTAAAAATAATAGATTCCCAATTCATGGACATAAGTGTACTGAAAAATACGATTTAAAACTTGTGCAGGAAATAATATTATATATAACATGGCAGTTGTTACCTTAGCAGATTTTTGATGCTGTAAAAGAATCTGAACCAAAATCTGTTGCCAGTTAGAATGAAAAAAACCTGGAATAACTTTACTGAATTCAGTAGAGTTCCTTGAATTTGCTGAAATACATAAGCTTTCCCATTGCCGTTCTCTGTGTATTTCTCTACAAACACAGAGATGAACCAAATGAAAATCATGGTCACAGAAACAGAGAATCACTGAAAAAGAAAAATATTCTCATCTTATTAAAGAGGAAATTAAGGTCAGCAAAAATTAAGTAAATTCTAATTGCATGAGGCTTTGCCTCAGATTTGTTGGATCACTGGTGTGGCAATTTCTCTGCAATTTCTAGATAAGCAAATACATAGAAAATTTGTCATCTCTGTCTTTTCTGCTGGCCCCTGTTAAACTTTGCCCTACATCGCAATTTTTACATGTTTTTAACTTTGCACAGAATTATCTTATCCATCACATAATAATGAGTTATATCATGGACTCTGACAGCTTTTTTGGTCATAAGCTGCATATTTTCCTTTTGTACTGCACACAACTGGCAGTGATTAATATTGAAAACATATACAAAAGTTTGATAGCTGGGATCTCATGATAACTAGTTGATAAGAAAAGAAATTCGTGCTTTTGGTAAAGCCCATCTAGGATAAATTGTACAGGAAACTTCTCCCAGCTGCTGCTTGTTATACACTGGGCCAACTGGAGTCACTGTAATACCATGGCAGCAGGTGTGAAACCCTGGAAAAGAACTGTGAAAACATGAATCTGTAAGAAACTATCCAACAATGAAGGCAATCACAGTAGAGTTAAAGCAGTGCTATTAAATAATGAGCAGTAATAGGTGACTGTCTGCTCTAAGTTGGCCTATAAAGCATCTGTTACCTGCTGCAGGCTACAGGATTAATTCTGAAACATGTAATTTAGCAAAGGAGCAAGACTTCAGTCTTCAGCAGCAAATAAATTGGTGGCAAATGCTTTGGCATAGGTTGTTGTATTACTTTGTGGACCGTCACTCTGTCCAATGCTTTGAATTATAATTCTGTTTCTTCCTTTTGGTAAAGCTTGGCACTCTGTATTCCTCAACCCAACTTATTTTATTAATTGAAATTTGGGGGGGGGGTTGATTAATTTTTTTGTGTCTATTTCTTGTTTCTAGGCTTATCTTGAAATACACGTCTTTTTGAATCCCACACTTTCCATAGGTAAGCAATTCTGTCCATGAACTGTCTGGTCAGCTGAAAAACTTCTTGTCCTTGTCATTCAAAGTCTGCATCCTTACTCTTAAATTTGTCAGTTTTGCTCATTGTATTTGTAATAGAGTCAGATTTTTAAAAATATGTTGTATGTAGAGGGGGAAGGGAATACAGAATCACACTCCTCTGCTTGGTTTATGTTAAACAGGCAATTGTTTGCCCACAAGGCCTTTAACTTCTGCAGCTGCTAATTGTACTTATCCATGCATGCAGTTACCCAATTTACACTCTTAGTTAAGGCACTCAGCTCCTTGAATGATTTTAACACATATTTGCAAAGCTACAAAGCTTTGAAGAGCAGCCCCACACTGCATCTTCTGCGTGGCTAATATTCAAAGCAAATCACCTGCTACCACTATTAGTATTAGTAATATTCAACTGAGAACAATGCATAGATTAAGGTAAGGGTAGAGACTTTGGAAGTGTAAGCAGAAGGTGTCACATGAGACAGAACTGTTATTCTGGGAAAGGCTGTGTCCAAATAGAATGAACCAAATATTTTGCAGAGCTACAACAGACAGGTATCACTGTGAAGCTAAACAAGATGCATGGGACAAACTGTATCAAATTCTCCGTTCTGATCACAGGCTTTGTAACAGCTTTTCTATTTACAAATGTTCAATTATTATAACCCCTATTAACTTGTTTTTATAACTTTCATCCTAGTGATAGACTTGCTACCCTACTGGAATCAATGGTTTTACATGTATTAAAGTACAGGCATAGCTTGAACTGGAGTTGATCTGCTTATTAAAGCAGTAGATTTTTACATTTGGAAATGAAAAAAGCCTGCTTGTGAGTTTTGTGCAAACTTTGTTTTTCTTCATTAAGACTTCTGTTTGTTGAATAACTGCAGAACTTGAGACATTAGGGGTACTCATATTGCTTAACTTCATTTCCCTGACCTCCTTCTGAAGGAGTCTATGGAGACTAATTTAGAAACCTCCCTTATATTCCTGGAGGAAAGTGGTGTGAACATTCCTGTTTGAGTCAAACTGCACTCTGAGTGCATATATTGACTTTACTGGAGTAGCTTGGGCTTTCCACCACTCAATGAGACCTTGGTGTCCTATGAGTTTTATGCAGTTGAACACCCAAGTCAGGAGTGGTATAATATTTCCAAGGAATGTGTGTTTGAACACTGGTTAATAATAAGATTTTAACCATTAGTTTTCCTATTAACATTAATGAAAGCATATATTTATATGCTAGGCCCTTTCAAATTAATTTCCTGGACTTCTCTAGGGATGTAAGGATAGTGTACAGTGCATAGTTTTTCCTTGTATTGTGTATGAACACACTGGTATAATCAAGTAGCATCTCCCTTTGTGCACAAATTTTTAAGCTCTTGAGGTCAGTTTAGTTGCACTAAACTTTGAGATAAGAATCAAGCCCTCTTTCTCTTTATTGGGAGTTTTTCTTAGAATGTGAAACACGTTTCGTTCCAGAATACCATGTAAATTTTTCTAAAAGAGGTGCTTTGCAAATAAGCTATTATGGTACTAAAGAAAACATTGATTAGTTTTAAATGGCAGTAACAATTCAAGTGCATGTAAAGACAAGTGCATTTGCTTTTGAGGTTAAGCCTCTAAATTTAATAATTGAAGGAAAAAATACAATAAGGTGCAATAGAAGAAGCTTCTGTGAAATGCATTATGCAATTACAACTACCATAACTACAACTGCCTTACCAGATCATATTATGTTTTCCATTCAGACTGTTTTTTAAAGCAAAATATTTCTTTATTACTTTGTTATTTGGAAATATGTACTATTTGGAAAAGGTTGTATGCTCTGTGTGTTGATTCGGGAAATCTGAAAACTCAAGACACCATTCAAGTGAATATGGTATCCAGCTGAAGCGATCTGTTTCTTTTTAGTCTTGTCAACATTGTTTTTACATGTGAAAACTGTTTTTAGGGGATTTCTTTCCCAGTTCCCTCAATTAAATCATGTTACATTTTGCTTAATATACACAAGACCAGAATTATTAGAAAACAGATTTTGGTTATGTATTGTGCAGCTTAACTTTAAAGAGATTCTTGACACCTTTCTTACCTGCTGAATTGCATGACATTAACCATCTAGATCAGCCTGATTGTACTATTCACATGACCTGTGTACTGGAAGGAAGCTGTATGATATAAAAAGACTTCAAACTGCACAACCTGAAGCAACAGCAGCTTTACACCCTTTTGACAGAATGAGGGTTTGATTCCTCTGAAGTTGCAGAAGACTTTGGACAGTGACAGGAATCTTCACTTAGTGTGAATACCCTAAGCCATTCTTCTTCTTGTCTGTAATGCTATTCCAGATCTGGGAGTACTTTTGGGGAAAACATGATGTATGAGGAAGAGCAGAAAGAGTGGGGTTGGAATGACATTGTGATGACTGTGTTTACGTAGTCAAGTTTGTTGCAAAAGGGAATACTGTAACCTGTTCTCCATCACATAAAATAGGCCAAGAAGTAGGACTTAAATTATAGTAGCAAAGATTCAGCTTAGACTTTAAAAAAAAAAACCAAAACACCCCAAATTTTATAATAGTAAGATAATAAAGCACTGAAATATATTGCCTGGGAAATTTTGAAGTCTTTGTCTTTGGAGATCTGCAGGAACAGGTTAAACAACAGCTGCCTGGAATTATATAGATACACTTGTCCCAACACCCAGCATTTCTTTTTCTATTATCCAAACAAAACTTCTGTGTTGCCAATCAGAGTTTGGATTCTAGGGTTTGGCCCATGTTGTTATGGCTTTATCCAGCTTCATGAGTAGCCAGCAGTTACGTGATTTATATAGTGTGTAACTCTGTGAAAATATAAAGGCCACACTGGCAGATAGTAAACCATATGTTATATTTCAAATCATTACTCATGGACACATTTCTGGCTTTTTGTTCAGTTTCCTTTTTGTGTATGCAAATACATTATTTTTGCATGACTTGTGCATATTTTGTTCTTTGGTTACGTGTTTAAAATGCTGTTAAAAGATAGAAATAATATTTTGTGCGAAATATTACTTTTTTTTATATTTACATCCCCACTTAATCCTTGTAGCTCATGGAATTTCTTGTAAGCATTAAAGTAAAAGCAAGTATTCAGAAAAGCTGTGAAATCTGAAAAGGTAGCAAGCTTCCAAACTGACTTAGGAAGGTCAAGCCGTATCAAATAAGCAGGTGAAAAACAGAAATGCCATATAGAAAGCAAGGAGAATGGTATGGCATGCTGGGGTGGCATTGTTTGCTGAATAAAGTGGATATATAGGGGGTGTGGGGAGACTAATGAGGAGATAAGCAGGAAAAGGGAAGATGTATGAAGAACTGTGAAGGATAGGGAGGATGAATTTAAAGCAGTGAATTGTGACCCAAATCAGGATTCAATTTTGCATCTTGAAAATGGAAGAAGCAACAAAGTTTGGACTTAGCCTCAATGACAGAGAAAGTAGGTGTGTTAACCAAGAAGTTGTACTGGATTAGGCCCAAAACTGTAATGAGGAGAGGTGGTGGGGAGATGTTTGGCTGATGAAACAGTTTGTTAGTGGAAACCACAGTCTGATCCAAAGTTCAGGGAGTTTGATGTAGTTCCAATAAGAAGCACGTTTTAATTGTGATTGAGCTAAGGTTCCCTCATATGAAAAAAGTGTCATGGTTAAAGTATAAAAGTGAAGTATAAGTGTTAAGAATAACTTTCCACAAAGAAAGATTTCTCAAGAATCCCTTGTTGTTCCTTAATCAAAATGTGGGGCGTAGGTTAGGAAAGAGAGTGATACAGTTCGATACAGCCATTTAGTTAGCGTGGGTCTTGGTTGCTCAAATCATAGCTGTAACTCCTCTGTGTGTTGCAGCTCTTGATATTTCATATCAAATTATCTAAGGCCGCACAATCTATTTTCTATAGACACTAGTATGTGCATACAGACATGTACACACTCATTTGCAGTGATTTCTGATCTAGTATAGTTTTGTAAAGACCTCCAGCTCAATAGCATTAAAGATGATAAATGAATATATAAATCTAAGGGGAAAGTACCAAAGTTAACAGTGAACTTCTTGCATAAAATAACCATGGTTTCCAACATTTTACAGAGGTCCCTTCTCAGCTTAATGCGTGCTGATAAAGATCAGTTCTATACAACATTTCCCTCTCATCTCACCACCCCATATCTGCAGTTTTTCCTTATTATGTCTATTCCCCTTAAAATCCAATTTTCTAGTTATACTAGTGTTTATTAAAAGCTTGACTGTAAGGTCTTTGTTTACCCAAAGATCTATTTTTATCATAACTGTTTATAATGGTTAAACCTCAACAACTTAAACACTTTACACAAAATAATGTATTTTCAATAAATTGAAATATTAACCAATCATATGTAATGGTTCAGTTCTAGCAAATGGATTGCTAGAAATCCTTAGGGTTTCATATAAACTGAAAATTGTATTGACTGACCAGGCTGCACTCGAATTACATTGCATTTGGATCAAAAAGCATAGAAAAAGTTCTCATTATAGTTCCTTGACATTAATTTGAGCATTTTTATATGTGTGTCCTATTAAGTACTTTAAGTGCTTTTTGATAATTGTGCTTTGTAGTTTTTACAGCACTTCAGCCTATTCCCAGTTCAATTTCCTCTTTTATCCGATGTTTGAAATATTGATTTCTGACAGATAAAAGCAAACCTTATAATCTCAGCAGCATGCAATAAGTGAGTGAGACGGGGCTACAGAATGCATCAGGGAATGGTCATATTTGAAACCGTCTTTGTTTTATTACATTTCGTCAACAGAATTTACTTACCGTTTGCTGATATTTATGTAAAAGCAGGACTCCTGATAGTCCAGTGATATTACCAGTTCCTGGTATACTTTTGCATTTAGTAAAGATAAAAGAAGAAACTCCCTTGGTGGTTGATGATTGCAGCTGCTTAAACTGCTGTCAGCTGGCTTGAAGTAACTGTGATTTATCTTCTTCAGATTGTGCAGCATCGTGTCCGTGAACTTCCAGAGTTTGCATTAAAAACTGACAGAACATCAGAGTGCCAGAAGCTTCTCATTTTGTGGCTCTGAAGGTAAAAGCAAGAGACACTATGCTTGTTCTGTGTTTGGGAACACTGTCCAAGTCCTCTGCAAAGCTTTTGTGCAATGAAAGAGATCTTAAAGAAATGGGTTGGAATTTTGAACAGGGACTAAATACAATGAAAAGATGCTAAGGAATATAGACTTAATGCTTTGTCTTACATATTTTCATGATGTTTCTTCTGCAATTTCTAGAAACTAGAAAGCAGACTGAAGAATTCTGTCCAATCCAATTTCTAGTTGAGGAGTTAATGGTACGTTAGGAATTCAGTTTGCCTGTATCTCCTTTTCATTATCCAGTGTAAGCTCTTTTGTGTCTCACAAGTAACATTGCATTAAACTTCTCTACTCAGCTCCATTAGCACCTGCAGTAAAAGAGCAGAATATATACTCTACAGGGAATTAGCTGCTTCATTTCTGGCAGTATTTCCTCTGAAGTTGTGAAAATCAAGATCAGAATATTGTTTTAGAAGGTGAGAAAAGTTCCTCGGGTTACACAGTAGCTTTGGCAATCAACAGTAAACCTATCAATGTGAGAACACAACAGTCTCCATTCTGAAGACCAGGTCAGGACGAAACTGAGTACCTTTCTCTTGAGGCATACGTTTTCAGGAGGGATCAATTTACCTGAGAACACAGGCAGGCAAAATAAAGGAAGGGGGGAAATGTTTCTTAATAATTTAGACATTTCTAAGATGAACACTGAGATTTTATTTAATCCCAAATTAGCCATTGCTAATTCAGCAACATTTTTTTCTCAATCCTGGAAATACTTAAAACAACCGTCTTGCATCTAGGCCTTCACACACTTGGGTATAGAATAGTTTTCATACAAAGGACATTTAAAAATGTTATATTAGTGAATTTTGGTTGTTATGGACTGGAACTCTGCCAGCCACTTAGCAGTTAAAGGTTTAATCTCCCAGCAATTAAAGTTTTCATTACTAAGCAATTAGCACTTAAAGTTTTAAGTGATAAGCACTTAACTGCATTCTGGGAATGCTGGGTTGGTAATAGCAAAGCTGGGCAGGGTTCTGAGGAATGGCAAGCCTGGAAAAGTGCTTTGGTTAAGGCTGTCAGGGAGAAAAGAGCTTCTGAGCTCTACAAGCCTTGATCATAACTTATAGAATAAAGGCTGATGGAGCAGAGCTTGCTCAGTAGTAGAATGCACTAGAGATGGAGCCTGTAGGGAACAAGAGAAAACAGTGGAGTAATTAGGAAGGCCTGGTAGCTTAGGAGTTGAGTTTAATCCAAAGGCAGAGCTAGAGGTCTAAACTCAAGGATCAAGGTGCATGGCCCAGTCAGTCCTAGCTCCATCCAGACTTGGCTGCTGACATCAAGGCATGCCATGATATTTACATGTCATATCATGTAAAACATAGGCAGAAAGTGCTATTGCTGGCAGAAAATGAGGACTGGCTGGATTTAAGCTTTGCAGCAAGTTTTCTTCAGTAAAGGTTTGAGAGTTGGGAAGCCTGAACCAGCAAGACTACAGAACTGAAATAATTAAAGATTTGCCAATAAGAAAAAAGACAGGGAGACTGTTGGTTGAATTACATTTGCATTTAACAGCCCCAAATATAGCAAAATAATCCTTTTTTTATGTTTTGGCATCCAACTTTAACATGCTAGCTGCACCCAACCCAAATTTCTGTTCCAGCAGACCAACACAGAAATATGCATACATATACAGGGTACATTCCTATACATTCCACATATGCAGGTAAAGCATCAACACAAAGGTTCTGCAGTGGGTGATATAACCGTAGACAATCTCCATTAGAATTTCAAAGGAGCTATTTAACATTTTTCATATTGAATTGGTTATTTACAGTTCACAACTTAAAAAGAAAAAGCATTGGGAAAGGTTTATCTTCTAATAAATCAAGACCATTGTGACGTCAAGTCCCAAAGCCTAAAGGTATAAAGGCAGCTGCAGAAACTGTCTCTTATAAAATGAGACGTATACTATATTATATTGGATAGCTGAATGGAAAGTGCTTCTATGAAGTATTGGAAACAATTAGGAATGGAAAAGTACAATGTGGAAAAAATAGGACTGATGATTTTTGGTTGAGGTTCTTGTGGGAATCAAGTTGGGAAACAAGCCATTGTATATACCATCTGACATTTTCTAATGGCCTGTTTGAATCTGACATTTTATATAATGCTGTATGCACGCACACCGCAGTATTATAGCTGATAGAATTATCCTAATATTTTTATCTGTGAAATTTCATCTTAAGATTTAAATCTCAATGTTTCAACTGATAGCATTGGACACATCAAACTAATGCTGTTAAACCTACGAGCTGTGGAACAGCTTCAGAAGACCGAAGCCTAATATCCCTAACTTGGTATATAGAATCATAGAATAGTTTGGGTTGGAAGGGACCTTTAAAGGTCATCTAGTCCAAGCCCCCTGCCATGGGCAGGGACATCTTCAACTAGATCAGGTTGCTCAGAGCCCCGTCCAACCTGACCTTGAATGTTTCCAGGGATGGGGCATCTACCACCTCTCTGGGCAGCCTGTTCCAGTGCTTCACCACCCTCGTCGTGAAAAATTTCTTCCTTATATCTAGTCTAAATCTACCCTCTTTTAGTTTAAAACCATTACCGCTTGTCCTGTCGCAACAGGCCCTGCTAAAAAGTCTGCCCCCATCTTTCTTATAAGCCCCCTCTAAGTACTGATAGGCTGCAATAAGGTCTCCCCAAAGCCGCCTTCTCTCCAGGCTGAACAACCCCAATTCTCTCAGCCTTTCTTCACAGGAGCGGTGTTCCATCCCCCTGATCATTTTCCTGGCCCTCTTCTGGACCCGCTCCAACAGGTCCATGTCTTTCCTGTGCTGAGGGCTCCAGAGCTGGACGCAGTACTGCAGGTGGGGTCTCCCCAGAGCAGAGTAGAGGGGCAGAATCACCTCCCTCGACCTGCTGGCCACGCTGCTTTGGATGCAGCCCAGGATACGGTTGGCCTTCTGGGCTGCGAATGCACATTGTCAGCTCATGTCCAGCTTTTCATCCACCAGTACCCCCAAGTCCTTCTCGGCAGGGCTGCTCTCCATCCCTTCATCCCCCAGCCTGTATTGATACCGGGGGTTGCCCCAACCCAGGTGCAGGTTAAGGCTGTCAGGGAGAAAAGAGCTTCTGAGTTCTACAAGCCTTGATCACAGCTTATAGAATAAAGGCTGATGGAGCAGAGCTTGCTCAGTAGTAGAATGCACTAGAGATGGAGCCTGTAGGGAACAAGAGAAAACAGTGGAGTAATTAGGAGTAAGCACTTGTACTGAAAGATGTAATGACTGTAGGGTATCAGATTAGTGTTGAAATTCAATTTTAAATGGTCAATAAATGGGTAAGCAGTGAAAGAATGGTACATATTCATACAACAACCATGCAAGGCCACGGCCCTGCACTTGGCCGTGTTGAACCTCATGAGGTTCACACAGGCCCACTTCTCGAGCTTATCTAGCTTCCTCTGGATGGCATCCCGTCCCTCAGGCATGTCAACCGCACCACTCAGCTTGGTGTCATCTGCAAACCTGCTGAGGGTGCGCTCGATCCCACTGTCTATGTCATTGATGAAGATATTAAACAGTACTGGTCCCAGTACAGACCCCTGTGGGACACCACTTGTCACTGATCTCCATCTGGATATTGAGCCATTGACCACTACCCTCTGGATGTGACCATCCAACCAATTCCTCATCCACTGGACAGTCCCCCCATCAAATCCATATCTCTCCAATTTAGAGAGAAGGATGTCGTGGGGGACCGTGTCAAAGGCCTTACAGAGGTCCAGATAGACGATATCTGTAGCCCTTCCCATGTCCACTGATGTAGTCACTCCATCATAGAAGGCCACTAGGTTAGTCAGGCAGGACTTGCCCTTGGTGAAGCCGTGCTGGCTGTCTCAAATCACCCCCCTGTCCTCCATGTGCCTTAGCATAGCTTCCAGGAGGATCTGTTCCATGATCTGCCCAGGCACAGAAGGATGGGAGGATATGGGAAGGATCGTGTTGGCCTCAGTGGAATTATCACTTGCTCAAACACCTACTTAGTTGCTTTGTTTGATGGGTACAATGTCTTTGTGTAAAACAAAGAAAACTAAACAGAGATAAATCATCAAGCAAGCTCAGAGCAAGTTCAGGTGTGCAAGTGCCTGTGATTTAAGTGGACAGGTAGCTAGCTATGTGGATAACTATTTGACCTAAAATATCTGTAAAGGAAATCTGTCTCAATTTTCCAGGACTCTTTAAAAAATAAAATTGCTTCCAATAGTAAACAAGTGTGACAATAAAATGCTTCACCAGGTCCAGTTTTGGTGCTAAATAAATTAGAAAAAAAAAAACCCTAAAAAATGTTTAGTTACAGACAATGGGATCAAGAGGTTGAAACACAGCTAGTTTTGTCGTTCCCACCTTGTTCCTGTACTGAAATTTTTGAAGCACTGCAGAAAATTTTGGAAGAATGTTTTGGAGAGTTTCAGCTAAAATGATTGGAATTTCTCTGTATAATGTATACAGTCAGCTAGTTCAAAAGGCCAGATTTGGGTCTTTTGTGCATACGTTTGAAAGTTGGGCAATATGTACCATTCTTTCACTGCCTACCCATTTATTGACCACTTAAAACTGAATTTCAACACTAATCTGATACCCTACAGTCATTACATCTTTCAATACAAGTGCTTATTACATGTTACAACATTGCTAATAACTTGTGTCCTCTGTTACAAAGCCAAAAGAAACTACGGCATTTTGTGCCACTCCAAAACATACACAGTGTGTACACTACAGGCATAAACTAGCATACTTTATCAGTATGTTTTCTATTTTGGCTCACCGCTGTAAAGGGTCAGAGAAAAAATTAAGTCACCTTAATAGATGACTTCTCTCATCTCCGGCACTCTGAGCAGCTGTGATTTCTATTTCCATGTACGCAGTATAAGAAAACTAAGACATTGTAATGACAGTAAATACTGCTCATAGTAAGTTTACTTGCTCTGGTGATTTCTACTTACCTGAGGAAAATAACTTTAAAATTTTACCTGAGATTTTTGGAGCATCTTTTTCAATAGAACCCAGTGTTTTTTATGGGATTAACCCTCTGGGACTCCAGTAGGATGCTTGAGGAATTAGTGCTCCATGTGTATGTTTGCAATTATTTTTAAAATTTCTTTTTAAAAGTTAGGCAAACTGATAATATTAGAATATGTTTATATCACTAAAAAAAGTAACTCATCTACTTCATAAAAAGTATAGATTGAATTCCTTTTTCACCTCAGTCTCTCCACCTTCCTCTTTCTCTTTTATTCTCTTTGATGTCTGCAGCTGTTGTCTGCCAAATAAGGCCAGCAGCTGCCTGCAGTGCTGCTGTTTTACCAGCTGCTAAAGGTCTACCATTCACCAGGCAGCCAGTTCTCTCCCCGCACTGTGCTGCAGAGAGTGTGTGTTTATCAGCTTGGTGGCACGCACACAGCCTTCGAGCTGACAATCCAGCCTTGTCACAAACTCTCAACCTGGAAGTACTCAGCAGCTAGTGTGCTCCTGTTGACTTCCTTGTTAAACAAAGTGTCCAAAGTGTCAGAAGAATGATATCAAGCACATTACACTATATAACCATATGACAATATTTCTCTTTATTTTAGCTCCTTAATACCATCTTTAGCTGAGTGGGAAAAAACATAGATTGCATGACCCTGGGGAACCGTGCTTCAACATTTATTATTGGAAAAACGTATGGCTTTCAAAAGATAAAATGTATTTCAAATATCAAATCTCTCCCTATGCTGAGCTAAATGCTGCCTTGATATATGCCTTGTACACTCTATGTTGACAGATGTGAAGTTCAAGTAAGAGCAGAATTTGACCAGCTAAATTTAACATAATAGGATGATGAATACTACAGGGGCAAAGGATTTTCTAAACATTAAATGCTACAGTGTGACTGAATTCTGTTTTCAGATTTAGTCCTAGATAGTCTGGTTGTAGGGCTATACAGTAACAAACCAGCAAAGGAATATCTTTATTTTGTGGTAGTGATCTCAAATGTACAGTGCTTAGAATGACAGCTACTCAGTAATGTACCAGGGGGTGGGGGTGTTATGTAAGTCTACCCTAATATTTTTAGCCTTTTTTTCTTTTTTTTCCTTCCTTCCTTCCTCTCAAATATTTGGAAAACATTTTTATCTTAGAATACATTCAGGAAAGTGTTCAAGTTGCTTGGATTATTTAAAGTAACAATAGGAGTTTTAAATTCTACATAACACAAGTCAGTTTTCTGCTGAATTCTGGGAAGGTTTTATTGATGTTAATGAAACTTTTTTTAACAGTGTTTGCAAATGCAGAGCACATTGTTCAACTGGAACTTTTGCCAGTGACTGGGACAAAGCTTTATGATAGTGACCCACTGCCATGGTCTTGTCTTTACTACTGTTACTGTAAAACAATCACAATTGCCACACAAGATCTTGTACACCAAAATTTTTTCAGCAGCTCCATGGAACAAAATAACTTTCTATTTCTGTGCAAAACAGCCACTCACAGAGGAGCAGATGGGGAATCTTCCAGTGATATAGGCTCCCGTCAAACTTTTCTCAGTTTCACTAACGGTGGAATTTCCACCAAAAATGACAGCAAAAGACCTCCTTTGCAACAAAATAGATAGTAGCTCAGTAGTTAGTGCTTATCATGTTGAAATCTGAGGTATTCAATCAGATAACATTTTTCAGAAAGGTTAAGGTGTTTTAGCTCTCAGTTAGCACTGGTTAACAGAGTACGTTCCCAGATGAGGCATCCTTCATTATTAACTTTTAGGTTCAGCTTCCCTTGCAAGTGGTTTGTGGAAAAACAAAATTCAATGGATATTTTCATCACATATTTTGTAAAAGGTCTAAAAAGGAACTTTAACTGCCCAAACTCAACAGTTCTTTGGTGGTCCAGGCAGTCAGCTGGGATATGAGCAATGCAGGCTTTCGGCAGATTTTACCAGAGCAAGAAATTGAACTTTGGTTTCTTCCATTACCAGCCAAATGAGCAAATTATTGGGATGTTGGATCCTCTGAGTAGTTATGAAGGTCATTCCTCATCATCTTTTCCAAAGATTCCATTCTCATTTAAATAAAAAACTTTGACTTTCCAAAAGTCTTTTCTGTCAAGCTCTATTTATCAAGTTTTGTTCATAGTTCAAACCATTCTTTTCATATACTGCAATTTGAAAATAGTATGTAGTATACAGCCGAAACAGACTCCTCTATAATAATCAGTACATCACTGTAAACCTGCACTACTGACAGGGCACTGTTAGGGGCACACGTGCCTCACTCGTGCATCCAAGAAGCTAAATGTCAAATTTATTTCTAAGTACCACAATTTCAGTGGTATTAGACCATTTATCTAAAGGGTAAATGTGGCTTTTAAATTGTTCCCTTGCAGCAAACCTTGCTGATGTCAGAATTTGGGGAGATATTTTACTGAAAGGGACTGTTTTTTAAAGAGTTAGATTGATATTTTATCATTATTATTATTATTTTTGTGTGTCAAAGGTAAATTTGAAGTTTAGTAGAGCTCTTACTACTAAGGAGAGAAACAAACCAGCTACAACTTCATTCCTCAAATTAAACCAAATCTGTCTGGAAGATTGCAAAAGTTGACTGAAGGAGACCATCCACATTTCCCCTTTCCCAGTGATGGCATTAGATCAGTCTGTATGACCTCTCTGCCAGGTTCCCACAGGTCTTCTACTTTCTGACTTGGTTTCTTTCCGGACAGCTGCCCTATCCCCTCTCCATCTTTGTCCAGTGACTCTTCTGTTCCCCTTCGTGTCCAGCCCTAGAGTCATAATCTCTTGGGAAATTGTTTTTAGGGCTAATTCAGCTAAAAGTAGCTGGGTCTTTATTTAGACCCAGGTTTCCTAGCTGTTCTGTGGATCAACAAAAGGCTGTTTATGCAACTCAAGTCAGTCAGGAACGTATTGCCCGAACCCCTGTTTGTCAAAGAAGGCAAAGAAGATTATTGTCAAAATCAAAAGGCTTCACAAAATCAGTTACTTTCCCTAGAGCATTTTCTTTATAGGGGAGAAATGGAAGAAAAGAACTGTTTTTTTCAATATATGCAGGATAAAATGTTTTGACTTTTTCTTCTTAGATGACTTTTCAGAATTTTGGTTTTTGTGTTTACACAACTACGGTGGAATTGATTCCCTACCAGTACTGGCAGGAAAGTAGTAAAGAGAGCCTGGGAGCTGTGCCCCTGGGAACACCTGGGAGCTGTGCACCTCGTCACCTTAATGAGGGAGAGCTGTGAAGTAAGACAGCAGGAATTTGACTCGAAGAAGGTGCCATTTTTGAGTCTGGTCAGAAAGAAAAGGTTGCTGACTGCATGCAGCTCAGGGCCCAAGAGCAGTGGGGACATGGAGAGACATGCCTGAGGAGAGGTCAGCTGGCTGTGAGTGAGGGGGGCTGCACTGGGGGGGTTGGGGGAGGCTGCACCCACCTGTCCCACAGACCTTGCAGTACGGGGTGGGCCACTGAGGCCACTGCTTGCTGGCACCAGGTGCATTCTCAAACTTCAGATTAAAGCATAAAAGTTTTATCTTTTTGTTAAAAGAAAGAATTTTGGGGTAAAGGAAGCACTGCCTAGGTTTAGAAAGGTGTAAAATTTGTATTGCGTATTCTTAATGAAATGAACACTTCCGCCTACACAGCCCTTCAGGGGGAATCTCTTAGTGCAGAGTGTCATCTTAATCCTATCCTCTTGATTCATGCAGAAAGTACCTATATGCTAAAAAGAAGTCGGGCTCATCTTCTATAGGGATATTTTACGTAGGGATCGTGCTGCCCAGAGTGCAAAGAGGGCTTGGTGGAACATTAGCACTGTATATTCAGGATCTGAGTGTTTAGGAAAGTGCGAAGAGATTGAATAGGAAATGTTTTGAAGGTGTTTTTCCACTGTCTTTACGTATTGCTTACTATGGAAATGCCATCTCCTCTTGCGAGGAAGGGCATGCTGTGGTTTCACCCCTGACTGCATGGGCATTGTACATCCAGTGGGATAACCTGTAAGAGCAGTCCTGGTTTTGCCATTGACTTACATCATGGAGTCTTTACTTGTGCAAGTGTCTTCTCTTTTCTGATCCTTCTCATTTCTTTACAGTGAACTAACTGTAAAGCACTGTTTACAGTGCATATTGCTAACACAAGCTTGCTCTGCCTTTTCAGGAGGGTCTGTTATCTCTGCTTTAGGCCTCTGTTAACATAATTATTTAGCTTTTTTCAGCTCTGAGCACTGAGTGGGGTGAGGTCCCCTTTATCTACAATATACAGTGTAAAAAATACCTGTATGGTAAAGCACTATATAGTCCTGGCTTGTGCTTTGTGGTGATACTGAAATGTCAGTAAGAATTAATCACTAGTGCAACTCTCTAATGTGAAAATATGAGTCTTGTACCTTGAAGAAGAGGAGAACAGGTATTCCTGACAACAAATACTATATTTGGCTATTAATGTCCTTGATTTAAAAAAAAAAAAAAAAGAGGTAGGGGCATGGTGGAAAAAGTTGTAAAATAGGGTTGTCCCTGTAGTAAGACCAGACGTTCAGCTCTTATAAATTGGCAATGATCTACTGGCTTCCACACAGCTATGCTGATCGTGCCAGCTGAAGAACTGACCCTGAATATTATCAAAGTTTTCCTGGAGGTGACAGGAAAAGAAAGCCTTTACAATTTCCTCTTTAAGAACGCGGGATTTCCGTTTTTATAACTGCAAACTTCTGAACAATTCAGAACGAAATGTGGAGCACAGAGACAGGCAACACTACACTGACTGTATTTGATTAGGGTAATCCTTTTTTTCCTTCTATGTGGTTACTACAGCCAAGCAATTATTTATCATACTATCAATTGCTTGAAGCACTGTAGACTACAGGTTAAATATTCTCATGTCAATGTGAGCTTCTGCTCCAAGTTCTCATTGAAATCTAATGACTTTCATCTTCAAAAGAAATTTTAATGAGTTCAAAGTATCTACCCTTCTGTTTTAATTGCTGTACTTCATACACTTCACATTCTGCAGATCAAAACCACCTATTTTTCATTTTTTTTTTTAACCTGAAAATACTGTTGACAAGCTCTTTCCGGAGCTCTCTTCTTCTGTCCACTTTTTATTAGTCATATTCATGTAAGATATAAATCCAGAAATATGCAACACATGCACATTTAAAACCCGTAACAGATCTAGTACTTACCACTGAAGAAGTTAACATGTGCCAGCCACTGTTACTTTGATTAGCCTGAAATCAGAGATGTCTCAGATGCTGGTGTCTGTAACAGTCAAATAAACCCATTAAGTGGTGGTAAATGTATTTGGCACAAGCACCAAGTCTTCTCCTGGACTTTATGTTGAACAAAGCACAAAAAAAGGTATTTCTGTGCCTGTATGTGTAAGCAGCTACATATATACTCTTGTCCTGTCCTTTTCTCACTTCCATGTTCCTGCTGCATGTATGTCTCAGGTGCCATTCATTCAGTCCCATCGGCATCTTCACACATTCTTGGGTTTTCATAATCCCCTTTTGCTATGAGCATCCTTGTTTCACTTGGCCTCATAAATATTAATTACTGTGGTCGGATTGAAATAAATATAGATAGACAGCTTTGCAAGTGGAAAGGTATCAGTTTTTTTCTAAGAAGCTGTAGTCTTGAATTCAAAGATCTGGTCAATATTTAGAATGTAAATGAAACATGGGTGTGACCTGTGATTGGCTGCCAGCAATTGCAGGGATTGGAGCTCTCTGAAGTATCTGGCCTTAATAGTTGTTTCCAGTATTCTTAACAGGCAACACTTGATATGTTCTGTTCCACCAGCCTTTTAGAAAGAATTATTTCCCTTTTGTTTTCTTATAAAATTGTATAATATATAGCATTATAGTATCTTGCATCGAAGTGTGAAACATTGCTATGCTGGAGAGAGTGAGCCTGGTAAGTCATTGGCATTGCACGATATACTGGATGGATATAGATTGAGTGATTCTTTGATCAGTTCTACAGATCTAGAATTTTTTTCTATTGTGCTTATCTGGTTGTCCAGTAGATGATAATGCAAAGAGCTGTATGATACTGCTCCAATAACAATGGCTAGCAGACTATTAAAATGTTGGCCTCCACTCATTACTAAAGGTGGGCCAGATCGTTTAAGTTCTCAAGTGCCATATGTGATAAGCCGAGACTAGAAGACTAGCCAAGACTATGTCCTTATTATGGTTGATCTTTTTTTTTTTCTTTTTTTTTAAAATTCAGTTGTGACCGTAAAGAAGTATTAAGACCCTACATGGTTCACTAGACCAAGCTTTACCAAACACAAGCATCAAATCTAGGTATAAGCTAGATTTGCTATATATAATATATATTAGCAAAAAGTTCAACATTGATGTTCCTACACAGTTTTTGTTACTGCGTGAAACCTTCTTGGGAGAATGCAATGGAAGAGCACAGTTTAGTATGTGCTTTATCATGGGACATGAGGAATGCAGCACAAATGTACTGCTTACATTCTAAAACGGTATAAAGTGCATCCATTGTGGAAGATTTAATTGGATGTGTATTGCACTCAAGAATGGTTCAGACCCTTGAAGCTCTTCAAAATCTGTGTAGTGTTTAGAATAAGGATTAAATCTGTTTTCAGGATTCCTGAAGTACAGCAGTGAGACACAGATCTAGATCTCTAGATCTGACCTGACTCTTCGAGTATGATTTTTTAAATTTTTTTTAGAAAATAAATTACAAGATACTACTTGTGCTCATCTCCTTATATGATGGTCCAGCTTTAGAGCTCAGTTACTAGTTATTAAGGAATTTTTAAAATTGCTCTTTTTTAGCTACTAATTTACTATCAGCCATCCAAAGAAAGATTGGTAGGATATAAATGAAATGCTATAATTATACAAGGGAGTGGGTCACTGACCTTTGGATTGCAATACCTTGTCTCTTTTGTCCTTTCCTTATACCACCCAGACTACAGGATGAAATTGCATCTTTTTCTTTGGTTGTCTCAAGAATGAGGTGGTATTGGAAACTAGTGAGGCATGGCACAATGTAGGTGTTCATAGCTTGCAATAATTTACCCATTTTCATTTTGTTTGATTTTATTAACACCTGTGTCTCCAGGGAACTCAGGGAGGAGGGGAGGAAAGGAGAGAATACTTCAGCAATAATCTAATGATCAGCACTTACGCACCCCCCGCCAGCCCTGCTGTTATGTCAAATGTCAAGATACCTCACAGCCAAGCAATTTATAATACAAAATGCATATATATAAAGGAAGAGGTGCAGATGGTAGAAAGCTGTATGTCATGACATACACACGTACATGGAGGACAGCAAGGGAGTCATTAAAAATATGGATTTTTTTTTTTTTTTGTAATGCAGTGGCTGTTTGTCAGCTGGTGTAATTGGCATACATCAATGGAACCACTCAGAAATATACCATCTGAGGAATTAGTCACTTAATGGAAGTTAATCAAATTTCCATATAGAAGAGTAGCAAAAAATTTTTGGACAGCATTTGGAGACGAAAAAACACATAAGAAAATATGGGATTGCAATCTGCTGAAGTTTTATATGGGTATTTGTTTCTGGAGTATTTCTACTGCCTAGAACACCAATATCTGCAGAACACAAAGATTTGCTGTCAAGTTAACCAAAGCATTCTGAGATTTGAGAAATTACAGTAGGGTTCAGTTACAGACCTGATTTAAACATAATCAACAGCAAACTTTCAAAGTCAGAAACAAAAGAAGAGTTTTGTTAGTGTAATTTCCTTTTCTCCTCTTCTCTTTAATTGTTAGAAAACTTTTTCAGTACAGCATAAATGTAGCATTATATCGGCTTAACTGTTAGTATTATTGTACTTTTTTATATTATAAAATGAAATAAATCTGCGCAGAGTACTATGGGACTATCCCTATTTTGCTCATAAGTGTGATTAATTGATCTTGTTTTTTAACAAAGCTACTTCTTTCTTTGCTACTAAATAAATCATATGTGAATTCTCCATATTCAGGCAAATGCTATACATTTAACAAAGCTTTTCTTAAAAATCCTATTTGCATTTCATTTCTGAATGTGATTCCCTATGTATTGCATTCATAAGACTGGTATCAATACCCATCTGAAAAACTTCTGCCAGATTAAAAAAAAAAAGCTATTTTATGCTCAGTTTTATAGTCTCTTTTAATAGGGACTTAATATCCGCAATATCTGACCGCAGTAATAGAATTATTGTGGTTATATGCTCTGATCCTTCAGGTTTGAATTCTGTGTTCACAACCTTAATGGCAGGTTTTTTTCTTTTCTTTGTTTGTTTTCCTGTAATTCATGTATGTGGGAATCTAGTGAGGAGGAGGGATTGAAAGAGAGAAAAGAAAGGGTAGGAAGGGTAAAGTGCAAAAAAATACACAGATAATTCCATACCATCACCTGTCTTGTCATAGGAGAAATTGAAAGTAACACAGTGTTTAAGATAATGGTATTTCATGAGTTTAAAGTGTGGAGAGAACAAATCAAGTCTACTGCCTAGTTCTCCTTTATGACTCTTTATAAACATCCTCATTAATTTTTTCTCTTTGGGTACAAGAGTAGAAAAGGTAACAGTATCAAGTTTGATATTTAGCAAAACAAAAGGTTGTTGTAGCGAGTGTCTTAGTCTGCAGGTACCATTTAGTATCCTAATAAAAGTGCTCAAGATGTAAAATACTGCATCAATAAAAAATACTTAAATTGAAGGTATAGAGTGAGGCCTAAAATAGTGGGTTACACTCTAAGAGAAAGCTGACTTTAAAAAATATATGTAAATTGAAAAGCCCATATTCTCTTTTGAATGACTTGGTTTTTGAGGTCTTAGGACTTTTGTCTTCAGCAAAGCATATAAGGGTGTGCTGCACTGCACAGCATGGTGATCTCTGAGCTAACGTGGAATAACCCACCTCTGCAGTCAAAAGCAGGGTAGCAAGATGATAGTGCACTTTTATTATATTCACTTTGAGGAGCTTTCTGGTGCCTGAGTTAGTGTTTCTGAATACACACCTGCAGTCCAGAGGTGGCAGCTCATTTAGAGTTACCACAAGTATTTATATATCATGGCAATACATCAGAGTAATCAACCTTATCAGATCTGTGGTTTAACCTGCCTGTGAATCATTGGTTTCACTTAGTTGATTTTTTTAATAATCAGGCTTTTTAATTATAATTGAACATAACTGAGGTTTTAAACAAAACATTATTTAAAATTGAAAAGATCAAATGATTTTTTTTTGTCCCCTGAAAATATTGCCTGGTCAAAAAAAACCCAGCTGCAATTATTTGTGGGATTAAATTCAAACTTTTCTCAGTTGAGTGAGGCGGAGCATGGGTAGAGAGTAAGACAAAAGGTTGTGCAACAGTAAAAAAAAAAACAAAAAAAAACCACCACAAAAAAACCCCCCACCCAAACCTGAAAGTGAAAACTGAAGGCATACTCATATGGTTGCTTGGATTTGCCATGGTTGTCAGTACTCTCAAGCACAGGTTTTGTGTTTTCTAAGTTACTAGTTTTGTAGCAGGCAGTGGGAGCTGCAGACTGTGGCAGTACTGTATTGCTTACTCTTCATACTTTAGTGCTGTAGGGGCAAACTTCTGGGAAAAATGAAAGGTGGTCGGCAGCTGTATGAACAGGCAAACTCTGATGTTATCTTCCTTCTCTGTCTTGATCTCAGTCTATCATCTGTCACATGTTGTTGCTATATAAGTGTGTGACAATGAAATGAAGTCAGTGGAGAGAAGCATGGCCCACTGTTCACTAAAGAGCCAGAGCCACATGGTGTGCAGGTGGACAGTATAGTTGCCCTGGCAATGTAGGAGGGAGGGAAGCGTATTAATAGCCAAGAATTTACATCCACTTGTGTATGTGCCCATACTATTACTTTCTGCATGTTGATAACTGCCTATTTTGTGTTTCTTAATTCCATCACCTCTACAGACAGTGAAGCTGTCTTCTCTTCCTGCAAGTGAAATGACTAACACCACAGGTTGTGACTGTCTGTGGATGTTAGTTTGAAAAGCATTTCATACACAGTGTTCCAGCCATCTGTGTGCTAAATCTATTTGAAGGGAGGGCAGTTTAAACACTCATGGAACTGTGCCTCCATCCATCTAGTTGACTTAACTAAAACTGCAATCTGCCTTTGGTGAGGAACTGTGTGTAATAAAATGTTATACTTCTGGGTTTTGTCTTTTCCTTTTCCTATTGCATATTTCTTTGGAACAAATCAAGACCCCTAATGAACCTTGATCGGAGGATTATTGGGAGTTTTCAGAGGCTAACAATTGCTGTGCAGCACTAGGAAACAAACTGAGGTTGTAAATAGAAAGTCAGCAATGGTGCCCCTCTGACCCAAACTGTGTTTTGCTGAGTGAGGTGACATGCTGAACAACACCTCCTTTTCTAGGGATAAAGGTGAAATAATCCTGCGCTCATCCTCTTGGGCAATGCTTCCATTTGCTGTTACATCAGAGTCCTCAGGACATCGAGAAAAGCATAAGGTGTGAAACCTCAACAGAGCCATAAGCCTCTCCTCACCTCTCTCATCCGCTGTTACTGTAATCAAACATCAGATCCAGATGGTTTATGTGGTAGTCTTTGGGAGATACTGACAACGAGGTTCCAAGGGAACAAAACTATTTACTTCTATGTGATAGCTTTTTTTTTTTGTTATTCCTTAAGAATTTCCTGATGGGAGAAACAAAGAAATGGGAGACTGAATTCGACAAACTGTTGCAAGAAACAAATAGGTGCATGTTGCCCAGACTGCCACTGCTGATGGCTTGTGGTCCCTTTTTTTTCATACTGTCATCAGTAATACTATGACTAAGCATGCTTATATCTACCTAATAACCTTTGTATAGCAGCCTGTGCCAGGACTGGTACCAGATGATGGGACCTCACAGTAACTAGTCTGGCAATAAGGATAGACTCTTATTTGCGTGGCTTGGCAGTAACATTCAAGATGCTGTAGTTGTTCTGTATCTGTTCCTTATTTCTGCCTATGCCTACCGCGATCATGTCTTCTTTCCAAATCCTGACTCTGATTTTAAGAAAGGTAGCTTTGGTGAGTACCACGTCTCCCTGGCATGTCTGAAGTCGTAGTATGACAGTGAAGTAACCAGAGGATAATTCTAAAGAACTAATTTGGAGATTAAAATAGCAGGAAAACTGGAACTTATATGAAAAGGACTGGCTTGGTAGTGCTTTTGGAATTCTGTTCAAGAAGGTGCTTTCTGAAGGTGTTGCTTAGAAGAGTCAATGACTGGTCTCTTGATCTGGTACATAGGGAAACTTCCTGGGTCATCTGTGCATTAGATATTATGCAAGCTTTTCAATAGTACCTTGAGATTTCTTTCATCTCTGCAAGCAAACCATGATTGGAGGGCGGGGGTATGATTCTTCAGCATTAATGGCTAATTTCCTGTATGCTCAGAACCAAATTCTTTGCTTAAATCTCTCTTTCCCCCCACCCTTCCATATACAATTCACTCTACCACTTTGATCTACTCTGAAACACATAGGTTATGTCAAATACCTCACATTCACGTCACTAACCTGTGCAACCACAGCAAACATTTACCCAAATAACCATTTAGCTTTCCAGCTAGGCAAAGGTATGCAATTTTGCAATATTGTATGCAAATTATTTAGCTGTGGCTTTTCCTGTGATTCTGTATGGAAGTAATCACTATAACTTTTGCCCAAGAAAGACCTCCTTTTAACAATAAAATATACTGTCCCCTTAAACATAAATTTTTGCATGTGCTGTTTCACCTCTCACTATGATAGAAGTTATTAATAAACCACTAAAACTAGTAAAATTGTCACCTGTTACTTTAGTTTTCTTTTACTTTCCAGCCCCCCACACCTCCATTCATCTCTGTAAACTCCTTTTTCTTCCAGGATGGAAGTAAATGCTGTGTTAATCAGAAGTGGCATGATAAGGCTTGGGCTAACGTGACTAACGTGCTAAACTAAACATAAACTTTCACCTCCTTCCACACCTGTACTTTTTGTGTATCAGCAACATGCTGTCAGTATTTTAACCAGTAATTCTCACAGTATCTTCCTGTTGCTTATGATAAACTGCATTTCCCAGCATTATATGTGTTCAGATAATTTGAGGACCCCATTGTTTCCCTCAGACAAAGAATTATGTGATGAAATCTGTTCAGACTGACTTCAGCCAAGCATCTGAACTAAAAGCTCCCTTATAAGGAAGGGCAGAGAAACATCCCTTGAGTTTATCTTTGTTGAGGGTACTTCACTCTAAAAGTTTACCATTTGTTCTTTAAAAGTACACAGAGTTTGGTGCTGAAGTAGGTCACTGTCCAACTTGTATACAAATCTAGTACAAAGGTTTAGGCGATCCTCTTCCAGGAACTGTGACTTTCTCTATATCCTCCCCAAATCTAAACATCACACAGCTACTTGATACTGCAGTTTAAAACACAATGGAAATAATTTAGTCAAATAGAATGCAATTATCTGAGTCTTGTATTTGATTAGGACACTAGGATTAGAAGCTTGATAAATAGACTGTGGTCAATTGGGCCAGCAGTGGCTACAGAAATTCAAACCCCTAATCTTATATCTTACCTGAATGCATTTACTTCAGCAGAAAAATATCCTCATACTACATAGGGAAAATCCTTCTGTTCAAAACCTGAGGGAGAAACTCGGTGTACCACATCATCTGTGCCAGTTTCTGGAAAAGGCTGCTTTTCTGAGTATTGCTTAACCTTGCCTGAACACATGGGATCTGATGCATCTTGGTATACGTCCAAACTAAAATGCTAATTTCAATAGGGCAGTTAATTTCTTGCAAGATTTTAGGCCTAGTGGTCACTGTTATGTTACAAGGGACATCATTAAAGCATTGTATATAAACTCTACAATTTCAGTTCATGAAAGAATTAAGAAAAAATATTTTAACTTATAAGTCTACATTAACCTATTTCTCAGAAACTGATAGGTAACATATTCCAAGGAGTTTAATTGGATGCTGTTTATAAACTGAATTGATTCCAAGATTGCTATTATTATGCTAAGCTGAGCAGTGAGAACTCAGTTTTACTGACAATTATGATAATAATGTATGTGATGCATAGATAGTTCTCTTGTATAAATTTCTGATCTGATGCACCACATGAGAGGCACAGTGATGTGGATAACCTAAGTTACCACTCATCCTACTGTAGTACTATAGAAATAATATGTTATTTGATAGCTGATTACAATAACTATGCAATATACTGCAGATGAGAACCCCTTCTTAACTGACTTTAAGTGCTGGTTAATTTAACCTCTCACTTTTTTAGAAGTTCAGTGCTATGAACTCTGTACTTCAAGTAAAAATACTATGGTAATTACTCACTGGGGATGAGTAGAAAGTTTCACTTTGCAGCACCTATAGTTTCACTATACAAGCACCTATCTCCAGCAGGAGGAAGATTCAGTTGTCTGCCCAGCTGATCTGCTGAATATGGTGTTCAGTCCACCATGCTCACTGCTTTCTCATTTGAGGCATTCCATGCACCACAAGCTCTACTCAGAGCTTATAAAAAGGGTTACCTTCTGAATTCTCTTTAGAAGGCATTTACAAGTCCTCCTTACTTTGCATTTCCTACCACAGACCACCTTGTAGTCTAGATTTTCAGTCTAGGTTGACCATTCTCATGGGTAACTGTCATCCCTTTTTAGGTGCCTATAGCAGGCAAACCTAAATGTGAAAAACGTGTAGGTAGGGACAGTCTGTTTGGATATAACACCCTTGCAGTTAAAGGGATATACCATTAAATTTTAACTTTCAAAGTCATTAACGAACTGTCCTGAGTATAAAAGTCAACTAGAACTGTCCTTCAATGAACCAAAGTGTTCCAAGAGGGAAGAAGGAGATGAAGCCTCTGTTATACTGGTAAATTAAAACAATCACAGCAGACTCTCTGTTGGGCTTCAGTTAATGCACAGAAGGGACTAAAAGGATAAATACAAAATAATAAATATTCTCTGATGTCAATAAGTTTTAACTGGATTTCAGTTTATCTGTACTTGAGTTTGCTGTCAGGATATTTTTTTATATGCAATAGTACAATTGAGTAATCTTCAAGATGATACCTCAAATGATGAAAGTAACCAAAATTAAGACTTTTAGCTATAAGACAAGAGTACATAGCGAGCATTTGAGGGTGGTTTTTTTTTTCCCCACTGTGTTGGAAATGCAATGAAAACCAGCATGAAAACACGAAACAGGCTTTTGAAGTCACAAGTCTAAAAGCTGACACTCAAATTAGCCTTAGTTTTGAGTTCATCAAAAATATAAATTATTCCTCTAATACACACTGTAAATGCTTTCATATGATAAACAAACATTTGTTTGCCCAGCTTTGTGGTGATCTGCTAGATTAAAATGTGTCTCCTATGTACAAAGTAATCTCTTCATTTTCCTTGTCCTTAAATAGACATTAATATAAAACTACAGTTTTCTTCTCTAAAGATTCTGTGTAATAAAGCTCCTTGGTTTTTCCTTTTCCTTTAGCTAGTTACCAAAAAACTGTTCAAGTGTATACATGCTAACAGTTTCAAAAAGTAAAGAAACTCAGTGCTGATGGGGAAGCAACATATGAGCTTTCTTTACATAATCTTAAATTATAAATACCAGAAATAAAAAGGTATCTTTTTTTTTTTAAATGAACACGTGTATTAACTGCAAAACTTGATTTTTTGTCAAATTTCAGAAGCAGTTTGTTCTCAATCACAATGAATTGACAAGCATGGATAGTATCAAAGTCTTCTTGGGAAATTATTACTGTTTTTTGAAAATGTAGGTCATATCTATGTAGTAAATTGAAATAATCCTCCCAAACATAGGCTTATCATAAAAATCCATTTATTTCCTGATTCTATCTGAATACATAAATCTACACAATGTCCTGGTTTGGGCTGGGGTACAGTTAATTTTCTTCCTCGTAGCTGGTACAGTGCTGTGTTTTGGATTTAGGATGAGAATAATGTTGATAACACACCGATGGTTTAGTTGTTGCGAAGTAGTGCTTACACTAGTCACGGACTTGTCAGCTTCTTATGCCCTGCCAGCGAGAAGCTGGGAGGGGGCACAGCCAGGACAGCTGACCCCAACTGGCCAAAGGGATACTCCATACCGTGCGACATCATGCTCAGTATATAAACTGGGGGGACTTAGCTGGGGAGCAGCGATCACTGCTGGGGAACTGGCTGGGCATCAGTCGGTGGGTGGTGAGCAGTTGCATTGTACATCACTTATTTTGTATATTCTTTTATCAGTATTATTATTATTATTATTATTATTATTATTATTATTTTCCCTTCCTTTTCTGTCCTATTAAGCTGTCTTTATCTCAACCCACGAATTTTACTTATCTTTTTTTTTTATTTTCTCCCCCATCTCGCTGGTGGGGGGAGTGAGTGAACGGCTGTGTGGTGTTTAGCTGCCTGCCGGGTTAAACCACAACAACAAATCCAAATTGATTTAATAATTTCTTCTGAGGGAGGTTTAACAAACAATTATGTTTTCAATCCATGCAGAGTCAAGAGAAGATACTTGAAAGGCTTACTCCAATATGATGTTTGATGTTTTCATGACTGGAGAAAATCCTGAAGAGACAAATTTAAACATACATTAGTCCATGCCACTCATTCTGAGGGTCTAGTGCTGATAACTGTTTCATAACGATCACTATACTTTTATTCAGTTTCTTTTTTTTTTAATAATTTTTTCCATTTCATTTTTTTGCATTCACCAGAAGTGAATGCAAAGGTGGAGAAATTTCCTCACATTCTTTAGTGTCTTTGCTGGGTTTGGACACAACAAAGGAAGCTTCTAAATATCACAGAGTGAATCAGTGAGATGGCACGGGTCTTTGTAAAAAGAGTGAATACACACGTGCTCAAGACTTCAATATGTGAAGTTGCTTATCTTCCGTAGTTTTAGGAACTTCTCTGGCTTTATTACCTCCTTGCATCTTAAAGCTGAGTATGTTTGAGATGCCCTCAGTCAGCAAGTTTTTTGAAGGATTGAGCATTGAAAAGATGGAAAAAAACATTGCTGTGAGCTGAATAATGTTTAAAGAACAACCACATCTCTTCCAACTGCTGTCAAGATTGGCCTTTAAACAGAGGAAGTTAGTTGTTAGGCCTCTTTTAAGGAGAAAGTTCATCAAAAGATTTATAACACAATAATCTGTAGGTAATATTAATAAAAAATAAAAATAACCTAAGTTGCCACTCATCCCTCTGCTGAGCTGCTAAGTAAGGACAAACAAATAATTTCCCAGTATCAGATTTGTTCTCATTGCAATATTTTTTTTTATTGTGTTCAGTAGAAGCCTTCCAGGGCAGGAAAATAAAGGAATGAGAAAAAAAGACAAGATTATAGTCAACTTTGGAAGTCTCTGCAGAAAAGTGATTTCTGGCAGATTAAACATCATAAATTTTGACACTTCATGTAATGACAAACCTTCCTTCTCATGGAAACATCTCTTTCTAGGCATAATGGCAGTATTTCAATTTTAGCATGTTATAATTAAATGGTGATCTTTACCCTGAGCAACATAGTGCATAACTGAGGCACCTTAGGAGGCTTATTCACCTAGGTAGCACCTACACAGGTGTGCCAATTACACAGAAAACTGTCAAATGTATAGAAAGCTTTGAGCCAAAAGCTCCCAAATTTAGCTTCCCGATACTGTGCACCAGACTTCCTCCTTGAGGAGGAGGCTTTTAGGGGTATGTGCAATAAATATGAGCAAGCTCTAGTTACCGGAACAAATTTGCAGTCTCATCCAGTATAACTGATACTACTGGAGCCAGATTTTGAAATGAACTAGCAAAGATCTCTGCAAGAGATAGTTTTAATTGAGACGCTGCAACCTGATCTTTCAAGAGCTCAGTGGCCAGTGCCATGAAATCCACCCTGGTGGGCATTGACCCACTGCGAAGGCACAAAGCTTTTCATCAACCTATTTGCATACAAGTGATTGCTAACTCCGCCAGCTGTACTGCCTACATGCATGCCCCAGCCCTGTTTTAGCATGCTAAGTTCCTTATGGTATCAGTCCTTCTCAAAGCAAAACAGTTTCTATTCCTCACTTCACGCTGATGTTGTTCTGCGTAGCCTCTGATCTGCTTAAATAGCCCAGTGTAGCCATGACTAACAAACCATTTGTATTCACAGCACCAGCTTCAGGGGAAAGACACATGGTGGCTATCAAGGGATTTGAACACAGAACAAAACACAAACACTCAACCTGTTTTAAATAAATGATCTTTCTTGCTTTAAAGAAGTTTGAAGCACCGAGCTGTGGCCTATTGTGAAAGGCCCTTCTCTGACACGCTGAGTTGTTTCTTTCAGTGTAAGCAACCACCTCCTTCCTAGCAGCTAGAGTAATCAATAAACTGGATCCAGATTACTGACAGTGCTGATTTAAGTGGGTGAAAGAAAGAGAGAGAGGAGTGGGTTTAGTTCCATAGTATTCATAGCTTGCGTGTGTATTTTGTATTTATAAACAGGGATGAACTTTGCAATTTTTAGCGATACTTTGAATCCTATTTTTCCATCTGAATATTCAACTTGCTCTCTGTCTCATCAAATCCATCATTTTGGGCATATTTTGGCTTGTTTTGCAGGTCAGTCATATATAAACAAGCACATTAACACCAGTTCAGCTTCCCTTGTTCACCTGCATAATACTATTGAAATCATATGTATGTAAAAAGAAGTGGGTTTTGAACTCTTTTTTAGGCTGTTTTATTCACTGAGCAAAGGGTCACTCTTTAAGCCCATTGACCTCCTGTGTATTCCTATTGCCAGAGTCTAACAGGTAGACCCAACTTGGCTGTGCATACCAAAAACTCCTGTTAAAGCCAATGGAAAGTTAAGAGCAGCCTTTTTTTTTTTTTTTTTTTTTTAAATGGGGAAAATGTTAGTTCTCGGAATCAAAATTATTACTGAGATCAGTGAAAAAATGGGGTTTGTGACTTCAAATGCAATTTGTTAGAGCTCTGTTAACATGTATGTAACAGGCTGCTTTTTGTTGCTTTAATGGTCTGTTAGGCTGTATTTTTTAAGGCATGGAATTCACCTAAGAAAAATTGGTTGATAGAATATTAGATAAATAAATTTTAGATAGATAAAAACACAAGTACAGCACTTAACTTCACACATAGTGTTGCCAACAAAGTAGTCTGTAGAGATTGAGCCTGAAAATGTTTATGGAAGTCCTTCACGTCAGCTGTTGTGTTTTATGAGTACAGTAGATTAATTGATAGATATGAGGTAGCAATCAAAATGTAAATAGAACTTGGTTTACATTAGTGCCTAAGTTTGCTGTATAGATATATTATATATGCTTTTAGGAAGCTGGACTCAATTTCAAAGCGTATCTTTAATTCATGAATTGTTAAAATGAATTCCATTTGTGGCTTAAAAAATATTGTGATTAAAAAATTATGCTTTTTTCTGAGCTGAATCAACTTCATAATTTCACATTATTCCTGTATCGAAAGCTGAACCAGAGAGGAGCCCTCTTGTTTGTTCCAAAAGCATTGCTACCTTTTTTAATATTGTAAAATAATGTTCAGTTGACCGATTACTTTCACTGTGACAGCTGCCCCTTCAGTAGATTCTAATAAACACAACTTAGGTTAAAGGCAATATTTCATTATTGTTATTGGTGTATGCTTCACATATTTAAAGGACCATATTCTGAGGCACATGTTGTAATGTACTGTTTCTAGTTATGCATTTATGGCTTATATATGATAGCTATACAGTGGGATAAAATTTCTAAGCTGTTCCGCCTTCCATTAACAGTGAATAGAGGAATGGGCACATATATCAATAGGGACGATTTTTACCCTTATCCTTCTGTTCAACTGTCCTAGAGGTCTCATTCTTTTGGGTGTACAAAATGAAATCATTTGCAGAATCTTAGATAAATTTTCTCCTCCCCAGATGACCCAATAATGCCAGTGTCTGTTGTATGTGATAGAGAAGTATAACAATGTGCTCATTCTCACAGCAATGATAGTTTAACATGAGCAGTCTCAACACAGAGATGAGTGAGTGGCCAATTCTCATCTCTGGTGGAAGGTTCTCCTGGGGATATCTTTTATGTGACGACCTACAAACCTCCAATTCAGGAGGCAATTAGGTTACTGTCTGGATTATGCCTTTTATTCTAGGACAGCAATCAGTTAATAACCCATCTACTAACATGTGAGAGATACATACCCTTTCCCCTCATTTGCAGCCTGTATTACGTGTGTTATTAAAAACCAAATATTTACACTCAAATCAATGCATGAGCTTTAAATACATTACTGGAATATTTACTACAGGCTGGTAGCTTTTGTTTTCTGGAACCTAACTGACCACTACCAAAATAATTTTAAAATGCTAAACTTATCTCAAAAGTCATGTGGGAAAACTTTAAATAACAAAATGCTTAATTATTTTGTAGCTAGGCATGCTGTTACTAATGGCTACATTTAGTGATGGAGACTATAAACTGTAAATCATACCAGTGTTTCCCATGGCAAAGCGAGCTGCAAGCGTGATCTGACAGTGCCCTTTGACCTCTCTAAGGAAGGCATAGTAGGAATTATGTGAGGACATTATGCTTGATTAGTCTCTCCCTAGTTTGCCTGGGTGGGAAGATAATTGAAAACACAACGGACTTTGGAAATTGAAGGTTCTGAAATGCACTTTGCAAACACATGCAATTTTAAATCTATAATGTGTCATCTATATCAGCAGTGGACATTGTCTTCATTACATAAATACAATTCTTCTGTTAATACAGTGCAAATAGGGGTTAGGCAGCATCTGCAGCTATTGTAATCCACACTTCAAACAGCAGTATCCATTTTATATTCTTAAATTCTGAGAATTAAAGAGGAGCTTGGAACAGTAGAACTGATTGTCTGGTTGATTTCACATTCTCTGATTTATAGCATTCAATAAATAAAGAAGTTGAATTTTGTCCACTAAGTGATCTTATGAAAAAATTAACAGTCTAATTTATACTTGAGGAGAATTGGGAATTGGGGAAAGAAGGAATTTTGTTTAGCTATTTTAATACACTGCATCTATAAGCTAGCACCAAGACTATTATTCTGGATGTTTTCTGGTCTGTTGAGTCCTAATGTAGCTAATCTCCAACAGATAGTGCTGCCCAGGGTTCCTGTAAAACAATCATCTGCAAACATATCTATTAACCTTTGTTATTTAGTTTTCTGTAAAGTGCAGGTCACCCTGCTGAACGGTCTACAGCATTTATTTACAATGCTGACTCCTATTAGATATCATTAGGTACATAATAATTATAATAATTATGTGCATTGCTTAGGCTACCCTGCTAAATAACAACCACTTTTATTCAGAAGTCATAATTGCAGCAGCTAGACTTAAAATGAAACCTAATTAGATTTCAGTTCACTCCCTTTTACACATAATCTATATCCACTGTATAGCTATGAAATCTGTCCAGCAAAGATTAATTCATTTAGCCTGAAAAAGTATTATCTTTATGGTCTGTCAGGTAAAAGTTATAAAACAGTGAATGTTTTGTAAAAACAAACAGAACTGTTGCAGTAGAACTTCAGGGGGTTCATATGACGTCTTGAAGAAGGCATAATGCCTTTTCACAGAGCTATTTCAGTGGTAAACACATTGGGGTTTTGCAGCCATAACTGCATTAATGAACATAATAATTCTGTAACTCAATAGTGGGATATAACCTTAGAATTAACTGTTACAAGTTCCCTGAGTTTTGCAGATTTGAATCTGATCTTAATGTGACGCTGTAGTCTTTCTTGTGTGAAATTAAGAAAGTCTGCAATCTTTTGAGCAAGGAAAGGTGGAAACACAAACTTACAAGGTGAAGGAAGTATGGAAGTGAAGTAATCTTTAAAGCTACATGATGATTCATTTACTAAACCTATTTTCTTTCAAAGGACAGAGACAAGAATTAGCTGATACCTTCTCAACATTAACCATTTTTCCTGGCACATGACCCCATCTGCACATCCATATAATCTTTTTACAGGGCAATAGCTAGCACTGGCCTTATTCAACCTATGACCATGGTGCATTTTACTGTATAAGAAGTCTCATTAAATTATTTCAGTAAAAGTTTTAAAACCTTGGATGCCCCCAGGAAGGCAAACAAAGTGAGTGGAGAGGTCAAGGTAAAAACATAAGGAACAGATTCAGTTCTGAACATCTAACAGGTTAGGAGCAGCACAGATCAGGATGGTCTACAGATTATTTTTTCCACCAGGGGTTTTGGAGAAGGGAACAGGTTCTTTAAAAAAGGCTGTAAGTCAATTTCTTTGAGTACCCATAACAAGTTGATCAGTGGCAGCTTTTTGCCAGGTAGTCTAAATGTAACTGGAAACAGTTATTAGTGCAGTAAAAACTGTGCTTGTATATTTGAAAACTGCAGACTCTACTGCTTAATAGAAGTTATGCTAATTGGGGCATTAAGTAGATAGTCCAATGTGGGAAGGGGGGTATAGGTGTATTCATACCAGTCCTGAGGATGTTTCCAGTCTGAAATCTATTTAGGGTGTTCTGCTGGGGCAGGAGGCAGGCCCGTGGTGACCTCAGTCTCTCCTGGAGTTCCTCAATCCCCACTTCTTATTGTAGTCCCACTCGAGAGCCACCTGATACTTCCCAAACACTAAGCTGCTTTCACACAGCCATGTCCAATTCCAAACCCGTTTCTTCCTCTTTCCACAAAGCCGCTGTGTTCCTTTCAGCTCACTCTACCTTTCTGCCATGGATTTCCACCCATGTCATATAACATAAGCTTGAGGTTTTGAACTTTAAAACCTCTCTTTGGAGACTGCCTGAATTTGGCAGCCTCCAGACTCTGTAGGTGCTGTGGTGACATTTTGTAAGTGCCAAGGTTTTGACTGGCCATCTTTGATTGCTCTACTGTGTTGTGTGCCTTGTGTGTCACCTTCAGGTAGCACCTGCTCAGTAGAGGGAAGTTGTAGTTTTCCACTTTTGTATGCAAAACTGTTTAGGCCCATGGTTTCCTTAGTTGCCTGACACAGTCTTGACCTCTGTGTCATAACAGTTAGACTGCTGCTAGTTTAATTCTAGCTTGTAACCATAAATTCTAGGCTGTGACGTCTATACTACCGTTATCTGGGGGCAATAACCTATCTTTCCTTACCCCTTCAAAGAGAGGTGCCGAAAAGGTTGTAGTTGGTCAGTCTGTGAGTAGTGTTGAGTACATACCTCCTGGGAAACCATTTCAGTCTATGTTTTCGCTATAACTACTGTCGTCTACAGTAATGATAACACATCTGACTTAAAACTACATTGTTTGATTCCTGATAGGAATCCTATTGCAGTGATAACAGGGTTAGTATGGCTGATGTAAAAGAAAATTACATTTCTATAGCTACAATGGAAACAAAGGGCCATATGAGCACATGCAAACACATACATGTATACAGACATATATATGTTCTCTGAGAGACTGCCTTCTAAAGTTTTCACCTAGAATTTTAGAACCTTTCCCCCTGGAATATCACTGAAACAATGACATCAACTCTTCATGTAAAATTTCCATTTCTATGCTTTAATCTGGTTGGCCAATTCTCTCATCCCTTAGTGATTCTGAGCATGCATACCTATTTAATGCATGTATATATCCACGGGCATTTCATTCATCTCAGTTGTACTGATTGAGAAGTATTCATCCAGAAAAAGATGGGTGACAGGTATTGACAGGCACAAGATATTAGGAAGGGTGCAAAAGTAAATCTGCTTCAGGAGTTTTGGAATAGTCAACCAATAGACTTTTAATTCCTTGAAAGTTCAGCTTATTATTACTCTGCAGTGCAATGCTGTGCACTGATACCTTTGTTCTTGTGGCACCAGCAATACCTTCTTTTTTCGTCTCAGCTGATGAATTAGAAGTTATGTGCATCTGAAGTTACCTGAAAAGGTTATATGGACTGTGAGAGAAATTAATATTGTAGGTTGACATGGACCAAATTCTTGTGACAGCAGTAACTGACAGATTTACCCATCCATATCTAAATGAGGCGGGCATTTGTCTTTCAAGACCACCTGAAAACCTCTGACATTTATGGATCCTTGAAATATGTTGTTCTGAATCCTTACTAATTTTATCGTGGACAATGATGTTCTGAATATGGCTACACGACTGGAACAGGTTACCCAGACGTGTTATGGAATCTGTCTGTGCAGGTTTTCAAGAGTCAGCTACAGAAGGCATGGCTGTTCTAGTGCTAACAGTAGTCCTTGCCTGAGTGGAAGGTTGGACTAACTGACCTTCAGTGTTTCCTTCCAACTAACACTCCTATGACTCTGTGATTGTCTGGAAAATAATGTTAATTGTTTTGCATGGAGTATAACTCCTATAAATTGACTTGAAAGCTTCAGATCTGCATACAATTGTCTTGGCGTTTGTCTTGAGTTTTACGAGATAAGTTAGTTAGAACTAGAATACTGAAAAGATCTGAATTTTGGCCATGAAGTGTCAGAATGAGAGTTTCTGAATGATGGAAAATCTGCACTAATTACTTAACCTTAGTTGGCTTTCAACTTCAGTGCTGGCCTTTCCTGGTTGTATTTTGGGATTGCCTGTTTGTTTGCTTGGTTTGGGAACTCCCAGTCAGGAAAGGATCGGGACTATATTGATTTTAAAAGTATAGAGGGATACCCTTGACAGAAGGGAAATGGTTTAGATAGAAATACACTTGAAACAAGCAATATCATGTTATATGGTCATTCTTAAATTACATTTAAATGAATATACTTATCAGCAGGGAAACTGATTAAGTATCATATATACATTATTATGCAATATTGAATACACAGATAAGTAACAATTTTGAATTTCTAATAAACAAGTAAGGATTGTAATTGCTTGCTAATAATAAATTTGACCAAAGTTGCTACTGAACCCTAGTGGGAAGACTTGCATGACTGGGAAATTAGAATAGCAGATAATAACTTATTTAGGAAAGTCTGAATGGATGAAAAGGAAGAGGATTGCAGTCTACTTTTACTTTAGTTGGTTTACTTGTTTCAGTGTCATTCATGATTTGGAAATATATGGTCTCACATAGAAAAGGGTCAGTGTTATTGCAGCCAAATCTTGTGATAGGTGACTTCTATAAACAGCAGAACCAAGCAGATAATCAAGTACCTGGTTAGAATATGTAGTCAAAATAAATATATTATCAAGATTAGAAACTTACATGGTGTCCATAAATAATAATAATGCTAATAATAAAGATGTAAATTAGGTAAAGGTTTTCTGTTTTTAATAGAAACATTCATAGTTTGACAATGCTTGAACTCTTCTGTTAAATATTTAGAAATCATAGGCAAAGAAGCAATAGGATTTTAGGTATGGTTTGTTGCTGTTGTTTGGAGAAGAAGTGAAAATAATTACTAAAAGATATATAGAGATATGTAACAAAGGCATTGTATACAGAAATAAAACCAAAGAAAGGATAGATTTCCGTTGATGAATATAAACTAGGAACTGTAAGAACAGTTTGAAGTTTTTTATTTTTAAAATGCCAAGAACAAAAAAGCCTCAGTGAGTGGTTTTACTGTGCTATCTGGATATAATAAAATTGGATATAATTATAATTACTGGTACAAATGTTCATTAAACTTCTGTCTTTGGGAAAAGCTGCTCCATGCTTTTGTATCATATGATACTTATGATAAATTATTGTTACTATAGTTTACCTAACAGAAATCTAGAGGATTATTTTATGTATCTGCATTGATAAAGGAATCTTCAATCTAGAAATAAATAAAAATCCAATTCAGTAACTGGAATCTGAAATTAGACAAGCTCAGGTGATACAAAATGCAGGTTTCCGAAAGGGAGACAATGAGGACTGATTACAGGGGCTGTCTAACACTGAAAATATTGAGAGCAGAATGTGAATATTTTAAAATGTCCTAGTTCAACCCAAGCTAAGGGCATTCTCATACAGCATCTGGCCTATGTCGTGCAGGTGATCAAAATGTTTCATGAAGGCTGCAAGTTTAAGACTATGCATTTGTGCTCAAGAAGAGTTGAGAAGGGATCTGAAAGCAAAGACTTGTTCTGTGGAGAGTCACGCCTGCAGGACAGATTTTCTAAGTGCCTCAGTACCATTTTCACTAAGGTAACTGTGCCATTACCTTGCTAGAGGGAAGGAACTGTCTTTGTGAAGGCCCAATGATTTCAGTATAAGCCTATGCAGACTCAGGGAGGCACGTGAAAGTATCTAGGAACAGTGCCTGCCATTGCAGATGCCAGCATTCCTCAGCCCGCAGTCCTACAAAGGGAATTTAAAGCCTTTGTATGGTCAAATCCATACACTCACACAAACCGGCAGTGGTTTTGGTTTTTATTTACTGTTGGGGTTTTTTCTGGGTGTGGATACCCTCCTCCTTCACCTCCCCCTAATTTTCAAGGTCCCTTGACATTTTGATCTCTTATCTTTTTGAATCACAGGGTTTCTCTGTATGGTTTAAGACTCATAGGTGGTTGCATAGAACAGAGTGAACCTGATCTAGCTGGCATGGCTACAATCAGCATGAGAGGCTGCTGATTCAGCAGGAGACAGTTACAAAAACACTTCTGAGGGAAACCACAGCATTAGGCAATGCTGTCAAAAACAAGAAAAAGGAAGGATGGAAACAATCACTTAAAAATAAAGTGCCTGACAGTAGTCTTGCTTGAAACTGGAGTAAGTCAGGCTGCTGAAGTGAGTAGTGATGGTAGTGTAGTCAGGCTGCTGAAATGAGCAGTGATAATGATTGTGTAAATAAGGTCAGAATCGGGTCCAACATCTGACTTGTAAGGTGTCAGTGAGATCCTTGAGAGAGACAGTTTTCACTCCTTCCACAACCAGTGTAATTTAAGGTGACTAAACTCAGTGGCAATTCTTAATAGAAAAAATGCCTGGGTAAATCCCTGCTGTACGTTGCTGTGTGCAGAAAGAGCGCTGCTTCCTGATCTTCGGCCACATTCTGGTAGCTTTATTTGTTAAATATTGTGCTGCTTTGCTTAAGTAAGCAGCAACAGAACATGGCACTTTCTGGAGAGGAGTGCTGCACAAGCAGTCCCATGTGTGTCCTGGTTTCGGAATGTGCTTCCACTGACAAATGTTGAAAAGGGAAGAAATTGCAAGACTGAATATGTTTTTGTACTTTCTGATATGCTGTTTCTGTATTATGAAACTCTCACCATGATTGGTATACACCTCAAAATAATTCAATTTTAATAAAGGAAAGGGTAAACTCTCTCAGGAATGCAAAATGTCATTAACAGGATGTAAATAAATACATGATAAGCCTGGGAGCTCAGAGAGGCAGCGCTGTCTCTTTCATCTTGTTTCTATGTCATTGTCTATATAAAAGAGTCAGGACTTAAGTTTTAAAATGGGAATGTTTTTAAATAAGTATATTAAGAGTAGAAACCCAATGAGAATGTTTTTAGAAATCTACTAAACTGTCCTAACAACAAATTTTTTTGTGTGTGTTCATTTGTTAAATCAACCTAAGGTTCTGTAGTTCACTTGCTTATAGAGGTAACATAAATACTGGAACAGGCCCTGTCACGAGGACCTTTATCTTGATTTTAGCAGCAGTAGAATCAGCTTGGAGTGAACAACTTGTAGTCCTATATGTTGCACTGCCCCAGGCTACATCAGTCCAGGGAACTTATTTTGAGCTATGTCTGGAAATTATTGAATACACTTTTGAATACTCCTTCATTGAATTATATGCTTCTTCTATGGAATGGATAGTGAAAAGGCAGAATATTTATCCCTATATTTTTGTATTAATTGAATGTGTAGCTTGATGGCTTACAGAATGTCTTTTTTCACAAATACAGTTAAAATAGTTGTGATAAATATTAAAAAGGCAGAGGCAAGGCATGAGTCAAACTGGGTTAAAAACTAGAATTAATATCATCACCAATATCATCACCACACCATACTCCATTTTATGCAAATTAGCGAAGTACATTCAAAAAGGGAAAATGATCTTGTTTTTTTAGAATTGGTCCCTGACATCTGGCACTGATGTATTTCACATCAGTGAAGTACATATCTTGCTCACAATATTCATAAGATCTCTGATAAGATATTTTTCCTTCAGCAGAATAATTGTGGAGGAATACTCTGGCCACTAGATAAATATTGGGATTGTGATTTGTCAAACTAAAATGCTACCAAATGAAATAAAAGTCTTAGCTCCTTTTATTTTCTGTTCACCTCTGTCTATGTTAAAGCAACAATAGAAGCAACTTGCATTGAAATTTAGTACTTGCTCAGACAGTTATAAGGTACTGTGCACCTAATAAAAAACATGGGCAAAAAAGCATATTAATTTTTATGCCTGCACTGTGACAATTCCGTTCCTCCTCATATTATTAATTAAAAATGGCCTGATATTTTTACTTCTTTTCTTTAGTGTGGTGTGACCATAGGTGGGTAGTGATGCCTACAGGAACACAGGCATTCTGCAAATCCATCTATTTTTACAAGTGGAGGTACATAAGATCTTATGCGCTTAAGCTTACAAACGTTTTTTGAAGTTGATATAAATCATCCCACAGCAGACATTCTGAGATATACGTCCCTCACTTAAAACCCTTGGTGATCCACAAACCACACAGGCTTTAGAAGCGAATAATTATAGCAGTTGGGAAATTGGATGCTTTTTCTCTTTTAAAGGTATGTAACTGATCAGTATCATTGTTTCCCACAACAGTGACTCAGAGCAGATGAAATATATCCACCTTCTTTCCTCTCTTATACACACTCAGGCCTCAAGATACCACAATATTTACAAGCTCATGCTCTTGTTAAGTGGACCATGCTGCCACATAGTGGAAGTCTGATACACTCTGTCTTCACCCTTTTTATTAAGTTGCACAAATATAAAGATGAAATAATGGGGCTTGTTCATTTATGTAATAATTAATGGCACATTTACACTCCTAGCATATCACTGTTGATGTTTACTATTTGATCAAGTATGATGGATGCCTTGTGGTTGCAGATTCAGATTAGCATAATTTCATCACCAAGGGACCCATGAAAAGGTTCAATTATAGAGCAATCTCATTAATACCAGGGCTTGTTAAACTAATAGAAATAGACATCCCAACAGCTCTGATATGTATACATGTGCTTGGAATATAATTAATGAAAAAGTAACCCATACCTGAAACAAGCTTGAATGATATGATTACATGATGTACTAGACTGACTGAGACAAACGCTGTTACAATATAGAGAATGGTTTGTTAGATCTGCTCAGAGAAAAAATGTCAGCAAAAATATAGGCAACCTTTCTTCCAAAATGTTAAGCAAAGATTTATCCTTTGTCTTTAAGTGATACACTGTACCTATTTTTTTTACCTTTTTACGAAAAACTATTTAACTCATGCTGTCCTTTCATGGGGTAGCATGAGAAACAGTACCTCCCCTCCCCCCTTTATTGTTAGCCTCTTAATTTTTAAGCAGCCATTTTTCTAAAACTTGAAATGGGAGAATTTACCTCCAAATGAGACTGTGGTAAAGAAGTTTGTAGAAGTCCTACTTATTGTATCTGTGAATGTGGGTGGGCAGCCAGCTCTTTCTTTGGAGGAGCACAATTCAAATTTTCCAGGAAGGAGAATAGAAAACTACTGCAACTGGCACCTGTCATTCATGCATGACAGGAAGGAGTTTGAAGTCCAAGCAATAATCTTACTCTTGCAGATTTTCTAGTGACAGACAAACCTTTTCCCTCAGTTTATTCATCAGTTAAATGCAATAATACTGAAGCTGTGTTGGAAACTTTTTTCCCAAAGAAAATTTTTCTGTGTCAAGACAATTAGAGTTCTTACAACATTTTTCATGAAAAAAGAATAGTTTGTATAATGATTGCCATGTTACCATTTACTTAAAAATACACCTCATTTACATTCTGTGATATACCACCATATCAGACCAACGATGATGCAAAGACATTCTACTTTGAATAGTTCAATGCATTGAACACCTTCCGTCGCCAGTTGAGAACTTATCCCTAGCCCTCTTCCTCTCATTTGAACTGAGGACCTATTCTAAACATTCAATATAAAACATTTCTTTGACTTTGACAAATCATAGTATTCTGACCAAATATTTTATAAAAGATGCCTTGCTAGTGCTAATAATACCTGTCGTCTTAGGAGAGTTGTGCACTAAAAGCTGAATGACCAGTCTCATGAGTTCTGGACTCACCACGGGTTTAGTCCGTATGCAGCAGACCACTAACTGTATGGAAAGAGAGGTCCATCGCTTGCATGGCGCTTTTCATCAGCAGCAGATTTGGGGATATGCAGTAGGAAAGGGTATTAAAATAATTTGGGACAGGCTGGATGTAAGTTGCTGTCTTTTTCATAGTATCACATTAGAAAATACAGATCCCTCATCCCCTAATCAGTCAGAAACTTGGTAACAGTGAAGGACATTTGGAACCAGTTTGATAGTTCTCTCTTGCTCCCATCTCAGGGAGCAAGATGGGATGTCCATCTATTTGATATCCAGATAACTAAGCTTTAATTTCAGAAACGGTGAACTTCTCACTGGCTAAGATCTTGTGTATTCAGGGAAGGCTTGTTCAGAATTCACTAAAGTGTAAATTTGTTAGTTCCATCCAAAGAAGCCCCGTGAGCCCATTCTTATTTGACTTAGTTTATACTGCTTAGTAAGGGGTTTCAAAAAACCATTAAAAGCCACTCTCAAGCAAGAATAAGAGTGTCAACACTGTCATGCATCTAAGAAAACTTTCTCTTTCAGGCAAAGTCTTGTGACACAAGAAATTTGGCTCTCAACAGAGGAAAAACTTCCAGATTTTGACACAATCCTTCCCATTATTTCTCCAATCCAAATGGCTTTAGTTCAGCCTTGCTAGAAAGCCAAAACTGATCTCTGCTCAAGAACCATGACTAAATGTCATTTAGTTTGAACCTGTATGAAAAGCAGTGTTGGATGGTCATCATAAACACAAGGTTGTGACCTCTGAGCTCTGCCACTGCTCTTCATGTGCCTTGTGTAAAGCTTTGTTTATTTTCCCTATCTTCCAGTGATGTTGATGATTCAGGTCCTTATGCTGAAGCTGTTGCTTATGATATTTAGTGCTATAAGGCACTATCTAAAACAATTAAAAAAAAAAAAAAATCCCTATGTAAATCTAGGAATCACTCTTTAGCACTAAGAATAGTTCTCTGTATCCTAGACTGTAGTAGGTCTGACTCTTTTCAATGGGATTTTTTTCTTCATTGACTTCACCAACTGAAATTAGCTTTGGATCATGCACTTTGTATGGTATCTAATGTTCCTACAATCAAGCTTTTAATCAGTTAGCGCTTGTAAAAAATCTCGCGTGTCTGCAGAATGCTGTAGAAATGGTAAACTGCAGCAGAGTATGGAAATAAGTATTGTGAGCACGGACAGCATCTGAGGCAAGAACTTTTTGGCAACCATAGCTAGCTCCAGTAAAATGGGTCCTGTTCAGAATACAATAACTCTCTAACAATTCATTGTTGAATCCCTCGTTTCCTTTGTAGACCTAATTTTTGCTTAAATTAATTTTTTAAGCTGATGTGTATATGCTGTGATTCCATCACATGTTCTTATTAAATCTACAATGCTGCATTTTTTATCACTTCTGCTAGTCGATTTTTCTGCAATTTTAAGCAAAATAACACAATTCCAAAAATACTTGAAAGCTGATGAATGACTCATACAGTAGTTCATTGAACACCATAAAATATTCGGTGACTCAGAGTCCTAGCACAAACCAAAGGTCCAAAAAAGACTCTATTGTTCACAATACAGAGGTACAAAATCTGAAGACTTCTAAATCAGGCATTAGAAGCTATTCCTGCTTTTGTGGTTGTCACTTGTCAAAATTCCAGCTAATCCCTGTGTGGATTTTTAAAACAGTGTAATGGAACCTAATAATTTTATAATGAGAAACAATGTGTTTGTTAGATTAATTTCAATTTGTAATGTTGATAAGTTTCATGCAAGAGTGTAATGATCTGGAGTGGAGGAATATATGACACTGGAACACTGGAAACAGTTTTCAAAGCATAAAGCAGCTGTGTTACATAGTTCTTCTACTTAGAATTACAATAGCAGTGTAGCTCACTTTCTGAATGATTCAGCTTTCATGTTTTGAACACCAAAAGCTTTTATTCTCTAGGGCAAACTGATCCCTGCATAGTCCAACAATCATGTCTCTGGTTGAGTGGATTAAGTAGGAAATTACTTAGAATACCCTGATCAAGAACTAAGAATATTTGAGGAACGAAGTTTGCTCGGGCTTATTTCCCATCTGAAAATGGCACTTTTCTATGGATTATTCACACTAATGTCAGTTACATGTATGGGTATCTTTTTTAAATATCATTATTCCTGATCTGCTTTTAATCTAATATCACTTTGCACTAAGATACATCTATTGATGTGACTAGACCAACATCCATGTAATGATGCCTTAAAGGAAAGAAGAACCAGTCTGTTATCTTCAAAAATTGTATATTTACTTTTAAACACAATAGCCTTTGGAGGTGTGGCCATTCATACCTGCAGCTTTGATGGATAATGTCCTTTCTGAAATAACATTATCACACTGCTTAGTAAGTTCAGAGACAATTCAGCTGGTGTTTAGGTGGTGATAACATTTGGTTTGGGCTGAGGTTTTGATAATGAAACAAAAAGGGTATTGAGAATCATGTGGCTGTTTGTTCTGCCTTGGAAGTACCTTTGGAGAAGAACAGGTGCATCAAAGTACCTTTTTAAGAGGACTGAGCATAACTGGGATTTGAGGATTTCATTGGAGGACTGAGTTTCTGTTTAAATGTAGTCTCTGGAGCAGATAGAAAATGGTAGATATGAGACTAAGTAGGTATCACAGGAAACAGTAGAACTATAATACTGTATTACTGCACCCAGTAGAGTTAGAAATGTCAGTCTAATAGAGCAGGCTTATTTCTTATGTGTAGATTTTTAAAATAAAAAATCAGCAGCCTTGTGCAGATGACTTTTAAATGAATCCATAAGCATTGATACATTCCCTGCCAAGGCGCGATATCATTGATCACAACTGGGGCTCATTGTTATTAAGGTTTCAACAACATTTGTATTAACAAGTCACCTTTGTATCATAAAAAGGCAGAGGGTTGATAGGCATTAAGAAAACAGCTGCATCATAGTGAGCAGCCAAGAGCACAATGGGTGTCAATAGGAGGTAAAACTACTCCCGCTGAGACAAGTGAAGAAGAAAAATGAAACAGGAGGATTTGTTCCAGCAGCCCTGTCTAATTGTTTATTCCCTTCTCATTCCATCCTAGTCACTTAAGGGCTACGGCTTCTGTCACGTAAAAGAAAAAAAAAAAAAACAAAGCTTGGGGTGCTTGGGGTTTCTCTCACTGTAAATGAGTGGAATTTGGGTGCTGGGAAGCTGTGGGCAGGGTGATGGTGTGTTACCTTTTCCTGATTAGCTACAAGGCATTTACTTTAGATAAGTGCTGTGTGAACATATGACCTCATAAGTGGCCCCAACCAACACTAATAGTCTACTTTAGAGAGGAGATTAGGTTCCACTAATGGTGTCACAGTGTGAAATAAAATGCAACGTATTAACTGGGCGAGAGGGAGCAGGAGGTGGGAGAGAACTGAGGGGGAAAAAAAACTTGGAATGGAAAAGGGCAGCTTAAAGGTACAAAAGAACCCAGTGATAGCATAGGATATCTGTAACTCCCAGATATAATCAGATTTTGCAGGCTTCTTGTATGGAAGTAGACAATTTAAAACAGTGTGAGTACTGACCTTCCTTCACTGGAGGGGTTGCAACTGGCACCCAAAAGCTTGGCTGTCTGGGGTGTGCTTGGCCAGTGCAGAAAAACCAATGCACGCCTCTGTTGTAGCTGAGCTCCAGTGAGTGGCGCAGAACTTGCCTACAGCAGCAGGTCTCTGACAGCTCTGCGTTGCCCCAGTGTACCTCTCAGGGCTGTGGGGCAGCAGTGCCTTACTGGATTCATTATATTGGTTCTATTAGCTTCTAATAGCAGAAAACTAAAACATTTTTACTGGGAAGTTTCATTCAAATCCAAGCTGACTTGGGCCTTCTCCCTCAGAGGCATCTGTCTCTCCTTCATGGTTATATGACAAGCTGTAAAAAATACAAATTTTTTCATCAGTGGTAGCACTGAAGCTACTGTGCTTCCTGGGAAGAACAAATCAGGCATTTCCCATAATCTGCAGTAGGATCTCTTATAACTATGAGGTACGTTTCATAAATAGAGCAACCAAAAGAGTTGAAGTCAAAAGCTTGCTATCAGGTGAAATAGACCTGATAAATTATATTATCACTGTTATCCACTTAAGCTGGAAGAACTGGAGCAACTTTTAACAAATTGGTCAACAATGTTTTGTTCAAATATTCTTTCTTGGTTCTAAAATGAGTAAAATCTGGCAGCAGAATTTCTGCTCTAGTTTATAGGATTTCTAAATTTTTGGAGCTCACCACATTTGTGCTGACCACATTTCCTAGTGGGATGGGGTTAGATGGTTGGCTCATGCATGTGAAAAATATTTTGGCCCTTGTCATTTCTCAGATTTTGCCATACTTATCGAATGGGGTCTAGTAAATGAACACATTGAAAAAACACTGCTCTGATACCTATTCATGTATAGGGATCTATGCTCACTTTCAAGTCTGTGATACTCCCATTAGAATCCACTTTGCATGCTAGGAATCAGGCAACAAACTATACATTGCATATTCTATGTGCCAGCTGTCTTAACCTTACATGCAAAACCAGTAAGTAAATACTTGAATTAGAATCTGATTTATTAAAAAGAAACCTTGAAACATTGTAAGGAATTTTTCAACTTATGAAATGTATATGTAGTTTTGCAGTCTAAGCACAATTTAAAGTCCAGAAAAAGTTTAATAGGCCAGCATGAGAGAATCTTTTTCTGAAGGCTGTCTGCTGATTTTACTGTTGTTTACAAACTGAAAGCATGTGATTAACAACACTCTGGCTTTGAATAATAGGGCACTGGACTTCTCACTATCATCTGCTCTTGAAGCACTGAGGTGTAATGGTGCAGTGTTGCTGCTGATTGGGGGAGAGATCCAAGAGTGATCTGCCCCTTCAGCAACTTGTGTTTTTGGGGCGGTGAAAAGTATAGGTGGTGGACTAAAGCACAGATGCTGATTTCTGTTCCCTTCTCCCACATATATATAGATATATGTATATAGATATATCTATATACACATGTATATAGACATATGTATGAAACTGTAAAGTGACAATCACATAACAGATTTTTTTGAAAGAGCACATTAAGAGCACTGACTAATTTCAGGGTTGGGTCTGAGACAGAGCAGATGACCTAAATGCATCCCATGCCCACGTGCATCTGATGAAAACATTCATCTCTTCAGAAAGATGAATAGTTGAATCTTTGGTTGTTCTTGGCATAGTGGCAAGATGAAATTGGAATATACCCTCTTTGGAGATGATACGAGTCAGTCAGACTCCTTAGCCCAGAGGATTCATTTTTGTCTGCACAAAAAGTCGTAAAGTCAATTGAAGTTATCAAACTATTTTCATTAGAAAAATGCCTACTTCTGCAGGATGATGCACCCCTTCATTTCCACCTCAGTTAAAGAGTCTGTGGTTTTCTGTAGCCAATACTATTGAGAAGTTAGGTGTATTTAACGGTATACTTAATTGCTGCTAATGGAATACAGGACAGTTTCACATGCCTACAACAGCTGCCATCTTGGCTGATCTGTGTGCTTTAATGTATCTCATACCTAGGCTTGGTAGGATTCATGGAGCTGGCATCCATAGGCTCAAATTCCCTGAGGAGCACATGTTGGTGTCTGCACTCAGAGGGCAGAAATGAATGCAGGGCTTCAGTTTCTTTTGTCCTGTCACATGATTCATAAGGTGTGAGTAAGAAGGAGAATGATCCGAGCTTGGTGATGCGAACTCTGTTGGGGGGCAGGGAGCTTTGGATTTGCATGGTCTAGTCCTGCTACCTAGGCACTTTATCCACTGACTCTCGGGGGGGGGGAAGCAGAATTGGATCCTGCAGCCCAACCAGTTTGGGTCCTGCAGCAGAACCAGAACTAGAATCCAGAGAGCACTCTGCAGGGTGGCACCTCTGCCCACCTAGCTCTTGCTGTCTGGTAGCCAGCCTTCCTCCAAGGAACACTGAATCATAGAATCATAGAATCATTAAGGTTGGAAAAGAACTCCAAGATCATCGAGTCCAACCGTCGACCCAACACCACCATGTCCACTAAACCGTGTCCCTAAGCGCCTCATCTACACGTCTTTTAAATACCTCCAGGGATGGGGACTCAACCACTTCCCTGGGCAGCCTGTTCCAATGTTTAACCGCTCTTTCAGTAAAGAAATTTTTCCTCGTGTCCAGTCTAAACCTCCCCTGGCACAACTTGAGGCTGTTTCCTCTCGTCCTATTGCTTGTTACTTGGGAGAAGAGACCAACACCCACCTCACTACAACCTCCTTTCAGGGAGTTGTAGAGACCGATGAGGTCTCCCCTCAGCCTCCTTTTCTCCAGGCCAAACAACCCCAGTTCCCTCAGCCGCTCCTCATAAGACTTGTTCTCCAGACCCCTCACCAGCCTCGTTGCCCTTCTCTGGACACGCTCCAGCACCTCGACGTCCTTCTTGTAGTGAGGGGCCCAAAACTGAACACAGTATTCAAGGTGCAGCCTCACCAGTGCTGAGTACAGGGGCACGATCACTGAACACCCTTAGGCCGAGGTAGGGAAAGATCAGATTTTGCCACTTCATGGGTAAATGCTCCAGCTACTGGACTGCGGTATAAAACAGAGTCAGGAGCACAATGTACTCTGGCAGCTGTCATTGCAGAAGTTATATTCCACTCTAATCATAATGTTGAGTTTGTGAGAGAGAGAGGGGCTTTCAGACATGTCTTGTCTTCAGCATGTCCCCAAGTGGTTTGGTGGCCCGTTAGCTTAGGGCAGTTAGTGCACTGTGTTCAAAGCACTGAAGTGTGGCGTAGCAGTCAGGCTCTTAGGGCAGTTTTGGAAGGCATCTGCAACTCAGCACTATTTTCTCCTCATAGGTTTTTTTATGGTGGTTCTGGATGCTTTTATAGGAAAGGATGCTTCTCAAAGTTCTCTGCTAACTTCAATAGAGATGTATTGCAGTCTGAAGGCAATGAATATGGTTGTCTCCACAGGTACTGTACCAGTGTTCGTGTACCAGCTTTTTTAACAAGGTAGCAGTGCATAGCTAGAGCAGAGACTGGGGCTAGGGGTCCCAGCTCACCGATTTGCTGTGTGACCTTGAGCAGCACATTTAAACTCTGTGGTTCACTGCCACCTTTGCTAAATTGAGATGATGTTCCACAGTTCCTGTACAAAATCCAATTTCATATGAGACAAATCAACTCATATTTTATGGTATGAAATACAGCATAGACAGCACATTTTCCACAAAATCTTCAGTCTCAGGAGGACATTGCAAGAGCAGTGTGTGGAATCCCACAGTTACTCCTACTGCTATAGACTTTTGTCACTTTTGCCTTTCTTTGGGGGACTGGAAAACTCAGTCTCGCTATAGTTAAAATACTGATGTAATTGTCTTCTAATTTTCTTCTCGGCAATGCTATTAAACAAATAAATAAATGAGAAGCAAGAGATCTGCTGTTCTGACTTCTGTGCCAGATGAAGACAGAAGGCTCTCTACATACAATTTGTAAGCTTCACGTATTTCCATGATTGTACCCAAATTTCATGAAGCAACAGGATTAGAGCATCATTCCTGCAGGACACACCACCATTCCTTATTCAAACTCCATTCAATGTATCTGCTGCAGGTTAAGAACTGATCACTGCTCCCAAGACTATTTGAAACACTCTGGCCACTGACCTCAGTTGTTAGCACCCTCGTTTTCCAATATGCCACAGATTTGTACTTACACTCTCTCTGGGAGCTGTTGAAGCTGCAGGAGTCTGGACGTGACATTGGCTCTGATCCTGGTGCCCTCACACATGACCCCAATCAGCTTCGCTACAATTCTCATGATACCCACAGGGTTTCCAGATGGAAAGAGAAAAATAAATGTTATCAGCACAATCCAAATGGAAAAGGGTGGTTTTTTTTTTCCACAGATAGTCTCTACTTTGATGCTGATACAGAGGAGTTATTAATTCATCTTTTTGTATCAGAATAGTTTCATTTATTAGAGCAAGGGAAATAACAGGCTTACTTTGATTGTCAGATTTCTTTTTTCCTTTTTAAATGGGAAATAATGCTAAAAGGAATTATCCTTCATTTTTAGTGCAACTTGTACTCCTCATCAAAACTCGCAGTCTATGATATGGAAGGAATTGGTCATTAAATCTATAGCTAACCTGTGCCTAATAGTGAATATTAGTTTCAACTAAGCTAACATGACAGTTGTATTTATTACTTGACTTGTGACTTGGACTCACTTCTAATGAGCAATATTTTCTCTCTAAAACAGCTAGATGAGGCTATAGAGGCAGCTTTTAATAACATAGGAAAGGACATTTCATAGCATTTTTAACTATTTCACAACATATTTTTAGGTACTTTGAAAATAAAACCCTCTGCAGAAATCAGTCAGACATATTCTGCATTTGCATTAGTACTCATGAGTTCTCACTCTGCCTTCAGGGTGTAGACGTGCCTGGACTTATCCTGTAATCTGCCATGACTAAGAGAAAGTTTTTGAATAAATCTATAAAAAATAACATCTTTGGTTTCTCATGAAATGTAACAGTAACTTTTAGAGCTCTTAGAGCTTTTGAGGAATTTTGATTTCCATTTTTTTCCATCTTTAGAGGCAGAAGAGAACAAAAGGAAAACATAATTAAATTTATTCCCTATAATCCAATTTTTCTGTCTCTTTCGATGAGGAAATATTTATCATTGTAATTCTAATAAAATATGCTTTTAAAATAGGTATTTGAAATAACCTGAAATAATATCCTGTGAGGTGTCTAGATATTGCTCACCTGCAATCACTAGCTTTTCCAATGTCTTCATCTCATGAAAACTTTTAATAAAGTAATTTGTGCAGATTGAAAAGTGATTTTTCCCTGTCTCTTTCCCCTCATGGAACACCTAACTTTTGTGGTATCTTATTGAAAGATGAACACTGCTTTATGTCAAACAGGTTGGGGAAAATAAAACCAATATAGCTTCACGTTGTTGTGAGAAATGAGTGAACAGAGTTGAACTTCACACCTTCACTCTGCAAAAATGTTTCTTTATGTCATGATAGACTGGAAAATTTGGATACTGATATGTTGCACTGGTAGCCTCTACATTGACGTACACCTGCCTGGTCATTAGCAGGATAGTTTTCTTATCAGCACAGGTCCCATCCCTGATGTGATGGGACTCGTTCGAGGGCTTGATCAGAATGACTTTTCTCCACACCAATTCAATCTTTGCCTTGTCTGCTAGGATTACCAAGAATGTCTCGAATTAGTAAAAACTGCGATAAATTGTTAATCTAATTAACTACAATTTTTAATCAGCTGAGCTAACATCAAACATGTTTTGTAAATATACTAACAGCACCTTCAGAACAAATTTGTTTTATAGATATTAATTAAAATAAATATTTATTCTGTCATTGCACAAATAGTGGCTGGCTGAGCATAGTATAACTGTATTAATCATCTCAAAACCATGATGTAACTAATTAATCAGCTCAAAAAGTAAAGCTGCTTTGGCTTCCCTATATATTATGTAGTAGCAATCTCACTGACATCTTTCCAGACATTCTCTTCCCTCCTTACTGTCTTAGTAAATGTTGTGGACACAATGAGAGAGTGTCTGTCTCTTCAGGATACTGACGAGAGCAGATACAGGTGAAGATTTTCTTTGATTCGCTGCTTTCAAAGTTCTATTAGAGATAGCAATTATCGGAGGTGTTAAAGGAGCAGAGCTCCTTGATGGTCACTCAGTTTGTTGTGTTCAATCTTGGTAGGATAAACAAATAAACAAGTAAGGTGGGCAGCAATTGAAAAAAAGCAGCTGTATGTCTTCCTTGGCACAACCCAGGATCTTCAGTTGCAAGTATGCATTCACTGGTACTAAGGCAACGGCTTCTTGTTATATACGTCTATTTGTGTCAGATCTTGAAGTTTTGGCCTGTTGCTTCATTAAAATAATCTATGCGAAGGAATCTTTCTTGATTATATGAATTTTCAGTTCAGTTTACAGTTGTAACTATGCTATACTGAGTCAAAGCTGTATGCCAGCTAGACAGTTTACTGAGTAAATATTTAGTGCCTGAGTTCACACATAGCTGTGCACATGTGTAATTCATACATACAAGTCCTTCTGTTAAATAAAACTAAGGTTTAAAAGTTTTCAGAATCAGGGCCTGAAATGAACATTTCTGCTCTGCTCCTACTCTTCCCAGCCCCGAACCAGTGATTCATGAAATAAATAATGTGCTGAACTATAGAAAACTATCATCATCGCCTCACTTTTTATTTAATAACAACCAGGTATTTTTACTGCCAGATACATGCTGAGATTTTGATGACATTTATATGACATACAACGGCCAGTAAGATTAATCACAGATCTGTATTCTTTAAAGATACCCATGAGGATAGACTTCTGCGCCTGCTTTCGATGTAAAGATGGCTTTCCCAACTGCAACTCGCCTCACTGCATGTTCTTGCAAACCTTTCACTTTTAACATATCTGCTTAATAAAAATGCTTTTACTGACAGTGAAAAATTGAACCTATCAATGTGTTACCAGCCCACATTTCCATTGCTACCATCTAGCCTTCAGAGAGCCACTACACTCAGTGAGAGGCAATGATGCTATTACAGCCTGACAAGGGCATATGGAGATACTTGGGCATAGATTGCACAAATTCTCTTATAATTTTATTTTTTAGAATGGGCCTTGCAGTAGAGATAAGTAGAAAGTGCTGGCTAACAGGGCATAGCAGGGATCAGCCTGAGCGCTCAGAAACTGAGTGACCCAAAGATAAATGTGTGTGTTCCCATTAAGGATAAAAGAAGCAACAAGTAAATCCACCACCAAAACCAAAGAGATTACAGTTCAGGTGGTGTTTCTAAAAGACGAAGAAAAGTAAATCAGTCTTACCCTCAGATGTGGCAACTTTTAATAGCTCTGCCAGGGATGTCAGCAGTGCTACCATCTGGCTGCATTATAGTTACGTGGTTCATTTCAAACACTGCAAGCTATGTACTGTCCTAGCAAAAAACCCCAACAATCGCAATGGTAAAAGTCCTAAGTCCTAAGGAATGGACAAATAATTTTCTGCACGGTATCTTGCTTAAGTGGGAGCTGTCTGGTCACTCCTGCAGAAAGAAACAGTGCTCTTACAAGCACGCTTTTGCACACTTTTACAAGGAAGCACCCCAGGCTCCTTCATGCCTATTCAGTAGAGATGAGCTTGAGTGTATTAAGGTCTCACTAAAGATACTTGCATGGAATGCTAGATGGAAACACTGGATATAGTCCCTAGACGTCAGCAGAAGCCACAGTAAGACAAAGGTATCTTCTTGTCCTACTTCCTGAAAGAGGGTATTACTTTATTGCAGTCTAAATCTCAAGCATTCAATTTTGGGAAATATTTTGGAGGAATGATGCTTTTGTTTCAGTGCAGAATGGGATGGGGAGTAGGGAAATCAGAACAGTGTTAAGTCACGAGGACCCTACCACTGATAGTCATCCTCTGAGCTGCCACTGGTTTGAGTACATGCTTGGCATACAGAAGATGCAAATTCAGAATTGAGCAATACAGGGAACTGCAGTTGGATCTCCAAATCCCCGAACAGTTTTTTAAATCGTCAGAGTCTTGGCTGTTGCAGTGTGAGCCTGACTCTCATTGTGCCCCAGGAATCAGAATTTCCATCCTTGGCCAGCAGCAGCTTACAGCCCTGGCTTCACTGCACAGACCAGGTGCATGGGGGTTGGTACCCGTCCTCTGCACAGGCCCATCCACATGCTCCAGGATTCAAAAGCTTCATGGCCTGGAGCACCTGGTCCCAGCACAAAGTAACCTCTGTAATAGTACAGGGAAACTTTGTGTCCTACTCTCACTGCATAGCCTAAATTATTATCTAGCACACAGTAAGTTATAATATAGCAGTGATATATTCAGAGCTGGCTTGATCTTTTGAAGTGCAAATTAACAGTCAAGTAATAATTAGGTGCACTTGACCCTGCGTGAGAATAGCCAAATGTTGAGTCTGTTTTTCCAAAGCTGAAGATCTGCTGTGTACATTACAGTACTGTTTAATAGTGCACACACAATAGTCATATAGCTTAGCCAGGCACCAGTGCTGAGTCAAGTGTGCGCTATAAGGCCTCGCTTCCTTTCTCATGGCTCTCTTGCCTTTGAAGTTAAGCTGCAGCAGGCTCAGCTGTGCTCAGCAGGAGGGCCAAAGGTTTGAATATTCAGATTTCATCTCCGTTTATAGAGCGGGCTTTTGAGATGTAGGAATTCTGTTACATTGTCTAGTGTCTGGGGGAAGGGTTGCTGAGGTTGTTAATGGGTCCCGAGGAGCTTCAGCCATTACGCTAACCACTGTAGGCCCCTTCTGCTCATGCCAGACATCAATGGCCACATAGACCTGGATGAATAATACCAGGTACTTTTAACAGACCTTTTTCATTGCGTCTCTGATTTTACTTCTGGTTGTTTCATAGTGGCTGCATGCTGCAGCAGGCAATATTTAGTCTATTCAATTTAATTAGTGTTGGTTTAAAGTTGATTTTGGTGCACTATGGCTTCCTGCAGTAGCTGACTCACACGCACATGAAGTCTCCTTGGTTTCCATAAGGAAAAAAGTATGAAACTTGATAATATGACATGAAAACCATGGATTTTCTAAGCCCCATATGCTTCATAACTGCATGCAATACTCTCATGTAGACATGCATGTAATAGCCCAATTAATGAGTGCCCAGGAAGGGAAAGCAGAGGAGTATCTGCCTGCCCTGCCTTTTCATTCCAGCTCCAGACAGGCAGAAAAGTACTATTATATTTCTACCAAATTACTTCGGAAGAATGCGTTTAAGTCTCACAAAGCAGAAGTCTGGAAACTCTCCTGTAATCCAGAAGGCTGCTGCAAAACTCCACGAGATGTGCAACAGTAGGTAGGACTAGGATTGAGGCTGCTGCTTCTGATAGAAGTGTTGTGTAGCTGTATTACAACAAAGTATGCTGTGATAAAGGAATGCATCCCTGTCCTGTTTGTTTCATGAAGGGCTCCTTTTTCTGATTACAGAAAAAATAGCAGCTTTCAAGCAGTATGTGACAGTTAGTACAGAGCTATGTGCACAGCCAGGGAAGAGGCAGGCTTGCCAAGCAGTTTGTTGCCTGTCAACAGAGAATGGCACTTGCTAGAGTGTAGCTGGGGTGGACCTGCGACTGACTCCTTTCTGCCTCTGGCCCCTATCACAAGCCATAGTCCTCTCCACAGTTACTCCTGCCCTTTTTCTTCTCTTGTGGGCAGTTGTTTCCCATTCTTTAACAATAAATGAGTGAGTAGGAACAGAAATATTGAACTGGATGAGCTGTTTTAGCACTGGATAATTCTAGGGTCTGTGCAGCATAATTAAGGGTCAACGTGCTCCTTGTTACTTAAGGTCACTCTGTGTATTTGAAGTTGCACCTTAGACTTCCCTTGCTCAGGAGGAAGTGAAATGTTACAAATGGGTGAACTGACCTGTTCTACCTCTTCCTACACCTCTGGAAACCCACTTTTTTTCTGTACGTTGTGGGCACTACCCATTAGGAAATGCTGCACAGGGCTGCATACAGTTACAGTGCTATACAGAACCATTGAATATATTTGCATAGGGTGTATGCTAGTCTCTGTGCCTTTTCATTGCCTGTTTTATTCTATACAAAATAATTAAACAGCCTAATGGAGAAGCCACAAGGCAGGTGTCATTTACTGAACATTACAGTAATGTAACTTCAGTGTTTGGCAGAGGAGGCTCATATTGAACCAAGTGTGAATCAAGCACCTGCTATTAAAAGTAACATATTAAAGCAGAATTCCATCAATTTGCTGTTTGGTTTTTTTAATATTCATAAAAATACATTTCTTGAGGCAGCGGGGATAGCAATGAAAGGAAGGACAACTAGCATCCGCATCTTCTCCATGTGATTAGAGTATTTGCATCAAATACTTTATTATGAAGGCTGGAGAACAAGAAAAGCACATTCAGCGTCATATGTTGTGGCACAATCCCTCTCTGGTGGAGCAAACAATGGGACCATTATACAAGCTGACATATTTTTTGTTTCTAATATATTCTGCTTCTTTGTGTCTGTGTGTGCTTAAATAGCAGGCACAGATGTACTGTTTCCAAAGGTCTTTGACTTGTCATGAGAATACTGTCTTTACCAGTAAAATAAATTGATTACTAGTGACAATGTTAACTATTATACAAAGAACACAGCTCTGGTGGGCTTTGTTAGATTTTAAAGAAAAGGTGATTATTTCTTCCTTATGACAGTTTGAAAGGTTTGCCATGTGGATATGGAAAGATTTTACTCATGAATATGCAGAGGTATGGCAACAGGCTGGGTAGCCAGCTCTTCAAATTGACCGTTGGCTGTGATTGAGTTAGGAGAAGAAAAAAAACATGAGGCAAACACAAAATGTACAAAATCAGCATGGGAGGTGGTTGTTAAAATACTCAGTTGTGAGAATATTGTGAAATATCAGCTTTGGGGTACAATATCAGATTGATGACATAATTACAGGGAAAACAGTGCCAACTGGGATGATGCACAGTGCGTCAGGTTCGTGGTAAGGCCACCAAATTCTTTAATAATACTTACGTTTAGGGGTTATTCCTTTATGCTATACTCTTTAGCCCTCTGAGCAGTGACTTCAGGAAACTGACCTATGATACAAGGCAATATACCTTTCTTATCAAGATGTGTTGCAATTTTTCTGGGAAGCATAGTTTGCTGAAAAAACCCCAACAACCCATGCAGGTGTTGCAGCATGTTATAGGGCAGAGAAATTAATGGAAGAACAGAGTAAAAAAATAAACAGACACAAAATACCTACTTGTTATATTACAATGGCTTTTCAGATATTTTTCCTTTCGCAATGTAAAAAATCATAAAAGGCACACTTAGAGTAAAACTTTTACTAGAACCTCTACGTTTGTGCAGGTTTCTGCTCTGAAACATATTCAAAAAGTTCTCTTTCTACAGATTACATGTTAAAATAATTCGGGATCTTCTCCAATCTAATTTAAACTGCTACAAATATTTTGTGTAATGAGATTGGAAACTATCCATTTGCTCCCCTTAGAAAATGCTCTGAGTTCTCCCTTGATTGCAGTTCAGATCATGCTGCTAAACACCAATTTAGAACACAAATCAGACTCCTGTTGATCGCAGTTCAATTCACACTGCTAAATACCAGTTCTCTGATCAGCAAGATACTGCTCTACAGGCTGTGACCTGGGCCTCCCAAAGCCATGGAGGCATAATTTTTACATAGGTCGCAGTACTAAAATTAGATCCATCCTATCAAATCATAATTAAGGATACAGTTCTTACTTGATCATACAACAAACCTTCCCTTTTTTATTCAAATGTTTTTTAGTGATTCATCTAGTATTAGTGACAACTATGCATTCCTTTGGCACATGTAATCTGCCTTTCCTTTAAATCATTAACTCTTGATCAATTATCTATGACATCATTAATGCATTTAATCTTCCTCCTGGTTAGAAGACTTTTTCCTAGATTAATTCTTTCTCAGGTTACTGAACATTTTTTGATTTTCCTTACTGTTCAAAATGCTAATAGTTTTCACAATTCGTCTTCAGGTCAGGGTGAAAGAAAGAGAAAGATTCTTTCCTAAAATGTAGATCCCATGGCAACATCTTGCTGATGCAGCATCTTTTTTCTATTCTTGACTGTTAAATCCCTCCTGGTGTTGCATAGCCATGTCTACCCCATTTCACATCAGCACTCTTGGATTTGATTCCTGTCATTGCCCCAGCACCATTTTTCCCTGCCTTGTTTCCTGTACAGCACCTCCAGCCCCAGCATCTTTGTAAACCGCTAGTAGCATTCTGTGTGAGTGCTCCGCAACACCTGCTTGTGGCATACTCACTTCTGAAAATAAGTTTACCAGTGAAATTTGCCCCTGCTCCACCACAGAAATCTCTAGGAGAGAACGTGGCATGTTCCTATATTCATTCTGTAATCAATGGTGCAATATGGTATATGGCAGAAGCTGCTAGTTGTGATTGGTTTCTTCTTGCCAGAAATAGGTTGTACATGAACAAATGACCACAGACCAGATACGTTTCACTTTCACAGCCTCGTCCACCTTCTGATAAGACAGGAATCAATGAATCACAGCATCTTAGTTCTGCAGAGAGTCTCAGCATTATTTCAACAAGACACTCTCCCTAAGATAGTGTAAAATTTAATTTTTGAAAGTGTCAAGAATATACGCTCCCTGTAGACAAGTACTGGGAGGCTGTGATTCTTTGCTCCTTTTGAACCAAATTCTTAGTCTATAAAAGCTTTGTTGTGCATAGTAGATGTTCCTCAAAATTTCTGTACAGTTCCAATCTAGAAAAGCATCAAAAAATATGACTTTAATAGGGTATTTTATTTCCTATCCATGTCACGTGTAGGAATAGACGTGGAGACACACACCACCACCACCACCCCCCACAAACACTCATCACCTTTAGGAAAAGGTTTGATTATAAAATTTCTGTAAGTGGGCGGGCTTTTTAAGGCAAATGAGTTATCTATTTCTCAGACTATCTTGAATCTTCACTCTTCCCAGCCCCCACTTCCATATTGCTTTTAAAACTTCAAGTGAATACTATTGCATTTTTATGGGCCATAGAGATACCCCCATATGTTTTAGGAAGATTGGGCTTTTGTACTTCTTCCAGTTCTCTTCATCGTCGTCCTGTTCTTCTTGTACTTATCCAGCCTTCCTTAGGTGTCCCTCAGCCTGGTTCTTTTCTGATTTTCAAACTTAAAACAGATAAACTCGTTCCCATGCTCCTACCTTATTCCTAATCTGATTTCATATCTATGTCCACTCTGTCTCTGTTGACTGATGCTCTTAAAACACAGAATATGTCATAAATAACAGCATTTAAAAAGGAACAGGTATGCAGCCAAAGCAAGGAAGTAAAAAAAAAAAATCTCTGATTTTTTTTCTGCACTACTCTTCTGGTTAATAAACTTGCTTTACTCTGTATGTTTTCAAATTGCTGAGAATTTATTTATGCATGTAAAAAAATCTTCTTACTGAAATCCCGCAGATACTTGGATTGGGACAGACCCTAAACTGAGTGAAAGATGGAACATGATATTAAAGGATCATGAGACCAAGTTTGCTTTGTTATAGCAATTTCTAATCAGTCATTATGTATCATGCAGTCATATTTGTAATGAAAATATTTTCATGAAATAAGAGAAAGCATAAAATGTTCATTCAAAAGCATCTACCAGCTGCATATACTGTATTAATATAAAGACTGATATACCTAATCAGGGGTTCACATTTCAAACCAGTAGACCTAACAGCTTCTGAGATATAAGTAAATGAAAATTCATGATTCTGTATTGTGCCCAAGAGCCAACTTTACTGCTATTGCCATATAATTATTTATAGCTGAAAACTATCAAATGGAATTGCTTACCACCACCTTACTATATGTGGTAATTGATGTGAAGTGAGGCATTGCGTCCCCTGCTGACCCCAGCATACTGAAAGTCAGATGGATTATATCTAACTCAATTATGATTGATATTATCAAAATCCGCAAAGCACAACATGGTATAACAGGCTTTCTAAGTGTATCTGTTGATTGTTTCTCTGTGTGTGCATGTGTTTTCCAAGGCTGTTGCAATGGAGCTGTCTCTAGGGAAAAGAAGACCAGTATTGCTAACAATTTTGATGTGTAAATATATATACTTCTGATGGCTTAACTCACTCTCATTGCCTCATAGGGATTGCCAGAACTGGTACTAGAAATGCCTGGTTTCACTGGCTAAGAATTTTGCTGCAGTAAGAAAATTTGCCAGTATGTTTGGTGGGGTTGAAAACCAAAGTATTCTGTGATCTGCTTAGCTGTGATTATAGTAGAACAAGTATTCCTGTGTTCCAGTTCTTGATTTTGCTGCTGCTGTGCTATTCCTTCAGTCTGTCAGAGCACAGCAGTGGCTATGCTCTGTGCAACCATCTAGCCTTACATCCTGTCTCCTGCAGATGTTTGCAAAAAAAAAAGCATAAGGCTGGAACAACCAAGTGAAGCCTTCCTCATTGCATTCTTACTATTTCCAGCAATCTGGAGTTCAAGCACTGCTGTTTACATCTGCATCATTGTGTTTAATAATCCTTGATGGACATTTCTTGCCTGAATTTTCTCCAGTCGCCTTCTGAACCCACACACAATTTTAACGTCCAAATGTAGTATGGAAGTCTGTTTTGATTAAATTGGAACCATGTAAAGAAATATATATTTCTATATACCTGCTGCTTTGTAATTTCATGGGTTGCTCTCTGATTGATGTAGTATGAGAAATGGTGACTATTTATTCCTAATTCATCATTTCCATGTTAAGGCATGTTTTTATAGACTCCTCACAAATCCTCCCTCAAGCTTTCCTTTCCTGATCAAAGCAATCCAATCTATTTAATTTTTCAGAAACCATTCCAAAATGCTGCTTGTCCTTATTGTTTTTCTCTATGCTATTCTGTAATACCATGTTTGAGATGGAACACTGTGAAGTACTCACCAATCGGGGGTGCTATGTATATATGTTTTTTCCATTCCTCGCCTAAGCATTGAGTTAATGTTTACTGTCCATACTGACTCCCTCACTTTGCTAAGTGATAATAAATTATTTAGAGTCGCATACTGTGTTTCTGATTTGGGGTATTGTTTTCTCCTCCCTTCCCCCCACCTATGCAATGTTTTCTTTTCTCAGCATCTTGTCTCTTCAGCCATTCTATTGCCAAGTTGCTCAGAGATTCTTCTCCAAGTCTTGATCAGTTTAAGTTTTGACTGTCCTAGGTAGTGTTCTACCAGCAATTAAATTGTCATCAGAATATGCACTTCTCCATTTTTCCAAGTCAATTATGAATATGTTATAGCACAGGTCCCAGTAGAGAGCTCTATAGGAAGGTACATTCCCTTCATTATGAAAAATCAATTATTTAGTCATACTTTAGTGACTAACGTGTAGAATGGATGAATTCATATGCTGGAGGAGAGGTTTTACTACTTTGCCTGCCCTTTTTCTGATTTTGCTTTTAAGTTTTGTGGTGGCCTGGATGCAACATAGCTCATTCAATAAAGCTTGGGAATTCAACAAGGCATCTCACTGGCCTATTCTGTGGACTGATTTTGCAAGGAGCATCTAAAGAGTCAATTCTTGCACCATTATAAAGTTGCAACAACTGAATGTCCAATCACTGTGCAGTTGGAACAGATTGTCCTCCAGGTATTGGGCAGTTGATAGGAAGATCTACAAAAAAGTTTTTCATTATGTTATAATGGGAAGTCTAGATGACTTCATAGGAAATAATAATTATAATTCCCGGTATTGACATTTTAGAGATTTTTATTAATTTAAATAAAAGTTCTTGTTATTCTTACTAGCAATGTATACATTTACTTTCTTTACAGTTTCTGTAATGTTTCTCCTCTTTTTCTCAGCCTCTCAGGACTTTCCCAGGACTGCACAAAGCAGCCATGGGGCTGACCTAACTGATCTGTTCTTTGCATAAAGACAACATCTGAGCTACAGGAACTTAGTTTAGTAATGTTACCCTCTTCCCTGTAGGAATATACCTAGGAGATATAGGATCTATATGCATCAATACTCCAGATATTACCAACTGTCAGAGAGCTCTTTTGAGTCAAGAGCAGTCCTTAGTTATTTGTAGCTGTTATAGTATTAAAGGAAAGCTACATTTGCTCTCCCATCCTGCCAGACCAGCCATACACCAGACCTCTTGAACAGATGGGTCAATGTGAGTTCTTAGGCCCATGGAATTTCAAAAACACGGATCAGTTCAGATTAGCTATCAAAATATGCGATGACATAGAAAAAAGAGTTTATTATTTTCTCCAAAGTCGTTTTGCTCATAGAAATAAGCTAATCACACCATCCTTTAATTAGTATTTATAGTTATATGGAAAAATGAAAAAAGTTGAAGAAGGTTCACTGTAAGCAATACCTCCTCTTTTTATAGCCATCAACTTTTAGTGAACTGCAGAAATAAGCACCATTATTAGAAAATTCAATATCCGTTTCACAACAAGAAATTCACAGAGCTGTGAAGTTACTTGCTTACTGTTCATTCTTCTAGAGATGTACATTTTCCTGATACGTCTGGTACAAGAATGCCTATAATATACTACCTAAGACATGTTGATAGTATGCTTATTTTATATTCCTCTCCTCAGAAAAGCGATATACTACTAATTCTATTGCTATTGCTATTTAAATCCAAGTGGAATAGTATTTACATGGGCTGTATCCTCAATACCTTCCAAGTTCTCTTATCTTCTCTGTCAAAAGTTCTGTATTTTCCTTATACAAAACTTATGTCTTAAGGAAAGACGTCTTGCTCTTTTTTTACTGTTAAAGAATATTACCTAATCTAGGAAGTGGATGAAGTTGCACTTCCTGACTTCGGTCATTCAGAGCAAAAGAAATCTGTCTTTGAGTGAGCCAGCAAAGGCAAGATGTCTATATTGCACTTTGACTCCAAATGTCAGCTAGCAAGTAGGTAACCGGCCATGGGATTCTCAAGCACTTTAGCCCAGGTAACTTTCATGCTTCTATGGCATATGACATGGAGTGCACATGCTAGTGGCTGACCCAGTGTTTAACAGTGATTCACCACTGGAAATAGTCTTTGAAATTCATAAATTCAAGGCAAGCCTGTTTTATGGGGACTGATAATGCTGTATTAGTTGCTGGAAGTTAATGAGGTCCTGTGTTTGAGTACAACCAGATTAAAATGAAAAACGAACCACATTACATTCTGTTTCGACAATTATTATCAGTTGGTTGTAATATAAATATGCAAATTTTTCAGCTTGAACTTTAACATCCTCTGTAGAGACCATTCATCTCTTTAAAGTATTAATTTAAGTTGTAAAAGGATCCATACATCATTGCATGTCATTTTGAAAACAAATATTAATCAATTTTACACTCTGAATTGCCACTGTGCAAGTGTAATGTCCATTATTTTGGAACAAGTCAGTGGCAAGAAATTTGCATATTCATTCTTGGCTTAAGAAATCATATGATAATACAAGTACAACACAAGAAATTCAAAAGACTTAAGACCTTATCATCATCTATCCAATGGCAAAAAGCCTGCCTTTGCATTCTCAATGCATTGGTATGCAGATTAGGAATATGTTTCTCATTCCTATCAGTATAACCTTGAAAGCTAGTGACAGCTGAAGTGTAGTCATAAGTTTTCTCTTCCAACAGAAAAATAGAAAGAAAAAAGGCAACAAAATGAGTGTAAAGGATACAGAAATTTCAAGTTTTATGATAAGCTTTTTGATCGTGTATCTGACTACTTAGCTAGACTGTACTGTGTGGATATGTAGCTTGAAAATGTTATCTCTAGATTTAGCTAGAATTCTAATTGCAAGTGCAGCTTTGCTACTAAACTAAAGTTCATATTTCTGATATGACAGAGCTAAACCTGTCTTTTATTAGTTAACATTATAGGAAATACTTGAAGGTGGTTGCATGTTAAATATTGTGAAGGACACCAAGTTTTCTATCAACTGTCTCCCAGAGAAAAGAGACAGAGTTTCCACTTGGAAAGCAAGCAGTCCCAGACAAACACTGTGCTGAAAGCCTTGTCCTGCTGAAATAAAAAGGAAGCAACATCTGCAATCCAGGTTGGTTGCCTGTTTCTTCTAAGGAAACCACAGAGACTGAATTATTGTTTTACAGTCAGAATTGAAATAGGCAAAGACAGAAGATAGGGTAAGTTAAACCTTGCTAATGCTTTTCCATCATAAGTGTTGTGCTGGTTTTGTCTGGGATAGAGTTCATTTTCTTGATAGTAGCTAGCATGGGGCTCTGTTTTGGATTTGTGCTGGAAACAGTGTTGCTAACACAGGGATGTTTTCCTTACTGCTGAGCAGTGCTTACACAGAGTCGAGGCCTTTTCTGCTCCTCACCCCACCCCACCAGCGGGCAGGCTGGGGGTGCACAAGAAGCTGGGAGGGGGCACAGCCGGGACAGCTGACCCCAACTGACCCAAGGGATATTCCACACCGTATGACGTCATGCTCAGCAGATAAAGCTGGGGGAAGAGGAAGGAAGGGGGGGACGTTTGGAGTTACGGCATTTGTCTTCCCAAGTAACCGTCACATGTGATGGAGCCCTGCTTTCCTGGAGATGGCTGAACACCTGCCTGCCGATGGGAAGGAGTGAATGGATCCCTTGTTTTGCTTTGCTTGCGTGCACGGCTTTTGCTTTACCTATTAAACTGTCTTTATCTCCACCCATGAGTTTTCTCACTTTTACTCTTCCGATTCTCTCCCCCATCCCACCGGCGGGGGAGTGAGCGAGCAGCTGTGTGGGGCTTAGTTGCCGGCTAGGGTTAAACCACGACAGTCCTTTTTGGTGCCCAACGTGGGGAGATTGATTTGGAATGTGCTAGATCGAATTTAGAGCTGTTATTGCTGTTTAGCTATTAATCGGCAGGCTCCTGTGCTTGCCGTGGGGCTTGCTTGCCTTACTGTATATTAGAGTCTAGTGCTCTTTAGTAGCTGTTTTTTGCTTTCGCTGCTTGCTGTACTGCTTATCATCTTACTGTGCTGTGCCTGGGAACATTCTGATAACAGCAATGGCGGTGCGCCTGGTCTGGCAGATGGCCAGGGCATCGCTGCTGTTTCTGTGCTGCTGTACTGGACAGGCTGGAACTCCAGTGTGAACTCGGAGTTGAAGGGACTATGACCTGTGGATGAGTCCATGCAAGAGCAGGACACCACGAAGCCTCTGTGGCCGTGGATAAGCCCATGCCAGAGCAGTACATCTCAAAGCGTCTGTGGCCGTGGTTATGTCTGTGCCACAGCAGGTATACCTCTGAAGGGATTGTGGCCCAAGGATAAGTCCACACTGGAGAAGGTGCACCTTGAAGCATCAGTGGCTGTGCATGAGGTCATGCTGGAGCACTTCAAAGCCTGTGGCCATCAATAAGCCCATGACAGAGCAGGTACACCCCTGGAGGGACTGCAGCCATGGGTAAGGCCATGTTGGCACAGGTTTACTTCTGAAGGGACTGTGGCTGTGGGTAAGGCCATGCTGGAGCAGGTATATCTCTGAAGGCATTGTGGCCATGGAGAAGGCCATGCTGGAACAGGTGCACCTCAAAGCGACTGTGCCTGTGGATAAGTCTATGCTGCAGCAGATATACCCCTGAAAAGACTGTGGCTCATAGATAAGACTCCACTTGGAGCAGGTACAATCCTAAGGGACTACAGTCTGTGGATAAGTCCAAGCTGGAGCAAGGGCAAGGGGAGTAGTTCATTGCAATGTTAAACCCTATAACCTGGCCCAAAGGGACCAGGGGTGGAGATTGTAATTGATATACCTTTAAATTGTTGTAACCCATGATTTGAGTTGCATGTTACAGGAATTATTATAGCAGGAACCACTTGAACCAATGGAGGAGAAGCCTTACAAAAGAAGCAGTGGAAATGCAGCAGTGACCCGACCTGAGCTGGCTTTGGTGCCCAGTAAATCCACGGAACATACCATCTCTCCTGTCCTGAGTGACCACCATAAGAGGTGGAGTCCAAAGTCATGGGCTAAATTAACTCAATGGACATTTTGTGGACATTTCTGGACATTTTACAGCCATTTTACAGGGGTGGTCCATAGACTAAGGGAATGATGTCTGTGTATTATATCAAAGGATGGGAAGGGTGGTGGCGGGTAATGAGAATGAATTGGACAGTGTGAGACCTGAGCATGATGTAAATGGTATGAAATAAGGAGTGGAGAATGTGCTGGTTTTGTCTGGGATAGAGGATAGACTGTCGTTGTTTAACCCCGTCCGGAAACTAAGCCCCACACAGCTGCCTGCTTCCTCCCCCCTGGTGGGATGGGGGAGAGAATCGGAAGAGTAAAAGTGAGAAAACTCATGGGTGGAGATAAAGACAGTTTAATAGGTAAAGCAAAAGCCGTGCACGCAAGCAAAGCAAAACAAGGGATCCATTCACTCCTTCCCATCGGCAGGCAGGTGTTCAGCCATCTCCAGGAAAGCAGGGCTCCATCACATGTGACGGTTACTTGGGAAGACAAATGCCGTAACTCCGAATGTCCCCCGCTTGCTCCTTCTTCCCCCAGCTTTATCTGCTGAGCATGACGTCATATGGTGTGGGATATCCCTTGGGTCAGTTGGGGTCAGCTGTCCCGGCTGTGCCCCCTCCCAGCTTCTTGTGCACCCCCAGCCTGCCCGCTGGTGGGGTGGGGTGAGGAGCAGAAAAGGCCTCGACTCTGTGTAAGCACTGCTCAGCAGTAACGAAAACATCCCTGTGTTACCAACAATTTTTCCAGCACAAATCCAAAACAGAGCCCCATACTAGCTACTATGAAGAAAATGAACTCTACCCCAGCCAAAACCAGCACAGTGCATATCCTTGCTCAGCAGTGGCTGTTCTTTCTCAGGTCTGAGTCTGTAAATGAAGAAGGTGAATCCCAGCTAATGCCAATGAGAACGCTGCTTCCACTTGAGAAAAGCAAATAGCTATTCTGGTTAGAACTGGGGACTCCAAACATGCCATTTCTGAGCTCCAAGATGACAGGTGGAGAAAAGAATAGCAGTGCAGGTATCCCCCTCATAACTACCTCATCTTTGTTAATTATGCAAAACCAAGCTCTTTGACATAATTGGCCTAGCAGAGGTTATACATAAGCTCCCTCTAGTGGATTATTAAGCGAGAATTTATAAAAGCACACAGCTTTTCTCCAAACATTTTCTGTCACTCAATGTGAACATGAGAATACTATAGGCACCGTGTTGTTCCCATGTATCTATCTGTTGTTATCTCCGTCCCCCTGCTTGCTACCTCAGGAAAGTCTGCAAAACAATGCTGGCCATAAACCTACGGTTATAAAGCAAGATGACTGCAGCATTTTTTGGCTGGGCTTGCTGTTCTTCTTCACTCCTTGGCTGGGTCAGTTTGATTGCTGCTTCAGAATACTGATGTTTCTTAATCATCTCTCTTTGTTTTCTGGTTAAGTGAATGGGTGAATAATTTGCCACACATTCTCTGTCGATCCAATATATTGTGAAAGGACAGTTGAAACAATACACACGCTCTTCATTTCATAAATTTGTCATTACAGCATAATCAGATCATTTGCACTTACCCTGCTTTTGCACAGGCTAATTCTATATTCCTGAAAAAAAGTGCACTTGGTTACAGTGCTCTGTCTCTCTATTTTCCTGGGCGTTTACTTAGACCAAAACTGAAAAGGAAAGGCGCAAGACACTTGTGTTCCTTGTTTGCACAGTTCATGCAAGTCGGAGGAAAATCATAAAGAGTACACATGCAAATGGCCAGATAAAAATGCAACAGTACATCAGATACATCAACTGGATTTAGGATTATAACAGACATGTAAGCAATTAGGGTATTTGCTAGTTCAAAATACTCACATGAATGAACCCACATTATCTTCTGAAAAGCATAATAATATGTAATTGCAGTAACAATTCCTCTTCCATTATCTCCTAGACATCAACAGTGTGCACGTTCTATAATATCCTGCACAATTGATAGCAGGCAAGCTCCTCAGTAAGAGAAATACTCCCAGATGTGGTAATGTCCCAACACTGTGGCTGCTACCTAATATTAAAGAATTACAGTAGAAATGTTTCAATAACAAAGTAGAGGCATTTTCAGTTTTTATGTGGCATAGATTGCCACAGACACTGCCAAGCAGCTTTATAGAGTTCTAAATCTTCATTCAATGCCCCTTCACATCATTTGAATGAAGATTTAAACCTCAATAAAACTTTCTGAGTGCTTGTGGCCATCTTTGCTGTATACTAATCAAAGTGGGGTACAAGCAGACGAATGCACTGTAGTACACCTAATGATCAACACTATATCTAGTGACATTTTCCTTTGTAAGATGAGTTGTCTTAAAGGCTTTTTTCATGGGTGGTGCAGCAGTACACATAGAAGCAGGCATTTATATCTGGTTTTTATGCGACCCTTTAAAAGATTGCTTTGGGGTTTTTTTGGTTGGTTTTTTTTCCCCCTATGTCATGTTTATTTTCTCTATAACTGTTTTGAATTAATTTCTTATAAAGAAGATATTTGGGAGAAAATAATAAAAAAGAAGTGAAAGCTAGTATTTATAGGGAAACTTTCCACAGTATTAAGGCTCCGTTTCCTTGTTTGCTTATCAATCTCCAACTGTCATTAAGATATTACAGTGCAGTGAGTTTTGGCATTGAATTAGAAGCTTAAATGAAATCAACTTCTAGTTAAGATATTGGCTGGGAAATTCAGCACATGCTAGTGCACAAATGCACACACAAGAAATGACTGAGTGGAATTTGAAAGAAACCTCACTGTGAGAATATGCCGTTGATAGAGTATATGTTTTGTTTCAAAAATACAGCCACTCGTTCAGGAAACAGTCTGAAAAAGAAATAGCCAGTCAGTGAACTGTGGAGAGGATTTGGTGTTTGGATGCTCCTGAAGAGGAAGATGTGGGACCATTGTGTGTGTCTGAGCTTCCACAAGCTTCCACAAACGCAAAGGAAAGCACAACTTCCCTCTTGAAGATTAGACTCCCACCACAGGGTGTTTCGTTATTTTTCATTATGTTTTTCTTTACATCAAGGCTTTCTTTTAATGATTAAAGTTTGTGAAATTACTCCCCTTACGCAGTTACCTGCAAAGAGGTATCTGTCTGGATCCATATAGTTCTATACTAGGACTTTTTGTTCAGAACTGTCTCTATTATGTGCTTTTCATGGATACTTTAACAACATCATTCTTCCTATTGAAAACAAACTGAAAAGCAAAGCTTTATTGGTAGGGCTACTAAGAACATAGTGTGGCAACTACTTTCTATGAAGCATACAAATGTTTCTGTGTAATCCTTAAAAGATATAAAATAAAAAATATGAGAAGTATATCTTATTTACAGTAACTGATGCTGCCAGCAGATTTTAGAAAAGTTTGTAAAAGCAGTAGTAACAGTGTGAAAATCAAGCTCTGATTTTATTTTTCCTCATTCTTTAATGGGAATTTTAAAGAAGACCAAATGTTGAAACTGGTCAGCCCCTCTCTTCTTGGCAGTCAAGCTAGTTCTGGTTCTGTGAAAGCCAACATCTGACCTGCAAGGGGAATGCATAAGTTACCAAGGCACTCAAAAATGGGCTTCTCACAATGCCCTGGTGGAGCTGTTCCACTTTTTGTAAAACATTTCAGGTTTTACTAAACCAGATGGAGACAAACTGATTCTTTGGCCTCATTTTGTGGGAAATCGTCTCATTTCCAGTTCCTGTGCCAAGAGATGCAAAACTGGATGAGTTCTATAGAAGAGATGCCCTCTTCAGAGCATCTGGGTGGGTGCCCCCCTTGGAGAAGAAGGGGCAGCGATAGCACATCCTTCTCCTTGCTGATTTCTGGCTCAAAACATTAGCACGTTGACCTTAGGTCAAACTTGTTGTTTCAGGTTGAATTAAACTAGTTTTCAGCAAATAAATTGTTGGCCCAGGACATGTGCTTCACTCCAGTGATGGTATTCCTGGATGCTGCAGGAGGCGCCACCTTTCGAACAGCCCTCCCATCCAAGGACCCTGCCTGTCATCTGCCTGTCAGTCCTGCACAGCCGTTGGCTGTCAGTCCTGCTTCTCCTGCAGGCAAAGCGGTGGGCCAATACCTAGGGCTTGCCCCAGTAATGAACAAGAAGCCTGGGGCTGAAAGTAGAGCAAATGGGGTTCTCGGTATGATATTAGGAAGGAATTGCAGTATTCCATTGTTTGTGTTGGCTCTCATTGAAACCTAGCAAGAGAATGTCCTGCATCACCCACTGAAGTGGTATGGTTTTGAGGAAAATCCTCTTATATAATGAAAAGGTTGGTGGCAACAGTTTCGCACAGCTAATGAAAAGAGAACCAAAAAAGTATGAAATACGTTGTTTGTGATGAAACATCTTTGTACATTCTGTGTTGCAAATTTTTAGTGTGTTGCAACAAATCTCAAAAACAAAGTAATCCCCAAAAATAAATTAAAACAAGCCCAAACTCCCCCAGGCTTCTTTTAGATACAGGATCTTGAAAATAAGAGCAGATGAAGGCCTTTTTTCTCCAAAACACCATAGCCTTGTCAAAATCTGTGGAGTTATCTCAACTTTCACCAGTGGAAAACCAGGCCTGAGGGTTCTGTCTAGCGATTTGCAGCTAAAAGATGAGAGTATAACTCAGGGAAAAAAAAGTATATTTCCCTTTTGGGTTCAAAATGAGAACTGAGTTTAACATAATTTCCAAATGATTGATCCCAAGCAGTAGGTTAGGAGGGGGATGTTTTAAGCAATATCGTCCCTTCCTTTCCCTTGTATTTCTTTATAAATAACGTATTACCTATATTAAGGTAAACCGAATCTATTAGACAATTACCCAAGGGGTTTGCGAAACTGGGGTCTGCATTATAAAGCGAGTGAAGTTATGACAGCTGTGACCCCAGAGGAATCAAGGCTGAATAAAGACTGTCTCCATTGCAGACAAATGATGATAAAGTGATCCTTTTAGCCAACAGTCAATGGAACCTGACAAGGCCAAACCTCCAACTAATGAACAGCCCAACCTTTGCTACCAGGGAGATGTACTGAAAGTTTAATCTCAATAAGCATCAAAATACATTTGCCCAAACATTTTTAACAAGAGTGGCACATATCATTAAATGGCCACGAAGTTAGATGAGTGAGGAGGAAAATAGGAGGGTGGGGGTGTATGTTCTTACTGTATCACAGGTGCACAAAATTGCCTTGATAGAACAATATCTTATTTTTCTTCTAAAATTGAATTTCAGATGGTACCTACGTCACACAGACCTAATAATACAGAAAGCAATTGTCTCAATGATTCCTATTAAATCTGTGCATTTCCAGATCCTTATAGAGTAATGTCAGTTACAGAACAATGTCAGGCTGACGGACGCAGCACAGCGTTAAAGAAAAAAAATCATGCACACAATAGGCCAGCTGCACATTAATAAATATGTAATGTTTGATTAAAAATATGGATCGTATTTTTCCCCCCAATTGCTGACTACCCCTAAGGCAGAAGATGTGATCTGGCTCCCACTGATGGGTTTATTTCTTGCTTGCTTTGAAAATACAAACTAAAATGTTTTCCTGTCCCAGCTGTTTCCCATTGTTCATGTTTATCAGCTCAAAGGGTGAACGGAGGAATAAAAAATACGCTCGCATTTCAAATGTGCCAGTCAGTCAATCTATTGTTAAAAGAAGAAAGCCTAATTGTCTGTGCTGGCAAACTTCTTTTTGGTGAATGTCCAGTTTTTAAGAAAAGCTATTCAGCTGTGCCATTTGTTTAATACATGCATAAAAAAGCACATAAAATCACAAGTTTTCTGTGGGATGGGATGGGGGGGGTGGGGAAAATCACATCTATAAGCTATAGCCTTGAAACACTCTAGTGATGGCCTAAGTAATAGTCCATGGATTACTTTTTTTGGTTCTTCATTGGTCTGAATAAGTGGCTAGAAGGAATTTTCATGCAATAAGAGTTAATGATGTCCTAAAACTGAAATTGGCCTCCTTCTCTAAACCTTACACTTAACTTTGCACCTTTGAGAAGCAGTACTCCTTTCAAATTACTTCATCAATGCAGTGGTTAAAGTCTTTTCCAGTTATATTCACAGGAGTTTTGTATTTTTCTTTAAGCTACTACTATTCTTCATTTCTTCCCAATATCTAGTCCTTCAGACCCTCATCCTAACAAAAAAGGGGAATCAGGATGGGGAGAGAGCAGGAACTACTTTACTGCATAGGAGAATCTTCTGTTTATTTCCAACTCTTGTGATAATTACGTAGCTCTATCCTGTCTTTGACTTGCTCTCCAGCTTGTGCTGGCAGTGCTACTCTTCCAGCTTTCAAACCAAGCTCAGCTAATCAGAACTGACACTCATTTTACACTATGCAAATGAGCAAAAATTTAATTCACAGACTACTATATTGACCAGGACTGTATTAGTCCATCTTTCTGTGGCTAGCACTGTTTTTCTTTGAAAGCTTTTTGAGGAAAGGGTCATCTTTAGTTCCTCAGTTGTACAGCACCAAGCACAAAACTTTCTTACAGTCTGAAAAATAAAAAATAATCATCAATATAACATATGACTGTGATGCTCTGCTAGGGTCTTCCCTGTTTTGCTGGGCTTTTCTTCTTTTTGATGGGGAAAGAAACAAGTAAGTGGCATTATCATCCAGCTATCACGCCCTTGTGACACTAAGATGAGATGTCACTCACAGCAAATTGTACAGATCTTTCTTACATGAGGAGTTCAATAACTCCTCATGACATCTAAATTATCATTCCTGGTTGTCTGGGTTAACACCTCACAGAAATGAATAAGGCAATAAGGTAATTGTCCCAAGTGCTCTGCAGATCAAAGTAGCTGCTTTGGTCACCCTGAGCTCACATTTCCCTGGAAGTTTGAGAGCCAAATACTGCCTAAAATTGAAACTGGGAGTCTAGGGATGAGCTACCTCACTCAATAAGTTGAGGGCTTGGGGTTTTTCTAAGTCTGCCTTTACGAAGAGTTACTGGCATATATGAAGATATTTCATACTGGAAAGCACAATGAACTGGCTCCATAAAGAGTCAGTTCAAAGGTGATCAAGGCTAAACAGTACTTGGAATACAGTACTAAGCCAGCCTTTACTTGTTACAGACTTCAACTTTGTCCTGCATTTGGATGTTTGTGGGTCTATCTATGAACTGCCATGAATGTGTCCATGGTCCACAGCTGCACCTCATTGTTTGTTTTTAAGTATCTCTGACCTCTGTGCATACACACCAGCTGACTTGTAACAGACATATTCCTTGGTATCCCTGGCAAGTAAAGTTACACAATTTCATGGACCAACAGTGGTCTGTGGAACACAGTCTGAGAATCACATTGTTGAAATACTGCTGCTGTAATCGTTAAACCTACATGTCATGCTAAAAATCCATTGATGTGCATTTTTGAGCGCAACAGGTGATATTTCATGTCTCATTTTTTGCTATCTGTTTGCTGAGCTATAGCTTATATATGCTGAATATATAACTGACAAATCAATACAAAAACCAAGCCATCGTTTCCAAATGATCCATATTAAGTTAAGGAACTTGAATGGTTATGGGGAAAATATTAAAAATAAATACAAGACTTTAACAGCAGTAGGTAGATTTTACATTAATTTTTTTCCTGTTGTATTTTTTACAGTCTGAGCAGTACATGCAGTTATCTTCTGTTCTAGAAAGTGTCTTCACAGTCTCTCCAATGATGCTCAGCATATACGATAAAATTTGCCCCTTCCCAGCAAGTGGTGTCAGGCAGTTTTGGCTGTGTATTGGTGAGATCAAGCCCCCTCATGGCCAGCCATTTCAGAAACTTCACTGACTATTAATTTATTGACTTTGAAGAATAAAAACTATACAGATGTATTCCAGAAGGTAAAACCTTTACTAAAGATTACTAAAAATTACTAAAAGAAAATATGCAGCAGGTTGAAGGGAAGCAGTCAGGGAGAAAGGACACATGGCTGAATTTTAGCTATTTATTTGGAAGATTCTTGTCATTGCCTTAAGGACTTCTTAGGCAAAATACCAGCTGCACAGCTCCAGAAGAACGGTGCACCTTGTGACAGGAGGCGAAGGTGAAGGTCCCCCCCAGGGGGAGGTTTGGTGGCCAGAGAAGCAAACAGATATGCTGGGAAAGGGTGCGAGAGGAGCCTGCAAACCCTCTTGGGGGAACACAAGTTCTCCTTAGCTCTCCAGGAGCCCCAGTGTTGGAGCTGCTGTAAACCGATTCAGTCTCTTTCTGTTTTTAAAAATTAGGGAGAACTGTGTTCTCTTCTATAAAGCATTCAGGCTGCCACAGCTGGACAACATGCAACAGTGAAGTCTGTAGATGTTCAGGGCTATTTCTATAAACCCACTATCAATATTCTGTAGCTTCACTGTTAAATTGTATCAGACTTCTCCATTACGGATGAAGAAAAATTTTGGCTTAAATTCAGTAATTGATGAACTGCTTAGAAGGTTTCAGTTAGTAGATTATGAGCTGTTCATCATATCAAATCTACCACATTTGGGCAGATTTTGCAAATTCTCCCCCCCCCGCCCTGAAAAGAAACTGAATTAAAAGAACAGCCTACAGTGCTATGACTCTGAATGGACATTTAGGGCCTGATCCAGTGTTTGCTTACTAGGATTTCTCTGCAATGATATGGTGATGTAACGTTAGTAGAATTTCTTAAGATCTGATAAAGCACCAAGCAAGTGCTCTCCTGAAAACACTAACTCATAATTATACTGATTTACAGTAACTAAAACTCCAGATGTTGCTGGCTGGTGATGTTCCAGCAACAGAGATCCAGGACAGATCTCCACTGTCCACAGTGATTACACAGATTTGTGTAATCATTTGCCCCAGTCAGTATAGACATAAAATAAGAACAGATCAAAATGGAGCAGAGCTCTTCGCGTGTGCTCAGCCCTAGTTTCAGAGCAGTAGCAAATTGTGTCTCATGTAAGTATTAGTCAATACCATATATGTGAATATAACTTCATAAAACCAACAGAAACCTCCTATTTAGTCATCTGAAATAGCAGGTCAACAAGCATAGCAAGAGTTGGAAATTGCCACTTCTCAAGCACCATTCTGACATACCTACTCCAGGCACAAAAATAAAATGGTATGCCTAAATCACAATTCACTTAAGAATTTGCTGACCTTTCAAAACAGAGAAGAATTTGCAAAATGATTGCTTAGTAATTGTTACTATTTATTAGGTAATTGTTAGCTATTTTTAAGACTTGACTTTTCCAAAACTGATCCACAGGTTAAAGCCCAACTCCTACTAGAAGCACTCTGAAGTAAATCCCCACCTGAATAACTTCCACCTCATTTCAGCCAGACACCAATTTTTTTCCAGAAGGGGGGAAAAAAAAAATCTCTTTCAGCAGATCCTTCCCTGGTTTAAAAGAATATTTCTTCACAATACTTTTTCCTTTCATTTTTTTGTAAAAAAGGTAATTTTCTCAGTATGAAGCATTTCTGTATTCTTTGTCCTTTGGGAGACAGAATAATTGGCAAGACTTGGCAAAATTAATGATATTATTGAGCTTGTAATTGTCTAATGTCTTAGTGTCCTAGATGGAAAGTCAATACATTATGATGTCCCCCAAGCCAAATTAATATAATGGTAAATGTGGCGGTTTGAAACTGTTTGAAATGCTTGTTTGAAATCCTGCATATCCTACATCTAGTGATTCAGAAGCTAGTAGCAGAGGGTAGTTGGGTGCTTTATCTCTCAAGATAAATCTGTCTCTTCCTGGCTATTTTCTGTTTCCACTCTGTCAGACCTTGTGGCAAAAATTTCTGCTGTGACTGGTTTTCCTTCAGTGGCCCAGAGCTTTTCCAGGAATTCTGAAGGAGACAATAAAACGTAATGTATTGGTGAACAGGCCACATTTAATACACCTTTTTTAAATTATACTGAGCATTTTCTTACGTAATATCAACTTCTTTCGAAAGTAGTGCTCAGTGCAGAATGGGGTATTAGGCTGGACTGTTCAGGCATTATTTTATTGCCATTAATATTGTTATGCCCTGCATTTATTGTACTCTCCATGACAGTGTCCATGTTATCCACTGTACAATGATTTTACACAATGGAGTTTACACTCTGGAGCAAAACTTTGGACTGAACTGTAATGTACTATAAATAAAACACTGTCACATTTTTTTAAAATTTAAAATATAAAAAGTGCAGCATAGCAGGAGATTTTCAAAAGTAATTAGCACTAACGCAGCTCTCTGAAATCAAGAAATCTGTTTTCCTATGGGTCTGTGTCATTCCTGGTTTGGAAGACAAATTCATAGACTTTTATAAAATGCAGTGAATGAAGCCCATGTTGTGCTTTATATCATTTTCCTACTCCCATCAGAAAGAACAGGTTTCTTATAGGCTGTGTGGACCATCTGTTACATACAAAATGCACTTAGGGCTAAAAAAATCACTGTCTTTTCTTTGCCTCTATGGTACTTTCCTTGTAGATGCCATGCACTATTTTGTTTTACGCAATATACTGTAATATATTGCAGTAATCAGCACAATTAATTTTCTCAGAAATCATGGCCACCCACCCAAAGCAATGACTTCTGACATATTGTAATGGATGTTATGTATGGTTGGTGCCAAGAGTTGCCTAGATATGCTGATAATGAGCCATACTTTTGAAGAGTCATAATCAATCATTCTTCATTTAGAAAGTCAGATCCATCAGCTTGACATCAAAATGTCATAACCCATTGATCTCACATTGCAATCAAGGATTCTTGACTCTTATTAACAGCATTCAGCTATGCCGGTTACATCAGCAATCCTAGTTATCATTTTAGTGGTATCATTTAAAACACTGAAGTTAGTGGCTAAATCCATTCATCCTTTTCTTAATCCTTATTAATAGTTTCCATTAATTCTAACATAGCTGTTTTAAAACTTCAAACAATCTTAAATCCAATATGATCTATGTACAAAAATAAGTAAGACAAAACACCTGTGAGTCAGAAAGTGCTGAGCGGATTGGATTCCCTTCTGGGGGTCATTCTACCTCTGCTCTCATAGTTGGTGATGTCAACACAGTCTTTTAAAGAAGTTACTTCCTGCTATCTCACTGCTGCCCATCTGTTATTCCTGTATCTCCCGATGACATGTCACCAGTGGTAGTGACAATTTCTTATCCACTGCTGTCAGAAAAAGAATAGCTTAGGAGCCTGGAAACAAATTTCAAACTAAAAGTTGCTTTGAAGTTTGATCTGCTATTCAGTGAAGCACAGTGTAGAAGAAATAGTAAACATGTCAAGATAAAGGGAGGAAAAAAGGGAGTGAGAATGGTGGAGCATGAGAGAGATGAGTTGCATTTGCATACATATCCAGTGTGCCTTTTAGGCACAGATGATACTTAAGAGATGCATAGCCCTGGTGTCATTTGGGGGTTTAATCTGTGCTTTAGGATTAGGGAACATACACTGTCTTGTTGAAGTAACTGTTGAAGACTGAGGCTAATTTTTTGATTAGTGGGACGTTTTCTGTGATACAGAATTTTACAGCAAAACTGTTCCAATATATAGGAACAGTCAGGATTCCTCTCTTAATGTTAAAAGGTTTTGTTCCCATTTTCAATTTGAACCTTACAAATTTCAAATTACAATACAACTATTTAAAGTCACTCTGAGAAAAAAATGGTAACATCAAAACACTATATAGCAACGTCTGATTTTTTTCAAACACATTCTTTTTTATAAAATCAAACATCTCGATGGAAGTTTTCATGTTTGATAAGCAGTACTTTCCTAGTAGGAAAGTATCCAAATAAAAATTTTTTTACCTGGTCTAATAATTGCAAATTAACTGGGATAGGCAAACAATAGTTTGCTAAGTCCTACGAGCCCACTCTTGCCAGCCAGCTCCCTGCAAGACTCTCCCTCACAGCAACAAGTTTGTGGAATCAGGCCCTTTGTTTGGATCAATGCTCATCCCTTCAGGCAGAGCTAATTGGCTAATTCAATCACACTGGCTATTTAATTAATAAGGAAGCCCAAAATTCTTTATGAGATGAAAGAATGAAGAGCCCAGGAATGACCCTTGATAATAATAAAAGATAATTACAACCAAGAATTGCATTATTCAGACTTTGTTATTGACATGATAAGCACTGCCATATGCCGTGCAAGCTGTGATATGCACCCTAGTGATCATAGGTGTAACAAAAGATCTTAGGTATAACTGCTTGCTGTATTTCAATGCAAATGTGACTTCAAGTGAAGAACTAAACACTATATATAAAACCAGAAAAAAAGAAAACTTCACAGCAGTAATGATGGGAAAGCAGGTTGGCCTCTGTTGTTTGTGTTCAGGTAGAGCGGTAATACTTGTAAGACCAGAGATTCATTTTTCTGTGTAGAAAGACCAGGGATGTGAATTACCAGATCCAGCTCCAGGAAAAGCCCAGTCTAGCAACTCAGCTCCTGAGTGAGGGCATCCGGGTGCTGCATGGAAAAAAAACAACCACAAAATTATTATGTTAACTAGCAAAAATAGATGCTTTATGAAAAAAATGCCAGGTTTTCTTGCAGAAACAAGCGAGAAACTACTGGGAAAGGGATGGGGGACTACACTGATTTTAAGAGCAGATTCCCAAAATGTAAAAGAATGAAAATTTTCCACAGAAATGTTGGGCCTATTTTATTTACACAAGGCAAAGAAGCGTCTGCTGATCCCAGTGAAGCAATATGTAGGGGTTGCCTGAAAGACTCTGGGCGTGAAGAAAAATAACAAGACTAGGCCACCTGGGACACCACTTTCCTTACAAATCTTTAAATCGTGTGCTAGTTCTGAAAGACAACCAAGCTGTTGGGAAGTAGAGTTAGAAAATGGAGATCTGGGCTTAATTTTTTGGCTCTGCCTTCCACTCCTTGTGGACCTTGGGCAAGCTGCATGTAGCAGTGGGTCCAGTTCTTTCTCCCGTGCTTTGTTTTATCTCTTCAGACTGTACATTCCTAAGGTAGGGACCATCTCTTCATCTGCGCATAGCACAGAAAGTCCCAATCTCATCAGGGTTTTTTAGAAAAAATTAAAAGTTTTATAAAATCTTCCCCGATTCCTAAAGAGTTCCTTGAGTTTTATTGCTCATTAAAAGTCTGAATCTGAGAAGCCAGTGTATTTGATTTGTAATGAATGTAACTCTTCAGTAAGATCACAGCTGTAATGTTACAGAATCAGTCATGTAAAGAATACTCCCTGCAAGAAAACCTGCCTTCTCTTTTTTCTCTTTAACCTCAATAGAGCAGTTCTTTTGTTAATTACAGTTACTGCACACTGTGATATTGAAGTGCTCTGTTCTCAAACATATTCTTATTTATTTTAGTCCTTTTTTTCCCAGGTAATGAAATGTCAGAACCCTACTTTTTCTGGTTTTGTAGTATGTTGATCAAAGTGACCTTTGCTTTGCGGCAGACACAAATCAATATAGCGCTCTGCAGTATTTGACAGATAAAGGTGCAACATATAATAAATGGCAATCACTTACGAGGAGAGCAAGAAAATACCTGCCAACTTCAGTTCATACCAGCAATTTTCAGACAATGCCACATGTTATGTTCAAAGTAAAATTCATTTGTCCATCTAATAACAGAGATGGGGGATATTAAAGGACTCAGTTTTGTTAAAGAAATGTTTCATCTCACAGTAATAATTCAGAGTCCAGTCAGGGTCTACAGTGGTTGGTTGCAAGTAAAGTTATTACATTTTGAAGACAGGTTAGAAGAGCAATTTTCCTTGCCATAAAGGAAGGGGGGGCGGGGGGGGCAGGGGGAAGACTTTTACCCAAGAAATTAAATAGTAATTATATACACACATTCAAACGCAGTCTCTCATTCTCTTTCACACATACATAGACGCACACACAAATTGCCTTAATATCCTAAAGCAGCTCTCCAGTATAGTGTGTCACAACTGGTGGTTTGATTTTCTCATATTCTTCCAAACCTGCAGATAAGTTATATACAAATGTAACCAATTTCTATTTAAATGCTTAATTGCAAGTAGTGTCTGCAAAGTATCTGCCACAGATTTGAAGTCAAGCGGCAGCTTCAGCCCACTGTAAATGAAGTCTGTCTGTGTACAGTAAATTTCTCTTCCACTATGGCTTGTCTTACTCTCAGTAACACAAATAATAGCCTAATGTAAGAGTCTAGCCCAAAACGAAAGCGAAGCTGGATTTTACCCACTGTGATGAGTCGTGCTCTACCATATCAGAAGTGGTGGCTGAGCAGCTGCTTTTCACAGCATAAACACAGGCAGGCCAGCCCTCAAAGCAGACTCACGGCAAAGCATGAGGGAAGCTGAACTGTGTGAAATAAAAAAAAAAAAAACCACTTCCCATCATGGGAGAGTGAATGTGGGACTGGGGCTTGCCTGTAGCCTCTATAAGAGGAGCAGCAGAGACCAAGGCACCTTGTCCATGGGGTGGAGTTCTGGGTGCTTTATATGAAGGGTCTAATCCTGCCAGATGACCTCTAGTTGTGTTTCTTATTTCTTATTTCCTAAGACATAAATGTCTGTCCATGGAACGATGGAAAAAAACCTGCTGGCAGGACCTGTTAGTGAACATGCTCTGCCTTGTTTGGGCACTTAGAAAGGATCTGTGTTTTCTTCTTCTCATGGGAGGCTATTTTTATATTATGACTGAAAGGCCTTTTTATGTATTTGTTGTTCATAATGTACGTAAGCTTACGACTTGCATTTGAGTACTTCTTATTTTCACAACTACTTTTTACGAAGCTGTTGATACACTTCAGGCAAAAAAAGGCTAATTCACAACATACTTGTGGCTGTTAAGAGCCATTTGATGTGGTTCACTGAAGACACATATCTAATTTATGAAGCCAACACTTTGGTTCCAAAATGTCGATCATGTACATGCAAGTGCAGTGTGTACTTGCTAGTGCATCGTACCTTCCGTGTGCAAAATCTAAGATTGCATAGGCTATATTAACTTTTGATTATGATTGTCAGGATATGACCATTTATTAGTACAGTTCAGGGCTAATGGTCAAATTCAGTGTTGGAGCTTATGGTTGAACCTGAAATATAAAAAACAGCTGATGCTCCAAAGGCAGGATAGCCTCCACTGAGAGGATGATTCACCCACTGCAAACACAATGCCGCTTCAGCATGCTGACCAGAACACCTCATCTTGTAGCAACATGCAAAATGGAAAGTCCAGTTCTAGAGAATAAGTAAAGCACCCCAAAAAATGGTAGGAATCTTTTTGAACTGCTCCAGACTCTTTTTAATTTAGTGAACCTTTCATCACTTATCCTACTCTTTTTCAAATATTGTATTACTTTACTTATACTCGGTCTTCTGCAATCTGTTCAACATAAGACAGCTCATGCTGCACATATAATACTATACAAAAGAGAATTTATCTGTCTCTGGTTACTGCTGTGCCATTTTTATACTATTTTCTCACCCTTTCTTTATGAAAATTTAGTTTACCTTTGCTCTTTTTTTGACAAAATGTTGAAAAGAGAACAGATGTTTTGTGTCATTTGTCTGCAATAATGCCAGACATTTTCCTAAGCTGCTGAATGCATGATTAACCTTAAACTGATCCTACTTCCATGTATCATTTTTCCTATGTCCTGTTGTATTAAACTGTACCCGTCATTACCTGTGAAATATCGTGTAGCCTAGTTCATGTTAACCCATTCTGAATTTCTCACACTGTCAAGCTTCTGCAAAACAATTATTTCTCTGATCATTATACATTTTGCCACTCAGTATATTTATGGCAAACCAATCACTTCATAGTGGTCTGTAAGGAAGTATTAATAGCTTCTGACCTCTCCAGACTGGGAAATGTTGTTATATAGTTCAACAAAACTTTTTCCTCATAGAACATCCTTGTTATTTGAAATGACCTGGTAGAGAAATGATTCCATACTAAGTTATCACAGTCTGGCATGTTGTCAGGTAATTGGCAGTTATGAAAACACCACATTCATTCCCCCTAAAGTTATATGTAGTTGTTCTGCTACTGTAAAGTGTGGGTTTGGGGGAGGAGAGAGTCTCTAAACGTCATAACCTTGCTGAGGGGATTGTCACCCCAACTGGCAAATGCTCAGCTGTGAGCAACAGATTTATTACCTGACATAATTAATTGCCTAGATAGTGACATTCCCCATATTATAGACAATCGTGAATTATGAGCCCAGCTGCTAGCCTTCTCATTCACTGAAATCGGTTGATAAATATGTTTATTCGAGGTCAGCTTGGCCTCATCCATTAGAAATATTGTTTTTCTAAACATTACATTGATTTAATTTAACTCTAATCAATTTAAAATGGTTCTGACAATTAACAAAAGCTTCAAATATGACCTTAAAGTAATAGGATTCATTAGCTATGTTTAGGATTAAACTTATCCTAATAGGGCTATTTTTCTTCTGAGGGCATGTAGTAGGCCGACTGGTGGTCAGTCAAAATGAAATCAATTATTATAAATTATACAGTTTAGGTTGATTATGTCGTGCCTGCTAATTTGTATAAATAAGGACCTCAAACAATAGAAGCCATTTATTAATAACTATCTGTATCCCAACCTGTATCACACTTTATGTTACAGCTGCAGGATCATCTGTTACCCATGAAGTATTATATTCTCTACTGCTAGGCATATATGCTAATTAAACCCATAATTAATTGTAACAGTTATAGTTAAAGTCAAAATGCTGACAGCCTTTTTGGCCTATTATTCATGATAATCAACTGATTCAAAAGGCAACGTAATCAACAATTCCTGCACTAGCCAGGGGATCATAATACAACGGCAGCACCAGTGACAGCTGGCACCCACAGGTCTTTGGATACAATAGGAAACATAAACCTCTAGAACCGGAATGCTTCAGTATGAACAGTGCCTATTGTTTTTCTGAGACAAAATACAAGCGTAAGTTGTATTTAAGAACTGAATCCCTAATGCAATGGTTAACAGAAATGCACACGAGAGCCATGCTCCAGAGAGCCCACCCTGCCTTCCTGGGGTAGCGGCAGCACTGAGGGTTCGGTACCATCGTTTAGTGTCTTCTGGCTGTAACCCCTCACCAATCCCTTCTCCACCCGCAGCGGGGCTGTCTCAGATTAGGGACGAGAATTCTGGAGAGTGTTTTTGAATATCAAGAACAGATTTTATTTGCTCTGTTCTCATTGAACATGCGTCTGCTGAACAGTGAACAGTGCCCAAAAGGCATGTACCCTCTCTGGGTACGTTATCCACAGAAAGAGGGGAACATTAGACTGTGCAGGGGACCTCACATTTCCTACATACATCTGGCTGTATATCAGCCACTGAACCTGTGGGAAATTCCTTTTATTTTGTTCCCAGACACAGTGGCGGATTCCATACCCACAGCAGCCCCAAGAGGACAGGGTGGAGAGAGGAAGGAAAAGGAGAGAATCTGACCATTGTCAGCAGAGATCCACAAATACTCTTCCAGGACTTGCTCTGAAGCAAGTGCCCCATGTGGGCACAAATTAGGGTGTCTCCAGAGTGTCCTGAGCTCTTCAGCAGGCCACCAACAGTGGATGAGGGAGTAAAGGCAAAAGTAGTGGCCACTTTTAGCAATCACACCTTGCAGCCCAGATGAGGTGCAATGCCAGATGAGCCATCTGAACCTGTTGCATCCACCATGTCTCTACATGAGTCTCTACTTGCTTCCCTCCTCAATTTAAAGACAACCTAGTTATCCTTCATTGCATGTGGCCTCAGATCACAATCTCTTTCTGAGTCATTCCTTCTGTGGTCAGGCATGCTTATGGCCCGTAGCACCACTAAGCCAGCAAGTTTATACATACACAGCTTCAGATGTGCTGCCTCTTAAACGAGGTTAGCCACAGTTTCATTACGAAGATTTACACTGTCAGTTACAGAGATGCCCATCCAATCCTATAACACAAAAATTTATGGGCGTCACAGAGAAATTTTTATTGTTAGAGCTCATATACAATGTGTGCCCTCAGTGACACATTTTTAAATAAAATATATTGTACTAGTGATTTCTAATGCTTAAAATAAAATAAAATAATAATCAACTTTTAGCTGCAGTTTCCCCCTGGTTATTGAGCTGAACTTAATGACTGGCTGAAAAGTATTTGTCAACACAACAGCTGGAGAGCAACACTTTCTTGTAGCTTTATGTCACAGCATATGCCAGCCACTCAGAACATGTGATAATTCAACTGGAGCTGGTACTACAATAGCAGATGGGTTGAAGCATTGTTATTCTCACTCTAGCTCCCAGCCCTTGAGGGATCACTAAATAAAATCAAAGCAGATGGACCATTACAAGCTCATTTGTGTTCACTACAAGCACCTCAACCTCCAGTTGTGATATACTGCACCTTTGTATAAAATGACATGTATGGTAACATGACCTAATGAAAATAGCATCAGACTTGGCAAGTGAGGAATGAGGCTGGGAAATATACACAGATCTATTTATCACTGAGTTCTTACCTTGCAGAAAGGGTTCATTTTTTTCCCCCCCTCTCTCCATGTTTATCATTGTATTTCTCTTCATGTTTATCATTTAATTTCCCCACACTTGTCGTAAGAACTGAGAGGTGGCCGTTGGTTCTGGCTGTAGAAGGTCTAGCAGGTTTCCCGGCCTCTGCAAAGACAGAATGAATGCTACTAACCACAGTGCAAAACTCCTGTTATTCACTCATTTCTACACACTGTTGATAAATATGTTAATCCAGGTGTCCCACAAATGGCAAGACTTTGACCACCCACTGATACCAATATCTGCAGGGATCAGGACTTCCGTGTACATTTCTCAGCCTGCTCTTATGATGAGGTCTTTCACAACGCTGAAGTTTTGAGCTTATGGGGGACTTGACTTAGCACATAAAATCAGTTGCTCCACTAAGATCCAAAATTTTTGTCTGTAAGGTCAGAGTCAGCATCCCTGAACAAACTGTGGGTGTCCCAGGGGATGGGAGTAATTGCTTCTAAAGGATGAAATACATTAAAACTGTTAGTTGTCTGGAGAGGGATCCTTTGGGTCCTGCTGGCAAAGTTAGAGTTAGTGCTGAAAAATTCTTCATGCCATCCTCAGGAACCTAACATAAAGTTGGAGGCACATCTAATGCCTGCTTAGAAAATGTTATATTCATTTAATGTCTTCTGAGCACCTTGTACAGCAATGAACCAACAATGATGTCACCTGAAGGCTTTTGTCCTACAGTCCCCACCCTGGCCATCATGTTCCAGGGAGCAATGGCAAGACGAAGTATGGCAGGCAAAATCTTGCTTTGTTTTTATGACCACTGTGCCGTCTCCACAACCACATGGGCACACACGCACGTGCGTGCAGTTAATGACAATTCCCAAACTAAATTCCTCTCAAATATGAGCTTTTTATATCTACATGTATCTTCTTTCTGCCTAGTTTTAAACAGCTTCTGTGCACTATTGTGGAGACAGCTGCATTCAGTGCTAAATAATATATACTGTGAACTTATTAAAGGCTTTGGGATTTCTTTTTTTTTCCTGTCTAAAAAGGAAAAGTGGGAGTAGTCAGTTAGTCAAGAGTTGGGGGAGAGTTAGATGCTTTTGGTTTTATCTGCATGAAAGATCCCATACAAGACTATGTATCTTTAGTAAAAGCTCCATAGGTCAACTGACTGCCATAGGTCCCCTTCATGCCAGCTGCTGCTGGGTTTTAAAGACCCAGACAGGTGCGGCAATGGAAAGCCAAAGAAATTGCTTCATTAGGGTTGATAAATACAGTTGAACTTCTGTGACTGCAGTATGCGAGTTGAAAAAACTTGTCCAGCTTCCTCAGTGAAACAGCTTCCCGCTGAGTGTTTGAATTGTATAAAAAATATGAATGGATCAGCTAATATTTCCCACCTTAGCCAGAAACTGCAGGGCAGCAGGACAGTCTCAAGGACAGTGCTTCCAGGTAGCATGCTGCTTGAAGGTCCTGGCCATGTTCATGGCTGGCTTGTTTGTTCTTCCTGAGCACTTTCTGTTAAGTGTAGCGACTCATCCTCAATTGTGAACCAGCGTAACTCCATCAGAAGCATGTGCAGGTCAGGTCAGATGTCAGCACTGCGTCTTATCTGCTGGCCAGCTTTCCTATCAATCAGCCAAACTAATTTGCTAAGATAATTCTGTTTCCTGCCATCTATTACAATAAATCAACCACTGTAGCTTCACTGAGGTCTCTGCTAACTAATGAGCTGCCCTTGAAATTCTCAAACTCTATGCAAGGGGGCAGGGGGAAGGGAGGAAGAAAACCCTTATTCTTCTAAATATAAGAAAGTTTTAGATAAACAACTTGATGTTCTGGGCAATTCTGTATCTCCTCAGCCCCATGTTAATGGATCACTCTTGCCAGAGTCAGCTCAGACTGGGGCAAAAACAGTAAATGCATCAATCATTCCTTTAAAAACAAATTTTCTGAATAATGTGATCTCAGATGGTGGAGCATATGTGTGGGTAAACACAAAAATGGAGAGGTGAGACACAGAGAGAGAGAGAGAGAAAGAGAGCGCGAGCACTTTCGGGGAAGAGTAGGAGTAAAATGCCAAGGGATCCACTGTTGTGGCTACTGAAGAAAGAGACAAGCATGTTCCTATGAAATGGTAACTCTCTGGCACTTAATTTTGAATAGGAAAAAATATTGAAGATGATAGACAGGAATTGAAGAAACGTGAGGCATCCTGGAGCATGCTTACTGCAGCAGGAAGAACTCAGGGGCAAAAAAGGTATTAAGCTCATTCTGGTTTTTCCTTATGGCAATATCAAACTACGGAGAGCAGTAGTGATATTATAATTTATACCATATTTAAAAACAGAAGATACACTAGTTTATACCCTGCTTGTATTGTTTTGTTCAGATTTGATATTTAATAATGCTGAATTATTTTTTTTTTTAAAAAGGGACTTCCATTCCTCATGGAATTTCAGCATTTTCTTTTGGCTTTTCCTGCAGATCAACACTGGTTTTGTAATAGCTCTGCTGGGATAAAACTGAGTCGTGCTGCACCAGTTAGGTTACTGAAGGGAGCCAACACCTCAGCAACATGGTTGGATTCATTCAGCCAGTCACTTGGCAGAAGGATGTTTAAAAATAATTGCATATCCCCTCCCTGTCTTTAAATATTCAGAGGAAAAGTCACAGAAGAACCAGTAATGTGACAATAATAATGAGGCTGAAGAACAGCATTATAGTGTGAACTCGTATATCCCTTGGTTTCATTTACATGTTTAGCAGCTGCTTGTTTCTCGATCATAGAAAGATTGTTACCTGACTTGTAAGAAGAGAGGGGAAGTCTGTTCACCTTTGGGCAACTAGCTCTGCATTTATTAGTAGTTGTGGCCCATCTCATTATACATTTAATTGCTGCATTATAATTTATTTATTCATTGATTTATTGTAATAGATGAGTAGAAACAAAATTACCTTTGCAAATTACTTTGATAGGTGCGAAATTTGCATGGTTAAAAAAAAAAAAACCCAACAACATGCAGTGTGGAATGTGAGATGCTGCCTAGTGAACAGCTTCTTAATGTGTGAGTGCTAGCATATACAAACTGGTCTCGTTAGAAAGTGAAGGTGAATCCAGCCAATTTATAGACTGTTTAAAAAGAAATTACGATGTAACTTATATGCAATTATTATCCTTACATTCCCAGATGTCTCTTTTCTTCATGGAACAGGGAATCAGCTGAAAATGAAGGATAAATAGGATGGGAACGGAAGACTCCTCAAAAATTACAAACCTAAAGGTGGGAAGTTTGCAAAGTATTTGGTTAAGCTAGGGCTGCCGTTCTGTTAGTGTGGGTGTCACACTTACTTACAAAAGCTGTATTTATGTAGCTCCTGCCTTCAGGAGGTATTGGCTGTCACTGCCTTGCAGACACAGCCCAGGCCAAGGGCGCTGCCTGGCTGCTCGCAGCGCCGCAATGGAGGCAGTGCCATTTCGCAGAGCTGGGCTGAACACAGAGCGGCAAAATTCAAGAGGGCTTATGGCCACCCCTAGACACCCCCCACTCTCCCCTTCAAAGAAGTACTTAGTTGCCTAAACCAGGGCTTAAGTAGACATGGGGCGGGGGGGGAAGCACCACACCTTATTTGCTATCCAAAAATCCCCTAATGTGTAGCTACCATGTGACATCATAAGATGACTCCATTTGAGCTGAGGGTTGCCTCAAGAGAGGCAGGTAGGTATGCCCAACTTTGGGGGTGCGTAATGAAACGTGTGTGTGTGTGTTCTGGGCTCTAGGTGAGACACTGTCACCACCCTCATGAGCAGAGCCCAGAAGTGTGGTGTGGGCAGGAGGCCCAGCCCCACCTGCACCCCATCCCATCACAGTGTTAGTAAGGCTGTAGCTCACCCACTGTTGCAGCATCAAACCAGGGACAGGGGGGAAATCTGTGGCTTAGCGCTTGTCAGATAAGACAGCATCAACAATAACAAATAAATGGGGCCACAGAGAGTCATGCATATACAGAGAGAGAAAATACGCACACAGCATTATTGCAGTTTTCAGTTATTAATGCATATAGAAAATAGTTAGACCCAAGAACCTCCAAATTTTTCTTCAATTAATTAAAAATAATTAATTGATAAAACTGATTAATAAATAACAAGATCCACTATCAGTTTTCTGTATACACGGGTCAATCAGCTGCAAAACGTGACCATTAGGGCCATAAAATGCAGGGTGTGGGGGGGTTTTGTTTGTTTTTTTTTCCTTTTTGTAAATGGTTTTATTGCGTTACTTGCTCAGTTATAAAATGCATCAAATGTATTTGTCACTGCTCATGAGTGGCTGTAGTGCTGGCTGTGGCTGAGGTGGGAGTGGCAGCCTGCACCCTTTCCACTCGTGGTCTTAATAGTTCAGCAGCCATAGGTCTTCCCTCATTGCTCCCACCAGGGCCTGCATGTGGCCGCCCCAGCACCTCAGTGCAGTCACACGTGCAGCAGGGTTGTGCTGTGACTGAGTGATCAGCCCTTTTTTCTTTTGTTTTTCCCTACTGTCCCTTTCTCTAGTTCCTTATGTGGCACCGTCATACCCCAAGCAGCACCTCCCTGCAGCGGTTAAAAGGACCATCCTGCACCCGGCACCCCCACACTGCCGCCTTGCTCGCACAGGAACCCTGCAGCATCACTCTCTCTGAGCAGTGGGACAGTCAGTGACAGCAGCCATGGGGCCTCCCGCGCTCCCCAGCATTACAGACATCAGCAGGCAGCAATGAGGGGAGCGGGGGCCAGTGGGCGGGTGGGCTGCCCTGCCACCTGCAGCTCCATGGGGCAGCCTTGGGGCCCTGAGCCCATGGCAGCAGTGTCCCATTAAAAATCAGCCTGAAGAGCAAACTGATGCCAGTGACCATAAGGTGCTCGCTAACCCAAGCACCAGTGATGGTACAGCTGAAAACACCTACCCTGGCTTCCTTCTGTCCCCAAATCCCACTTAATTCCTGCATCAGCTCACAGGGGAGGTGGGCCTCAGTCAGATGCCATTTCCTGACCTGGCCAGGAGCAGATCTCTGAGGAACAGCCTAAAGAAAAAAGGTAGGGCTGCAGCCACAAAGCAGGGTTCAGCAGCCGCGGCTGGACCAGCTCTACGTGGAGTGACTGAAGATTGTGACTCACACTATGCTTTTTTCTATGACATTTTGTTTTGCATGGAAGTTTTTGTTTTGAAAAATTACTACTGCATTTACGTTGCTTACAGTTTTCACTAGCTTCTGCTAAGCTCTACAAATGCCCCAAGGTCTCCTAGGTATTTTACATCTCCCAGTTACATCTGCTTTAGTCACCCAAACAGCGGTTTTATTTGGATCCAATTTTCCATTATCGGAGCTTTGCACTGTGCAGCTGGGCCCAAGGTCCACGGGCAGTTTTGGTGCAGTAAGGACCTGAAGCCGCCTTGCCCAGGCTCACACTGCTGTGCGAGATGCCAGCCCAGCCCCTTAGGTAGCTCCGACACTCGGTGGGAACACGAGCTCGATGTGCAGCGCTTTGTTTATGAACCGTCTGTGGGCTTGACCACTGGGGGATTACACATGCTGCCAATTCTGAGCTAAAGAACCGTTGCATTAGATTTGGTGTATGTTTGAAATTTATAAACCTGTGCAAGTTTTATATGTACCTAATTACGTTAGCCCAAAAGTAGTTTTAAGAGCAGCACTATAAAAATGGGATTACAATAACTGTATAGACACATAGGAATATCAATCTTCATTTTTAAAAGCCGTGGGTTAGGAACAGGCAAGAGGTTCCAGCTGGTACCAGGCAGTGCCCTCTTGTGACTGAATACGCGAAATACAGGCAAACCTCCAGCTGCAGCTGCTCCCCAGAGCTCAGCTCTACTGAGGCTAAACATTGATGCTGTTGCTATAAAAATGTTGAGTGACATGTTCTGAGCACCTTTCCCATAGTGATTCACAGGAAGGCTCAGCTTTAGCTTTTAAAAAGTCAAATAATAATCTTATTGCAAATGAAAAATGCAGTTTAAAGAACAAAGGAAAACCCCAACCCTTTACACTGCAGAAGTAGGTAATACATTTCCTGAAAGTATCTTTTTCAAGTATTTTTTACAAGTGCTTAAGGCTTTGCAATGAGATAAAGATTTTTAAAAATACTTAAATGGACAGCATTCCTTTTACAGGTAGGAAGTCCCAGGTAGGACTTTTTCATTGTTGTTAATATTATCATTACAATACTCAGGAAATTAAAAAAATTAAACCTAGAAATACTGGATAGCTGCATTTTTCTAGCTAGACTATGCATGCAAACTTGGTGTGCAGGGCTTCTAAATGGTAGCTACGGAAGCAGCACTGAGGGTACAGCACAATCCCAGAAGGAGCTGATCAGCTAGGGTCAGTAAGGTAGTGTAATAAGTATTTAAAAATAAATTAATTTTTCCCCACAGGCAAACTACAGTTAGCAATAGCAGCTTTTCGTTGGTTTTCCATTATAGTATCAGGTACTAATTGGTAAGCCACAAGTAGACCTGATTTGATACAGTACAGCAATTCCTAAGTTTCCTAGAAATGTTGACATTGAGAGCCTATCAAAAATATATAAAAAGAAATCCTTCTTTAAGTACACAAGCGAGTTCAACACTGTATTCATTATTGTTTGTGACACTCCCAAAACTCCAAGCCCCCGAAGAAATTAATAGAGCCATAAGAATAATATTTTTAATTAATATTAATACAGAAAGAGCACATGGTACATTCCTTTCCAGCAGCAGCTAATTGCACTCTACCATTGGGGGGAAAAAAAAGTTAAGGCTAGTTGAGGGCAACCTGATACAACGGTTTGTTTCCCTAACTCATTCTCAGAGACTGCCTTTGTAAGTTTAAGAGACTATTTGTGCACAAAACATGGGATGTTTATTTAGCAAAACATCAAGAACAGAGAAAAACATGCTTTGTTACAGTGGTAAAAATACACAAAGCTTTCAAGCTGTTTTTTTACACCAACACAGTTCTGAAACTGCAAAATTCCAGTTTGCAGCGTGTTGTGCCTTAGTATTGTATTAAACAGGCTATCATTAGGGATTGTGGTGACTGAGTTCATCTATTCAGCGGAGTTTGAAGTGCACAAGAAAAACAAGTGCACTGAAATGAACCATTTATGATTATGAGTAATTCCTGTTACACATAACACTTGCTTAAAATGGAAATCTCACAGGCCGTTTAGTAAAACACAGTACATTTTTCAAGAGCACAGAATCAGTATCACAGATATCAGAAAGACCTTTACTGAACATACGTATTTCTGTATTTTTTCCTCCAATTATCTCCCACACCAAACAACAAGCATTCTGATGTAGCTTCCTGTGGGTTTGGAGTTCCTTTGTTTGGGTTTTTTTGTTTTAGTAATGTGTAAGGCATCACCTGTAACTAATACCTTTTCTCTTTACCCTCTATGTTCAAAATAAGCAAGCATTTAGTGGCGCAGTGTTCTGTTCAATTTTCTATTGATTGGAGCTCCTATTTCTAAAAATTGTTAGCAGAGTAGGGGCTGAGAGTTGTCTAGGGGCGCAGTTTTTCTCCCCAATTATGAAAAGTTTATGTGTTATGAAACTTTTTACGGACTGTCAGGAACCATATTTTCTATGTGTTTTCCTACTCGCAGGTTAAGGCCATCATTAGCAATACTTAAGAGCCGAACCATGAAGCAATCATCTAAGTGCTATTAATTTATGGGCACATTCACCATATAAAAGAAGAGAGGACTGATTGGGAGGTTCCCAAATGCATTAAACACATAAAAGTTGGGTGCTGAGGTACTGGAATCTTTGGGCATTACATTTAACAGCAGTAGGTGCTTTAAAATGCAGGCTGTTTCTACAAAATAGCTTATTCAATTCCCCTACAATATATGCTGAAGGCTAAAAACAGTTTCTTACCCTTGTATATAAGTTATTTTACAATTTTCCTTTCACAGTGAAACCACTTTTCTGTCTGTATACTCCCTTCTGAGAAAGGAAATAAAAATTGGGGTTAGTTTCCATAACATTACATTTACATTGCCAGATTGTCTCCAGTCCAATGCAGTACACCATAAAGCAGTATTTTTTGGATTAAAAGAAGACTGAATTGTCAAGACCAACTTTTTTTTTTTTATGCTATAGAAGACATCTCAGTCCTCTTAACTGATAAGCAATAGACTAACCATGTAATCATATACTGTTTGCAAAACTAGTTTTGCAACAATATAAAGTAGTACAAAATGCAGGCTGTAAAGTACTGCCCGCATTTCAAAACACAGTATTTGTCACCAAGAAGCATGCGCAATAACGCATTTAAACTCCCTCAGTTTTTCCCTGTACATTCTCTACATATACCACAGTACTAAGAGTTCACACAACTTCTTGTCCATTACCAGTCAAAGGCCAGAAGATTGGAAGCAAGAAGCCTAGCAGTTCATTTACACCCATCTATTTTTATTCACTTCAGCTAACAGAATATGCATCCTGAAAAAATCGGATTCTTGGATATTTGCAGTTGTGAAACCGAGTGGATATTTTGCTACAAGATTATTCATCTAGAAAACTTTAATACAGTTGTCAAGTCCAAGCCTCCCCTCTAGCAGTTCCACAGTTGTTCTCCGAGTTCAGGCAGGAAGAGGTAAGGTAACTGTAACTTTAGGTAACATGTATGTAATATACGTGGAAGATGACACAAGTGGAAGACGTATGAAAGTTAATGCATTGGGAAAATAGAAAATAAATCCAGGGATAGGGAAGAGAAAGAATCCAGACATTCAACTTGGTCTCATTGGTACATAGATTTGTGCTTGTTCATTTTGTAAAGCCTTTATGTTTGCTCCTTGTTCAGAAGGGGGCACCACTTGCAACTACTTTCAGGTTGAGAGTCACGATGGGGCTATGGGAAGGAAGGTATCAAATAAGGTATCAAACTTTGTAGAGCACAAGTTGAGAGTCTGTTCTATTATTATTGCCTCTTTTTTTGCAAGCCCCTTCTTGCCTTTGCTTTGCAAACAGCTCTATCTAAAAACATCACTCGAGGTACCTGGAAGCTGTGGCCGGCCTTCCTCTTCAACACACAGGCAAGGGTGGGTTATCATACCTTCTGCTCAGATCATGCAAGTGTTCTCGAGCCCATTTTGATAAATACAAGCGGCCTAGCCAAGACCTGTAACTAGTCCTTTGACCTTACATTGCCTATGAGATGCTTCTATGGCATCTTTGTCAACACATCTGAGCATCTGCAGCTGCTGTCCCAGAGCAGGATGGAGTGGGCAAGGAAGAGCCAATGGACAATAACCCATCCATCGATAGAGGGTTATAGAATCCATCACCTAAAGCCACACTGAAATTTTTCAGGAGAGAAAAAGAGTTCAAGAGCTCGTAGGAGTACTGAAACTAAAGAAACAGAGGTTTGCCAAGGAGCACAGACTAGCTAAATAAGGCAAGGGAACATGGGAGCCAGGAGACCATTAGAGGCAAAAGTAACAGTGACACTTCTAATAAAACTCTCTTGCTCTTGAGAGTGAAAAATTAGAGCACACTTCATGCAGCAGCTAATGGAACAGATCACCTCTCTCAGCACCCCTTGCTTTAGACAGATTAGTCCTTCAAGCATAATTTTCCAATCTCTCTCTCTAGTACTGTTCTGTGGTAGAGTGTGTCCCAAAGAAAGATTTTAGGTTTTCCAAGACAAACAACGTAACCACATTTTCTACAATATGGGATCAGTCTCCATTGTCTTTAAAACAGTGGGTTTTTCAAAGTGGCTTTTCCTCTGTTATATTTTGTGACCTCTCCTTCTATAGACTTGATCCCAAAAGGAAGTTTTCCATATAAAACATCTTAGAGTTGAAAATGTACAGCTCATATATATGCAATTTGTACAACCAGATGTTACTGTGTATATATATATAGTTGTGTGTTCGCTAGTCAGTGTAGACAGAAGTAGCCAAAAAGCAACTAAATCAACAGCATTTCGCTGCAAACAGGAACCAACAGACTTCGAAGTATAATGTTTTACATCAACACAGGTTTTGCAGCTTTTCAAGTTAGTTTTCATTAGGTACTTGGTATACAGTAAAACTCCGATCTACTTTTGTTTATAGTTCCATCTTTCCAGGCAGAGATTTTTAATATCCATTAGTAATCCTGAAATGAAGAGTCAGATGTATAACATATTCCCAGGTAGTAGCTTAATGTACTGTAGAAAAGTCAGTTTTGTTTTACCAAGGGCTAGAATCCACTTCAGTAACGTTCCCTGAGGCAATCCACTATTTTACTGTTTTGTCCTCGAATCATTTGTATATAGTTGCTGTTCTGTTCCAGACTGCTTTGTTTCTTTAAAAATAGACACTTAGAAAAAGACATCTGTTAACTTTCATTGCTAATTTCATATTTCAGCAATGATGCTTATGCTTGCCCGTAACACCCTCTTCTCCTCTTCTTTTTCCCCTCCACAAATCACAAGTTAACAGATAGCAAATCTGTGTGCTTAATTTTCACAAGATAGGAATTCAGATCTTTAAATGAACGTTAATTTTTGAAGATGCAAATGTGTGAGCTGAAAAGAATGTAGTAGGCAGGTAACAGAACAGAATTAATATGCAACAAACAGTCTAAAATTTATCTCACTGAAACTGAAGTTACTCTCTCTTCAAGAGAGAGAATCTATGGTGCTAAAAAGATCAAGGGTGGGGAGAAGTGGTGGGTGCGGAGGGTAGAGAAACACAAGAGAATCATCATCCTCGGTCCACAGAAATGCACTGAGCAAGAACTCTGTGTCTTTACATTCTCAATGGACTAAGGAGGTTTCTCCTGACATAATTCCATCTTTAACATTTCCAAAAAGCCTGTGTATAATCAATGCACTTAAAGCTTTAAGTTTTAGTAACTTCACTTAGACTTTGTTTATAAAACAAACACACACAAGCACACTTTCCAGAGTGCAAAATGCTTAAATACTTCAATTACAGAACTCCACATGTAGTTTTTGGAACAGTAATCCTTTTGCTCTCTGAGCCAACTTCTTCCTTGTCATCGCATCCATTGCCAGCAACGGTTGCATTAAAACTAACCAAAAAAAATGCAGCAAATGCAACAGTAGATTACACTGTTTCTTCAGTTTTCCAGAGGACGTTGTTCATTTGTACAAACTCATCGTTGGACTTTGATACATGCACATGTAAGCATCACAAAGCAGTCTTCGTGCACAACCTTGAATTTTTCTGGAATCCAGTGAGTGTAATTCTTCTAGAGACATCTTCAGGTATTCACCAACTTCTGGACATGGGGTAACTTGTGGAATGTTAAAGCCGTTCTGACCTCCTTTTAACCATAAGGAAAGAAAGAGAAACAGATTAGGATAGCATCTACATATATTTACTCTTTATAATGTACTTTAATTATGACAGCATCACCAGCAGTTCTTGAAAATGCCTTCTAAAAAAACCTAAATATGCCATTCTGGACTACTGCAGGGTAAATTTGTATGAAAAGTGTCTTGTTCAAGAAGAATCGCAACTGGTGTCAGAATATCTTGTAATGTTACTAACAAACAAATATCCACACAAACACCACACAAAAACCCCACCAGAGAACTTTGGGGTTTTGTTAACACTAGAGATTCTGTATGACTTTGGGAGAGTGACCTGAACACATACTCCACCTCAAATTTGTTAATAACATGACAACTGGTAACAGTTGAATTTCTAAACCATGAGTGTCTGTACCCGACTTGCAAGACTAAGGCAGGGTTTGCTCCTGGCCATTTTCCATGTAAAAATGAGCAAATTCAAACACCACAAGTATGGACATCCATGACACTGTTTCCCAGCAGACATTTCTAGCTTATAGCACCAGCTGAAGAAAAATATTTGTGATACAAAAAAACCTACGACCAGCAGGAGATACATCCAGGGAGTATCTCATGTGATCTACCTTCCTGAAATAAAGTGGTTCTTTACAGACTTCAGTCGTACGCATTTCAAGCACTCCGAAACAAAGCTTGATTGCCTTCTGGTTGTTGTAAGAAAGAGACTTCAATCCTGTAGCAGTTTCAACAGGAGGCGAGATTCTTCTCCCCCCGCCCCCCAAATCACACTGTAACAGAGGGGTTCAAGATTTCTTCATGCAAAGAGCTGTTACGATGAGTCTGACACTTGCATCTGTTACTGTTTTTCTCAGGCTCCAGAACTGAACAGAGTCCTTATTTAAACACTATTTAATGCAGCAGTATCTAAGAGAACACTTGTTTTACTGACGTTTGTATTATTACAGGGTAACAGTTTTCCACTGATAACTCTGAAGAGATTCAAAGGAACGGCACAGATGTTGTAATGTGTGACTATTTCTTTTATTCTAAAGACACCTACACTAAGTCATTTAAGCAAAAGCAATAAAAATATTTGCGTACTATCTGATAATTGTGTACATCCACTTAAATATAGACTGAAAGAACACATTCCTGCAGTTGATTATTTAAAATCACTTCTCTCTGCCAAACTTGCACAGCATAGAAAAATGCATAAGGAGTCCCGCTAGAAAACTTCTGCAGTTACTTCTGTACCATCTACTTACTAAGACATCTAGTTGATGTTGAATCTAGTTGAAATTCAGATTATGCAAATCAGTGGCTGCTATGAAAGGCGCTGAGGTAAGGCTGGGTCAAGATTAGTGTCCCAGCACCAAGTACTTCAAGTTAAACGATATTAATATCCCCAAAACATTAAGAAATAGGCACTGAAATTTAAAACAGTAATACATGTAAAAAAACTAAGAGAAAATTAGTAAGAATAAATAAAAGATCTACCATCCCGATCTGCCATGCTGTCAAAGAAAAGCCAGGCGGAGTCATCCCTCCCGTATTTAACAAAAGCTACATAGTGGCTTGTTTCTATGCAGAGAACAGCAAACAACTCCATCTTCTGGTACGGGATGCAGCCATGTCGCCAGTCCCAGTCTGGCAGATCTTTAGGTAGTGACAATGGATTGAATTTATGACTTTGTCTCTTGGGATGAAGATGAACCTACAATTGAAGTGATATTTCAGGAGAGAAAAAACACCACATAAGATTATTTGTTTCAGTGGCAGACAAAGACATTACTGCTGAACTGAAGATTAATGGCATTAGAGAAGGAACTGCAATAACAGTAGCAGACTAAACGTTTCTCCTATTTTTCCCCACCAGTGTAGTTCAATGTTGCCCGAAAATCTAAGGTTAGAAGGGAGGTCAGATTTAATGCAACAATTTTCTACTATGCTCAGACTTGAAAACAAGCCATGACTATGACACCTTCATGCAAGTTACCAAACGGCTTTCAAAATTAAACTATTCTATGTCATGAATTTATCAATTCACACAAAGTAGCATGTATGTAAAATTAGGATTTAAAGCAGGCGACAGGAAACAGATTCCAAGCTGCCTACAATTACTACTTCTCCACTGTATTCAGTCCTGGATTTGGCAGTTGCCATGTTTTCAGTAAGAAACTGTTGATGAGTACATTGCAGCGTCAAGCGGAGTTCCTGATTTGTCACCAAAGGCTACACTTGGTGGGTGAGTTACGCTAGTGCTGGTGAGAAAGTCTCACTACACTCTTAATGCCTTTCTGTCGATTATTACAGCACATACCATTTGGGTTAAACCCATGTAGAACAACAAAAACAACAACTTACTTGTGTATTGCAGGTTTTGCAGAACTGCTTGATTTTCCCAGCAGAAATATCAGTATCTTCATAACATTCTCTGCACTCATACATAGCAAGCCCTCCACATATACGGCACTGCCTAGGAGCTGCATTTTTAAAGAAGCTATTAGTCTCCAAGTTGGGGAGGCTTTTTTTGGTTTGGTTTTTGGTTTTTGTTTTTGTGTGGGGTTTTGTTTTTGTGTTTTTTTTTTTTTTTTTTTTTTTTAAGATGAGGGGTATGGAAAGGAGGGAGGATTACTACTTTAAATAGAGAAAAACACGACATTAAAAAAGCTAAATCCAGATTGCCAATGAAAGCAGGAAATGTACCACTGTATTTAACTTCTTCCCTTTGACATAATGTGGAGTAAGAGAAAAAGGTTTAGAGTGGTAAGTTGCAAAATGGAAGACGATAAAAATTAAGTTTTATCAACTGCATGAACAAGTAAAACCAGCCTTTTAAATCAAGTTAGTTCTCTCTCATCATAGGGGCTAAGCTAGCTGTACCAATATGTCTGTATACACCAGAAAAAAAAAATAGCATAAGCTGATGGCCATGACAGTGAAAAAAAAAAAGGCCATGATAGTTTCAAAGACTACTATTCTAGTAAATTTTAGCAGTTTTATTAATTCTTATCTCAAATTTAAAACCAGGTGTCTTTTCTTAGGTAATGCAATGAAAAATTCAGTGGATAACAAATGTCAGAAATTTAGGTCACAAAAAAAGTGATAGATTTATAGTTAAAAAATGCACCATCACTACATGCTGCAGGCTTACATATTAATCTCAGGATCTCTTCTAGTTTGATGAACTAGTGACAAAAAGCTTAGAAACAAGCAGCACAAACTGATGAAGACTAATGAAACGTAGTCAACATTGTACACATCTGTTAACCAATCTCGGTGCTACACTTAGCTTTTAAGATTTCCCACCCGCCATATTAATGAGATGTTTTGCTGGTAATAACTCAATTTTAACAACACTGTCTTGAAATAACAAGTTCAGTTGTACAGATACTCAAGAATTAAATAAACATAAGCAATGAAGTTATATTCTATACATTATTCTGAATTATAGCTTTTGACATGAGAAAAAAAAGCATTCTAGCCAGTAAACTTTCCTTTCTCCTCAGCCTGAGCATCTCTCACTACCTTGTTAAATATTTAATAAAAACAAAAAAAACAAACAAGAAAACACCACCAGAACTACCAGGAGTACTTACTTTCACTGTTAAGTCACTCTCAACAACTCTCTTTTATTACACAACACAATGTTGTATACTTACTATCTTCAAGTAAGTCTGTTATATTTAATTCCAAGGATGGAAAAATTTTGTTGAACATTTTGAAGTCTTTTCCAAACCGTGGCATCTGGATAATCAGGCAAGAGGGTGCCTAGGTAAAATGCCAGAATATAATGTAATGAGCTTGAGATAGATAATTGTCTAAATTGAGAGACATCCTTCTAATGCTATAAACATATTCATGTTATTTAAACTTGCAGCCCATCGACTTCAAAATTAACAAGATGGTAAGCAAACCAAAATTAAGTCTTTGAGAGAAACTACAGCTAAAAAAAACCAGGAAAGTGGCATCTAAGTCATTGTCAAATGTCGTAAGTTCCAGTCATGCTCAAGTATGATATTAAATATACTGGACTACGCTCCCCCATCGAGGGTGGGGGAGGGGTAGGAAAAAATCTTCCCTTTGTGAAGCTTTTTACAAACAGAGGTATCTCAAAATATTTGTCCTTAAGACAACTTACTGGCAGTAACTAAGAAGTTTTCTTTTAGTAATTCTTTACCTAAATCACTTTGGTCTGTTCAGCCAAAGGATACATGTCGTTAAGTCAACCTTAAAATATTTTTGTAATGTAAGCAACCTGTACCACTGACCTAGTACTCCCATTTCCAACATGTCCGCATTTTGTTTTCGCACCAAATCCTACTTTTGTCCCATTGCTGAATGGGCAAATATGTAGGTATCGTCACTTCTAACAAAGCAACAGCTGTCACCAACCTCTGCAAACTTCAAGTTGCTGTTGATGAATGACCACTCTAGTAACTGCTGAATTGTTGGGACTCCAACTTTCTCATTTTTGTCCATAAAAATTTGATAGAAGTAACAGTCTTGTACTTTCTGACCTGCTGATCTAAAAACAGATTTAAAAAACAGATTCTGAAGCTCTACTGTAACAATGACTGTATTTTACTAGGAGAATAACATCTATCAGAAAGTAGTCTATACAACACCCTCTCTGCATTGAAATATATTGTGCTTTAAAAAAAAAAAAGGCCAACAACAGCAACAAAATGCCTTAGATGATAGGCAATCAAGTATTAAGTGTGGACTGATTTCAGAAAAACTTATTTAAGAAACAAAAGCAGTATAAGTTTCAGAGTATGTTTTTAAAATATATGCCTATGCATTACAACTACCAGCTGAGAAATACTTCCTAAGCATGTGCATCGAAAACTCCAGCACACTAAAGCAGCTTTCGTTGGAAAGACAAGTAAGAGTTTCAATAATACATTAAAAGGAACAACAATAATTCTCTTCCGTATGATATTCCCAATAAGGAGTTTAAAAAAATGACTGGGTTTAATGAAACATTTCCTTTTCATCAGGGAGATATTGACACTGCTTCCTACAGTAGAAGTCTCACATAGATGGCTAGCATTGCTAGACTTGCTATATAGTTAACAGAGAACTCTCCAAAAGGATAATCCCGATTTAAGGGCCGTCCAGCTCTAATTGTTAAGCAGCCTTCCACACCTAGGCAAACATTAAGAAGGCAGGCTACTACATTAACTGCCAATGCTAGCCATAGTAAGCGTTCTGGATAAACTTCTTCATCCTCAGGAAAAAAAAAAAAGAAAAAAAAAGGAAAAGAAAAGCAAAACACACCACCAAACAAACACACACCACAAACCAACCCCCCAAAAAACCCAAAAAAGAACAACCACAAAACCACAACACAGTTTTATAGGGAGAGAGACAAAGGATTAAGCTACCAATTTAAGTAAGTTTTGAGGTCAGATATTTCAAAACAAAGTGAAAATTAAGTACTGATGTTTTCAGGTAATATTTCTGTTACCTAAACATAAATCTGAGATATTTGGGAAGAGAGCTTCAGATGAGTAATTCAGCATACTCTGAAAGGACATAAGAAAGGATACAGAAGACTGTGATCACATTGAAGAAGTGGATTTTGCTATTATGGAGAAAAAGCATATAGGAGTAACTGGCCTCCAATAGCAAAAGAAAAGTTAGGTAGGAGCTGTTTCATCCCGCTCTCAAAGTTTCTGGGATGAAATTCCTGGGAACTTTCATTAAACTTGCTATAAACGGTAACCTCCTCCCAACCCAGCCAGCATTTAAGACAATGGTGCCTTTTAGAGTACTCGGGTGTTGAGAGGATTCTAAGAGTATGATGCCCAAAGTTGTTGTTATTAATTTTAAGCCTTCTTTCTAAGAGTTACTCTTAAAGAGTTAAGATATGTGCACAAAACACATCAGCTTCAGCGCTAAAAGCTGAATGGTGGAACAGAAGTTCTGTTCTCCTCTGTATGGCACAGACATGACAAAAACCTTGAAGGCCAAGCTTTACAAAAGAGGGATTAGAGAAATGTGGAAGACGGTGCAGAAACGTGCAAGTGGAATAAGAGGCATCTTCCCTTGCTTTTACTTTACTCCTTTCAGCTGTGATTTCTGCCACAGCAGCACACCTGTTAACTACCGAAAACTAGAAATACATTCTCACATGAAGAGTTATTATTCTAATTATAATAATAAATACTATTATAATAATTATAGTATTGTACCCCGGGTGTTTCACCAGAATAATACAGTAGCCACAGGGGTTTCTCAGCACATTATATTTCATACAATTGAAGGGAGGCAGTAACACCAACTGTGAGGGTCTTAAGATGGCAAGCTATTCTCTAAACACTTTTCTATATAGACCCAATACATGCTTGAAGTTAATAGTTGTTGTGGTTGTTTTTTGGTTGGTTGGTTGGGTTTTAACTTAACAGTAGATTACAGACATAGACCTTCGTCTAGACAGAAGCAGGAACACAGTTCCAAATTCACAATATACCTTGATCTCTCATCCCTTCAAGCTTTTTCAGAATTTCCCTACAGAACTACCACAGAAGATAGCCTCAGTATACTCAAACAGCATCTACGCAGTGAACTACAGCATACTACACACAGATGGTCTAGTTATGGTGTCCTAGCTCCCCTATCTCTGCATAGCACCACTTACACACCTTGCACACCACTGAACTAAAGCAGCATATAAACTAATACAATTCCTGCGATGAGAAAAGGACTGAAAAACTATGGGAAATGCCTTGCAACACTGGGCAACAATCCCTACCTGTGTTAAACTCAAGTTATGGCAGCTGAATTCTTGTAGTGCTACAGTCAAGAATGAAGGCATACATAAATGCCAGTATCTGTTATTTTGATAAAGTAGGAGAAGCCAAACTTGATCAAGGCAAACGATTGAAATATTTTCGTTAGCCTTAAAGAAGAAATGCAAAACAGTTTCCATGACTTAAACACCAATTCAGCAATCTCTGCAGCTGGTCCCAGAAATAAGTAGCTATAAGCTGTAGGCCACATTAAGAAGTCCTCTTATAGCAGCCCTTCTCCAGCATAACTAACAGGACAACAGTAAGGCTCTCAAGTAGACAGCACTAGGACAGGTGATCTTTGTCCAGTTCTCATGAAACTATGTTCATGAGCTTTTGCAACAAGAGACCAGGGGGGCAAAACCCACCTACCAAAAAAGGCAGGATAATAGTGTCAAATTTGTCAGTATAACTTTATTATATTGAATCTTATTAGAAATATGAATCACAAGTCAAAGGTGCTCTAAGAGCTATCTCAATTTGAAAGGCAGCAGATACTCTCTCCTCACCAGCCTTTACAAATAGATGAGTTCAACAAAGTAAAGAGATTCACCTTATTTTCAACAGTGGCTCAACTCTTAGAATATGGTGAAATAAAATATTCAAAAACTCTTCTGGATCTGTGGGCGGGAGGAAAAAAAAAAAGTCTTGTTAGCATGCAAAACCAGATACATTATTCAAGACTGATTTTAAATGAAAGTTTTCAAAATTTTAATAGGAAAAAAGTAAAGGTTCGTTTTTACAGCTTTATTATAACAAATAAGATTATGACAATAAGATTATGACAAACCATGAACATTTTCATGACACAAACCTCTATTTACTCTTTTGGTGTCAAATGGCCCAAATAAAAGACACAGGCTCAACAGGGTAACAAAGCTTTCCAGCAAAGATCAAAAAGATGCTCTGTATTTCAGAGAAATCGTTTGGTGCCACACAACTTTTTCAGGAGAAATAAAAGCTTTCAAAAGAAAACAGTGAAACTGCAGAGAAGCAGTGAGGAGTAGTGACTTACATAAAAACCACACAATAGTACAAAGTTCATCTAAACTAGAGACCGAGTTCTCTAATCAAGAATGCAGCCAACGCTAGCTTCCCAGAGGTCTATTCTCTCCCAACACTGAGAGTTTTCTGGTATATTTCTCTTCCTGCCACTAACTGCAATAAATACTGGTTTTCAGCATTTAGCATTTACAGAGAAAGTAGTGTTCTCCCAAACAAAAACAAACGAGCTAAATACTACAATGCTAATTAATCATTATATGCAGCAAAAGGTCAAAAGGTTGGGAATTGATTTTTCTAACATGATTTACACATTTTATTTCTTAAAATACTACATAACCATTGCGACAATGAAATGTTGTAGTGGAAAGATTATTCCTCAGGGACCAAAGCGACATTTTGAAAGACAACAAAAACCCCAGCCTTATCACAGTCTTCATTTCCAACGAAGAGCCTTAGATCTCCCCTAACTGCTAGAGGGGAGTTACATGGGCACAGGAAGGCAAGAAAAGAAATCCAGCCAGTGAAAGACTGTTACAGCAGAAACTGTACAGTTAGGGTTCCTTGCAGACCCGAGGAAGCAGAAAAGACCTTTTTACCACCCAATGGTCACTCAAATCTCTGGCAGAGCTATTACTGCTACAGGGAAGTATTTGTGTCTTTTGTTCTGGTACAGTTATATAGCAAGGTATTTCAGTTCCTTCATATTATGATTCTTACAAATCTCAAAGAAAGGAAAACCTCCCCAGTTACCTTTTTCCTCTGAAGTGAATCCTGATGCAGCCTCAACTTTTTCAAGTATTTTCCTCAGTTTCATTATTTTTGTAGCACATACATATCCATATCTAAGACAAATGGGTTTAATAAGCTATTAGCTAGTTTGTGATCAAGTCAGAGAAGCAGAAAAAAAACACCCTCTTAAATGCTCAAATACAGGCTCTCAGATCCCTCTTTAACTGTGTACAGTATTTCTTCAAAACTATGTACTGACTCCTCATATTCAATCTGACTTCCAGTTTTTTTAATGCAGTATAAATTTAGTGCAGTGCTCAATGTTCTTGCATAACCTTTAAGAGCTCTTTTTAAACATTAACTTACCAGGATAACTGTTTCCTGATTTGTCAGTCAATTACTTTTGATTTCACTCTAATTTACACCGCTTAATACATCATTTTCGGAATGTCACATAACAACAGCACTGTGGAAGTTGTTAATAAAAAAAAAAATTTTCAATATTTGAGAAAGAGATACAGAACTGTATTGCTGACCTAAGAAACTGAAGTTTTGAGCATTCAATCTTTTCCTCTAAAACTTTACAAAAAGTTCAAAGAAAGTTTTAAGCATGATGGAAAGGGCAGGAGAAGTAAGACTTCCAGTCTTCTCAGCCATTTGAGATTTCTGCTACTTGGTGTGTATCTTACTACCTATACCGCAGAACCCTGGAACACACCAGGCAAAGTACACACACCCTTACAAGAACAAGGGTTCAGAAGCCATCATTTTATTCGGGAATCAAAAGTAAAACTTTGTGATAAATTGTTCAGTGACAGCCCACAGAATTTCAGAACTACAACTGTATTGTTTGCATGTTTAAAAAAAATAATAATAAGCTAAAGACAAATAACTTTTCATGCAGATTTTTGCCTTATTTCCTTTGTTCATTGTGCCTAAGAAATTACAAAGCTCTTGTTAGTTCTTTTAACAGAAGCGTTTTGACCACTTGCAGACCACATGTAAAAATTAATGAAATTTTTAAAGCCCTGCCAAACCTATCAAATTGTGAAATTCCACACAAGATAACCCAAATACTTTTCTTGTCAAGAACAGCATTAAAAACATTTAAATACAAATGCTGTGAACAAACACAACTTGTATTCATCGATGCTTTTGTATTCATATCTATACAAATTTTACAATACCTTTATGCTGATCGCATTTCCAAATAGACTAGTGAAAATATTTTATCACCAAACAATGAATAATTATTTCCAGTTAGCACTGATTAAATTTACCATGAAGAACAAGTAAAAATACTCAAAAAAACCCCCCAAAAAAACCCCAAAAAACCCAAAAAAACCCAAAAAACACCCAAACACAAACAGACTAGCAGCTCGCCAAACTTTTCAGGTTTGCAATAGGAATGCATACACAGCAGGACTTAGTATAGAATTTGTATTAGACCAGAAACCAGTTCATGTCTTTACTTACATTCTCAGAGGATTCACAATCTCTGTCCGCAACAGCTCTTGGGTCTCACTATAATACTCTACGTCATTCTTTTCTTTAGGTCTGAGTAACACAGTGTCCAAAACAGAGCTAAAAGAAAACAGACTACAAAGAAAAGACAGAAAAGGAAGGTTGTTTTGATTCTGGAAGATACAACCATTCAGATGCCTGAGCAACATAAGACAAACCAAGCAAAGCCACAGGAAGAATTAAAGAACTAAACAAACTCAAAAAGAGATAATTATGGACAGAGGACAACACAGCTGTACTAAAGAGTAAAAGTCCACTCTAACCCAGTATCCTTTCTGCAGCAGAGTACAAAACCAGTTGCCAAGGCAGGATTTTGCAAATAAGTTATAAGAGGTATTTCCCTCCCTCCACCCCCCAGCCTGTGTACTCTTTCATCCTTAAACCATTTACAGTCAAAAAGAGTATAGATACACAAGGGCCAGTACAATCTGGACATGATTAGCACTTCATGTTATGCAGCGAATGCTGCAGAACTTGAAGAAGTTGAAAGAGCATAGTAATGTGTCAGAGATTGCAGTGCATGACTTTGTAAGCTGCACACTAATACAGACAGACAGTCATGACAACAACGATCACGTGTTCTGCATTTCTAGCATAGGATGCCACTATACAAATTATGAACTTACCAGAATAAGGTGGAGTCTAAGTAACAGGAGTTGTAATGACCCTGGATACCTTTCTTCTTTCCAATCATTGTCTCTAAACCTTCTTTTTCCATTTTTGGAGGAGTGTTTTCTTCTACCACTTCACTTAAGTAACCTCCAAAGGCTGAAATTTTTTTTTTCAAAAGACACTTTAAAGCCTCAAATTTTATCCCCCTTGAGATTTTTCCTATAAATGTTTTATAGCTAAGTTGCTGCCTTAGTGTTAGCATTGCTTCTCTGGACTAGAATAGCATTTTATCATAGCTGAGACTCACTTGTCTTCCAGAGAGCGAACAAGGCCTTACATTCCACTGACAATGCACCTTAGAGTGCTTCAGAAAGCCTGCAGCACTGAATTAATTTTATTCAGTAGGAATGAAGTTCTCTTCTCATTATAAATGCCCTGTTCACACTATCTTACAAGTATCAGACACTTTTTTCTTTGCTGTCGTCCCAGGAAATACAACATGACCCAAGAAATCTAAAATATTTGAAGTTAGAAAAAAAATTGAGTTTTTCACCACTAACTTCCACCATAAAAATACATGCTTTTCTATGCTAATATTTAGAAAAAAAAAATTGACATTATAGAAAAATAACTATTTCTGATAAAGCAATCACATATTGCTGGAGTTGCAAACACCATTTTCAGCAAGATTGCTTTACAACTTCTAAAGTAAAAAATGTACAGCATAACAAAAATATCCCTTAGTTTTATGAAATGTCTTTAAATATATGAACATTTTCTTGTTTTAAAGCCTAAAAAAGTAATCCATAGAAGCATTATGTTCTGTACAGACTGATCTTCTATTCATTAATCTCATTTAAGTAATACATGTACAGATTTTCAAGCGTTCAGGACAAAGAACATATTGCAGGAATAAATGAAACCAAAACCCAGGTCAGTTCCCAGCTGATAAATAAGTAGTAAGCAGAAGCTCAGTACCTAGAGAGTTGCAGCGTTCAATCTGGTTGGAAACGGGCTGTAGTGAGGCAAACCTGGAATCTGGCCTGCAGCTTTTGAGTTTAACAAAAAGAGCTTTCTTCGGAGCACAAGTGAAGTATCGAGTTCCTTTAAATGTTCCGTCGGTACAACCTGCACATTCATCTTCCTGAAAATTCAAGTGAGAATTCACTATTTTTCTTCTTTCTAGAATTCTGCAGTAAGACATTTGATAAAATATCTACCCATAAGTCACCCTTCAGGTGTTCTGAAGCTTGATATACAATGTTCCTGCATTTTAGTACACAAAGCTTCAGCTGAGGTGTTCTTTAACTGGATTTATGGAGGAAATTAAGAGTCGCACTTTTCTCCTTCACACCTAAACTTTCACTCCATCCAAAATAAAACAAAAATTCCATCAGAAGCAGCTTGGGGAAGGTGGGAGAGGAGAGTGAGAATTAAACCTAGTCACCATTAAGAACTTAACTAAGCTAGCTAGTCACTCCAGATTCCTTCTGTAGTTAGAAGAGCACACATGCACTACCGAGCACCTTTTAAAACTCAACTGAAATCACTAAGCATTGGGTAGTGTGAACACTTCCAGTGTGACTGTGGCCTGCACAAGAAAAATACCTGCTTCAGAACACACAAAATGTACATCAAGGAAAGACAACACAAACTAGATATGAAAAATAACAAGTTATCATTATTTATCTTTGATAACATGATTTAAGGTCTATTCTCTGCTTACTAACAATTGCTAGGTTTTAATGCAGAAATGCATGACAGGCAAGTCCAAGACCCCAGTTTAACACAAGACATCCCAAGATGCAGTCTGAGAACACCTGTGGCAAACTATAGCTTGAGCTTCACCCAAAACAACCAGAAGCATCGGGATTTTTTGTAACAGCTGAAATTCCAGTCACATTCTCACCTACTTCGCTGAAGATGTTTGTTGTTTTACATAATTGTACACTGTTTTATCTGAAATTTTATTGAACATTATCCCAAAACAAAGAATCCAATCTCCCTAATTGCGTACACATTAATTTAACCGATAGCCAATCACAACCTTGGCAGCAGCTGCCACAGAGTAAATGTCAGTGCTTAACAGCAATTCATGTTTGCAGCAACTGTGAATTTACAAAGGGTCCACAGAACACATAAAGCATATGGCTGTCAAATCAACAATACCACTACCATCGATTATCAAAACCAGTGTTACGACTCTGACAATTGTAACTCTGACACTGCCTGTTTGCTAGTATGCAAAAACCAAACAAAAAATTTATATTCAATAAAGACGCTTACAGCCAAGGCGTTTTATGTAAATCTGCATGTCAAAGAATCTTTAAATACAGTCGGCTTTTTTCAATTAACATCTCCATGACGTAAGCAAGGGGCACTCCTTTAAAGTAAGTGACTAGTCCTACAAATTCAATTACCCATTGTGACACAAAGACATCTCAGAGCCTATTAACAGCGTAAGGTCTAAGGCAGCCACAAGAGTCAGAGCTCATCTAAGAATTTAGCTGTAAGGAGATCACATGGCAACCTGTTTGGACAAATTCCTCCAGACTGACTGCTTTTGCAAAGTATACAGGCACCAACTCTCAGTAACAAAATTAGTAACATGTAATTAATATTTATATGAACTACAATTTATATTTACCAGTTCCAGTCCAGCTAATACTTCATTTACTCCAGGGGGCTGGCCAATCCAGCGGATTACTCCATAGAAAGGAGGATTTTCTTTAACTTCAGCCAAGGAACCTGCTTCAAGACCATGTGAGTTCCCGACTGGGCCTGCTGTTGATGGACTCTCCTGGTTAGCCGTAGTATTTACATCACCAATGACTGACTGAACAGATAAAGAGAGAGGACTATGTCCAATAGTACCATTAGTACTTGACGTTTTTGTCAAGCTAAAAGGGAGGGAGTGAAATCTGTTTTCTGTAGACACAGAGTTTGTTAAAGGTGGCTGCAGTGGTGGTGAAGAATGCCCAAATCCAGAAGATGAGTCAGTAAGTGATTTTGCAGGGTCTTCAGCAACTGTTAAAATCAAAATCAAGATGTTAGTAAATGTTGGGGGCGGGGGGGTGTCCCCATCTTACAAAAGGAAAGACTTAGCTATCAAACCAATGAAGTGTATCTGCAACCACATCTGATTTAATGGGTGTCCTGTATAGGAAGCACTAACAGCTGGGCACACGTAAGGTGTTTGTCACTTGGCAACACTGGAGAGACAGAACTGGCTGAGCAGACACTGCTGTAGCCCTACCACTTTTACCACAACCAACGGAAATGAACAGCACAGAGAAAGAAGATGTTAGCCAGAAACTACAGGAAGGTTTAGATTGAAAACTTTTTTTTTTTACCCCCACATTAGAATTTTTCTTTGAATACAAGTTAACAGCCCCAAGGATTATGACTGTAATGGGCAAAACTAGGAAGAATTCATTGGTCAGGGTGACTGAGGAAAGGATTTCGTTCACAGCTTATACAGAGATGAGTAATTGCTTGCAGACATGATTTGCAAATGGAAAAGTGTTTATTCCCCTGGCTCTATCACAATATACTTTGGTTCTAACACAAGGAATCTATCAGTGTCTATAAAGAATAAAGGATTTAAATAAGTCATGACTAATGCAGTGCTTGATAAATGAGATCACAACTAGATGTAATAGCACAAGCGTTCTGTATCTTCTCTCATCTCTCTACATGGTCTCTAATATACAATTGGTATTCACAGAGCAAAAGCCTCTTCTTCATCACCTCTTCACCTCACACTGTTTTATTAACTGAAGTTAATGTATAAAATTAAAAAAAATATATTTAATCCTTTACTTCCATAGTCCTTTCTAGATAGGATATTTACCTTGTTTATTTTAAATAGTATAATAAACTAATTTTTAAACAGAGTTCCAAGTTGTTGGAACAACATCTGTTAGGCAACCAAGAACAATTTTAACCCATTTTCTTTTACGATTCATGGAATTCAGGGGCTACTACTGCTATAGGTTTCCATTGTAAATTAACATGATTAGTTTAGTATTTACCCCTTCAGTCACTAAGCCAGCCAGCCACACTTTAGAAAAGTTGACCAGAGCGGGGGGGGGGGGGGGGGGGGGGGCGGGGAATTAGATCTGGAAGCAAATCAAGGTATACTGATCCTTTGGGTATGTGCACCCATACTTACAAGAATTAAGAGAGAGATTTTACAGAAATAACTTTAAAAAATACTGAAAAAACATGTATGTTTAGTCAGATTGGGTTTTTTCCTCCCTACTTCCAGACTGATTAGCTGGCATGGCAGAATATTGCAGTTCCCTTAGATTTGTAACATTAGCTACAAAAAGACAGGCAAAATAAAATTGCTCTATATACTTGGCTGCAAGAAATATCTTATCTTCCTTCCAAGCCACAGCTTTTATTTTGCCTGCAAGACCTATGCGTTCCCACAGAGCTGCGCATATGTTGCCAAGAATGTAATCTCCTACATGCAGGATAAAACAACAGGTCGGTCAATTAAGACAAGAGTATATTTCATGGGGGTTCCAAGATGCTTTTTATGATATAGTATGTCTTCTGCTAAGACAACACATTCCAACCTTTTTAAATTTAAACTCATACTTGTCTTATTTGAAGAATATCAATACACTCTAGTTTTGTTTTGCTTTTTAAATAAAGCGTATGCCTACATGAAAGACTATCATCTCTCTTTACCTTCATCAATATACCATGGGGGTTTTGTTTTTGTTTGAGGCTGAGAGTCAAGTGATGAGCCATTTAATGTGTAGAAGACTTCAGATCTGTTTCTATTTCCAGGTTCAGAGGTAGATCCTGGAAAACAATACGTTTTACTGAAGAGATTATTCTCTATTTACAAAAGGTTAGCTACATTCTTCTTTCATAGTATAAATGCGTTACTATTATTTGAAGAAGACGTAACTGCCTTTCCACAAAGCAGCAAACTCTCCCATCAAAGCTAACACAATTCTAAGCTTGCAACAAGGTAGCAGTTTATCCCAAACCAACTTAATCCTCCAAGCTGAAATTTCAGGTCACCAACCTGAAAAGAAGGCAGAAAATACCCCTCAAGTGCAAATTTTTCACTACTATAAATTATGGATATAAGAAAGCATTTGAGATACAGTGTACAGCAGGTATTTTTTCTTTGTTTTTAAAGCAAAAAAATTTCAGAGTAGGCAAATAAATTACCCATCCAATTCCACACAGCTATAACTTGTACCAACATAGAACCACAGTGACTTAAGTGAAGACCGTCTCTGCCAGCATCCAATGCCAGGTAGAATGAAAGCTTACAGAATATACTGTCATTAGTATTTTACAAGCCAAAATAGCCACTAGTAAACTCAAAAGACACTGAATTTTGATTTCTGCCTTTGGGGGGGTGGGAGGAATTTATTTCCCTTCCAGGTTGTTTTTCCCTGGGAGGATTTTCAGAGCTGGCCAAAACCAGAGCCAAAAGAAGTTTATATTTCAGGAAATTAAATTTTGGTTTTGCATCACAGCAAAATTAACATATTCACTATTAAGTAGATCTGCTCCTGGGCTAAAAATTTGCAAGTTTCAAGTCCTGCAGAAGGAAGACAACAGCAAACTATATTTATTAAAAAAATAAGAAAAACCCCAAACACACACCACACTTTCAGAAAAACAGAATGCAGCCCTGAACTGGTTATACTAGACAACTAGGTAATATGCTCTTGAATTTTTGCTAAACCTCAAACTGTTTTTCATGAAAGTGAAGGTAATTTGAGCAGTCTTAACTTAAACTGTCTACCATCTTTATGATTAACTAAATTCATATTAACACTCTACTTCAGAGAAATTTATCTTGATATGAAATATCAAGATATAACTGAAATAATAGTGATAGAAAAGGCAAGGCAACACTTTTTCCCAAGCAACAGAAATTTGTAATCTTACATAGGTAAAGAAAATCACTTCCCATACGTACCTGTAGCCTTTGGCTTACTATGATTGAACAAGCTTTTGTCACCACCACCTCTTGAGGTATAGGCAAGCTTGGGAGGTCTCCTGTCCTGTGACACAGTCTCTAAAACGTGGTATATGAAGAGAATATTAGCTTCCCTTTTATACGCTTTTATTACATCACAGCAAGAAGTTCAACCTGAAACGTAACTGAACCAAGGTCTAGCATCATAAGTTTTAAAGCTGAGTGGAGCAAAACCTTGTTTGGCACATAACCAACATTTTATGTATATAGGATCTGCTTCTATCACATCAGCAATTACTTTACTCTGAAGTCCACCATTATTTTTTGAACACATCAAATAGATTGACTTCACATTTTTCAATGTATGTGCATGCTTCCGTTACGGGAAACAGATGCATGAAATTCTAAACTTCTGTTTTCTACCAACACATCTACAACAAATGCTCTTTTCCCAAAAATGGAGAAGTCCCCATGAATTCTCCAGAGAAGAGAGGCAAATTCATGCAAAAATGTGCATCTCAACTAAACCAACAAGTAGGAGGTGAACATAAGAAGAGTTAGCCCAATTGAAGAGAGAGGGAAACGGTTACAGACTACAGGCCGTACAAGACTGCACTCATTAGAGTACCTGTCTTCAGATAGAGCACAAACAAAAGTTTTACATGAAACTTTTTTCTTTCTTCAGAAGAGGAATCAGAGGACTGTAGTGGTTACAAGTTAATGCTATTCACTGAATTACTGCGGACAGTGAATTTTTCCAGTGCCTTGCTATGAATTTTCAAGTATTTACTCAGAGAACGCATAAGTAATACTATCAATATATTTCAAGCACAGAAAGAACAGCTTTCCAATCCAAGATATTTAAACTCCTGGAGTAAATTGAACAACATTCAATAAAAAGATTCCCGCTACAGACACTCACATATTCATGAATACTATACAACTGTATAGTATTGCAAATACTATAATATTGAACAAAAGTCACGTAAAATTGTAAACCTTTTCTACTAGTGAGACTGTAACCAAAAGGGGGAGGAAACTGAAGAGAAGTGTAACACAGAAGGTTAAACTAATTCAAGTGAATTTAGGATAGTAATTCCACAATATTGTTTTAATTGTATAACTGCGCCTAGGTTGAGATGTTATCAAAGTCCGCCTTCTGGTTAAGAAAGCGGAGCATACCTGGAATAACATCATTGATATGCAAAAGAAGTGTACTTTCAACACTTGCAAAACTGCACAGCTGTATTCCATTGTATCTTCCATCCCAGTTTCCAATAGGATTATCCTAAAAATAGAAAAACATGTTATATTTATCCCAAGAGAAGATTTACATCATACAGAATACACACATGTCTTCAAGAACATAAAAAGTAGGAAAATGAAAAGTTTGACAACATTTACTTTTTCCTGTAACAAGCTTTGTATTTAGAACAGTCAAACATTACAGTCTTTAAAGACAAATGCAAACTTAAAAACTGTTCTTTTGAGGCATATTTCCTATTTTAACAAGCATTCCTCTACTAAAATCCATTATTTATAAACAAGTTAGAACAATTCCAGTGCATTGTTAGGCAACAGCTACTGCAATCAAGAAAATGGAAGCACCTGATCTACAAAAACAAAACCAAAACACCCTTTAACCACCAAAAATTTGAAAGCTGTTCATTTTAAAAATTTGAAGTTGCTAGAAATAATTTTTAATGTCAAGCTTCACATTTTCTTGAAAGATCAACTTTTGTACTTCAGACTCAGTATTTTTAAGGTAGCACAAAGTCAAACAAACCAAAGTTACATGAAAAAAAGCTTTTAAAAATAGCTAACAAAGAAAAAGGCATCCAGCCTACTTTTTTAAAAGGCAGAACAAAGCCAGTCTCACAAGACAAACACTCAACTCTATTACTTCAAGACTGACATCTAACATGGCAAGTAGCTCAGTGGAGGCTCCTCAGAGTAACCGGAGTATTTCTCCTGAACTGTTTAGCATCAAATAGGATACCATTTACCTGATGCCAAAATACAATTACCACCAAGGGGCATCTTTGAACACAAGTGTTTATTTCCCATTTTAGGTCAGCCTCCGCTGAAGTAGCTTGTGGATAATGTTTCTTCTTTTACATTGCATGTAATTTACTAGCTAACACACATGCAAAAGTTATTAAAGTCAGATTATTTTCTTACCATGTCCACTCCAACAACGTATCCTAAACTTTCGTTTCCTGGTAAGACATCACAGAATATAACTGTCCCATACTCTATACTCTCTCCTATCTTCAGAGAAACCCTGGAGTTGATCTCCAGAGGAGGAAGTTCTACCTGCATTGCGTCAACTGGAGCTGCATAGTCACTTTCCAGTTCATTGTCATCATCTTCCACCAGCTCCAGTTTGTCCAAAGCAACAAAAACCCCACAATCCTCATCACATCTGAAAAGCTGCTTGCCTTGGTACTGTCCATCAGTAAAGCCCTGACCGCGACCTTCTTCCTAAGTGTCGGAGGAGGAAGAAGAGGAGGGGAAAAAATAAAAAGAAAAAAAAAAAAAAGTAGTGTATTTTGTGCAAAAGCACACTACTACAAAAGCAGTAACATAAACCAGTGTTTTGGAGAAATTGCAGTAAGAATTTGCCTGATGAACTATCATTATATTGGGAGAATTCTATTGCTGGAATTTGTGGCAGATATACACACTGTCTATCTTAGGGGAATAAACAGTAAAATGCCATTAGATTAGAGAGTAGCTGCACGCAGAAGCCTTTTTACTCAGAGAAGCATGTTTTCTTCAGGTGCAAATCTCCCTTCCATCATCAAATTTTTGCCATATCAATACAAGACTACTTCATACTAGACATAAGGCTAAGCATCCAAAAATTCCACTTCGATGCCAAATAAAGAGAGCCGATTTTCAGAAGCACTTGGGCCTGATATTCCCTGAGGTTCTTCGTGGGAATTGCAAAGAATTTGGGAAAAGTTTAAAGAGGACTTTGAAAAATATACTTCTAATGCAAGGGTGGCACTCTCCTGAATCTAACCCTTCAAAAGCTTACGGTTGACATTAATTTTGCAGAAATATCTCACTAGGAGCAAACAACAGCAACATACTCTATCTTAACTAGTTGCCATCTGACTTTCAGGGCTCTACAAAACCAGCAGCCCTAAAATCCAAGCCTACATTTATGGATTGTATCCTGCCACATGCAGGGAAGAACAAAGTACTCAACAGAAATCTGAGAGTCAGATATTTGCCATGATGGGGATGTAAGTAATTAAATTTTTCTAGGCTGGAAGAGTCAGAGCATGTTCAAGTCTTTTTGCCAGCCCATGCACCTCATCAAGCTTCACTTAACATGTAGAATACAAGGCTGATGCGATATGGTGTGTTCACAGGTATTTAATAACAATACTTATGAAAAAACTGAAGGTTACAGCATTTTTAGGGGTAATGATGCTTCTAGAAAAAAGAATTTATTGTGACTGCCTCTTTAAATAGAAGATTTTTAGCTCATCTTATAAAATATATATATGATGCTCCCCCACAGCAAGAAACTTACCAGCAACTCTACTCCGAAGTATATCCCTGTCAGGGACCTTTCTTGTAATAAGGGTCCTCTGAAGCGAACAACTCCAGGAAATTTATCATCTCCGGATCTCAGCTGTACTCTAACAGGCGAGCCAATATCTATTTGGATGCCTTTAGTTAACCTGCTTTTGCTTTTAAACAGACTGTATCTTTCCTCACAGTTAGTAATGGCCAAAAGCAACTCAGCTAGTTTTTCATTTATTTCTATAACATCCTTCTCATCCACAAACAGGACTGCATGAGGTTGTTCCAGAATCTTTAATCCAATCTGCAGTTTCTTGCCTTTACAAGGAATATTTCTGGAGTGTCCCACAGAAGAACGGTCTTGAAAAAACTGCCCAATGCTACCTTTGGGCACTTTCAAGAGCTTTTGAGTCTGCTTGTCTATGACACTGCATTCTTGAAGAAGCAAGTAAAAGATCCGCTCTTCCCAATAGGATGAACTTGCTTTTTCTTGACTCCATAAGCCCGAATTCATTGTGATTAAAACTTTAAAAGCTGCACAGAAGTCTTCAAGAAAAATAAGCTGTTGATTTATGTGCACTGATCTTGACAGATTCTACTGGAAGGTCCAACCTTTGTGAAACAATGCAATATTCATTTTGGAAAGAACCAAATCCAGAGCAGAAAGCCTAGAATGAGAGAGAGAGAGGGAGGGAGGGAGAGAGAGGGGCAGGCAAAATTAAATTGGGGAACTACAGCTAGTCTTAGGTAAAACAACAGAAAATCATTTAAATCTGTGACCAGCCCCACTCCTCCCACAGAATAAAAATAGTTCAGCAAAATCTGAGACATTGAACATAGTCTCGAAACAGCCACAGTACTGTTGATCATGGACATACCCATTTCTGCTTGTTACTGCTGTGTATTTCCTTTCCTCCTCTAGTTCCTTGAAGCAAGGGGCTATGGAAAAAGTGTAATGAAATGCAAAAAACACACCTAAGTGAAAGGAAAAAGAAATCTTAATTTCAGATGAACAGGAATAAATATCCTGCTCAAGTTTACAAACAATATTTTATGGAAGCTTTCCACTACAAAGATCTTTTCCCGTGCTTAGCGACCACTTATTTCTGACAGCGTACTGCATCCCACATAACATTTTGAAGTAGAAAATTTTATCAGTGTAATAGAGCAACAGAAAATTGAAACTTTAGTAATTTATAACAGCCATTTCTTTAAATAATAGAAATGGACAGTTCCAGTAAGCAATGAACAATGTATGAAAAACAAATTGCACCAGCATTGCAACATGCAATTCTGAAGAAAAACCTGGAGGCTTTTCTTTTTATAATTTTAGAAAGGTAACTCACTTCAATGATTGAAGTAGGAAATATATCACTTTCAGTTATTAAAATACCCTGGAAAACACCTTAGTTAAACATCATCCTAGGAATTATAGTTCACAATCAAATAAACTAAACAAGAACAACCTGAAAATACTTCATTGCACATGGTAGCAGATACAAAAGTAGAATACATAAACACATATATATGGCTACAGTTTAGATCATACTGCATACATGAAGATCTGCAGTACCTTAACAGGATTTATTCTTCTCCTAAAGATGAGAGAAAAGGGTAGCATACAAGTTAAGAATATACTGTCATGTAAATTTTCCTGTTAGTAATCTATGATGCCACAGTTTGCATTCAGTTAAAGGAGAATCTCAATGATTATTTATGGATTTAACTTCAGTAAATAAAAAGCAAATACTCTTTGTCCTTATGCCTCCTCTTGCTAACTCTATTCCCTCAGATCTTTGCTCTGATGGCATTCAAATACCACAAAATCTATTGCTATTTCTCCTACTCGGTTTGATCCCAGCTTCAGAAGCTATCAGAAAGGAATCCAGTAGTACTGCAATTATTTTCATCACCTGTTTTTAAACAAAAAGAGTATATAGAAAACTCCTTCCCCCAAAGAAAAGTAATAACAACCACAGAGGATCTGAAATTTATGTAAAGTAGCATCTTTCAGTCACTAGGAATTCACACTTTTCTGTGCTGACTTGCTGAGCCTCCTAGTGAGGCTCTTGTACCATACAGCCATTCAAACTCTGAAATAGCATGCTTCTTGTCTTCACAGATGTTACACGTGGGTGTCAATGTCATCATCACACTTTGACACTGCTGCAGCAGCAGCTGACAGGAATTACGTGGTTTAAAGTGTTTCCATCTGCAAAGTAATTAACATCTGAGGGACAGAATCTGGACAGTTTCAGACCTCACTGAGATAAAGTCTGGTAGACTATCAATCTGTTTGCAAGTTAAAAAATATTTCTCTTAATTTTCATTTGATACACATAAATAGGTTGTAATGTTTGTTGGTGACTAACAAAAAAGTCTGATATCGGTATCAGATTGAAACAGTAATGTTTTATACGGGAACTAATGAAGAACACAACAGGATCTTCCCCCCTCCAAAGGAAACATTATTAAATGACCATTAGTTTTTATAAGTCTACTTAGATATTACAATAGAGTTCCATCCAAGTTCTGTCTAGTTCCCTCCCCTTACTTTTTCCAGACACTGGGAAAAAACACAGATACTGTCTTGTTCTTCATAGTTCCGTTTTACGTTCTCAGCTTTCAAAGGCTGATGCACTTACTTAACTTTTCTCTTTGCGAGCCATTCCACAAAGTTAATCAACCCCCAATACACTTCAAACAAGTATCACTGACATTACAGGGATCATGACCTTTCCTGTTTCACTTTTAGAAATAATTCATTTTAATAAGTATGTATGGAAGCAATATATTAACAGAGAAGTCTGTTCAAGAGCTTAAGAAAAGGCAGTTTTTATTTTTTATTAAAATATTATTTATCATATCTATTTTTTTTAATAAGTATACCTTGCTTGCAGGTCCATTGCTGCAATGTTACATAATCTTCACATGTTTAGTAGTAAAGAATTCAATGTGAAAACATGTTAACAGATGCATTTAGATTATATAATGATAGCTTTATATGGTGCATGGTCAGTCTTTTAAAGTTCTAGTCATCTGCAGAGATGTTATTAAGCCACTGAATACAGTACCAAAAGCTTTTCCATTAGGAAAAGTTCATTATCACTATATAAAATGCCTTCCTCTAAAAACTTATCTACCTCCACTGTCCCCTGCCAAAGAAAATACACAGCTCTAAAAAACAAATCCCCTTCTTTCAGAATAATAAAAATGATAAATTAGTATTTTAACAGCACAGAAAAGCTTGCTAAAAAGGGTGTTACGTTCTGGCAATATATCAGAAATATATGTACATAAACCACTGATTTTAAGATTTTTTTTTTTTACAGCCATTTTCCATGGAATTAGTTATTCTGCAAGTAAGTATACTTGCTGAACAAACAGCACACACATGTTGGACTAAGACCAGAATAAACTATTAGACCTCAGTATGAATTAACTTGGGAACCAAACAAATTACGCTTAGCAACGAGTCGTCATTACACTGCACAACACACCAGCAACTATAAAACTTTGTGCATACCAGAGAGTACTTGACCATCACCGCGGACGTTTAAGTGTCACAGCCTATTCGACTGCGTTCTTCTACTCCACCTACTACCTGAATTATTTTCATGCTCAAAGGATTTTGGGAAGCAACAGGCAAAACACAGTTATGACTGCAGCACTACCTACTTCGGAAAAAAAAATATTTAGAAAAATGTCAGAGGTAGCCCATAATAAGCTACCTAACTTCAAAGCTTCCCTAACTTCCTTTTTTCCCCGTCTTGAGTCACTGTTGTCACTTCAGAGGCATCTCATCATAAAAACAGCTTGCTCTGAAATATGAGAACTTTGTTTCTTCCCTGCAGTAGCCTTAGATGAACTATACAGAGATGTTTGAATCAGCTATCAGGTTTCAGCATGAACACGCAAGTCTGTAGCTCTGATTCAGAGTATAAAATGAAGAGGCTAAAAAAAAATTGTAGTTTCTTACAGAACTTTCACTTTAAACACCAAGTTTTAAACAGCTGAGATACAAAGTTATGTTCTTCATCAGTCCAAAAATCATTTTCAAGGGAAGGTTAAAACTCAGAGCAAGTAAATTTAATTGAAGCTCAACGTACACAGAATTACATAACTGCAATACAAGCCAAGAGTGGAAAAAACAGAAATTGTTTCTTCAAAATAGCGGTTGAAATATTGCCTGATACAAATAAATTAATACTGGTAACGCGATTTCTAGAAGAAAATGCAGTTGAAGAACTCCACTAAATTTTGTTAGGTGTTATAAATTTGATACAAGCATTCTACTTTAGAGGAAGAACAAAACTAATCATCAACTATCAGAATACTCTGGCATTACTAGATTTGGCAAGTATACACCAATACACCATCATCGCTGTTCTGCGGACAACCCTTCTGTCAACATGATATGCAAGTCCTCTCAATAAAATTAAATGCGTATGTTCAGATTTTGAAATGAAAACCAAATCATATTTAACTTCGTCCAGCAATGGAGTCTTTAAAGGCTGTGATGTATGTGTTTATCGCCTAGCAAGGTAAGATGCGACATATAATGTACTTGCAAGTCACAAGACTCGATGCAAGGCTAAGTTTTTGAGAATAATTATTCCTCCCCCCCAGTTTTGAGAATTTTCTCTACCTCTCTGGGCGGTTACGAGCAGGACAGGGAAGGAAAGCCCCGAAACACTTTGTAAGTCGGAGCAACGAGCTGCCCAGGGCTTAACGCTGAACTATCGGAAACGCACAGTAGGCCCCAAGCTCGGCGCCCCCGCACAGCCCTGACGGGAGCTACCGCCACCCCGGAGCCAGCCCAGCCCGGCCCCGCCGCTGGGCCTCGCCCCGCCGCCGGGCGGCCACGGCGGCCCGGCCCCACCGCCCCGCCGCCGCAGGGGCGGCCTGGCCTCCAGCGATCGCCGCGCCTCCAGCGCTGGGCCCGGCGGCCATGGAAACGGCGGGGAGAGCGGCTTGGGGCGGTGGGGCCGGGCCGCGCCGCGGCGCGCAGCCGCCTCACTCCGACCTGACGGCGCCGAGCAAGGTCCCGCGGCAGCGCCCGGCCCCCGCGGCCCCTCGCTCGCTCACCTCTTCATCCCCAGGCCTCGGCGCCCCGCCCGCCCGCGGGGCTTTCCCGGCACCGGCTCACGGCCCCGCGGCGCCCGGCGCAGCTGCCCGGCCCGCTCCCCGCTCCCCCATCATCGTCACAGCAGCCCAACGCTCCGGCCGGCGAACGCTCCCTGCTGCCCCGGCGGGCCCGCCCTCTCGTCCCCCGGCCTCTCTCGCAGCCAATCACAGCGCGCCGGTGCCACCGTTTCGTAGCGCTATTGGCGAAGAGCGCCGCCAGGTGACGAGGCGATTCGGGGGTTTCCACTCCATCAAGACTGTATGAGCCGCAGAGGAGGGGGTGGGAAGGTCAGACAGGAGCGGTTGGCGGAACGCTCCCCCTTGAGGGTGCTGATTGGCCGTCCAGAGCGCGAAGGCGGGACGTCGGGAGCTACGGCGGGGCTGATTTGATGGTGCGTGCATGCGCCCCCATTGGCGGCGCAGGCGGGGCTAGCGGGCCCCGGGCACCGGTTGCGCGGGAGCGGCCGCAGGCGCTGCGCCTCGGGGCCGGGCGACCCGGTGCCGTCCCTCAGGGCTCGCTCCTGCCGGGGGGCTCAGCTGCCCGGGGGTCGGGCCGGTTCTCTCCAGCATTCTCTGGAAAAGACGCACGCGTGTGTCCAGCTCCGCGGCCTGAGCGGGCGTCGGTCGCCCCGGCGGGCGGCAGTCCCGCCTCTTGGCTCGCGGCGAAGCGCGGCCTGGGGCCTGTATGCCCGGGAGGCGCCCGGGGAGGGCTTTTCGGTAGCCGTTTAGCGCTCACGACGGGTGAACCGAGGCCGTGTCTCGCCCTGGATCCGCCGCAGCGCGGCTGGCGGCTCGGGGCCTCGGATCGGGAGACGTTCCGCGGGGCTCGGCAGGCGGCGGGTGCCGGCGTCCTGGGGTGCCGTGGGGCGCTGCCTTCCGCCCGGCAAGCCGGCAGCCCTGCAAATGAGACACGCGGGGACGAGAAAAAACGAGAGCTCTCGGGACCTTACGGCAGCCTAGTTCGCAGTCAGAAACCTCTCCGGGTTAAAAACTGCTGACTGACTTTAATTGGCCTTTCGTGTTTGCTGGAGAAGGCGCGAGAGCGATTTTTGCAGCGCTGTTACTCGCCAAGCTGTTTCCCAGTACACTGCAGCGTCCCTCATGAAGCACGCTGCTGTAGAATTACCTAGAGGCTGTTCATGAATGTCAAACTTGGTCTGGCTTCAATATCCAGTTTTGAAATACTTTTGCTCTCAAGAAATGTAAGTAATGCTGCTGAATATTTGATTTAATAAAAGCCAAATGTAGCTTCTCTTTAACCGACCTACTTTTGAATGTGACTGTCATCTGAATGCTGTTCTATTTTATCCACTTAGCACCGGTGTTTTTTATACACAGTGAGCTCTTCCTAAATAACGAATGAGAGAATGAACTCCGGAATAGAAGAGTTGCTCAACAGGACGGCTATGTTAAAGGCTCTAGTCACGCATTCAGCATTTCCGGAAGAACATTTATTTTTAGAGAATATTTTTTTAATCGCGTAGTATTCTAAACTGGTGCTTTAAACTTCGTTTTAAAAACACTTCTGAAACTTTGTACTAGAAATAGACTTCCTACCAAGAAGCATCTTTGAAAAAAATAGCATATGATCATGTACCTAAGGTGGTTACAATAATGTTGACATACAAATAAACGCTTTCCTGGTTTCTTAGCATCTTTAACATTCTTTTAATACATGTTGTTATCTAATTTAGTAACATGCAGTTCAACATTAGCTAAAGTATAGGCTGTTCCAGTTAATCCTGTTTCCCTAGAGATCTCCAGAATCTAGAGACAGTCAGTAAGCAGATCCAGTGCAGCACCAGAGCAGGGCTGGAGTGCCCACGTCTGAGCTCTGAAGCGATGTGGGTCACTACCACGGCTTTTGGTAGGAAGATGGGAAGGCGCCACACAGGCTCTTGTTAGTGTGGGTTGTGTGCAAGGTGGAAAGGACACAGTCCAAGTGTCAGAAACCAGCAGGGGTTTATTTGAGGAATCGATGAGATTCCATCTACTATGGAAAGAATGCTCACACTAATCTTTTTATTTAGTCACTTAAGAGCAAAATTGCATTTTAAAGTCATGTTTGATTTTTAAACAATAAGTAGTAGTGAAAAGATGCTAAGATTTTTGCATTGCATTTCTTCATTTTGCAGAAGGGCACACAGTAAACCCCAGTTCTGCTCTGCTGATCCTCAAGGTGGCTATCTATACACAGCAGCTGCATTTTCCTCCATTTGTAGAGCTGCCTTTTATGCTACTACAAAACGCATTAGCATGCCTGCTATAAATCCTGTTATCCCAAGTTCCATTACGCTCACATTTTGGGTATAAATAAATTGCACATGGAACATGACTATAAGTATTAGCCTAAGTACACCATAATTATATTTGAGAAGAAAAGGGGACAGACACGTTATAAGAATAAAATAACCAGAATACTAGATAGGAATGACTACATGTGGTATACCTAATTACTCAAAACCAAATATTTAAAAATATTTTTCTAGTCCATGTAATTATGTACTTAACCCTCTGATTTCAGCAGGAAAAATGACCAACATAGACCATTTAGAAAGTCTGTCATTCTACAGACAGAATAGTGCTTGTGAAATCAAACCCAAGTTAATATCCTATTGACCCACTGGGCTTGCATTACAGCTCTGTGTCACCGACAGACCACAGATGAAAGGCAGGCCAAGACTGTTGTTTACTCTAAAGCTCCTTCATACTCCTTTAGAAGTATAAAGGAGTTGTAGATAACAGGGCTTTGGCAGCGTAAAATGGGCCTGTTAAGTTTCTTTCATGTTGAAAACCCTGTCAGTAACACCAGCACGAGATACTTGCCATCAAACAGCAAATTATTTCTTTAAACCACACTCTTGTTAAGAGAGACATGTTTTGTAATAATGAAGTATGGTAAACAAATTCCGCTTTCAAATGACATAACACTATACAGTTAAACAGTATATAAATAGCATGGAACAGAATTTTGTTCTGTGCCAGGATAGGAGTATGATATTCATTTATCACAGCATCACCCCAGAAGTGCAGAATATTTATGCAGAACAGCTGAATTTTTCTGCTACTTGAAACATGGAAAAGGTAGGTATTTATCCAGCTGCATTAAAAAAAGAGAGGAAAGGTTCTTGTAGAAGCATCAAAGACAACATTACAGCACCTTCTAAATCTGAGTTATGTGATAAAAGGGGGCTTGGATAAATATATTAGGTATTTCTGCCTGCTCTTGTTTTTTCTCATTATCTACAGTTCTAATGAATGATTTGGTAAATAAGGTTTAGTTATGTAGTTTGGGGCCTGAGAGGGAAAAGCAGCACAGGCTCTATGAGGTTGCCTGAAGCTGTGTTCCTTGGGACAGAAGCTGAAGAGTATTTTGTATTGGGGATAATTACAGCCACATTCTTTAACAAGAATAAGACCTTGCTGTGCCTATAATAAAATCTCAATAAAATCTGGCAGTAAACTGCAGTTTGTATATAACATTGGTTTATCTCACAATTTTTCAAGCTGATACCAGCTTTGTATTCTATGGTTAAATATTGTGTCTGTCTGGGTTTATGTAACCTATCTGATTGGGAAAATGTGAACTGCCTAAATCAGGGTATAAATCGAGGCAGGATGTTTTACACTATTGCAGCAGTCCCTTCTGGTTCTTTAACTATCAAAAGCACAAACACGGTCTTTCAATACAGGCATCCTTAACATGGCATCGCAGGGCTAGCTCATCTGGTGGCTGGTTACCAAGTTTTAGACATAAACCTTCAGGTTAGTTTTCCCAAAACGAGCCCTTTCATCTTAAATCGGCATGGGGGACCTAACTCCTGTGACAACCACTTTTATGCACTGCAGTGTTACGATTTTAACCTTGCCTTGTTCCTATGTTATTGCAGAGCACTCTTCCATATCCCTTGGTAGATGCATTTTAACACTGTGCTTTTTATGTATGCCAGACAAAGTCAGTGCTTTCACAGAATACAAGCTCGGAGTGAGCCAGTGCATGAGGATCCCTTTTCCATCATTGACTATGACAGAACATGCTTTTCCATTAAAATTTACCACAGTTTTATGAATAGTCAGATAAATTGATGGTGTAAGTGCACTTGCCCATCTCTCAGAATGGTATGCTGCCATTGTGAAAATTCCCCTTTTCCACTGCTTAACCCTTTACACAGTATTTGACTGTTGGAAGTGGAACTGAGAATATAAAAAGAAAGATACTAGTTATGCATTCCGCTAGCAAACACCACTGTATTCCGTACACTTTTTTTGAATGTGCTAATCAAGTAGACATTTAGGAAAGTAAAATGCTGCCAGGTAACAACACTGGGTCCCAGTGAAGGGCCAGGGGCTGTCTGGACCAAACCCAAGCTCATGGGAGCAGGATGAGGAGGAGCAGCCTGCTAAACCCGCTGTGGGTGTCATGGCTTCTGGGCTCGAGGAACCCGTTCAAGAACCAGCAGTGACTGTTACAGCTGGCTCTCCTGAGGCAGGCAGAATTCTTGCAGAACGCCCTTGATTTGTAAATTATTTCATATCAGTCAGACATGCTCATAATAACAGATTTCACTTTTTTTTTAATCATCCAGGTTAATTTGACTAGGACTTACTTATTCTGAAATAATTGAAAGAAGAGGTCATACTTAATATACTGAAAAATATACTTTCCTCTTTTCTTTTAGCTTTATCAAGAGCAGGACAATAGCACTAAGCATCACAAAATAATACATTGCTTTTTGGCAACACATAAATTAACAGATTAAGAATTCAAAGCTTAGATACATCTGTGAACTGTCAGCGTGAGTGAAATGCGCTCAAATCCCCCTTGGTTTTTGCTCACAATTGTAACCAAACCCATAAATCTAACTTTAAAGGACTGAGACTTGAGCCAGAAACCCATGCCTTGTCTACACTTAAAAGGCTTGGCTGGTATAGCTACACCTTAGAGCTGTATTGGCAAGCACAGATTTCTTTTCTGGTGTAACTTAAATCACTTTCTGCATGGAACATGCTAAACTGGCTGAAGGACTCTGCCAATATAACGGCATCTACACTAGGGCTTTTGCCAGTATGGCTGTAGCTGCATGGGAGTGATTTTTCATCATTCTGACAGCTATTTTGGCAAAACTTCTACATTTAGACTGAGTCCAAGTTAAAGTTGGCATTGTTTTATGTTGCAAATAAAGCAGAAGAGAAGCATTGCCAGTTTATGGCCTTGGTTTTACATTATTTTAAATTGTTTGCTCTAAAGGAATGTATGGGGCAGGATCCACGTGGTCCTTTGGATGTTTGCCTCCCACATTTGTGCTGCATTAAAATCGCTTGGTTTTTCAGTGAGCGAGCTTTGGCAATGGGGAAACTTACATTACTAAAAAAAGATAGCGTCTATATTATTTACCCCAGAAATAGCTATCCTGATGCTTTAAAGCAAATTTCCAAAGTTAAGTGAACTGCAAAAGGAAGCATCTGGGCCAAAGGACATGTGGATTAATGCGTCATTCTTTTTCACTTTGTCCTCAGTTCAACAAAGAATGTAAGCACAGGATTAATTTTAGGCATACACATCAGCCCATTTCAAGTTTAGTAGTCATGTCAGATATGATAATGCTCCTTTTTGAACTTTAATTAAGCAGATATTTGAAATTAATCATATGTTTAAGCACTGTGCAGAATCGGGATTTCTTTCAGAAGTGCAAGTTTACATAGAGTGAGGCTATTTATTGTGGTACCATCTGCAATTTCTTTTCTGAACTGCATGTATTTTAAAGATGTCCCAAGGGGCATATTTTTCCACATAAGTACATTTACATCTTTGGCTCTTGTTTCCTAATCTCTCTTTTGCTAAGTGTGTATTTTTGGTTTGAGAAATCCATGCAGAGTTTTCACTGATTTTGTAATTGTATTTACTGTTGAACTCTTCCCTCTGCCACACTTTGCGTTTGCACAGTACATGTGCAAATCCTGACACTCGGATTTGCAAACCTGCCCTTGCTGCTGGAGCTGCACTGCGGACAACAGGCCGTGCCTCGCCCGCAGACAGCACAAGGGCTGTTCGAGGCAGATAGGAAATTTCACGCGTAATCAGTCAGCACTGAACCAGTGAGCCAATTGGATGAGGAAGTCTGATTTAATCAAGGGTTCTTCCTTCCTTTTTGTAAAACACAGAATGTGCCTGTTAGAAGAAAATACAGACATATTTTTCTGTGTTTTGAAAATGCGAAGCAGGCTTTTCATGACTTCGTACAGACTACACAAGCACCACAACTAAAAGCTCTTCAGCAGTTTCCAGGTGAGTATTCCGTGCACTTCAGTTTCTGGTGTTACTTACAACTCAATGAAGCAGTTGGAGTGGCATTTACCCTGAAACGGAACAGGATAAGTGTCTGTTTGAAGTAAAATTGTGTAATTTGTTGCAGGGGTTTTGTATTGGTTTGGATTTTTTTAATATGTAAAAATAAATAGTAGCTTAGTTAAAAGAGCTTACAATTATTTTTAGCTGTGAAAATGAAACTGTTTATATGAAGCACAGATAGATTTCAAGGCAGACATATTCAAGGCAGAAGACTTGTATATCATAACGTTCACTTCTGCATTCTTCTATTTGCAAGTGTGTTGTGTTTCTCTGGTAAGTCATGTTTTAAAGTGGTATTTTTCTATATACACACACATATATACATATGTATAAAAAGTTATATATAAGGATATATATCTTGAATATGAGTACAATTTTGCTTATAAGATTATACCAACTCACAACCAAGAAAAAAGTTGTCACGTAAATTTGTTCGGCCATTTTCAGATTCCTCATTTAATGTACTGTATTTGAGATTATCTTTACATCAAAAACAAATATTTGCAAGTTTATGCTCTTGGGATAAACTGTCATGATTTTCAAAAGACTGAGCAGTTAGACAGTAAGTAGGTGGCTAATCTTCATGTTCAAAAAGCAGATCTTAAGGAGGACTAGGAGAACAGTGAGAACTTCCACCTCCTAGTCCGAAGTCCAAAAATAATGATGCTTTTATTAAGGAGGGTGGCAATGTGTATCTACGTGTTTATCCAAGCCAGGCAAAGGAAGGGTTTCTGTTAGAGGAGAGTGGTTTGCACTTCCATTATTTCCAGTGGGGAAAGTAATTGCTTTTCTTTTTATAGCCTTGCAGTTTGCCAGAAATCAATAGGTCTGCTGAAGGAGATTCCTCACCTCTGTATCCAGCGTCACATAACTGTGTGGTAAACAAGTGGAGGCAAAATGATATGTAGTAACATCCCTGTCCTAAACCCTCTCATTACTTAATAACCACTGTTTGGGCATTATTTTTACATTTGTAGCAGGGAGACTTGTTTGGTTTTTTTTAAAGTAGGTTGTTCTGTTATTTGCTTTTCACCCGTTGGCTGAATTGTGAGCAACACTTCTCTCATGCTAACTAACAGAACACAGCACCCTGGCAAAGTTGTTAGGATGCTCTTAGAACTTTTTCAACTGCTAGTATAACACAATGATGTAACAGGTAGGATTTAAAAAAAAAAAACCAACACATTCTGGGGAGATATTTATGTGGCAGAATGGCCAATCTGGTCTATGGAGTAGGAGTATATTGTGTTAGGCATTTTACCAGCATGTGGTAAAATAGTAGTCCTAGCAGAACAGGCATACAGATCTACTACAAGCACAGTATATAGGTTAAAAAGACAAGTAAAGGGAGAATGCTTCTGTACAACAATTAGAAAACTCCTTTCTCCTTCCACCTAGCCATTGTCAAATTCAGTTGTTTTGTTCTCACAGTAGAGAGACAAGTCTCTGGAGAGAACTTGAAACTATGAAATATGACGAAAGTATTATACTATTTTAGATATCGCCCTATTTTGCCCTAAAAGTTGTGATTAAGAACAGATGGCAGGTTTTGGAGTCCTGAGAACTGTAAATTCTAGCAGTATAAGAGAGCCAGGCTGCTAGTTGTACTAATTATCTCCAAGATTTTAGTTCATCTGAACTCATACTTGCAAGCTTGAGGGCAAAATACAAGGCGAAAAAATCTGCCCCCACTGAAGTTGATGACAAAATTCTCAGATAAGAATGGAGTTCCTCATCTAATCTTATTCAACATAACTTCTTATGGTTTTCATGTTTGATTTTAATCTGCCAAAAAGATATTCAAACACTTTCAGTGGTAATGGTAATAGGAATGGTTCTTCACTGGTAGCTATGTAGATATTTCTATTTATTACTTTAGTTTTTATGAAACTATGGTTGCCCTCATACAAGTTCACAGAGAACAATGAGTAAGTCAATAAAAAAGATTACCAGACTGGATCCTCTAAAGGCATGTTACTAAGAAATGTCGTATTTTTTGTAATCTTTCAGTGATAGCTTGCAATGGACCAAGACTTACACTGCACAGCAGAAAGGGAACTGTTGGAAGCTGTAAGCAGGATTACTACATTTTCTACCACAAGTCCATCTGATGAAGAACAAAATCAACTCAAAGCTGAAATTTCATGTCAAGTGAGAAAAGAAAATCCAGAAAAAGATGACCTGCAAGGTTGATGCTATCCTTTAATTTTATTTTTCATGTAGCTTATTTATGCCATTAATCTTTTATGTAAAAAACTTTGCTTTATTTATTGCAGCAGTAGTCCAGATTTACACTGCTATACTCCACTGAAAATAAGCCTTGATTAAACTTGTAGTAATCATGTAGCAATAGTGAAACAGATGCACATCCTGGTGTGTATATATACACAGAGAGTTTTCATTTTAAATCCATTGCGCCTAAAATGTATTCCAGATTTAATTTACACACCAGGGACCAAAACAGTGATCATCAGATGGCCTGTCTCAGGAGTGCACTTTCTGTACATCACAAAATCTGAACTTCTCGGCGGTACCAGCAAGGACACCAAGATTGAAGCTAATCTCAAGCAGTAGTCTCTCACATGCCTTATGAAGAGGCAGCATTGAACTTTTACTATGCCTAAGATTGCTGTCATCTGTTATTAAATAAAATGTTATATATAATCCAAAATAATATATAATCTCATCAAGATTTTCAGCCTGCAAAGATGTCATAAACACCACATCTCTTAGGAAATATATGCTCTGTGGAGATTGAGCCAAACCCCAAAGGCCTTGATAATTGAAACTGTATGGCCAAATGATTAAGAACATGTAAAAGTGGGGCCACTGAAGGAGTACTATGCGTTTACAATTTTCTTTCTGCATGTAGCTGTTATCTTCCCATTCGTTTGTGGTCATTCACCTCCATTGTCTGAATGTTTAGATACATTGCAGACTGACTTCAGCTGACTGCATTGACAGAGGCATTATTGATTGGAAATTGGGACTGGTGTGCCCACCAAAATACAAATATTCCATTTCTTTTATCCACTTTGCTAGCTTATATGCCACCTGATGAAAACTGTTGTCAGTAGATTTCAAAGGCAGAGAAATCACCCTTTTGAAAAGCTACATCAAATTCCCCTGTAAGCAAACTCTTCAACCAGCTGTCCTACATTTTTATATATGCGTATGTATATATGTCTCTGTGTGTGTATGTGTATATGACTGTGAGGGGAGAGAGAAAGGAAGGGGGGTATATAAAATATTTGTAGCTGAACTGTGGCATCAGTTCAGCTACAAAAGAAAAAGAGGATGTGAGAGTTCCTCCTTCAGCTGAGCTGATTATCCAAGTTTCTCCTTTAAGGTTAGGATATTCATGTTTTCTCAGCTTTCACCTGTTACTGCACAAACCCAATATTTGAATAGGGTCAGTATTTGAATATATGTCTGGATTTGCAGCTGCATTGTACTATCTCCTCATTTTAGCAACAAAGCCTGGAGAAACATCTGATTCAGAAGTCTGAGTTGGCGTTTCATAGGGCTACATCTGGGATGGTGAAGCATACCTCCTGCTCAGACTGTGCCCAAGGTTACAACCTAGACATACAATACTTCTTGTCAGTATTTTTTCTATAACTTTGTATTCTGCAGCCCACTTGGTGTCTTTCAAGATTTCAAACCACAATAGCTTTCCTCAAAGAATCTGGACCTGTCTTTATTAGCAGTGAAATTACTTATTTTATCAGTCTTTAGGTCTTGCTGTTAGAGCAACAGAAATTCTAGGCTCTCCTTTCACAGTAAATGCATAAGATCTTTCTTTCCAAAGGCAAAGGTTGTAATCTGAAATACTAAATATATTGTTTTTAGATTCCAATGCATCCCTACGTCCCAACTCTGCAATGACCACTAAGGAGCTTCAGGAATATTGGAGGAATGAAAAACGCCAGTGCAGACAAGTCAAACTCCTTTTCGAAATCCCATCAACCAGAATTGTAGAGCACCACTTATCTAAATATGTGGTAAGCTAAGAAATGAATATGTAAGAAGATCATTAATTTTTATTCACTCTACAGGGGTCTGCACAGCACACAGCATGCCTCATTACATGAAAGCCTTACCGAGGGCCAAGTTTTGCAAGCCATGATCATACCAGGTAGAACCTGTTCTCCCATGGGCATAGCTGGTGGGATCTGCCCCTAAAAAAACCCTCTGACAATCAGTTCACAAAATATGCAGCAGTGGAAAAGTGATATCAAGTAAATTAGTAGCGTGAGTATCCTTAACACCCAGAGGCTCGTCAACATTAAGGAAATTCACACAGATATAAAAATACCAATATAGTTACACTTCCACTGAGCTAGCCTGCTGTAGCAGCTGCATTGCATTTGTATAACTTCCACATCAGAGATTTATGTTAGCACAAGTGCAAAATTCTTTGATGTTGACAAAGTCTAAGACATCCTCCAGCTAGATTGCTTGGGATCGTTCCCCTTTCTTACCTAGAGCTCCATTAGATGGCATATTTCTGTCATATTTTTGAGGTGAATCATGAGTATGAGGGACAGGAACAACAGAATGGGTTGAATTTTTATATCTTTACTCACAGTACTGAGACTAGGTTTTTATTTCTGATTCTGCTCCTGGCCTTCAGGAGGACTGATCTAGAGCAAGTCTCAGTACTCCTGTGAAATTCAGATAGGGATGTTTTCCTTGTTTGCAACAACCTCTGAGATCTGTAGATAAAAAATGCTAAGAATCATACTAGTGTTGCTGATACTGGGTGATGCAGCTCGGTAGAATTTGAAGCAGGTAAATGTTCTGGAGACTGTCCTAAGATCTTGTTGCATGCTATACACACCTACTTAGATGATGCCATTCTTGCATACACTCAATAGTGTCCAGCTTGTTGAATAGTTAAAAATTATTTTAGTATAACTGTAGGAGAACAAGAGTATCGTGCAGTGTATGTGCAAGTAGTTAAACTTAGTCATAAGTACACGCCTAGGCCAAACGATTTACATTACAACAAAATTTAGCCAATTTGAATCGTAGTCTAATTAATTGGTTTCTTCCCTTTTTCATGCACACGCCACAAATAAAAAAACAAGTACTTGTAAATTATTCACTTAGCTGCCCTTGATAAAATGATAGCTTAAAAAATTGCTCTTATGATTGTTTTGGATATGCATCAGGGATATATACACTTTTCAGCAGGGAGCAGGACAAAGTATAGGAAAATGTCACAGTGCTTACAAATGAAAAGAGATCAGAGAAGTCAGCTCAAATTTAGAAACCTTTCAAGGAGCGCTTGTAAAGATCATTTATGAAGATTAAAAGAGAGAATTTCTCTTTAAGGAAAAACAAGGAAGATAATCAGACAGACACTAGTGCTAGTACTGGTTTGCACCCTTCAACAGCAGCAAAGAAAACTGGCATGAGTAGAACTGCTCCAGTTCCTGTATAATTCAATGGGAACAGGGTGAAGTTGAATGTGAACACGGTCATCGTCCAAAAGCCAGCAAGGTCAACAGTCTGTGTCCTTAGCTGGTGCACGGTGACACAGTTAAACTGGCCTCAGTGGAGCTCCACTGGTTTACACACATTAGGGATTTGGCCCTTCCTCAACATCATTGTGCTTGGATCAGGACCAGAAGAGAATCTATTTGTACAACGCATAACACAATTTTATTTTGCAGCTATTTTTCTAATATCACATTTATTATAGTCATTTTCAGGCTAGTGAAGAGCTGAGGAAGACATACTCTTGAGTACTGTTAATGTGGGACAGCGTTGCTGTTAGCTGTTGGTGAAGGATTTTGGATAGCAAACAGATTTTTGTAGAAATGTCACATTTTTTTGCATTATTTATATGCCAAGTAAGTTTGAATAACAAGACAATGATTTAGAGGGGAAAAAAGGCTTTGGACTTGCTCCATCTTATTTTTGCACACACCAAACATTACTGCCAAATACTCCCTCTTCTTTCACAGCATTAATAACACCCTCAAATCCCTAGAAATGTCCGATACAAACAACATTTCTGAGTATTACGACCAATGTAAAATAGATTACATTACAATATTAAGTCTGGGAAATCCATTCAGTTCACTGAAGATGATTGATTGCAGCAGCCATGGCTGTTAGAAACAAAGTACAGCTACAGAAATGCTTTGTAAGTGATTTTACGTGCTTCAGTCTAGTTCACCATTCCCAGCACCTTGCGGGATGGGATCTGTTAGTGTATTGTTTATCTACAACTTATTTACATACTAAGGCTAAGTCTGGTGACAAAAGTCCAAAACAGCAGAAGGTGGGAACTATTAATTTGATGGCTGCAGGTTTCAAAGATCAGGCCTACACTGAGCATGCACCATAATCTCTGGCAGCAACTAATTTAGCAGCACTGCTATAACCCATAGGAGTATACAAAATTACATGCATAAAATTGGTGCAGGAAGGTTTCGGCTGGTGGAATATACAAGCACAAAGTCTTTTCAAAGTAGTAACAGACTAAATCTGACTGCACTGGGGCTAGAATGTCCTTCTCATGCTTATTTTTCTGTTTTATTGTGCTTAGATGTATAAAATCATCATTTTGCAAACAGGGAGTTTTGACAGCAACAAGTCTGTAATTGAACGGCGTTACTCAGATTTTGAGAAACTGCACAGAAATCTGCTGGAGGAGTTTAGTGAAGAAATGGAAGAGGTGACCTTTCCCAAAAAAACTCTAACAGGGAACTTCACAGAAGAAATAATCAATGAGAGAAAATTAGCCTTCAAGGACTACTTGAGACTTCTATATTCTATGAAATATATCCGAAGATCAAAAAAATTTATTGACTTTTTAACAAGGCCGGAGCTTCAGGAAGCATATGGTTGCCTGCGGGGTGGCCAGTACACCAAAGCTTTGGAAATCCTTTTAGAAGTCATTGGTCTGCAGGAAAGGCTGACGAGAGGCAACCCTGCCTCAATTGTCCCTACTCTCTCTGCTATCGTGGTGTGCCACAAGGACCTAGAAAACCCAGCAAGTGCCTTTGAATATGGAGAAAAAGCTCTATCACGCCTTCGTGTGCATACCAGCCACAGGTATTATATTCCATTGTTAGAAACAATGATCGCTTTGGCGTATGAACTTGGCAAGGATTTTCTGTCTTTGCAAGAAAAACTGGAAGAATGGAAAGCAAAAAAAGATCCCATACGGGTTTTTACCCTGAAAGAACTTGCGGTTCGGGAGTATGTACAATGAACACAAGAAACAATTTCATTAAAGAGCAAAGCTGTCAGGTCCTTTTCCCAATCACAAACTCTTGCAAGGGTAAGAACTGGAAATTACCTGTTTGGCTAACATAACTTTATATTAATAGAAAAAAATTAAATCAAATATCTTTCATGTTCAAAAGGGACATTAACATTTATGTTGGAAAATATTGTATTTACTCTACAGATATGAGGAGCACCTAAGCTTATTAAGGTTTTTGGACAGAAATTTGCAACAAAAAAATCATTTATGATTTGCTTATTTTGAACATAGCCTATTTTGTGTGAAAAGTCAGAGTAGGAAAATACAATGAATAAAGCACTTAAGAATCTGCAGAATCAGAGGCATTTCTTACTTATGTGGAAACTACTTCCTTTCAAGAAGAGAAATATCTTCTCAGTCAATGCAATCTAAAGGGTGCATCTTCAGACACTGAATATAGTTTTTTACTCCTCCAGCTGAAGCCTGGTCAGACAACACCTGCCATGTCTGAGAATAATAGGATTGGTCCTGTTCCTGCTGAAGTCAACTGCTGTGGGTGGGAGGATCTGGGGGGAAGGTTTACAATCAGCTTTGGTAGAAGCAAAAAATACAAGCAATGATCATTCCATCAGAGATGAGGGAATATGCTTCATTTCCCTTTTGTAGCTGATACAGTTTTATGACTTGCACTGAAGGCACATTCTTGTTTGGGGTGATCTTTAAGTACAGCTCTGACCGGGGTAGAAAATTCATACCACATGCGCTATATACATAATGGAAAGGAACCACAGAAGGGTGCTGTTGAGGAAAACATCTGGCTAATATAATGCTAGCATTTAATTCTGATTATCAAGCTGTGAAACACATGGTTAACAGACAGTCTGTGTTAAGCATGTGCTTCCCTGTTGCCTTTCAGAGGTTTATGTAAATTGGGTGTTGCCTTAGTTTTACAGCCTGGTACACCATGCAAATATCATCCTGGTGGCACTGTGATATTACAGCCAATTCTTTCAGGGATCCAACCCACATATACAAATACTAAGCTTGTCTTGGCCCTAACGCTCCTCTGAAAGCTTCCTAAGAGCTGAAAAAGTCTCTATTTACCTGATTCTGTAATTTCCCTCAAGTCTATTATCTCTCCCATACACTTATTTTAATAATCTGGTAAATTAATTCTCATGAATATTGTAATTAACATGTCATGCTGGCATGGGTCATTATTCTCTGCTGAACATAGTCCACTGAGTACTTTCAGGCCTGCACTCCAGGTACAGATACTACATCAAACCAGAAGATGCAATGGACTTCGGCATCTCCCTCCTCTTCTACAGTCTTTACTACGGGGTGCTGGAGTGGGACTTTGCCAAGATGTGCGTGGATTACATGGCCTCGACAATCAGGATGAGTTAACGCCATGCTATCCCCCAGGCAAGAGTCCTGCCCCATTATGGGGGGGTCTGAAGTGTGTCAGTCACAGCAGTAGCTTTTGCCTCCCCCAAATGGGAAAGTGCATCAAACTGCCCCCTTGAGGAGGGGCTCCCTGAGGCTGCTGCCTTTCTCACTCTGCTCTCTCTGGTCCTACTACTGTGGTGGCTGGGCTGGGAGGTTTCTGACATAACAGAGTTGCTCCGAGATCCTTCCTTAAGAGCAAAGCCTCTGCAGGTGTCCCCTCATCCCCAGAAGAACAAGAAATGAGGAATGGAAGGATCTGTTCAGCCCCTCTAAACTCCTGACAAATATTTCTCTACCTGGGCCTTTAAAATCTCCAGTGCCAAAGAGCGCTCGTGTTTCTGGGACACGCTGCGGGTGCATTAACTCGTGACCTGTAGCCACCAGGGAAAGCTTCACACCACGGGCTTCTTTCTGCTGCTCGTACCCACTGCAGGTTGTGGTGTCCCTGTGGACAGAGGGCGTGTTCCTGTGTGCCTGCAGTGGTGGCCTAAAATCTGTAGCCCACTCATCTAGTACCAAAAAACCCTCCACACTACAAAAAAATACGTGACCTAGGACACTGGTAGAGAAGGTCATGTTGCTTCTTTGCAGCAGCTCTTTAGGGTCTTGGGCTTTGTGTTTCCTCCTCTTCCTCCTCCCCGAGGAGGCTGCTGCCCCTTGGAGGTGCTGCCTGGCAGCACTGAGGAGCCCCAGCCCCTCACCAGCCACCTTCCACTCACACTGGGACACCTCGGCAGAGCTTGGGTCTCCCCCCACGTAGGCGGTGGGCACCCAGGACAGACCTGCAGCAGCCCAGGTGCAGCCTGAGGGCTCCGTTGGATGCTTGGAGTGAAGCTGTGCCAGGTCTCTGCCTGAGACATGTTTTGCCGATGATACTGATCTAGGAGGAGCTGTGGACTCCCTCGAGGGTAGAGAGGTCTTACAGAGAGATCTGGATATACTAGAGAGCTGAGCAATCACCAACCGTATGAAATTTAACAAGAGCAAGTCCTGAATTCTCCACCTAGGATGGGGTAATTCTGGTTATACATACAAATTGGGGAACGAGAGGCTGGAGAGCAGCCCCACCCAAAGAGATCTGGGGGTCTGGGTTGATGGCAAGTTGAATATGAGTCAACAGTGTGCCCTGGCAGCGAAAAGGGCCAACCGTGTCCTGGGGTGCATCAAGCACAGCATAGCCAGCTGGTTGAGGGAGGTGATTGTCCCACTCTACACTGCAGTGGTGCGGCCCCACCTCAAGTACTGTGTGCAGTTTTGGGCGCCTCATTATAAGAAGGACATCTAACTATTAGAGTGTGTCCAGAGGAGGGCGACCAAGATGGTGAAAGGTCTTGAGGGCAAGACTTACAAGGGGCAGCTGAGGTCACTTGGTGTGTTCAGCTTGGAGAAGAGAAGACTGAGGGGTGACCTCATCGCAGTCTACAACTTCTTCAAGGGGAGCAGTGGAGGGGGAGTTGCTGATCTCCTCTCTCTGGTGAGCAGTGATAGGACATGAGGAAATGGGTTGAAGCTGCGTCAGGGGAAGTTCAGATTGGACATTAGGAAAAGGTTCTTCACTGAGAGCATGGTCGGTCACTGGAACAGGCTCTCTGGGGAAGTGGTCATGGCACCAAGCCTGTCAGAGTTTAAGGAGCATCTGGACAATGATCTTAGTCATATGGTTTAGTTTTAGGTAGTCCTGTGAGGAGCAGGGAATTGGACTCAATGATCCTTATGGGTCCCTTCCAACTTGAGATATTCTATGCACCACAATGACACTGTCTATAAATTAGGAATAACTGTATTAACTTACCTCCCAGACACATAAAAGAATCAGCTAATTGAAAGTGCACTGAACCTGAAAAACATTGCTGTGCATTGTTACAAGAAGGTTGGCTTGGAAAAAATACAGAATAATAGGAGTGTCTAGGGTAGAAAGTTAATATTTTAAGTAGCTATTAACAGCTAGGCATTAAACTAAAAATATGTGGATTATTTGTTATTTGACAATTATTATTTTTTCTAGTTATACCAGAAGTAAGCAAATTAAGAGTAATTAAGTAAGAAACTGAAGGACTAATCTTCCCACAACATACCATATTGCAGGACAGTTAAAATGGATCAAAGGTAACACCTTCTTAGAGGATCATGTCTGAATCAGTAACAAAGTGGCAAAGAAGAAAAAGCATGTCTGGGGTCTGCATCACAGTCACGTGACTTGGAATTAAGGCAGAAAGGAAGCATGGTCATCACACTGTTCTATCTCCACAGCAGTTTGTGGTGAAAGACCAAAAGAATAGGGAAGAATAATTTCACCCCTTTTGCTCCCTCCCCTCATTGTGTGCAGTGTCCCAAGCACAACTGCCTTGGACTCTCCTCAGGTTCCTATGGGACTGTACGTGAGTAGCTAATTGTGTGCACAGACCCTCACCCTACAGCTGACTACAGGATTCTCTAATCCTGTCCGTAAGTACATGCTGTCTAGCAAGGGCAAGTACCAGGAAAGCAGCATATCAAAGAGATCTTACTTAACCTTTACTTGTGGTAATGCTATAACTTTCCATCTCTGAAGGATTAACTGATCCAAAGCTAACCAATTTTTGTTGGCATGGCAGTTCACATTAGGAATATGAGGAGGTGCTGTTTGGCTACGAGAAAAATTTACACAATTCAAAAGGCACTAAAATAAACAGTGCCAAACCCCCACCATGTTTTGTTGCTATAAGCCAAATTTCTTCTGAGAATGCTTTTCCATATAATGTACTAGCAGAGTTTTGTCAGCAAAATGGTCCTAAAATAGGTCACTTTGTCCCTATCCACCAGAAGGCAGAGGTCAGCCTCCTTGTATTGTGGGGAGAAATGAACTAAATAAATACAGGAATGGTGTGAAGAAAGAACAATGTGTCTGTTGGATAATTCCCCCACACTGAACTTCTTTAATGGAGAGCCTTTTCAGTGGGGCATCTGTGGCAAGCAGTCAGCCACATCATCTTCAGAGCTACCCAGGAAGAACGTATCATCTGCCTCACTCAAAGGGTTGATTTCAATTTCTTCTGCATTGAGACTTCCAGTCAAGCCACTTCATGTATGAATCTGCAGAGCCTACAGCATGTGTCATTAGAGTCAAGTGCAGTGTTCATAAAATCAGTTTGTGATTTCATTACTGTTAGAATACAACAAAACTAAAATCTCCCCCAACAATTTAACCTTCCCAAGCAAATCATATATGTAGTCCCTTCCTACAAATGCAGAGCCTGTGACCTTCAGATTTATTAATCTCTTCAGAGATGACATTGAAAATCCTTGAAAAGAGAAAGCTAGTACAGTGATGACAATGAATGGGGACCCACAGGGTCTGGATTTCACCTGGAGCTCTGCCACAGACTTGGTCTGAACTTTGCACAAGTAACTTAACTTCTGTGCCCCTATTTCCTCACCCAGTACTTCCCCAGTAAAGTTTCCTCATTCAGGTTTTCAGTACTCACAGAACAGAAAAGCTGTGAAACTTGACCAAATAAGTTAACTCCAATATTTAACTTAGAATATGTGCATTGGGATGGGGGCAATTTTGATTTATAGAAGCCTATTTCATTTCTTGAAGATATCTTGAAACGGAAGAGAACTTAGAGGCAGTAAGTTGCCAAACCTGTGTGCTTACTGTATTGCATAGTTTCTTACTAATGCAGTCTGATTTTAGAATCAGGTGTTACTTTCCTTATACGCTAGAGAAGTTACAAAATTATCTATTTATTGCGCTGGACTGTAGTGAGACCATGCTGGCTCATCAGCTCCATAGGCAATCGGCCAGTTCTGCTTTCTTAGCTGTGTACTCTCGGAGACTGGTTAGACCTGCCATAATAATTCTGCTTTCATTTACTCACATTTCAAAAGTCAACTGCTGCTTATTCTTTTTCACTTGATTTTTACAGCAAAGTAAGTATTCAGCAGTTACATGTTACTAAACTAAAAGGTAATGGCATTCCTGCTCCTATACTGACCCTACTATCTTCCACTTGTAATGACAGCCTGCAAGGACCAGGTTCCCTCTGCCTATACATGCAACTTTATCTTCCACGGTTAAAAATGTGTAGCCAGGTGGCGCAGATTTCCTGCAGGGAGTCAGAAAAGATTAGTCTCTTTCCACATTAACATTGCCCGGTGCTGTGATACAGTAGTGCCTGCAGAACCTCCATTCACGAACTGAATCTGTCCTGGCTTTTTCATAAGATGTGTAAAAATTAAACGGGTGCTTTCTACCTGCCACCGCATCTTGGTTTTCCTCTGAATAATGTTTTAAGAATGGTTTGGAAAGGAAATAGCTAACATTTTCAGCCACACCTACCTGTCTTGTTTCTCTATTGCCCTTCCTTAACTCTTGTTAAGAAGCCATTGGAGAAACGACAACTAAAATTCTTGTGCACTCTCCATGGGGTTTGCATGCTGTCCCCAGAGTACGCATCCCACCTCTCCAGGTACCAGGCCAGCAAAAGTGAATAGCACTGCATCAGTGATGCTATTTTGGAAGAAGAAAACTCTGGCACTACCACATATGCAAAAATGGAACATAAATTAAGTAAGCAGGTGGTTCCCGCTTCCAGTCAGCCATTTTACTTCCACTCTTCATTGCTGTACAATATTTGAGTGATAAAAGCCTGTTTTATAAATAAATCCATTTCATCCATTTCCTGTCTCCCAAAACAACGTGTGCTTTTTACAAAAAAATTCTTTGGTTTAATAAAATAAATGGAAATGAGCAGTTGCTGGCATTTGTCCTGTTTGCATTATTAACATTCATCAGCCATTCTCCATACCTGGAAGGCAGCTGGAGTCAACAGACGGAATGTCTGGAGACCCAAGCTCTGCTCTTGGCAACGTCACAAGCCCACTGAGTGACCTTGATCAAGTCTAATAAAATCTTAGATTTCTTTTGAATACCAATATTGCTTTGCCCTCTTCTATAAAGCTATGTTTTACTTATATTTTATCAGTACATTCCAATGTATCATTTTCCCCATTTTACAGCTGGGGGAATTGCAGTACAAATAAGAGAAGTGATTTTTCCCAAAGTCTAATACAGTGGTCTGGACACCACACTAACTGTCTGGAGAAATAGTTAAGCACAACTGGCATCACAGCTTTGCAAAACAAAGACATGTCACAGTTGCATGTTGTTCATCTTGCATGGACAACTGCAACACAGCTTAATTTTTGTCTGGTATCATACACCTGAGACAATTGCATGTGATGTCTATGGAAGAGAAAACAGTTGAGTAAGTCTGACTAATTAATATATTTGGAGAACTAATAAGTAGTTGAATAGGGAAAATATTTTAACCACTATTTTATAAAAATAACAAAGCAGAAAGTCTTGTGTAAGAAATTTTTAGAATATATAAAAAAAAATCTCCAGGCTTCAATATCACTTTCCACAAGAAAGAATAGAAAAATATTTTCAAATACATTTTTACACTTCTAAGCATTTCTTAGAACTATGGTATTTCTTTCCCACTGCTCTTGTAGTCTAAACAAGAAGAATCACACAACCACTGCAGAGTACCATGTATGCTAGCAATATGTTATTATCCACTTTTCTTAACAATGCACACAATGCATGGGAGCTTTTCAGTATGCTCTTACTCTTCGCATTGTCATTGACACCTCTGAAGTATACCTACACCAGCTAACGATCCCAGTATAAATTCACATTTAAATTTTTTCCAGAAAAGTAGTCAAAAAAAGAAAATATTGTCCAACCAACATCTGCCTAGAATGTCTAACAAACCACAGCCTGCATACATACAAGCTAGAAGAAAATTTAAATAAAATCTGGGCAGATCATCTCCAAGAGTCCATGGAGAATTGTATTATGATCTATTGAGCTTTGCCCCATTTCCATATCAATTATTATATCATTTGGGGCATTAAGTAGATAATACTGTTTACATAACTTTCTAAAATAACTAAAGAAGCCCATGAGGATGCCTAGTTACTTATGAAACATATGCAGACAAGATGTTCTCTGTGCAATGCAGCATCTTGTTTACAGGGAATCCTGTGATCTTTATCACATACTTGTTATTAACTCTTGTTATCTGCTGCATCACTAGAGGATAATATTTGCTTTCCTGAATCTTAATAAGGCTAAATACATTTATTGAATTCAACAGATTTGTACAAGCAGCATGGGAGTCGAGTTCAGGACACAAGATGAAATCTAGGTTTTGTGGCTCAGACAGCAGCTGAGCAAATCAAATCAAGAATGTTTATTTTCTGATTAGATCAAAGGCAGGAGCAAGATATGTTGAAAAACTAAACACAGTTGTAATGGTGTAAAATACTGAATGTCAGTTCCCATCTGGATGAGGTGAGAACCCCAAAGAACCAACCTATTTACATTAAGATCACATTACAACATATGTTCATCACACTTTGTGAGTATATATTTGCTCTTTATACAGATACACAAGACACTAATTTTCATGTCAGACCAGTGAGTGCTGAGAGTAACTACACTGAAATAAATTAAGTTATAATGTAATTGAGAGCATAATAAGGTCTACTGTCTACATAAACGTGCACAATCTCTATACACGATGGATGGGTGGATGGACAGATGGAGTAATGAGTGGATAGAGCAAACAAATTTGAATGTTTTGATGCTTAATAAATGTTTGCCTAGTGTTTTAAGAAATTCAGATCAAAGCTATCTTTACAAGTACCACATGGTTATATATCCGTACATAGTTTTAAACATACTACCTTCTTTTATTAGAAATAGGAATACATCTGTAAGTCTGTGATTATTCAGGCAAAAAAAATGCTGAAGAGAAATAGACTAGATGGGCTTTCATATACTAATCTCTCTAAACTAATGTAATTTAAACATTGTTTCATTCCAGACAGTGCTAGAGTAGACTCTAACTGTGATAACTGAAAGGAAATCTTAGAGAATTTTACTGAAAATACAGAATTTAAATCCTAATATTTTTCTTCGTTATTAGCATTTCTAAAAGATTTGCCTCCACCCTGACAACAGGCTGCAGTGCCACTAGATGGGGCTGCAGCATTTGCAGGACCTCAGGACTCCCGCAAGCTGAAGTGAATGGGAAATAAACTTTTTTTTTTTTAAACAAAAAGGATTTAATGACTTGAATTTTTTTTTTTAAAATCTACTCTAAAGTCTAACATTTAAATTTTAATATTATTGAACTAAATATATATCTCTATCTCTCAATTCCATTGTGGGTTCAGACTGTAGCGCCTAGCTTTCTAGCTGTCCTTCAGGACAATTTAACGTACCCCTTTATCAGCCAGGTCTATAAGCTGGCTAGAAAGCTGAAAGAGAAAATGTTCTTGCAGGCTTTTAGACCTGGTGAGTTCAAAGCCAGAGTCACTGCACCGCCTCAGTTCCTACAGTACCTTTTCCTTCTGATCAAAAGGAACCAAGTAAAACTCACAACTCTTAAAAGACCTATCAAATAATGGGGGGAGGGAAGTAAAAATAAATGGACCCATAATACCTTCTGAACAGTATACCGGGGAAAGTTTATTGACTCCATTTTAGATAGCTGCACTCCCAAGTGTGAAAACGAGAGCTGATCCTGCTTTGAGTCCAACTACTATAAAATATTTTAAAGCTCCATTAATTTAATTATATAAAGGCATAAATACACCCCAAACACTATATGTATACACATGTGATTTTGAGCTTTGTTCCCTTGTTGCTAACACAGAAGGGGAAGACATGATGACTAAACCTGGACTGTAGTTGCCAGTCATCTCCTTCATCTGTGCTTTAAGTAACAAAACATAGAAATGTTTTTGGAAGCAGCCCCTGAAAAACACAGCAGATTTGGCTAGCATAGGCCTACAGTTCCCTGAGTCATGCTAGTGATTTTTATCAAGTTGCTGGGATGGCCTGGATTTGGAGACTGGCTTCTCCCCCCACTGAATGCCAGCTGCAGACCAGAGTTTGAAAGCAGCCTCCCCCTGCATCAAGATGTTTTTTTTCCAAAAGGTTTCTGCAGTGGCTGCCAGCTTTTACAAGTGCTTAGGAAACAGCATGAGGGAACTGGGCAGTCCAACAGCAGCAAAAAGCAAGACGACTCTGCCAAAGTCTTTGAAAGAATACTCTCAGGAGGTGAAATCTTTGAAGGGGGTCTCCCTCCTTCCTATTCAGTTTCTTCCAGAAATCCTGGAAGGAAAAGAAAAAAGAAAAAAAAAAAGGAGAGACAAAGAAAAGAGAGAGAGAGAGAGACACAATCTCAGAAGATGAGACATGGATTTCGTTGTTTCTGTCACTGCACCTCACCTCCAGGAACAGCAGCTTAAATGTGTGCTGAGTTAGGAGGGTGGGACTTCCATGGACTCAGTAATAATATACAGTACTTTTATAGTGCTTCACATGTTCAGAACATTTTATAAATACCGTGCCAGATTAAGCCAGGCTTTAAATCTGCATAAACCTTGGCAGAGGGCTCTGGTGCCCATAAGATTATGAAGTCTGCCATGAAGCTAAATTGTGACGATCAAAAAAGAAGACTCAAAAGAGGCACAGCCAGGAAGAAAAGTTTGTTATTTGGGAATCATGAAGAGAAAAAAGAAATCTGGGAAGAAGCAAACAAATGGTTGGTCAGTTGCATAACAGATGGCTGCATTTTTAGGGCTGATGTTGGGAAACTTTGGGAAAGGAAGGGCATAAGTTTCCGTTCATTTCATCTCCTCTGGAGAACAAAGAGTCATGCAGATTTTTAAGGTAAAGACAGTAACTCAGAGAGACTGACAGGAAGAACGGGTTTTTGTTTATGCACTTATATTTTTCTTATCCTGAGGAGATAGCAGTGAGGATACTTGGCTGTAAATAAACATAACCAATGGTATAAATTATATAGTCTTCACAAGCAGCAGTAAACCCAACTAACTTGTTCCTTGATTGTTATGCTCCATGTTCATCTAACTGGTCTGCATAGCAACTGTAAGAGGCTTGATTTGTACTGCATCAGAATGTGTTTTAAACGTACTTACATTTTAAATGTATTTAAAATTACAATTTGTCCTGCTGTGCAGTAGCTTAATGATAACTGACCTAATTTGCCATATAAATCTCTTGTATAGAAAAGGAATTCTTTTCCCTTTGGGAAGGCAGAGCACTCTGAAACAGCCTTTGTCTGCTGCTGCCACCCCAAAACCCTTCAATACCTAAGTTAAGAGGCAGAGCATGAAGGCAGTGCAAGGGAGACACTTTATCTGATCTCAGTATGTTTTCCCTATTTCTGCCACACCGAAGCATGCATTCCACTGACGCTCTACAATAGAGAGGATGAGGGAGCAGTAAACCCAATAAACAAACAAGTGAAATGCCGAGAAATTACACAGCTAATCACAGTCAGAGGAAGCACATGGTAGAGCTGAGCAGATCATTTGTGTGTCAGTCCAGAGATTCAGTCTTTCCACTGGAAGTATTTATGGCTACTATTTTGCATCTGTTTCACAACGTCACCATGTGGCTTCCACAGACCTTCTCTCTGCTCCTTCCTCCCGTCCCATTCTCTCTGCCTCAGACACTGCAATTATATTTGGAGCAAAATCGATCAATTTGCTAGCTATGGAAAGGTCTATAAATCGGAAACAATGTGCTTGAAAGACCATCTCTCACCTCACTGTTGCCACAGTTGATAACTGATTCACCACAGTGTAAAGGATTGGCTGCAGCAGGACAGGCTCCAGAGGTGCCCTTAACTTCCTAATTGGCCTATACTGTTGGTCTTTCCTCAGGCCCAGATGGGATTTACTCACTGAACACTGTGGCCTGAATGTACATATTCTCCACATTTTGTCTTCCTATTTTGGTAAAGTTCTTAATTTCACAAAAGCACATAGAGCCTTAGAGACCTAAAAAGCTCGGCCTAAGATAAAGTTTTCAGACATGCACGCTTCCTGTCTTTCCTGCCATACTGCAGTACAGCTCAGCTGCGCCCCATAGTAAGTTTTCAGCTACAGTCTGGGGCCATGAAGTGTTAGAAGGCACATCTCCACAGAAAATGCAACTTACTTGCTTAATCTATTAGCTATGATTACAAGACCTTATGTCTCCTTGTACAGTTGTATTTAAAAATCTGACTTGTCTCTAAAGATTTTTTTTTCCCATTGTTCTTTGTAACAAATGCCAGACTTCAGATACTGTCTTTCCTAACCATGTGGCTATAAAATTTGTCTTCCTTTTGTTCACTGCCATTTAAGGCTTTCCTGCTTGTTGCAGATGACCTTGAAGCATCTGCGCTGGTCACACAGTTGCATGATCTAGGTTGCCACATCATAATATACTGATACCCTTTGTCCCACTGCTCTGGAAACAGCAGGGACAAGCCGTGGAGGTGGACTTCCACCAACCTGACTACCACCTTTAGTACAGTCAGAGCTGTTAACAAACATGCATGACCATTAGTAAGAGCACTGAACTATGTTCAGTTCTCTTCTTGCTAGTTCAGACCATCATCACCTGTCTCAGGCAGCAATCTCTCATTTTCTCAGCAGGTTTGATGCATCTTCAGGCCCTACAGTTCTCTTCATGAAGGAGCAATGGCGGTGATCAAACTACTGCCTTAAGGAAACATTTCATTTATTTAAAAGAAAAGGATCAAAAGAAAGTCTTACAACAATGAAAGAGATCATCTGCTAGTCTGATTTTCATTAAGATCTCTACGTCTAAGAAAAGATTAACTCAGCCTCCTTCCTCAGCATGTCACCCTGTGTCAGCCTGTCCCTCCTGACAACTTCTGGCAACAATCTTCTTTTTTTAATCCTGAGAAACCAACTGGAGTTTGCTTTATCTCCAAGCCCCTTGCTCTGGCAAAAAGATTTGTATCATTTTGGATCCATGATTCACATCCCTCAAAGCTGTTTGTTTATTCCTCCCACTGTCTTCCTCTTGGATGACTGAGGCCATGTATCACAAAGAATTGTGTGGCTTTCCTTTTCTTATCAGAAGCAGCAAATGTTAGAACAATGTGTACATAAAGGGAGATCTGATAATCCACCTATGTATTGCTTCACCTGCCACCTCCAGGTCATTTACAGCATTCATGCAAATCATTCTGGTCAGTATTGTTAGAGCAGTGCATTGCACTAACTTGGAGAATCACACTCCAAGCCTGTTATAAAGCAGTATACTGAATTAGTTCTTCCTCTGTTACCCTGGTGTAACAGAGAAGAGCTTGCCCCTCTGCCTGTTAACTTTGAACTGAGCGCATACATTTCTACCTTCTCTTTACCAGGTGGTGTTTTTTTTTTTTAATGAATCTTTTAGGAATTTGTTTGTAGTTCAGAGCTAATTTTAGCTTGATCAGAAAGTGCTCTGGGGATGCTTGCATAAAAGGTGCTATAGAAATGTACTACATTGCATCATATCCAAATCAAATTCAACCTAGTTAAAAGTTAGCTATGGTAGTAAAAAACACTGCATGGACAAGGCTGGCACAGAGTCTATGCTGGAAGAAAATGCCTAAATAATTGTGGTCTCTGTATTTTCACAGATTAAGACGAGGGCCTTCAAGGGCAATTCGAATCTGAGGCTTTGAGGTATGAGCTGATCACACGCAGAAACTGAGAAGGGATTTATAAGCAGTGGATAACCGAGCTGCATCTGTAAAGAAAAGCACTAGTGGATCTAGACTACATAATGCTCAATAGCTGTGGGCAGGAGCTCTTTTCTCCCTGCCCTGTTGGTAATAATGCAAGGCACACAACGAGGGCATCATGCTAGGAGAACTACTGAGAAAAATCTTACTTTTCCATAGAATGAAGAAGCATGGCACTCCGAGGTCAGAGTTATGCAGTCAGGTATACATGGATAATTGCAAGCATTGCAGTTCCTATATGCAGTCTTCACAAACACACATTGATTCACCACAGAATGCCTCCAAAAGAAAAGGAATTCTTAAGATTTCTTAACATTCTCCCATGAGAGTAGGTTTCTTTTTCAATCCATTGTACCACCATTACAACCTTATTTTTATTTTCAAGAATTTTCATTGAATCACAGAATTCCTCTCTGACACAGCTCACCTTTTAGAGATCTTTTCCAATTAATCTAATCCATCCATTCTACCTAAGAACTCCTTTGCCTGTTTTTTTAAAAAACCAAAAACCTAAGGATGCTTGTAAAATGTAGCATCATTAACAATTCTTTAATATATACAAGCAAATCTGGCAACTTTAAGTCATGTTACTTCTTTGAAACATGCCACACTGTCTTTTCCACTTTCTACTTAGTGAATCTTCATAGGGTTTTTAATACTCTTTCTACTTTTGCCATGATCAAAGGAATTGCTCTCCGTTTGCTTGTTCCTCTGATAAGTGATAAAAGATGTCAGTGAGACTAATGAGAACTGCCTCCAGCTTCCTTCATAAAGCCCTGTAGAAAAGAAATCACAATGCATCGTCAAACCTGCTAGTCTTTTAGGAAATAAAGTGTGGAAAAATACTAGGCACAAAGACAACAGGGATGGGAGCGGGGGAGGAGGGGGGAAAAAAGCTTTTACAAAAGAAACAAAACAGGATATTGATGAGTAAGTAGAAATATTACTCCCATCAGTAATCTATATCGGGGTAAATCCTGAAACAACTGCATATGCAAATGTGGAGCTTCATTTCTTTGTGCAATAGTATTTGCTTCCCCCTACGCACACACTGCACATGCTGAAAGGTAACATATAGCTCCCCCCGCCCCATGATACAGCAATGTTAAAAATCAGAATCCAAATCCAGATTAGGCCTTTACCCTTCAGTGCTGAATGACAGTTTACATTACTTTTTTCAGGATCTGCCAGAACAAAACTCTCTTCAGTTTCACAGTGAATTTTGCCCACTAGTGCAAAGGCCCTCATTCCAGTGAGGCCTGAAGGCAGTTAGCACATCCTCAGGCCCTAAAACCGTGGCTATGTTTCCATTTACTCACACACAAAAGAACTGGAATAAACCCCATGAATCAAATGAAGTGTGTGTGCATTGAGTCCAGTCCCAAACAAGTGGCAAGATTTTAATTTGTGCTGTGAAGAGCTGCTCAGCCTTCCAAACAAATTCCTTCTCCAGTTCCTGTTTCTAATTTGCTTCTGCAGATTTGCTGACCCATATCTCATCCACAGGGGCTGCTTGTATGCTTTCTCTAACCCAGACAATGGTCAAACGCAAATAGATAGGTATCTTGCTAGGGTAGGACAGGCAGTCTCAGTTCATTGAATTAAACACAAAACAAAGATGCGTGCAAATCAAACAGCAGGCTCATTTCCTACATAGCCTCCTCCTAACAACAGCGCGCACACACACGCCCTTCAACACCTCCTTCGTGGCAGATGTCTAGAGAATGTGCTCTTGTTTTTCAACACTGACACAGACATGCCAAAAGGTGGTAGCACTGTGATTTTTCCTGTGAATAACCTGTGCTATCACATGTGCTTGGTCGATTGCATATTAAACCCTGATGAGCTAGACCTGTGGGCTTTTTAACAAGTTATATGAAGGCTTAGAACAGAACAGAATAGAGAATCATGACCTTTAACTCAGCAAGCAGAAAACTTTGATTTATTTTTGTCCTGTTTTGCATCAATACTTCTCAGTTATTTTCCTAAAGAGAGACTGAATATCTTGAGCTGGTAACTTTTAAAACATGTTAATTTATGACTAAGTATAGCCATTTTTATTATGTCTGCGTATAGTTTTCTAACTATACACATTTATTAAAGCAACTGTAGAAGTTAATAATCTACAAAAATGTAGATTATAAATCAATATTTATAAATACAAATTAATGCCAGTGTTCTCAAGGGAAAAATGTAAAGTTATCAAAATATATTTTGCTTTTCAAATAAATTATTTTAATCAACAAAGAAAGGCTTAAAGTGACTTGCAATGGTTGTTTCTGACTATCATGTCATTCAAGATTTTAAAACTAGTAGGTCTCATCTTATACTTAATTTTTAACCCTAGGTGGTAGAGAAAAATAGGCATCCTGCTTTTTCAGAGACTCAGTGCTGAGTGCCAGATATGGCAAAATGGATATATTTAATTCCAAGGAAAAATTTTAATATTGCTATCTTTCTAGGAAAATAACTGAAGAGTACATAGTGAAAACAAATATCCCAATTTTCTTTGTGTTGACTTTAGCCACCAAATGAAATTAAGTGGCTAAATGGAACCTAGAAGAACTATTTTCTCTTCACTGCTAACGAGTAGTGACTCACTGGCCCAATGTGAAAACCTTGCTAGCAACATACGTTTTGGGATTTTTTTTCTTTAAACTTTGAATGATTTAATAAATCAGAATAAATTGGACTTAATATAGGTTTAAAACTTAATTTTAAATAGTTTTACTCAAGAAAGATTTTTTTTTTTTAAGCTTAAAATCCAATTTATTTTTTAAGTAATTGATTTTTATCCATCCTGCTGTTCCTCTTCATTAAGGGAAGAATGATTCTGATGCCTCAACAGAACAGAAACTCTGATCTTTCTCCTGTGGTTCTGTTTCTCCTTTATACTAACATTAAATATGAAAGGTCTATGGAATCTTAAATAAGGAAAAGAAATGCGTTTCTAGGCTGGATAGGGGAGGGATTAAGTCAGGGAAGTAGCCTAGGGGAGAGTGGAGCTACATAAACACACAGACACCCTGAGGCAGCTTCTATCACCATTAGCTTCACTGGGCTGAACCACCAGCCCTGAATCTGGTCCGTACCTCCAAAGTCACAATCACACATACTCTTAGGGCTGTGTTCTTCTTCTAAAGTAGTACTATTTGTAATAACCAAAGTACAATTACAAAGTTAACCACCAAAAAACAACAGAAGTTGCTTTTGATTTTGACTCTGTCTGGATTACTGTTATCTTGTGAAAGAGTCAGAGAGTGCACTAATTAGCATGGGAATAAGCTGATGTTTGAATTCAATTTCCTTCATGATCATATTCACTGGAAGAATCATTAGTTGGGGAAGATACACAGTTCTGCACTCATTATTTAAAGCTCACAAATGCTATCCTTGAAGCTTTCCCTCGTGCAAAACACCTGCAGGGAAACAGTGCCTCTTGCATTCAAAACAATAGATCTTTTATGGGTTTTTTCACATGAATTGTCCATTTCATGCACTTTACTAAAGAAACAGTATGGTCTCCAGAATAGCAGGACACATTTTTGGCCTATTTTTACAAATCTCGAAGTTAAGTATTGGAAAGGGCATTTAGCAGCAACTTGCCGGTAGAGCTTGAAACTCACAAAAGAATTTCAGCAGCACAAGCTGATTATAACATCCAGTCCTGCTCCAAAACAGAATCATTTCTGAGATTCCACAGGTGTCTGCCTGTACAGGAGTTAGTGAATACTTTCAGGTTTGTATCCTCAAAAGATTGAAACTGGAAGCTCTAAACTGTTGGAAAAAAGGGCTGCTCTTCAATCTTTATGACTGTGGAAGAAATACTGATTCTGTTTTAGGGCAACCTCAGGAAGACACAGGTTTTCACTTGGTATTTAGCTCTATTTTATTTGTCAAAACTTTCCAGGGCATATCAAGAGAGCCCTGATACTGTTTGATGAAAATGTATGGGTAATTTCCATACCTACACAGCAAAACTGACTGTCAGAGATGCATCAGGGAGGAAAGAGAATCTGCAAATTAAGAAAGGAAATGGCAATAAGAATAGTGTTCTTCGGAGAATGACAAGAGGAGGCTACTGAAATGTCTAACTATGCATGTTTACCCTGTCCAGCACTCAGACAACTAAGTGCTTTTTGATGTCCACAGGTTGGTTTGTCCACTGACTTCCTTCCACATCTCTCCAATTCTGCTAGCTACAGGCTGCAGTACTCAGAAATACACAATTAAAAAAATATATAATTAATTTCTGCAAAAAGAAAGAACCAAACCTTCAATATCTGTTAGCTGAGATAGCTGCTTTGCTCTGCACAGACAGAGCAAATGCAGCCTGCATTTTGATACTCCAGTTACCATCCATCAGCACCTTCTTTCCCAAGTGAGCAGTTTCCCTGTGCAACTATCAAGAGAGCAGCAGTCTCCTGGCTACCTTGACTATCAGTCTTCCACTGGGAAAGAAAAGCATACGAGAAACTGCAGAATTTTTAAAAAGGGAGCTTATGCAAAAAATAGATGAAAGAAGAAATGAAAGAAAGAGGATAAAGACAAGGGAAAAAAAAAAGAAAGGAAAGTAGTCAAACATATCCAGAGAGGTTTAAAATTATGAGAGGAAGGGAGGGATTTAAAAGAATAATGAAATGCTGACATAGAATTAAAATTCAACAAAGTGCACAGGGAAAAAAAAAAAATAAGAGGGCAGTTATAGAAATAACAAAAAAAACCCAAGTGAAAAATAAGAAAATAAAGGAGAAGACTAAAATAAGATGCACGTTTCAGTTGTTGTAGTATGCTAGACAGAAATACAGAATGGCTTTCTCAAAGCTGCACTGTGAATCAAAAATTTAATCTCAATCTTTACTCATTTTCAGCAAGAAAATTATTACTCTTTTCATGTTACTTTTCTTCCAAAAAAAGTCTGACTGGAAACTTCCCAATCTCCCACAAACTGCAAGGATTTTCTATTTGAAAATGAAATTTTTCAAGTGAAAATTGTACTTCAGCTCCATGTCAAAATATTTTAGCTCTAAGAACCCCACCAACTTCCCTTTGTCAAAAGAAAACAAAAAAATCTCAGAGGTTTGCTTAGAAATTGCTTAAAGCTTATAAAGAGAGCTGGGAGTTTTCCAAAGCTGGTTTTGTTATCCTCACATAGAAAACGTAAAGGCAGCTGAATGGCCACATTGAAGTCTGGCAGAAATTAGATCCTAGATCTTTGTACCATCTGCCTAGCACATTTTTGTTGTTATTCATTCAGGTAACGTCTCTTTCCTTCAGTAATTTCTGTGAAAACCATTCTAAAAAGCTATTCCAGAAACTATATTAAACTTAGAGAAACATGTTGAGGAATTGCTGCAGTGACACGTACTTGTGTTTTTCCAGGGGAAATCAGTTTATTTTAATTTTGTTGTATCACTTCTGGGAAACATCTAAGCCAAAGAACCTTTTTATACTTGATCATTTATTATGGTATTTCTTTCATTTAGTAGGCTTTTCAATATGTGTCTTTTTTACATATTGACCTGTGTTATTTTCAGTATATAGAGACAGTGAATACAAGGAAAAATATTAGTGGTGAGGGCTTGTAACAGGAATGTTATAGAAATGCTTATTCTTGTGATAAGTTCCATTTCGGGGCTGTTAGCCAGACCTCTTGTAATAAAGTTAGGCTTTCCTAAACAGGAAACCTCAGCGAAATTTATCTGAGTGAACTGTAGCTGTGAATTAACGTTCCCAAGTGCCTTTACACAGACACACACTTAAGGGTTTAACAGGTCACAGTGCAGTAGAGTTTGGGGATGTTCAGGATATAGCTGGGAGATACCACAAATTCTGCAGTAATTATTTTTTAACAACATAGTTCAAATTGGAAGACTCGTACTGCTTTTAGTATCTTCAACACTTCAGTTTCACTTAAGTTGTGCTCATTTTTATCCTTGAGAGACCCAAGGTAATGAAGTGGAGCAATAGTTTTGCTTAGTGCTGTATGGAAACGAGGAATAAGGCTCAAATACCATAAAACTCAACAATGTAAAACCTGGAAGATGGAATCCTTGTCCCTTAAGGCTCTCCCCAAAACGAAGACCAGAGAAAATCCCATCTGGTTTACAGCTGCATGGACAGACACGTGGACACATATACTGCCATGGACACAGGATCTATAAGAACTGTATGAGTTATAGATCCTGTGGTTGTAGATCCACTGAACCTATATATCATCTCCCTTGCTGTTTAGTCCCTATATCTTGCCAATTTTTAGTATAATTTTAGAAATCTAATGCTAGAGCTGCATGCTGTAGTCCTGTACCACCTCAGAAGTGCCATGCACAGAGGTGAACACCCTCCCTAATGCCATTTCCCACTGCACTACTTACATTGTATGTTCAGTTGCTTCTCCACTATGGTACCCAAACACATTTCACAGTATGTGCTTTCACAATACCACTCTTAATCACCAGGCACAGATCATAGTTCCTGTTACTTGATTTATTACTTTGCTTTTGGGTATATAACAAAAGATTTTATTCTTCTGGTTCCAATCCTACTTTGCAATCCAAGTCACCTGGAAGGACAGGTTTGCCCTCGGTTCTGCCATCAACAGTGTCATAGCAGTGATGTTACAGTGAAAAATACTGATTAATGCCAGGCTTCACATTGATATATACCATTCCTGGAAACATTGCTATTTTTGACAGCTATTGTAAGACAAGTCCATCATCCAGTTCTTAATTAGTTAATGTTTTCCATATAGACAAACTATAATGTTCTTTATGTAATAGTCGTAAGATGTACAGAAGCCTAAATGTATTACTTTTCTGGTTACTTTCCTTAACTAAACTTTTAATTTTCTCAGAGAATGACATTAGGCTTGTTTGAAAAGACCTATTTTTCATGGTGATTGTGACTGATTTTATTCTCACCATTACAATTAATTTGTTAAAGAAATACTACAATATCAATTTTAGCAGCTTACCACAATCACCAAGAACATTAGAACTACTGGAATTACTAATTTTCAGTTCAGGTGGGAACCTGGTCAGTTGTTAGAAGAGTTAAGAATCTTGGTAAGAGTAAAAGTCAGGTTAGTTTGTAACCACCAGAAGTTCTCACCAATTTATAAACAAAATTGTTATGACAGAGGGCAAATGAATCTGAAACAAAACCCAGAAGGGATTCTTTTACTTACACGGTCTATTCCCACCCATCTAACCAGCTCCCATTTCTATCTTCAGTTTGCTGGGAGACAAAAGCATGGTGAATGAATCCATGCATTATAATGAAGTAACTACACAAAGTATTATTAAATTAAAAACCCACTTGCCTTTACTGAATTGTATCTTTATGTGAAAAACAACCCATTTTGGACCAGATTCAATCTTTATGTAAATAGGCATATTTTCATTCACTTCACTGGACTGCTACATAAATATAAGCAGGTGCAGGAGGCAGCCTGTGGTGTATTTTTATTTCAGATATTTAAATTTCAGTTTGAAACAGCCTCAAAATTATAATCACTACAGAATAAAAAGATTTGAGACTGTACTGTAGAAACCAAAGTTATGAAGCACAGAGGCCAGAAAGGTATTTAGGTCAGCATTTCTTCTCAGTGTAGCATTCTGAGGCATGCAGTCTGAAGATACAACCACCTCCCACTCAGAATGAGCGTGGACACAGCATTAGCTAAAATGGGGTACTATCAGCATAGATCTGGGAGATTGTACTCTGCCACTTTTGGGGTACATGGACATTTAGATCCAGTATGTTTTTCCTAGCCATAACATTTATAATCTCATATAAGAAAACAAGCCTTCCCTAACATGTTTTAAAAGCTGTTCTTAACTGAAGTACCATTTAGTTGTGTTCAGTGCTGTTCAGCTGAACAGCAAAATTCTTACTGATTCCAACATGTTGAGCATGATTCTTAGCAAGCTTTTCAAGGGGAAGGTTTTTTTCCAGTTAGTAAAACACTAGTCTCAGCTGTGAGAACCAGGGTTTACTTCTCACTCTCCATCATCCTTAGAGCAAGGCAAAAAAAGAATTTAGGCATTTCAAAACACTCACTCGCTGCACAGAAGCTCTAGAGAATAGAAACACATGCAGAACAGCAAGGCAAAAGCCTGGTGTGCTAAAAAGTGCGTCTTGTCCATCTGTACCTTATACACAAATTCCTCCAGAAAAATTAATACCCTCCATCTGGCAAAGGAGGGTGCTTTGAGCAATTTGGAGCAAAAAGGCCATTATAGCTTTAAGCTCATTATATAAAATAAAACATATTTTTTAAATTTATAAATAAACTTAATATGCTCAGAGAAGAGAGCAAATTATTAAATATTGGGAACAGATGGGGAAACGTCAGACCATGGCTACTTGTATTTCCTGCATTTTACAGCTGGTTTGCAAGTATGAAGCATGCAAAGCCTTAAGCCACTCAGATCAAATGATCACAGTGGACTAAATTCTGTGCCCTTTATTCAGGCTATTTATTCTGCATTTGATTCAAGCGTTGTTTTGCCTGAAAGCTACACCTTCCTGTGCAAAGTGCTTTCACTTAGGACTGATTTTAAAACCTCTTTAAGATGGTTCAGGAACTAAACCAAGTTTCCAAACTCCTCCAGACCCTTTGCCTTCTCCTGTACATCAAGGAGAGAGGACTGTCCAGGGCATTCCTAGTCTCCCCTAAAATCCCACATCTTTCCCTAAAGAAACTGGTAGTTACAGCAGGTCTCTTCCTCTTTCCCTTCAGTCTTTGATGTATCTTAGCCTCTTCAACATTGTCAGCCTTGGAAAATATGAAAGGCATCTTTATTTCTTTGGAGAAGAAAAACAGCTGTTTGGTACTAAGAACATTTTCTCCTTGTTTAGGCTGTTGTAAACACAGTCCCTGTAAAAAAACAACAACAACACCCAAACAAAAACAACAACAAAACACAAACCAAAAACCTCCCCAAGAAGAAACTGCTGGTGTCATTATATTTAAGACAAAAAAAATCAAGATGATAGATGCAGCCAAACACTATGAGTGTGTTCCTTTTAACCTGAAAATCTGCCTGTGGGCCATATCATCCTAAAAAGTCTTTGATACAAGATAGGAACTAATGCTAGGGGCGTATCCAGAACTGCACACAGGTACCTGCTGATCTGCCAACTCACAGGTTTTAAAAGTCTCCTAGCCTGCTCCCGGCACCTCTTGTCAGTCGCTGACAGGAGGATCTTCCTCTGTGAAGGGCGATTTGCACAGCAGGGGACCTGCAAAGCAGCTGCCGCAGGTACTGCAAGAAAATATAAGCAGCAAACGACATAAAAATGAAATGGAAAAAAAGGATCAGGAGAGGGAGGGGAGGAATTTGCTCTCATGAAAAATGGGGCATGGAGCAAAGACAGCAGAAGAGAAGAAAAAGCATACATGAAAATATCATAAAATCTCGGAGCGCAATGGATGTAACTGATGAAAGATATTAAATGCCACATGGTGAAGAAAGATGCAATTGCATGCACAGAGGCCTTGATATGCCTATATGCGTCACAGGTACACATGAACTAGCTGCCTGGGTGTCCTACTTTGTGGCCAGTCCAGGGAGGGCAGGGGTCTCCCATGCTCTCAGTACAGGAGCAGAGCTTGAGCCACAGCAGGCCCTACTTTATCTGTAGCCCATGAGAATTTAAACAGCTGGTGCTTTTGCAGGATGGCAGAGTCCTGTGCACTGCAGTCATGTCATCTCACAATGCTCTGGAGAACATTTCTATGGCAAGCAGAGGGACCATTTGCACATCTGCTATATTCCACTCAGAGGCAAGCCTGAATTATTTAAAGGTACAAGAGGGAATACTTTAGCTTCAGTTTGTCATATATGGAAAGGAGAAAGCATAAAATAGTGCATTTAGTCTTTATAAGCCACAAATCTAAAACCAAACACAGGATTAATTTAGGTTTTCTGCTTTACAGAGCAATATTAGAGGTTTGGCCAGAACACGGCTTCTCTCTCCCATTCCCAAGCCCAGTTTTTTATTTTTCAGTAACTAGGTATCAATCACTACAGCACTTACCCCTTTTCCTGCCTCTTTCCACTTCCCTAGATCTGCCATCACAAAGAGTTCTCCTCACACACACATAAAAAAGAAACCCGAAACATCTGTTGTAACAATCATATCTTCATACTTTCTTCCTAAAGGTTTTAAAGATAGAAAAAGCTGGCTTTGTTATGCCACTATACAACATAAGCAGAAGATGAACAGAGTAAATCAAGTAATAAAAAATACACACAGAGATAAAAAGCTGAGTAACCACTTTTTTTTTTTTTTTTAAGTTAATTCAGTCTGCAGGATTGTAAAATGTTTGCCTGCTCCTGCTAGTTGGGATGCTCATAGCTATGACTTGTAAGGTGCCTGGAAATTCAGTCAAAGCATATTTTCAGGAGATGAAGCAGTTTCTCACCAGCTCTTGGGAAAGCAAGCGTTGGTGTGGGATCTGTGGCTCCAGTACCCTTAGGTGGACTGTTAGACAACCCAGGCTAACTGTATGGTTGAGATAATTATGTTTTACAGCGATGGAAAAGATGAGCGAGCTGACACCCCCTGACTTATGCCTATGGAGGGGAGGAGGTCCTCAGAAGAGACAACCAAAAGGCATGCCACTCTATTACAAGGAAGAACTCATCAAGAAGGGCAATGAAATGGCAGTTTCATGCCTCTCAGTAACAGTTGCCTCTTCCTAACTGAAAAAGCACTAAAGATTGTTTTTACTTCAACCTGCTGAGTGGAATAAGGTACTGTTTGCCTCCCCGCTGAAAATCACCAGAAATATAATTCTATACAGAACAATTTATATCTAAAAGCATGACTCCAAGGAGAAGCTAAAGGTAAACCAGGTTTTCAAATCTAACAATGCACAGATTTTGATATATTTAAGACCTAGATCCAGCCTCGACAGCTTTAAAATCCAAATTTCTGGCCCAGTCCAGAGCTTCAGCTTCAGGCATGCCAAACAGCAGGCAGATTCAAAAGAGAATTTTTCAACTTTTGCTAGAAATTTAAGTAAAGAACAAATTGCCAAGAACTAGAGGAGGAACAGGTTCATACAAACTTGATATTTTAAAGATAAATTAGAGAGCCTGCAGGTTTTTTTATATGGTTATTCCAAGCTGTCTCCAGCAATGTGTACTAACAGTTTAAACTTGAGACTGTGTAATTTCATACAACTGCGGCTGCGTGCCAGCTCTTTAAACAATTCACCTAAACAGCTATAGTTAAAATGCCCCAATTTTCTAAATCAGCTGGGAAAGATATTTCATAGCAATATGGAATTAATATTATCCAACTTGTTAAAATTAGCCATGACTATAATTAAGAGCATACACAGGAGTAGCCATGGGAAAAACAGACCTTCGAAAAGTATTTTTGGAGGTAAAATTACATATTGATCCCTAGTGATAATGGCATAATGCTTCAGGTTTGCAGACAGAACTACAGGTCTTTTGAACTATGAAAAATGAACACACCAGAAGCTAAGTGAGAATGTTAATGTTACAGGTGAAGCTGAATATTTTTCTAGGTGGTAGAATGACATCTTCACTAACATAAAATTTTGTAAAAATAATTCGCATTTACTTTGTACTGAATAAGTGGCTGTAGAAGACACAAAGATTACGATATAGGCAATGCTGAGTGATTGGATTGTCTGTTAGTAAGGAGGAGGGTGCTAGAACTAAAATGAGTCATTAAAATTAGGTTGATTGCCGAGCTCTATGAAACGCCTTAAACTTCAGCATTCAAAATGGTCTAAAAAGGAAGCAAGAAATAAAACGGAGGTGGAATACAATATCTGTCACTGGTTGTTGTGGTGGCAAGAAAGAAAAAAAAAAAACCAAACAAAAACCACCAGGCACTCTAGGAGAGAGTAAAAGGGTCCACAGTGTTATTAAGTCAACAACCCCCAAAAAGTGGGATTATTTTAAAGCAGGAATTTCAGTACTGCCACATGCATGTTTTCATTAGGACCAAAAGAGCTCGGCTGCACACATTTCAAACCCACTCAGACTTGTGGGCTTAAAAATGTGCTCTTGTAAGCGAGCCTTCTGCATTCCACAGAGAAGCAGGACTCTCACATTTCCAGCAGCATTAGAGGTTGGAGCTGACCTGGTAAACCTATTTATTGTCATAGCTGTGTACCAGAAGGTATGCATGGCAATTCTCAAAGCTAGCATCACTTGGTACCTCATGACAGTGTGGAAAAGGAGTTCAGGAACAAAATATGCTAGTAAGGTATCAAAAAGAGAAGGAAGAAGAGGAAGGAAGGCCAATACTGAAAACCTGTACAGGAGCCTTGTCTTTGAAAAGGGGGGGGAGGGAGGAAGGGAGGGAGAGGGAGCTGAAATGCACTTGCATTTTTTCATTGACCTGTTCTTTACTCAGGTCCCAAATGAATACATACATAGGTGGTGCAACAAAGTAAGATGCTTTATGCCATAAAACCAAAACAATCTTTATATTAGAAAAATCACTCACCAACTTCCCTTGCTGATAAAGTCTCTTTAGAGCAGAGACTTCCCAAGGATAAATACAGCAAATGGGAAAAGAAGGCTGTTGACCTGTTTTCAGGCCAGATGCTCAGCTGCTGCACATTGACTGAGCCACTGATCAAATTGTTTGCAGCTCTTCTCTCATTGAATAAAAGAAACATTTGATCAGATTCAGGTGAGCCACTAGAACAGCAGTCACTAGCCCAAAAACATCAATTGTTTAATTTAAAAAGTAGGCTTTTTTTTAAACTGAGAGGAAGAAAGATCAATACAAGCCTACAAAATCTAAAACTTCAAGAATAGATTTTTTTGTTAATCCTTTAGAATCAGACATCTACTTTCACCAATATTATTATTCCTTCCTTTCTAAACTCTTGAGAACAATTATGAGATATTAGAAGATATTTGTGTGTATCAAAATAATAGAAAATATATTTCTGATCTTTGTGTTTCACATAGTTTATCTATGACCAGAAATGTGATGTCAGCTTTTGAGGTCTGAAAAATCTACCTTCAGAGACAGCGATTTTCATCCAAATGTCTATGTGACTTGGAGAAGATTTCCAAGGTAATATGAAGCCATTTTTCCACCCCTTTGCTAATTACATTAGTCCCCCTGTCCTTACTTCATCTAATTTAGAGAGACAGAAGTAACTAATCATAGTGTACAGTTTTAGTAGGAAAGATGATTTAGCCAAAATGTCTTTTTCCATATTTTGTCAGCACCGATTATGAAATGCACAAAAGCCTCCTCAGAGCCCATTATTCTCCAGCTAAGCTCAAGTATTTCAGTTTTAAACTCTACTACATTGTCATGAATCAGTATTACTGCAATAGCAAGACCAAGGCACATTTCTATAACCTTCCTTTCTTACCAGCATATTGACTTATGCACCACTGGTACAGAAAAAATTTGCAGAAAGCACTTTTTGAAAGATGTTTTTCATTAGGATTTCACTACTGGTAGGCATCTCGCTGGAAGGCAACATTATGGAGATCATTGTGTCTGGCCTCAGTGTCATTGCTGAATTTATGTCTGCTTCCCATCTTCTTCCAGGCATCTGTATTTAGATTATGTGTGAAATCCTGGCCCTCTTAATCAATGGCACAATTCCCATTGACTTCAACGGGGCCTGGATTTCTCCCTATGAATGTTTGAATCAAGTCCCTTCACTTCATTCCAGGCTAAAAAATGCTTGGAACACAATAGTCCTCTGCTAATTAACAAATGTATGACAATTGTGAATGTCTCTGGAACAAAGCTGCTGTAGCCTTCTGTCCCTAATTCTGTCCTTAATATGTTGGTTAAATTGCACAGTATTTTAACCTCCAGTACTTTCAGCTCAGGTAACACAAGCACTTCCAATGGATAGCCTATGGGACTACTCACACTTAAAAGTTAAATGTAAGTTTAAGTGATTAAATGTCAGGTTCATGCTTTCTATATAGCTTTTTCATTAGAGTGTATTTCATAGCTTTCTGCTGAATTAATCATGAATACTGTTGCCATGAATAACTTCTACTATAAATTAATAGAAATCAATAAAAATAATGAGAAGTAAAATTTGTGTGATAATTTATCATTAAATTGCTACAAGAAGTTAAAAAAAAAAAAAAATAGTTCAATAGGCCTGAACAGGCACTTGAAAAATAAACCAGCATGAAGGCAGACACAAGGGACAGGGAGGCAGAATAAACACAGGAAACCACTCAGAGAGGGACCGTATCGGAAGACCCCCTACCAAGATTCAATAATCGCGTACATGTCCAACTCAAGATTACAAATGGTGTCACGGACTGTGAAGGGCCCAGTTCCTTTGTATACAAAAACCCATGGCCATGGAGATCCCCATTTCTTTCACAGGCCTTTTGAGAAATGTGTCTCTGAGGCATCTCATTTGAACCACCCAGCCAGCAAGCATTAGTTCTCTCCACTGCCACACTACATGGAAGAGTGAGATATCACCATTTACGACTTCTGCTCTCGTCTCTCTGTAGTTATCATAAAGCTCATGTTTAAAATCACAAAGTAAAGGTTAAAACAGTTATTTGTAAGACACTCTTCCTCTGTTCCATGTTAGTCTATATAGATTAAAAGGTCTTTCAAGGAGGCACTGTTTATTTTTAACAGTCTGTCCAGAGCCCATAATACCATAGCTCTGAGAACTTTGAGGCTTCTGCTCCTACCAACCAAATAGACATACTACAGCTGAATGCTGCAAGTACGATTTAAGCCAAAAATCTGACGGTACCTGCTAAAAAAAGTAGAAACGTGGCTTATTTTGCCTTTTCTTTTTGCCAGGTCAAAATATGGGGACATACACACTAAAAAGAAGACATTTTTTGAAGAATGCTCCTGTGTAGATTGTGAATTGTCCAAACCATCGCTGATGCTGATGCAGTGACTTCATTCAAAACTCAGTACTGTAGAGAAATCATAATGAGAAATCGCTACCCCCAAACCTTGTCAAAGTAGGGCTCTCCCAAGTGCTTGCATGTTTCCTTCTTCCTTCCAAAGCACATGTTCACCAGGGCACAGCCTGTACTGAACACACTACTACCATCCAAGCTAGAAGTTAGACACTTAGGACTGCTCTCAGAAAATCTCTCATCTGTTTTGAGGCTTTTAAATTCTTCTCATTTTGAAGTAAAAATGCACTCTGAAAGCAGGGAAAGACACTGAAACACAACAGGTACCTTAAAGGCTCCACTGTGCCACTCTTCAACAGTGGACTGTCAATCACCATGACACTGCAGAACAAGCCAAAACTTGACACTCATACAATATCGTTTGGTCTCCCTTTGTATCACTGACCACAGAAAAGAATGGAAGAGATTTGATGGATCTTTCTCCACTATTCAATACTGGATTGGATGTGCAAAACACAATCTGGCCCTGATTTTTAAAGAAATTCAAAAAAATAAAGAGATGTCTGTACAGAACAATAGCAAGTTTCTTTGACTTAGTGTTGCCATATCCAGATAGTTCATTACTTGTCCTATAATATTTTAGTTATTTAAAGCTTCGGTTCCTTGCTTATCTGTCTCAGCTTTCAATGAAAAAAAGAAGAAAAGGAAAAGGGTTCATTTATATCCCTCCTGCTTGCAAGGCAGATAATGGGGAGCCCAATATGATTCTTCTAGATCTCCTGATTCAAAGCCTCGTGATTTTTGTGGCCTACCCATTTTTGATTGGTCAGGCTTACTGAAACTTCAAATTCACTCAGAGACTTTTAGTAATACATACAAGATGTAATTAGATGTTATGACTGACAGCTGACTATATGACAGCTGTTCAAGCATCATGTGTAGTATACTAATAGGGATGCAAAATAAAAATTATATTCATGTACTTTATTTCATTCAACAGGCAAGACAGACATTCAAACAATGTTATAACTAAGTTTTCAGGCTGGTTCTAAGTTTGCATCCAAGCAGAGAACATTCATGCTGTAATTGCATTTTTGTTTGGCAGGCTGCCAGGAAATACCTTGCAGCTATTATGATTAGCTCTACCTGTGTACCTGAATTTTTTTTTTTTTTTTAAAGCTCAGTAATACCTGTAGCTGAAAGACTTGGAACTACCCATACAGATTTGCAGACATTTATCCAAAATGCTCAGAGGCATTCTCTTTTCAAGTCTAATATGGTGCTGGGGTGTATCCATAGATCAGGATAATCTGAATGACCAACATTGTAATTACATTATTTATAACATATTTCATGGAAAACACGGAGATCGTTTGTTAAGCTTCCTGTTTCTGTATAAGATTAGGCCAAGATATGTCAAGATAAAACAGTAGGGGGTTAAAATGCTTGTGGATGTTTTGCATGGCAAAGTAAGGAGATATTTGTTCAGTAAGTCCTGAAATGTTTCAAGACTTGTCTTAAACTCTACCCTCAGGATGAAAAAAAAGTTAAAAATTGAGAGTTATTTTTAGTTAAGAAAAACAGAATAGATATGTCTTCACTGCTCTTTCTTTACTGGTAGGCTTGGAAAGACAATGAGGCAATAAATTCAACATTAACCTCAGTTGCACCTGTCTCTTCCAACTGCAAAAGCTTTGTCTGTATTAGTCTGTATAAGACTAATACATAGAGTCAGATTATGACATTCGTGTGAGCAATACCACCGAGATAACAGGACATTATGTGGAGCATGGACTAAGATGCTGTGTAAGAGAAAATGTATCTCACTTTTTCAAAGCACTGGGAATGAAAGGTTTGTGGAAAATAGTCCTTTAACCTCTCAGTGCTAATGTGCCAATCCCACAAAGACCGAGCACACACTAAACTTCAGGGAATATTCATGTGCTGAAAATTAAGCAGCTGCTTAGCATTTTCCTGCATCAGGAGCTCTGCCAGTTTTTATGCCCTTCACAGTTCATGGACTATTCTCAGGTTGCAGTTCTAAACTTTCCCAGATCTGCTGATGATCACTAAGACATGCAAGAAGATGATATTCAAACATTCCTTTGTAACTTCAGTTACTTTAGTTACTTTAGATTTTCATAAATGAAGAGGTCATAAGCTGCTCTAGAATGTGTCTGTGTCATGTTGGCTATTACTTCACAGTCCTCTGAGGAGCAGATGGAGCATTCACTCAGGGTTCTTGACAATTCCCACTCTTTTCACAGTCTTGACTATTAGTGCCCCATTTCCTTTCATTTTCTAAATCCTGCTCCAGTAATTTGAGAAGTGTGCTGATCCAAGAACAGGAAACACAGACAAAACTTTTGGACTCTGTGCCTAGCTCTACAGCTAACGCTGAAACATAGTACGTACTTCCAAGTACTGTTCCCATGTACATACATGTAAGTGCTGTCAGTGTCAGTTTTTCCACCTTGCTTTAACAGTCTACAAAATGTATTCAATAATATGCACCAAGTTAATGCAGAAATATTTGGAGGATTACTTAATTTCTAAGACCACTGAGGACCTCAGAGAACAGGCACTAGTTGAGCCCAAAGTATTTGCGGGAATCTCAGTGGATTCTATTGCTGGTAAAACCTCAGACCAGACAGAGATAATCTTACTGGGCTTTCAGCTTCCAGCCATTAGAGGTGAGTTGTGATAGCATTGTTCCAACTGAGCTTTTGTCTTGTAGAAAGAATATTTAACAGCACACAGTGTATCAAGCCTCACATTAATAAATGACGCAATTCATTTCAATCAGAATTATTGCCACAAGCACCAAGAAGTGTAATTAATATCTTCTAGTGCGCCTTGTCTCATAATAGTTTTTATTCAACACAAAGGATCATTAGGAGTTGTATCATTCTGAAGAGAATGCTGCATCACAAATTCCTTCTGCTAAGCTCTAGTTTAAGGATTTTCCACCATAAGAAAATCAGGTATAAAATACTTATCACAGTGCTTTAAAATACACTAAAATTAATGGTGCTATTTATCTCAGTATGGCAAATACCTTTAAAAAGGTTTTATGTTGCTGAGAGCCAGCTTTCTAAAACTGGTAAATGAGCAGGTAGACACATTTCTTCACCTGCAACACCACTGGCACAGGCTGCCACCCTACCACAGGCTGCCAAGTAATGCTGCATTAGTGTAAAGCTGCAGAATGGAATTAAATTCTCTGTCATCACATCAATGCACACACACAGATTCTCAGGTATCCTATGTAAAACTATTTCCCTGGATATAGTGATGGAAAATATATAGGTTTTGCTATACAAGCTGTAACATTAATGTCTGAGGAAGTCGGTGCCAATTGAAATCAATGGAAATTGGATTTACTGCTGAGGATTTTTCCAGTGGGAAGAGCTTGAGCTGCCTGTGTGGGATATTCTGAGTTTGGTATGACACTAGGTGGCAGTAGTTGTTTTAGAAGCTTTTTTTCTTTCTTTCTTTCTTTCTTAATTTTGATCCATAAATAGGAGTGAGAAAGCACACATAATAAAATCAGTGCTGATTCAACTGCCAGTTGACGAGGTGGGGAAATTTAGAGACTCAGTACCAGATGGCAACATATAGCTTGAGAACCAAGACAAAGATGCATCCAAAAAGAGTGGTGGCCAGTCCCAAGATCTTGTTAAGAAACCTCTGGGGAAGGACAACAGAAACCTGCTAAGGAGTCATACAGCCTGTCATGGGAAGGTTTCTTCTAAGGCATTCCCAGAACTAGACACACCATTTCTTTCCCTTCTAGGGCCAGTTACTACATTATCTGTTGATTATGGGCTCTTTTCTCACATGTGGGAAAAATACTGAAAGTTCACCTTTTTTTTCTTTCCTCCTTTGGAGATAAGTTATCTTAGGACAAGAAGAAGTATGTGCATTAATAGTGAATTGAAAGGTCCGCTTTCTACATTGCATGCAATCAGATGTTTCTTAATTAACTATCAAAAAAGGAATATGATGTATTCCCATCACCTTTTTGGAATTTCAGCCCACCAAATTCTTTAAATATTAAACAAAGTGGATTCAAACAGCACTGTCTCATGAAATAGTGTACAAAGAAATAATTTTAAATTTCTACACTTTCAGTATGCAAAACCAAGAATTAAAAACACGCAGGTCAGGTCTAAAAACTCAGGAATGTTCTAAAAATATAATACATTTCAGTTTCTTCTGAGCCTGATATTTTCTGATCCTATAAAAGTACATATAATCAAGTTTTTCTCTATATCCATCTTCATAAAATGAGGTGATTAATTTTATGAAAACTAAGATTTTCACCTAATCATTGAGTCAAGGAACTGAAGCTTTAAAAAAACATTGTGAGGTTTGCATTTAACTTGCAAGAGATGGCAATGCTGCATTCCAGGAACTGCTGGAATGGTGCTTTCTGAGACCATGTACATCAGCTGTTCAGTGGGACATAGCAATCCTCTATAACTCTTTTGGGCAGCAAGAGAAGCAAGTAATGGCTAGGTCTGCAAATGGGATTTAACAATGACATCATCCATGTTGAAATTTGGTCAAGAAGTCCCTACTTTTAGAAAAATACTAAGAGATTTTTAATAAGAAGGCATCGGGAATTTGTTTTTTCATCATATTCAAAAGCACACTGCACTGTTACCAGCTGAGTTGCTCCTCGGGTCATAGTGGGATGTTGGCTGTGAGCAAGCACTAGCTTAGAACGAGGTTCTTTCTTAGAGACTGTTTGAGCACTGACTTCAAATAATGAAAGCAGCTGCAGTCATGGCACAAAATATTCTGGCTAAAATGGGGGCCATCTCTCCAGAAGATCTCACTTTTGAAAACTCTTCCACATCCTTAGAGAAGTGAACAGTCAGGGCAGCACGGAAGATCAGAGCATCCCAGTAGAGAACAACAGCACTACTGGATTTCTAGTAAATGTGGAATTTCTGGCCAGAGTTCATACAGCATTTTCATTTCTCTGATCCCAATGTTATTTGCCATCAGACCAGATATTTGAACTAATCTATCCCAATCTAGTTCTTGCATTCTTCTGTTCTCAAAGAAAAAAGAAAACAGCACATTGATTTTTTTGTCTTCAGACTGACAATGACACTGTGCAGACTAATAGTGATACAGTTATGAACTCCAGCTGTCTTTGGTAAGGAAAAGCCATTAACATTGGCTTTCCCTTTATCCTTTTCTTTTATATCTATTTGCTTGCTAGCTGAACTTTCTTTGTACCTCTTGAAACCCACTGTAATAATTCATACTGATTGCAAAAGACATGCTAGAAGAAAAGGCTGCAAAGCCACTTATTTGTAGTTATCTCAGTTGTTGATCTTAGCCAATAAACTGCTGACTGATCACTGCAAATGTTTCTGCTTATAGCAGATACGCAATGGGCTGATAATTCATTTTAGCTTCTGTTACTGCTAGTCTTTTAGCTTGACAGCTAAAATGGTGTACAATGCCCCAGCTCAGGCCACAGCGCAAGTGATGCACCATGTCTCAGGAGTGGAGTGGTGCCTGTGCTGTTCTGAAACAGGCCCCTCTAGACCGTCTAACACATGCCATTGGTATCACCTCCAAAGTGCATGGCGATCCACGCATCCAGCTGTTTCAGCTGCAGATGGTAAGGGGAAATAGATAGCTGCACTTCTAGGCTTGTCCATCATAGCTAGCATATTTTAAAGGAGATGGGGAAAGGGAAAGAAAGTCACAAGTGTGTGTAAGCACACAGTGTGGGAAGAAAATGGATATGTTAGGGACTACTCTGATTTCTATTGACAGCTCTGTTCTGTCTACAGTAGTACCCTGGGCTTTCTCGTTTCAGTTTTACATTTATAGCGCTCACTGCGATGTCCCTTCTCTATCAGGACAACAAGGTGCACTGTGTCTTGTGCTCCAGGAGTTCAACTGTCAGTCACAGAACAGAGCTCTTCCTGGTGTTTTGCAAACAACAGTGCATCGCTCTGCTTCAGGATGGGCTCTGTATTTATCAATAGGATTCCAACATACAATTAAGAAAGCTGAGTAGGTAGAATCTGGATATTAAAAACACTTATCTGCACTTCTCCCTCATCTCTAGACAGGCACTGCTAGCTACCCACAGGCACTTTTATCTCTCAAACCCAAGTGGGAATTTTATCCTTCATATGCCCTCAGCTTTGAGCCGGTTATCCCAGTGCAAAATAAGCCAGTCTGCATAAAGATACCCTCTCCATAGCCCTCACTTACTGTGAAGGAGACAGCTAAACACAACATGCAGTGGAGTGCACAGTCATACAGATCAATACTGTCATTGCTTCTCTTTATTCCCTGCCTGTCCACGTCCATCTGCTTTTTCTTGTCTTAGAAATGGCAGCTCTTGGCAAATGGACAGACTTTTTGTTCTCTCTTTGAACTCGATCTGGGGTTACCAGCCCACAATTAGAGCTCCTACACACTATAGTACAGGTGACAAGCAGCAGCCCAGAGAAACACAGACAGGTACACACACTGAACACCTGCCTATTACTAGCACATAGCATCTGCTGTTGTGCAGAGGGCCCATGCAAGGCCTGTGTAGCACTGCAGCTTCATCGTATGAGATAAGGGTGCAAGTGATGCAGGTCCAGAGCAAAGGGATAAATTTCAGACACATGGAGAATGTCTAATATAAATAAAATAAACTGTATGAATCAAATATTTAGCTTTTGAAATGCTAGCTGTTCCAGACATAAAAATCTAAACAATTATCCCTGAGATAAGCATCACAAAGTATATTCATATTTCCCCCTAGGTTTTATTTTGTGTTCATTAATATATACAACATTTTCCTTTTTAAGAATACTTTATGAGCCACATGCTCTCTCTGTGTACTTTCATGGAATTGCTATTGGAGTTGGATGAAACTGCATTTGCATTCAAGGCAGAACTCAACTCACTATAATCATCCCTAATTTGTTGGAGCACTGAGTATTTAAATCAGATTATTATAATGTTTACAGCTCCCACAACCCCCAAATTGCATGATAATTGTCATGTCATACAATTTATAGCTATGCAGACTCTGCATTAAGACTGACAGGACCATTGTGTATATTATTAGTGAAACATTTGTGAATATGCAGAAATTGCGAGGAATCCAAAAGAAATCTGAGCAGCAGATTCTTAGTACTATGCACATAATGCAGTTTAAAGTAATCCCACTCCATTGCACTACTGAAAATGTGCAGTCTTTCTGCCATTTGAGTTCCTAGAGGAAGGCTTCAGCTGACATGTTCAGAGGTTCAGGTGGTAAGTGGCCCCAGAGTAAAGACTGGTGAAAGTTGAAACACTGCAAGCATACATTCTTCTACTATTAGGCACACTTACGTCCTCAAGTTTATTCCTGATATCAGCCAAAATATAAGGACTGGACTGTGAAGTATTCAGAAAGAAAAGAGCTACTTAGTACCTGGACAACAACTTGCATGCTGCTTGAGTTTCAGCTCTGCTTCCTCTGTAGAATGTGGAATGCAGCAGCTGAATAGCAGACTTGTAAGCAAATATATGACACTGAAACACACCTTGCTCATTTTACAGCACTTAGCAGACTGTGGTAATTCTTCATGTAAGTTTGTAGATGTCACTATAAAATCATTAAGAATAGTACTTTCTCATTAAGAGGGGGGAGGGAAAAGAAATGACAAGACAGTTATGATTTCTGTCCCCAAACTATAATTCTCACTGCTAGAAAATACACACAGCTGCTAGAAACCCAGTGGTGATACTGCTGCTAAAATTCTCTTCTAGAACGCTGGGAGAAATGTGGCCCCCGTTTTCCATTTCTCAAATGCAGACTCCACTCCACGGTGCAATAGCTGCTGCTCACTTCCCAAGATGCACAGCCAGTGGTAACTCCATGTTCTCCTCTTTTAACTCAGTAATGGCAAATTAGTGAGGAAGAAAAATGAAGGCACTGTAATGATCAAAGAGGAATTTTTGCAAAAAGGCATGTGTGGTTGGTTGCTAACTGAAAGACAATGTCAGTGGTTCTTTTTAAACAGGAAGCAGATTCTCCTGTTACTTATGGGAAGGCTGGCAGAAATTTGCACGGCCTTTGAGGACGGTTGTTTTGGAACATCCTCTTTGAGGGATCTCAGGCACACTGCTGGCAGTGAGACAGAGCAGTGGCAGAAGGGACTTCTTTGTGGCTTGTAAGGACATCGATTACAAGTAAAGCCCTGGACGGAGGCAGGTTCTGTACTATCTATGTGACGTTGTGGCAACCATGCGGGCTGATGAGCTGAAAAACAGGTGGTCAGCAGCAACTGCCAAATCACCATCTTGACCTCATCCATAGCCAGTAAAGAAATAGAACAGAAACAAGTTACAGATGGCAAATAACTAAATAAAAAGACATTAAGCTGCCAAGAGGAGCTCTTCTGGGGAGTAAATTGGCCCTAATACCACCGATTCTGACTAGCAAAAAGAAATGAAATTGTTTGCATAATTTACTCTATGTATTCAGTGCATGAGTATGATTCATATGCCCTAGCATTCAAAAGAGAAATAGTTTAAAGTATTTAGATGGTCAATGGTTATCAATAAGGCAAATATTATTTATAAAGATGTAAAGATATTTTCATTCAAGAAAACATAGTCAAGGAGACAGAAAAATAAATAGATTCTAGAGATCAGCTTCTAGTAGAAGTTGATTCTAAAACAAAATGGAGAGTGGGAAAATAGTAGATTAAAAATCACAGTCTTTGATTACTTTAAAAATCAAGAATGCAAGTAAGTAAAACAACTATACATCTTTTTAGAATTGAAAAAATTCAAGTTCAAACATACCTGCCAAAGATTCAAAATTTAAATTAACCTGTGGACAGAAGCAACAGACAAGCATGGCCATTGAGATATGTTACAGGAAAAATGTGCAAGATAAATGAAACAAAACAGCTAAAGTATCCAAGTCTCGTGAGCCATGTTAGATAATTAGCATGAGTGTGGTGGACGGTGATATCCAGTGAGCCCAGAAGCTCAAAAAGACAAGGACAAAACATCAGGTTAATAACAGCCATTTACAAAAGGGCTGAGACTAACTGTCCAGTTGGCATATAGGAAGTCGTTAGATGAACACATTACTATAACAAGTGAGAAAGGAAGGCTGGGAGCTAATGAAGGAGAAGGTGGCAACAATAGAGTTATGATAGTATTGCTTTGCTAAAATTTATTTGTAAGGCAGAATTAAGCATTGCATGCTACACTTTTTTAATACAGCAATCCAGACAGAAAAGGAGTGGAGGGTTGTAGGATTTTGTTCATCCACAATGCCTTAGGGCAGCTACATCAAACAGCAAATGGAAGCAGCATCCAACAGGATTCCCAGGTGCTAAGGCAGAAACACCAGATCTGGGAAAGTATCTATATATGTAAACTCTATTATCGCTACAACACACAAGATAACAAGTCTTCAGAACCTCTTCATGCATAGAAAAGGAGGTGCTGAAGATCTGCCTGGCCTGTCAGCCTTACTGGGATATTCCTCCCTTTGAAAATCTCTGAAAAAATGAGATTTATTAAACTTTTCTGTTAACATCAGTTTTCTTGCTGGTTTGTGCTTGTTTGTTTTACCATTCAGCACAAACAAAACAAGTTTGGTAACTAAGTTGGGTGCCATAGTTAAACTCAATGGTAAATGAGAGGAAGTCTCAAGAGAAACAAACAAACAAAAAAACCCCAGACGCAGGAAGCATGGTACAGCATTCTGCACCCAGTGGTTTGCCCCAGGGCTCCACTTCTGCCTTACAGCCAAGCTGGGATGGGCAGAGTCCCTGTGGGAAATGCCAAACTTAAGCAGCGGTGCTCCCCCCCCCATCTCTATATATTTCTCAAGAACAGTATGGAGAACAGTACGATCTCCATTAAATCACACTGTCTAGTCTCCCTGCACTCCGTCCAGCCTGGCATTGTAGGAGCAGGGTGCTTCCAACAACAAGCAACCACACTCCGGGTGCTTATGTGAGCAGCTACGCTGCCACCACAGCACTGCCTGCAGTTCTCCCTTTGCATTTTAGTGATGATGTGGCAAATCTACAACACTCCTAAACCGAGTTTAGCCATTGTAGGAGGCCATTTCTGCACGAAGCCGTGCCACAGCTGTCAGGTCAGCTTGTGAGCATTGCTGCTGGCCTGGGCTCAGGCTAGAACGGTGGCCATGCAGACAGACTTCGTGATTTATAGACATTCAAAAGCACACAAACACTTCCCTGTGGCATGTAATCTCTGGTTCCATGATGCCTCTACGTATCAAATGTTACCATGCTCAAAAGTTCTCAGATTTTCTTTTAAAAACAGGTAATGACTTATTAAACATTAGTATTAAACTTTAAGTTTCAGCAAACGCTTAAAATACAGTATGTTGTAGAAGCTCATAGAAACTGCACCTGTAAGTGACATCTTTGCAATACTCTTGTACATAGGAGGCTCAAAGCTATTTCTTGCCAGCAGCAGTGATCCGCAGACTTAGATGTTGTTAAAAAGCTTACAATATCAGCAGGGCAACTGCTGCCTCCATTAGAAACATGATAGTAAGATGCTGATTAATACCAGGAGGGGGCTTTAATCAGCCAAAGCCATATGCTATTTAACTTAAGATGAAAGTGCAAATGATAATCATTATTTCAGAAAGGATGTATTTAAAAGAAGAGCAGAACAGCAAGTGGCATCTTTTTATCATTAGAGCTTCTTCATGCAGCCCCTTTTTTTCTAAAGCTTTATAAGCTTTTATGAACATCTGGATCATTTCTTCATTATATAGGCTTCCAATATCATTATGTTTGATGTAGCGTTTTCAGTGGAGCTATGCTAAACTTCTAAATATACAATTAATTCCTATTAATTATAGTTTTCAAACTGGTGAAATTATCCATCATTAACTTAATCACTTGTATTTTATCTTAAAATTATATTCACTCTTTTATAATCCCTACATCTAAAGCCATTTCTTCCCTAGGCTTTGTGTGATGTTTTGCATGCTGTTTGTATAAAAGTTTGCCAGCCATTTTCAGCTGCTTGTAGAACTGAAGCTGTCAGCGGCAGACCATTTTAAAATAGAACCTAATTCAGCTTAGTTGTTTTACCAAGAAGTGCTTCAGAGAGAAGGGGAAAAAAAGAGACGAATTTGGATCTGTAAAGGGCAAGACTCCATTAGACCTGATGAAACTTTAGTGCTGTATTCCTTACACCATGGCAGGGGGCGAGGGGTGCTTAACAAGAGAAGAGTAAGGGAAGAGAGCTATTCACTGGCTTCCACTCCATGCGGCAGTAATTCAGCATGAATAGAGCCAAATGATTTGGAAGTCTGCATGCACTGTACTTGAAGAATTAGGAGCATCTTTAATATCAAGTTACAACACATGTAAAGAAAAAAACATCTCCAAAGCTTTTTCTGAACACTCTGGCCTCATTTTAGGCTTATTCTGTGACTTAAACTGGAACTTAAATTATGACACCTTCATTGAATGCTTCCCCCAGCTTCCAAGCCTAAAGTTGGATGCACGTTTCCTTTTCTTTGATATGACATTTGCAGAATGAAAAGAAAGAATCAGAGGGTTAAAAGCACCAGAACAGCCTGCTTTCAGACACTGGAAGTCAGAAAGAGTGCAGGGAGCCAGAACTGCTGTTAGCACTGATGAGACACAAGTATCAACTTCGTGGGGTGTGGTATGTCCAGTATGCAACAACCCAGTTATTATCATTGTCAGATATTTAGTTCTCAGCACTCCTCCTTCTTGCAGAAATACCTGGAGCGGGTGGTCAGCTGAAAACAGGCCACTGTTTTCACTCCAGTCACGATGTACTTAAGACCTCAAGCCCAGATTGCTCTAGGGCTCTCTCCATCCAGAGCCATTGACCCTCCACAGAACAACAGCATGGTAAATTGGAGTTACGCAGACTCCAATACAGCACACAGCCTACGCAGCATTGCAGTCCATCCCGCTAACCCAAACTGCCTTGACAGCACCTTTTTGATTAGAGCTGAGGCCCATAGAAAGCTGTCCGCTTTCTGGACTCTTAACCCCATCGCAGCCCAGAACGTACTTCAGATGCCTGGTTTATATACGCCTTAAGGAATGAAGCCATTGGAAAAGACAACTCTCTTAAAGGTTCATCATCCTGAGTAGGTATTTTCTGATTCCATCACACTTCTCCACTGTTGCAGCTTTTTCTCTGCTGGACCTGAAGGAGTTTAAGTGACATTCACATGAATCTTTTACAAGGAATGTAGTGTTACCCTGTTTTTGTACTAAGGGCTCACAGAATGCTTCCTCTGCTTGAATTTACCTAAGAACTGTTGAATACATCAAGAGCACGAAGACCTCTAATTCTCACAAATAAAGCTGTCTTCTCCTTGTCTTTGTTTTCACTGGCATTCTGTGATACCAAATACTTTCTGCAACTTCAATTCTTTAATTCATCTCCTATAATTTCAGACACCTCTAGTCACAGCTCTGGATGTCCCATTCTTCTATTCAGGTTATTTAGGGTATTCTTGTCTTTATTCATGATACCATGTGATATCGAATGATCATTTTGGGCTCAAGGTTCCTTGAAGTAATACTTTTTATTTACAGTTCCAGCTGCCTTGGTTTCACAGAACCATGTGCTCCTGCTCTGCTTGTCTCTCAGGCTCCCATTTTGGGAAGCTAACACACTTAAAAATACAGTTCCCGGAGCCTCAGATTACGAGGAAGCTGATTCTACGTTACTCCCCCTCTCTTCCATCACATGTTGGAAAAATCTTGCTTCTGTCAAAAAAACCCAGCTTGACTGACACTGAAAATTCTTATTCCGAGAGAGACTGAGCAGGAGCTAAAGTTTATTTTATTCCTTCTGTAGTGAGACAAGGTTGTTGTTGGTTTTGAAAACTTGTGGCAGCATGTGAGATCCAGCAGCAAAGCTGCGCTGGCTGGGGGTAGAATCCTTCGGTCTGTTTTAATCACTACTCTATTTCATTTCAGCTCCTGCCCCTCCTTTGGCTCTGCTCGCATTTTTACTCCTCTCCTCTAAATGGAAATTTTCAGAAATAAGACTCAGGCATCCGACCCATGGCTCACCTCCAGGTGTGCCACAATCTGCCTGCTTGTCATAGGGGCTGCTTTTGCTCCGGAGGGCAAAGCTTTTACCTTTGATCACTCCAGATGTATTTTCTCTTCATAATAAACTGAAAATTACAATCATCCCTTTTGGGTCCCCGACAGCTCATTTGCCCATTATTTCTTCAGTAAGGCACACAATGAACACAGTGGTAAAAAGCTACATAGTCTAATGCAGTTTTAAACCAAAATTCAGAAACAGTGAAAATGAACTGTCTCTCCACAAGTAAATTAGCTGCCAGGTGCTCCAAGATCAAGACAGCAACGTCCAGATCCAACAGGGCTGGAGCTTATGGTTTACTTCAGACATTTCTAAGTTAGGCTAACAAGGATGGCCCAAAGTTGACTCTTTCCAGTTCTGCGTAGTGTACGTACCTCTCCTTTGCAAACCACTCCTGACTAAACACAGAGAGCAGAATACTCCCAGTTGCTTCTAGGTAACACAGAAGACATTCATATGGCCATTTTACAAACTTATCCTGGAAAAGAGACTGCGGCTGATTCAAGAACATAAGAAACACTGGATTAGGCCAGTGGTGCATCTAGACTAGCATTCTGTCTCTAGCAATGGAGAAGTAACATTTAAGTCCAACCCTTTGTTTCCTGTCTTTTAACCAGTTTTCAATAAAATAACCTGCCCACCAACCTCTTGGCAATGTAGTTTCTTCAATAACCTTTTGTGTGGAACCTTGAAAAAGGTTTTTTGAAAATCAAAGTATTGGTGTGCACATGCTTATTGACACCTCATTGAAATGCAGCAGGTTAGGGGCAGGATTTCCCTTTCCAGAAGCTCTTGCACAATGCACCACATTTCTCTATGGACTCACCAAACTTCTTCTATGTGACAGACTCTGCCCTCACTGTCCTGTTTTTCCCAGGATCCCCTCTAGAGCTCATCTTGTATTTCACTTACACATCAATTGAGTAAGCTCAGACAGAGGCACTCAGATGGAATCTGAAATTTCTCCTGTGCTTCAGGCTTAGTATACTCACTGAATGCCGCAGCTAGGGTTTGAATGGTCTCTGAGCATTAGTACAATCAGCAGCATCCAATGGGCTCAGTCCATTTAGTGATGCAAAGGTTGTCGAAAAGCTTGCAGCTCCAGCTGGCTGTATGATTTAAAACCAAAGTCTTGTACCTTCACTGCTGCCCCAAATCAGTCCCTTTTGAAGACTGGGTTTTTTTTCATGACAAGGATCTTCAGAACTAATCCACAGAGCCTTTAAAAGATTAAGGTGCTTGGCTCCTAATGGTCCCTTTGCTTACAGAAGGGGCTTGCAGGCTAGGGGATCCAGGGCAAATAAACAAAATAGCCAATTTAGTCAACAGCAGCAAGGACTAATGACTCAGAGGCTCAGTTTGTACTAAGATGCCTTGAGCTGGAGTCCCAGCTCTGCCTCTGACAGTCTGCAGGGCCCTTGAAAGTCTTTCTATATCCACTGCACTCTGTAATTATCTTGTCTGTTTAGATTGTGATCTCTTCATGTCAGTGATTGACATGGTACATTTGTACAGTGCCAGTAAAACAGGAGTCATAGCACAGCCCAGGTTAGGACCCTGAGGTGCTGCTTTAGTAACAACATGCACTCTCCTCTTCTGGCATTGCAGCAAGCCATAGCGACATTATAATAGCCACCTGCTTTGGGCCATCTGGTACATATAAATGTCCCTGTGTCTTTTTACATGTAAATATAACTCTTTGAAGACTCTTCTTATTGTTACCAGTCATTGCTTGTTAAGTGCTGTCAGAGTTTTCTGCACCATATGAGAGAGGGGTGGATCCAAGGAACCTTACAGTCCAAGCAGAGCAGCAAACCATTTGGAGACAACGTGCAGCAGATGAGCCAGGAGCTGGTTCTTGTTCAAAGTGTTCCCCAGGCTGACTGCATTGCAGTTGGAGCAGGTTTTCAGGGAACTGGCAAAAGGGACAGTGTTTGTACACTCAGTTAACAGGCATGCTTTTAAGCATGGAGGAAAGTTGCAGGTTCAGGAAGCACAACACATGACACTGTGCTGAACAAGGAAGGAGATATAAAGACAGAAGGGTGTGAAGCAGACAAAAGGAACAAGAGGAGGGACAGAACAAAACCATAGCTGTTCTCTAGGGAGGGACAAAACAGATCAAAGCTGTTAAGGCTAAAAAATTAGAATTTATATAGAAGGGATTAAACAGATGGAAAGTTTCAAAATGGGGGGGGGGGCTTTGATTGTCACATACCTTTTAGTGTTCAGCATCTCATATATGTCAGAAAATGTAAGAAAGATCCATTTGAGACCCCACCTTTCTCTCTATTGCACAGAGACATCTGCCTTCCTGTGACAACGGCCCTGAATTTCAGAGCTAGAGTATGACAGAAAAGTGATTCTGTAACAGATCTGTTCTGCTAAGCAGGGATTATCTTTGCATAAGATTTATATGAAGTGCCTCGCACACATGAAGCTGAATAGGGCTTTTAGGCCCAACTACAGTACACACAATACAAAAACATCATCATCATCACTGCTGTAAGCTGAAGCAGTGTGGCACCCCGTTGAAGAATACTGCAGTCCAATAGCCCGAGAGAGAGAATATACTTTGAACAAATTAATCCACTGGTTCTTCTATCTTTTCAAGATTTGAATGCCAAGATCACCCCTTACCTGCCATTCCTATTTCAATTCCCTGTGTCTGGAGAAATTGGACTGAGAGAGGATCATAACAAAATGAGGTGATTAAGCCTCCTAGAACAAATACAGTTCCTTCTGCACAAGTGCTGAGGGGTAAAACTTTCTTGCTTCCAAAGTCTTTTGAGAGTCCTGAAATTCTTTTCTTCTGTGTTGCATTTTGAAGTTGCTCCCCATGAATATCCTTGTCAGACAATACTAACTCTCCACCTACTGACTGTCAGTAGTTTTCACAGAGACAACATTTAAAAGACTCAGAGCTTGAAAGCTAATCTCTCTTCTCAAAAGTCGTATTTCCCAGCAAATATTTGGATATCTACCAGACAAATAAAGCGAATGTGGATGTCTCTTTGTAACAGTTCGACCACAAAGGTAAAGACTGTATAAGAATGAGACTTAATTTGACTAAAAAGATACTTGAGACAAAATAGTGTCAGTTTCAGCCCAGAGTTATATGTAACTGCAATTCTTTAAACAAAAAAATCTGAATTAAAAATTCCCTTCTGTAAATGCAATATTAAAGTTGATGCTGTTGTCTGCTGGAACCAGAGTTGCTATGAATAGTGGATCAAATCCGTCAGCAGTTTAGCGTGACTCACAGTGAAGAAAATATCTACAATGCCATGAGAGGTGTGATGGATGCATTCAGACTACTAAATTGTTCTGAACCCAGCCTGGCTAGGGCTGAGTGCTTTTATGACAGCATAGACTTGAGTATGCTTAGCGGCCCAGATGGGTTTTACAGGCTGGGCTAAATTCCACTCTGTGACAGCGTCCCTGCTACCTGCACCAGAGGTAGCTAAAGTGAACTTGAGGGTATGTGGGATCCCCTCACTGCACTAGAAATAAGTCTGAAATCCTTGAAAATGTCTTGGGAATACTTTTGTCATCTCTTTTCTAATACATTGTTATTCTTTTTCAGAACTGTCCAATCCAATTGCACTTCAGATTAAGCCTAAATTTTGGATGGCAACAAGAGACCTCAGCCATTTCTTTTAGATCTTAAGGAGAAAGATCTCAGATGTTGCACACCAGCTTAGCTCAAGACACGTTATCTCAGCTGCTCCTATTGCTGTGGGTAGTCTGGCCTAATGGGTCAGATTATTACAAAAGCATTTCTTCCACTGTGCAGCTGCAAGTAAACCTGAAAGCATGAGATTTGATTACTGAACTTTGGGAGAGCTTGATGCAGGAATAAAGAAGCCACCCTCTATCTTTCTGTTCCTATACAACGGTCCGTTTTAGTTCTGCTCCTGTACCCACTGTTGCACAAGGATCTTCTTACTTGCTCCCATGATCTGTTCAAACCCCAAAACAAGGTCCTGGAGCTTTGGAAGGGGAGGGCTCAGTGAAGCTCTACATGTGCACAATGGCATTCAGTAGGAATTTTTCCAAGAGCTCTCCAAAAGGTAGTGCAATTGCACACCATCCCCAGGGAAGCTTCCCCATTCTTGAACTTTCCAAGGCATGTCTTTAATGGACATGAAATCCACAAGTTGATGATAAAACTAAAAAAATCCAAGTCTAGAGTCTTAAAATGATGCCAGATCTCACTTTCATATATCTATGAATATATCTGTGAATTTTGGACATAAGAAAAAATTTCTTTACTGAAAGAGTGATTAAACATTGGAACAGGCTGCCCAGGGAAGTGGTTGAGTCACCATCCCTGGAGGTATTTAAAAGACGTGTAGATGAGGCACTTAGGGACACGGTTTAGTGAGCATGGTGGTGTTGGGTTGACAGTTGGACTCAATGATCTTAGAGGTCTTTTCCAACCTTAATGATTCTATGAATCTGTAAATTAGCATGTATTATGGCCAGCTCACACTACTCACAATCAGATAATCTCTGTTCACTTTTGTCCCACTTCAACTGAGAAAAAATATTTCTGGTTGCTGACTTTGGACTTTCCCTGAGCCTCTTCCACACCTAATCCTCTTCAGCCAAAAAAGTTTGAATCTGGCAGGGAGATCTGGATGAAAGAAAAGGTCCTCTTTTATCCAGATTTTATTTTTTGTCTCTGCACATTATTTTGTTAAAGTAGAATAGAGAGGGAGAAAAATTCAAGAAATATAAGAGATGATTCTTAGGAGTCATAGATAGCTTTCCAGAGAAAATGTAGGCATCATCTCTACTAATATTGTTATCTTCTCACAAGATGTCCCACATGTAAAGTACCAATGTTCCCATGCATTACAACCCTCATTTTTCTTTTATGAGTTAGCATCCCCAAGGCTGCAAAGTTTCCAGAGAGTTTTGGGCAGCTCTGAATGATGTGTTTTCTTAAACACAAAAAGTCACTCCATGTTTATGCTTGTCTCTTCCCCATCTTCAAAGTGCTCATAAACATTATTTTCTTATAATTGTTCCCAACTAACAGAAGAAAAGACTGATAAGAATTTGAATTCCTTGACCAAAAGTATGGCGTTTTACCTCCTGTTTCCCTGGATTTCTGTGGATATCCATTCCTCAACTATCACACGTCTCTTTTCTGACAAATATTTCTGATCTTAATGGGCAAGGCTCATTTTAGTGTCATACAGGTTAATACACACAAAGGGAGCCTGACTATGTCTGGAAACTCACCTTTATGCGTTACTTATTCAGATACACCCTACCACAACAGGCACCCATTGCGGGGTTTTTATGCCCTGTTAATTAATCAAAACTATTTTGCAGTCTCAGTCCAGTTTCTAGCAGACAGATGGTAAAATTAAGACATTGATATATTTCAGACTCAAGCCCTGCAGAGCTGTCTCAGCAAAGAAAAAGACTGACTGGCGCAGAGCCTGAGCTCCCATCGCAGCCCCCATGGGTGCTCCCTTTTCCAGGGCAGCACGCCCAGTGCACTTGCTCTGCAAGTAAATCAAGCAAAGCACACACGGTTCATCAAACCAACCTTTTCACCAGCTTCAGGAATAATGAATAGGAAACATAAATTCAGTGCAAGCAGCAGGACGATACAGCAGCAACACCCTCTTCTACAGCTAAGTTTCTAGTGACATCACTACATGTTCTGTGACTGAAAAATGTGGGGTTTGGGTCCAGAAAGTACCTTCCCCTTCATCCCAAAACTGCTTAGCCTCCTCAAGTGACTATCACTCCATTACAGTCTGTAGATCATAGGTACAAACTGAGTTAAATAATTGACACTTTCCTTTGTCTAATTCAGCATACAACTTTTGCCAGTGTTGAGACACTAGACACCACAAAGCAACTGCCATAAATTTCCAAAATATACTGTGCTGGTTTATACTTTCCTCTCTGATGCTTTTCCCAATATTAACTCTGTATGTTCTTAAAATTACACATTGTCAAATTAAGCACAGTGGGTGGCACATTTATGATTGTTAAGTAAAACCATTGAAAGAACACTCATTTCTTATAAAACAACAAGGATTTTTACAGAATTCCTGTTTTGGTTCCACACTTTAAAAAAAATCCACTTTTTCTTAATCTCTTAAACTTGGGCTAAGCAGAGTTTTAAGGTTTGCAGAGCTGTTCTCAAGCTGAGTGTTTCCTTTCAGATATGCACACCTCCTTGTTGGACATTCATTATCAAACCTTGTGTTTGCCTTTTATCTACAAGCCCTCTTCAGTGTTCAGCATAAACTACATGGACACCTTGCAGATTGACATTTCTTCATTCATGCTTTACCTTAAACAGCATGTGAAGACATCAAAGAAGAGGAGCAGACTTTGATGTTACAAAATGAAAAACGCCTCATGATTTGCCAAGACCAGGGGAACTTGTAGTTTGCTCTTTTTTCCCTTAAAGAAATACTACTGCTTTCCCCATGAATATGTGAAAATCTTTGCCATTTTCACCAAACTTGTACAAACATTTTGTTCTGGGTAAAAAACAAGCCATCTCGTTGCAGTCCATTACATATGGGCCCCAGTGCCTAAACTACAGCAGCTTGAAGGAACACACACACTTTATTTAAAGAGCTTATTTGTTTTGCACCTGTGACTTTTACACACTCCAAGTGTCATGACCCCCAGCGTCACCTCACTAATACTGATAATAATAGTGCATGTGCTGTGTGGTTTTCATTCATAGGTCACTGAGAGGGATTTAGAAAAGCATGGTCATTCCTATGCTGTAGATGAAGAAACTGTGCAATAAGAGAAGTTACTTGGTTGGCCGTGATAGCAAATAGCCAGCAATAAAACAGAGCAGTCCCGATTCCTATGCGGATGCTTGACTTGGCAGCTCACTCTGGTCATGAAATCAAAGGCGATGGTGCTTAGCACCATAACAGACACAAAAAGTGCCAGTAACCCTGGGAGGAGACCAGTCGTGCCTTATCAGAAGGTGCTGCATGCCACAATAGGAAAGACTTGATTTGGTTCGTAATTTATGTTCCTATTGTTTTGAATACTATCAAGGGAAGTTTTCTTTGCATGTTTTCTTTCATTGTTTGAAGTGAAGAGCTACCCTGTCCTTATAAGGACAGTAGGAATGTGCATAATTAGTCCAAGGCTAGAGAATAGAGACATTCAAAATGAACATTTGATATTGATTTCCCAGACTGCAGTGGAACTGAGAAGAATATCATGAGAGGAAAAGATATGTAATTAAATGTGGTTTGTTAGAATGCTGCCTAGCTAGGTCATTGCATATGTATTATTCGACTGCATTGCTTCAATGTAAAGTGCACAGTTCCTCTCCCTGGTACAAAATCCTTTGATTAACCAGCCTCCCTTCATTGGTAGAAGGGGCCAGCCCTTTTGTTGTTTTGCTGCCGGCAGTGTTGCTTGTGCTATTTCTTTAAGACTCTTCATCAGATGTGGTTTGTCAGGAACATGCCTAGACTGTAAGTCAGAATAGAGCTCATTTTCTTTGATGTGCATTTGTAATGTGCCTGCTCCAAAAGGAGGGGAATGAAAACTTTGGTCACACTGTTAATCTGCAGGAACTACATTTTAAGCAACTGGATGCGAGTAGACTCTGCACATACCATAGTGTCGGCTACCCCTTTCAAACAGAATTTTATCAATAATTGGTGCCAACACAAGAACATATGTCAAACATTTACCACAACTGATTCAGCAGGAATGTGTTTAGCCCAGACTTTCTGCTGTAGAGAGACCTTTTATTTTCAGTTTAGGGCCTGAAATTTTCCAGAACAACATGTATAGCTACTTTACCTCATTTCTTGCTGTATTGTGCTTAAAGACCAGCACAGATATGATCAGTTTGACTATTTGGCTCCAGTGTTATAGGTTTTGTACTCAAGGCTTTTACCCTTGAGCAAGTGTTTTGCATACCAAGAAAGTCTGAAAGTGAAAGGGTTACACTTCCTTGAAGGTCCACTTGAATGACTGTGAGAAGAGAGCCAAAATGGTAATCAGATCCCTATGAGATCATATTGAAAGCAGCCATGCCTATTTCACAGAGTCTTCTGATGTTGCAGGGGTCTGTAATACATTTAATCACTGGAGTTTCAGTAAATTGAGATTTGTTGTGAGTACTGTAGAGAGCACTCGTCTTAGATAAAATGCTGCCTGGTAATGCTCTTACTGCTACATGAGCCAGAATGCAATCGAATATCCATGGTGATTTAGCCTTGCACCATCATCCCAGTGAAGGGGATGCAGGATTTTCACAGCTACGTAGCAGTGGATTAATATAACTATTCATTACAATTCATGGGAAGCCTGATCCAGCTTCTGTCAGTTGAAGGAAAGACACCATTTGATTTTACTGGGAGTTTGGATGGGGTTTTGTGTGTTCAATCCTGTGACTGCCCTCCACTACCAAGAAGCTTCCCCAGGGCCCTCTATTACTCTGCTGCCCAAGTGGCACCTATATGGTTGTTGGCCTGCTCTTATTACCCAGTGCAGCCCAGGTGATCCTAATTCTGTCAGACAACTAAGCATTGGTACAGAGAGGTTTAATAGCTAAACCTTGTCTACCTTCCTTTTATTTTATTCAAACCTGTGAAATTCTGACTGACCTAGACAATTAAGTTTGGCATAAACCATGTCAATGCCTGTCTCTGAAAGAAGTGAATGAGCGGGGTTTTGAAGATGGCTCTGCAAAAACTCACAGATGTGATTGCGTGTGGATGAAACCCAAGTAGCTTAGCTCACAACATACCATCTCATCTGGCTCAAAGTTTGCAGGGAGCCAAGAGAAAATCCTTCTTAGCCTGTTGTCATTAAACAGCAAACAACCATTATCCAGTTAAGCTTGCACCAAACAAACCTTTTATTAAGCCTAGGTTTTGAGAAAGCCCTTCTCCACTAATGGATATGGTTTGCAGCTTACTTTGAAAGATGCAGAAACCAAGCTAGAAATGGACCAAGACTAAAGAGCAAATTACTCTCACAGGTCAATCCAAATAACCCTTTCCGGTTTCCTGCAAAAATCCAAACCTGTAGACTGTCAATGGACCATATAACACTGAAGAAATCTGAAAGATAGTTTATGTCTCTCAAGTAGTTAAACACCTGAGCCCGTTTTATGCTACAGTTTCTGTCTTTGCTACCACTACTGAGCAGCAGAATAAGCAAGTTTGTAGGTACCAAGGCTAAAAGTTGGTTCAGCATATGGTTATATTGTGTTCTTTCTGCCTATACAAACAAAATGCCCATTAGATTTAAAAAAAAAAAAAGAGAGAGAGAAAAACAATGTGCTTAAAAATGCTTCTTTTTGTAGTGTAGTCTAGACCTTACAACAACCAAATAGGAAAAATTATCTGGACAATTATCTGGGCTTCTAGAGCCAACCAAATAAAATGGATGCCTCTGATCAAAGAGCACTGAGTTTTCAGAGGTGGCTCTTGAAATATGCCAGGTTTGAAAATGGAAGCGTCAGAGCATCAGTCCTTTCCCTTTGGCTGACAGGCACTTGCTGAAGAACGGAAGAGGTTTTCCAGCAGATATTTTGAGTGTCAGGGAAAACAATAACTCGTGAATTAATGCGGATTTTGAGGAGAATGATATTGCCTAAAAATACCATTGTTAGTACAGGGTTTTTTTGACAGATTTGGCAGATTTCTGCAGCACCTTCTGACCGTATGAAGTTGTGTCTGTGACTTAACCTTTTTATTTCTGCCTTTTGGAGTTCAGTCTGTGTCACTGTTGCCCTCTGCATTCAACTCCTCTGTAGGCTCAGTGCTCCTGACACTCATTGTTATTCTGCTCTCTGCTTTCAACACTATTCCAGTGAGATTCCCTCCTTGTCAAAGCACTGACTCAGTCTACCTTAGAGGACTGTCTGTTGATCTCTAAGACACATGTGAATCTTTCTGGTTTTGCTATTGTTATTAGCTGGCTAAGAGAGCCAGGATTAAAATGTTTAACAGAAAAAATGTTCACAATGTTATTTATATCACTTACAGTAATAGAAATATCACAACAATTTAGTGCTCTGCTGTGCTTGAAGGTTGTACATTTTGAGAACTGTTTAGCAGCATCACATTCACTTCCTTTCACCACCCCCCCTTGCTGCTAGCACCCAAGTACCGTACTACAGCACCTTTTTCAGGCTACCTATCAGATGTTGTTGAAAAGAATTGTTTGGAGGCATAAGGATTAGCCAGGTGAAATCCTGTGTGCTCCCTTTGTTCCCCAGGCCAAACATGGAAAAGTATACCATCTATAAGTCATATTTATCCTCCTTTTTTCTTGAGCCCGAAGTAAGGCCTGGTCAAATCACAAATCACCATAAATATTCTCATTAAGCATTAGCCTATTCTTAAAGAAATAGTTGTCAGTACCAACTCAGCTGCAAGAAGCCCTTTTTAGTTTTGTAAAAGCTGTGTAGCAACAGACTAGAGATTGAAAGGTAAAGGAAGCAGATTAAATTCTCAAGCAGCAGTTATGCCAGTTTAAGGTGCCTACATCCTGACACAAACTATGCCTGTCTGTAGCAGCAGCAGTACACTTCTCTATCAGTATCAATACGTTTAGGCTAGGGAACTTTCCCAGTCTGAATGGGCCTTATTTCCAGGCACGGTTTCAGCCAGCCCCATGACTTTCTGAGCTGCAGCTGACAGGGTCTGCAGCCCCCTGAGGCTAGGCTGCAGCTTCTGCTGCTCCTGCGCTCCTCGTAGCCTCCTTGCAGCCCTGCCAGGACCCTCTGACACCCCAACATCTTGCTTGAGCACACTCGGTAGCTCTCCAAAAGAAAAAGCAATCCCCCCTCCTGCCCTGAAATCCCACCCCCTACTAGAAGACTAAAATACAAACATGAACAAAAGTAGAAGACTAAATACTGTGCAGTCAATAAGGGCAAAAAGAATCATCAGAATTATAATAGTGAGACCATCACCCAGCACAAGGGACTGGGAGTTTTGGAAAGGACAGGATGACCCGTTTGCTGCAGGCCTCAAGACAAGCTCTGACTGCTGAGAAGCCTTGGGAAGTAACTTCTCAATACTCAGTTTTTTATCCCATCCCTTAAACGTGTGCAGCACTGGCTGCTGTCAAAACTGTAATGCTAAGCTAAAGTACCTGCTACCATTGCCTATTTTAGTAATATTTTTTTAGTGCAGATTTGGGACCTTTACGAGGTATTGTGATCTCTGGAAATTTCATAAATAAACCAGTTCATTACTAGCCTAGTTAACTGATCTCATGTAGCTGTAAACCCCGGTTAAGGAAACTGGTCCGTTTCTTCCACAGTGGCAGATAACAAGCATTGCACAGCAGTGACCCGAACACTTCTGTCAAATTTTTCCAACATCTCTGAAACCTTCCAGAAAACAAGGGGTATGTTGTAGTTTTTGCTTGGCACTAGAGCTGTAGTATATAGTACCACTGTAATGTCAGACTCTCATTTATCTTTCCCCAATTGCACTTATTGTTGCAATTAAGGGAGAAAACCAGTTCATGTATCTTTAAAGACCTAAGAAGTGCTATCGCACTTTGAACTATTACACCCCTCAATCTAAAAATATTATCTACACACTAGTCTTCTTACCTGAGGAGCTCAGAAGTAGGAACTAGACATGTAAACTCCTTCATCAGTAAGCAAAAAACGAAGGGGGGGGGGAAATCACTCTACTGCAAGTGGCCAATACAACAAATTAGAGCTGACAGCCTTATTGCTAATTGAAGTACTACTATATCAAACAAAATTATTAGCGACTTGACTGGGTCTAACCCTCTATCAGTAGAGATATGAAACTCAATCATGATAAAATACATGAGCAATTTAGGCTCTTACTGTAAAGAATAGCAGTCATTTTATTTGATTTATCAACAGCACAGCAGCCTTGACAATATGTTCTGTATGTTACAGTGAGGTCTGACAGCTTACAGGACGTCAGGTCTCCTGTGCATGAAGATGCAGCTTTGTTGATTCATAATTCCCTCAAGGAGACCATTATTGTAGACTGCAGTGTTAAACAAGTGTGGGCTGAGCACTTAGATCTCAAAGAATGAAAAATGGGACTGTTAAAATTTTAAACCAGGAATACTTCAGAAAGAAAGGTCACAATAAAAAAAAGTGTCTGTGTGTATCTCATCATAACTTAATTACTGCTGATCAGGAATGAAATAGCCATTGATGATACTACCTTCTGAAAACTCAAGGTTTCAGTTGAGAGATTAAGTCTGGAACTAAAATAGACTTAAGTTTAAATTCCAGAGTTCACTGGAAGCTGTACTGGAATAAAAGAAAATTTGAAGTCAGCCCTATGCTTCTAATTGAAGCAGCTTAGTGATGCAAACTTAGAGCTGACTATTACACTTCGAAGAAAGAAAGAGCATCTCTTCACACTGAGCATTTTCATCTTTCAGTCTCTATCTGAGCATCGTTACAAGCAGAGAATTCAAACCTGTCACAGCCCTTCAGCTTTACAATTTATAACCTGCTGCAGAACTACAGTTGAGCCAAGCATTTCTCTCTTGAACTTGCTAGAGCGGTTCATGGGATTACTGCCCCAAAGTGTCCCTTCTGCCTCCTATTGGAGCATAAGAGACTTTGAAATATCGCAAATTCCTTTTCCACGTGGAAGATGATTTTCAGATTAATTTTTTTCTCAATGTTTATCCTTAAGGTAATTTTCTACTCAGAACTCTGAAAAAAAGGGCATTCTGGCTCATATGCAGTCTACATCAAAAGTTACCAGAGCTACAAACCGGTTAGGAAGCAAGCTGACTGACCTAACCAAGCTGGGGCCCCCTGAAGGAAAAAAGAAATGACTGAAAGACATCAGAGAAGGAAAAATAAAAAACTAAAGTCCATACTGTTGTGCTGAGCTGGTCAGAGCATGCCCACCTCACCCTATTTAGGGTGAAAGTGTCTAATATTATAGCTGGCTGGAAAAAAAAATGCAGGAAAGTAAATCAAAAAGTTTTGAACATTGTTCATGCTTTTTTTTGTTGATGCTCAGTGCTGCCAACTGGTCCCACTTGCAGACAACAGAAGCCGCAGTCACTCCCTGGTTATGAAATGGCTCCGTGTCCAGGCTGCACCACTTGCCATGAGGGCGGCATCGACAGAGTGAGACCGTCTGAGCGCACGGGGTGTGAGGCATCCCCTGGCAGCCACAGTGAGTGACAAATCAAGTGGTTATTTTCATCAAAGTGATAGAAACAGAGTTGATCAAAACAAGCAGAAGGCACTGTTCTGTTTGGTCTGTACACTTTGTACACTGCCACTTGGGAACTTAATTAGTCCACATGCTTCATGTTTCTATCTTTAGTCTGAAGGCATACAGCTGTTCTTTTCAACATCGCTGCCTACTGCCCTTTCCCTGCTGTTGGGGTACAATTGTAAATAGACGAGGCGAGATTGCCTCAAGTTTAACCCTCTGACCGTGCAGCCTCGGCTTACCGATGAACTGCAAGCCCAGAGAGATGGAGCAGTGCTGGGAGAGGGCCTCCATTGGCCCCAGGGAGGATGGCGGGGGGTGCCATTGCTGCTGGAGGCTAGCCTCTTGCCTGATTAATTAACCCAAACAGCACCTTGTAAAGGTGTCTAAAGGCAGGACCGTTGCTGATTGCTTAAACCAGTAAGTTTTGGCACATATCATGAGGTAAATTGTTTCATTACCTCATGGGAGTTTGGTTTAATTGTGGTTAGGGAAACACCGCCACACAGGGATGGATCCTGCAGCCTCACAGTGCTCATCCCATCACAGGGCCACCCTCCAAAGCCAAAATGCTGAAAAAAAAAAATCTACCCTTTTTGAGGGCAATCATACCTGTCAGGGTGAGGGGGAGGTATTTCGAGTCACTGCCAGCATGAGGTGAGGGGGCAGAGCTGGTGCTGCCAGGGGGCTGTGGTGGCAGCAACTGCCACTTCCTGCCTCAGCTGAGGTGGCCCTCGTGGAACATTCCAGAAAGGTGCCTGGAGGCCCACGAGGGCCACCTCAGCTGAGGCGGGTTTGGGGCAAAGGAACGAGCCCTGGACATGAAAACACATCGCAAAATATTAAAGGATATAGGTTATTTCAGGGTATCAAGGCCTGGCACTTTCCCCAGAAGATCTCCCGCCATGGCAGACAGTGACCAAGATTGTGCAAGGATTTAGGAATTAAAAAAATCCAGTACTGAGTCGTGATGGTCTGTTCAGACTGAAGTGCAGGAAAGAAACATCTACTGAAGATGCCAAGCTGGCAGTTGAAGCCAAACTTGAGGAAAGACTCAGCAATGAGATGTGAGCTCCCACTTCTGGATACCTATGTGTTTAGCATCAAGATGAGCCTTAGCACCCCTATGCCCAGCAGCTACAGTGCAGGGAGAAATACAAAGCTGGCTTTATAGTCTGAGGCTGCCAAGACGGGAAGGGAGTGCACCTCTGCAGTACATGCAATAAATGAGAGTCTTCAAAATCCCTTCACTTATGTAATTTCTTGCATATGATAATCATAGCCTTGCAGTTTCAGCTGGGACATTCATATCTCCCAGCTGGAACACAGCCGGCATCCCCAAGCCCAGCCGTAACCCCCCAGTTCAGAGAGCAACTAATTTTTCTGAGCAGTTAAGAAGTTACACATTCATCAACTCCCAGGATTTACCATATCAGTATCCTTCATTCCCTGCCTCCCCTCCCATTAGTTTGTCTCTTGTAATCATTTTTTCTCATATCCTAGGAATTCCTGCTTCACTACCTTGACAGTGATGTTAACATCAGGTGCTCCATATCACGCCACACTCATGAGTTTCACATTCCTACGACATGGCAGACTTTGATACAATTACAGCACGGCTACATATCTTAATTTATGTTACAATATTGCTGTAGTGATATCGGAGACAAATTAATTCACAGAACCTCAAACTACAGTCCCTGAATGCAAACAGCAGACTTCAATATTTTTTCATCAATTTCTTAGTTCATAAAAATCAATTTTTGTAGAGTTTTTACACTGTACATAAAAGACTGTGGCATCAATTAGCCTTAATTCTTTTTTTTTTTCTTTTTTGGAAACCTCTTTGTAGGAAAATCTCATATTTCAGCAATTTGCATTATCCACACAATCTGCTTTGAAGTTCTAAGTTATGGTAAGAAAAGGATCCACTTATCTGCACATAAAAAATGTTCAAAGCTTATAAATTCCCTGAAACAGATGTACATTATCATTGGATTTGCCTTTCTCTCTTTGCTGTTGCATGGCTAATAGAGTTTCATGTGCCCCCTCACATCCTCCCCATTTAGCATCTTTTCTCTACAGAAGCATGCACCCTACTGTGCCAATCCACACTTCAAAGATTTCTGTCTATCTATTAGAAACAAAGCACAAAGTGAGAACATATGGCCCCTTTTAAATTTCCCACATTTAAGTCAATATCGTTTCTTTTCTCCTTTGGCAAAGAAGGTTTATCTTCTCCCTTCCTAAATCTGCTGGCGCTCTCAAACTGCTTGTGCCAATTCAGCAGTTACTTTGCAGTATCAGACTTGGCAGCACATATGAAAACAAAATCTCTAATTTTTTAAATTGCTTTTATTTCTTCAGATCAAGAAGATGCATTTAAATGATGAAAAAGGACAAAATGTAACTGCACACTTTCAGATAAGTGGATTTTAAACCCATGAAAGGGCACAGCAGAGAGTCAACAGCAAAAAATTGTCTTGTTCAAGTTCTTTTCACAGTGACATCTTTCCAAACGTTTCCTATCACTGACTAAAGGGATGGAAGAGCATTTTGGAATCTAAGGCCTTCCTGAGTACGAGCACCTGCCTGTTCTGTGTCCCAGAGCATCTGCAGAAACCCAGTGTACTGGCATTGAGGGGAGTGATTAGGCAGTATGAGACGTTGCTGCCCCTCTTGAGGAAAAGGAACAGTTACTTGCCTCAGAATCACTTTGGCTCCTCAATTTTCTCTGTCAGGGTTACAGACATAGTGAATGTACCTCTTGTGTGCCTGGAAGCAGAAATTTCTGACCATTTCTTTGGAGTGACTCCATTCTGCACATCCTTGGGGACATGTGTAACAGGGCACGCAGGATGCTCATGGTGAGGTCTGCTGTTCAGAGGATTTCCTTTACATTTGTGGGCAATAAAAGCAGTATTCATATGAACAAAGGCTCTAAGTAAAATAAACTTTATTAACTATTGTTAGAAACATCAGCAGACACATAGTATCCTGTGAATGCTGAATTTATGATTCAATTATAAGGAAAGGGGTTACAGTGATGATGTTTTTAGCAGAGTAAGGTATGAAAGTCTTACCCCGCTCCTGAAAACACTATGATTTACTCCTTTAATTCAAAGTCACTAGCTAAAATGACTCCATATTTCAGACTCCTAAGCTGTCAAGATTATAATCTTTAAATTAATTTATTTTAGCATCCATTCATTAGACCAGGAAAATTCTTACAAAAACCTGTCCCTGATCAGTGCAAGCTATGAGTGCCCCAGGGCCTTGATTCCAAGCGAGTGTGAATTGAAGTACCTCTGTTTACATCTGCCAATTCAGTAAAGCTGCACAAAGTTTCCATTGAAACCCATGGAAGTCACATGTGCAGAGCCATTGAGGGCTATGGCCTTAACAGATGGCATACTGAAATGGCAAGCAGTTGTGATTATAGACATCAAAAGTAAAAAATATTCCCTGAGAAGGCTGTAAAGAGACAGGAGGAATGTGAGGCCCACAGTGCTGCTTTTTGCTTCCCTTCATACTTCTGCACTTACTGGAAACTCCGAGTCTCTCTAATTGAGCTTTTCCTCCCCTCCAGTCCTTGCAGGGTGAGAGGGTTAATTGCTTCGGACTGAAACATTACAGTTTTCATACTCCTGCTTCCTAATGGCACGTTGAGTATGCAAGGATGCCCTGGGCACACACTGCACAGGAGTCCATACAGCACTCAGAGCAAGGATGGAATAAATAGCTCCGGAGCCCATGGCCCTGGGTATCTATAAAGCACCATATCTACGACTTTAATAATCAGCACTGGCCAAGTGAGACCTTAATGCTAATTGCCATAGCATTTCACTGTTTATCTTAGTTGAACTAGAGTTACCAGTCCTGGTTGTTAACAACCTCAAGTGGCACTTTATTCATCTATCAACAGTCTTATCCTGTGAACAAGCAAGTGAAGAACTATAAACACCCACTCCAAAGTCACTTCGTAGGTTTACGCTAAAGCCCACAGAAAAAGACCATTCACAGAACTCCAGTGAGAACAGACAAAATACAACCTCCAAACCAACGTTTTAATCTACAAAGTTTTATTTTTTAAACTTGTAAACCATAAAAAGAGCTTATCAAATATCTGAAATTAGTACAAGAAAAAATGACTCATATAGCAAACTGCATTTGAAGGTCCGAATTCTAAGACATGCGTGGGGCTCTTCTGGCTTCCATTTGTGAAGCTGAAGACAAATTTGGCCCAGTTTGTTAGGTGTTTTATTAGAAAATTCACAAAGCCTCCACACGCTATATCTCGTGAGTAGAACAGAATGGGAAGGTTTAAGTGCAAGAATAAGCGCTCAGCACCAGAAGGATCTGAACCACATATCTTCATCCACGAAGTACAGGCTCACCAAAACCGTACATCTCTTAGGTGGTAGCAATTACAGGCTGCTTTGTCTATATGGACTAGGCACTCAAAGGAAGACACAAACCCCACTTCATAAGCATGTCATAAAAACCAGAAAGCACAGTGCGCATAATTACCAGTATGCCTGATGATGTTAATGTTCACCCATTGCCAAATTTATGAAGCCCCTTAACATTATGTCTTCAACATTCTTCTGGAACAAGACTTCTGGAACTTCCTACTCTCAGACCCCGAAATACTAGGCTGACGAGACAACCGATAGGTCCAGTCTGCCATTTCTTGTGATACAAAGATTATACTTTGTGTCAGTAGGTTTCCAAGGCATAGTTAGTGCTTAGTGTTTAGAAAAATCAGGACAGATATCGAAGCTTTGGGCTTCAAACTTGTGTTTGTAACCAAATAGAAAAAGAACTGATGCTACTATTCAAAACATGTTCTAAAGAATATTGAAAACATCTGTAGAAATACCTCCGCTTCTGAAAAGTTTCCCTCAGCTTGGACAGGGACTCGGGAAACCGGGGCAACATTTCTTATTCTGCCACAGCCCTAGTGGTGATTGTCTACAGCTTTCCTTCCTTAAGCCTCCTGCTGCACACTGGAGATTGACCTCTTCTAGAAAGTCCTCCAAGCTTTCCCAGTGAAAACCATTCTATGAACTACTGTTGCTGTTCTGTGAGCAATAAATGTACCATAAGAGATTCAAAAAAGTAATATGAATATAGCTTCTCCACACAGTATTTTCCTGCCTCTTGTCTGTCTGCCCCTGCCCCTCTGTCAGACAGTTCTGTGCTATCCCTACACTTCTCAAATCTTTCCATCCTTCCCTTGCCAGTCTTTCTTCACAGCTCTAACCCTCACAGTAATCCACCTGAATAGTCCTTAAGTCCTGCTATTTAAAAAAAAAGAAATTAGAAGACCTCATCCATATGATTTCTATCATTTTAGCTCAGTAGGATCAAATTATCTAGAATTATATAGAAATATAAAAGTAAATTAAAACATCATTGAAAACCTCATTATTTAATAACTATAATCCAAACTTCAAACAAGATGCAGTTCAATGTCTACTGAATAATTTCAGTATAAAGTTATTTGCTTTTCTACATCGGTTCCTTTTAGCCCATTTTGAGCACACTTTAAATGTACACAAGCCAAAAAAATCCCAAAACAGCCCCTTCCAAATAAAATCAACTGAACAGCTGTCAAATATGCAAAGAAAATAAATCATTATGTGATAAATTGAGGCTGGTTTTGCTGCTAAGTTCATTAGAAAAGAAATCTTCTTCCAGAAGCTACTTAGAAAACACATTAAGTTCAATTTTTATTTCATGGATTTTCAAACATGTTTCTGCTTGGTACATTTAAAAAAAAAGAAGTCTGACAACTAACAGGATGCTGAATATGACTTGGTTCCCAGCAAAACCATGAATAAGTCATGTTTGAAAACATATTTTCAGATCTTGATGAATTGCATCAAGGTAATTAAAGGTGAGACTTGATTAGTTGACTCATTTCCAAACATGAACGTTCTTGCCTGTACTCCAGGCAAAATTATGGTGAGTGTTTTTGCAAATTTTCTAGCATGATGAATTTTTCTCAGTATAATCTAGGCCCCGAGGGGTCTAACTTTCCTGTTAATTGGAATACAAATGAAATCTGTCATTCAATAATTGAGGTACATAATGACATATGGAGAACAGTAAGCATCCATCGTATCTGTGTATTTATGTGGCAACTTGTAGACTGTTGAGCATACAGAGTACTTATCCCTTTATAAAAGATCACCTGTCAGAATCCATCTTGTGCCATTCACTAACTTCTGCCAGAGGACACGTATATATATATATATATATATGTGTACGTGCACACACACATATATATAAACACACACACACATATACACCTTTAAGGTACTTCTCCAGCTATACTTTGCTGTTCTGTGCTCATGATGACTAGAATATATATGTGGCTTTTTAATTTGGTATGGCCTTAAGGGGCTGGTCTGCCAATATGCCAGGTGAACCTGTACTTCATCATCCAGGGGCAGAATTGGGTCTTAATTTCTAACAGTGACTAAATGACGTGTGGATGTTTCAAAGACATTTGGAAGTGCCTTGAGGTCCTCCAATGACATGAGTATAAAGCACAGTATTTGCTGCTAATCTTAATTAATTTACTGGCTTGATCTCTCACAGTAAAACTTCCATTTAATATTAGCTACTACAAAACCATCAGCAGTAAGATGCATAAAAAATAAATACTGAAATCACTGTCTGCACATTATGTAGACTTCAAACCCACATTCCTGGAGTGAAATTATAGGCACCCTGAAGCCAGCGGGAATCTGGCAGTCTTGCCAGTGATTTCACCGGGACAGAGATTTTACTTCACTATCCTTAGCTTAGTTTACTTTGTATTAGGTGGTTATGAAGTTGTGAGAAGAGCTTAGCAATCCTTCTTTTCAAAAACCTGGCTTCCCAAAAATTGCAGCTGGTAGAGGTAAGCAAAATTTTTCAGTTGAAATTTTTTCAGCAAATAGTGCAAATTTTGGCATCGGCTTAGTTTTGCTGAATTGCTTTCTGTAAAAACAGAAAAAGTAAGTGAAAAGGCTGGAGTTTTCATTTGAAATGACGTCATGCCACTCCATTTTACTTTTAAATAGTAATAATATACTCAACTCTGAAATTTTTTTTCTTGGAAATGAAATGTTTTGTTTAACCAGAAACTAATCTATTTTAAGTTTTGATTCAGCCACAGTTTTGAGCAACTTAAAATTTTTTATATATATATATATTTTTTTTATATATATATATACACACACTTCCAAAGGTTTTCAGAATTAGTAACAAGTTGAAAAATCAGTTACTCAACACAGGTCTAACAGTAAGGGATAAGAAATTTAACTTTGAAACTTGATAGTTTAAATATAAAACGAAAGCATACCCAGTCCATACCTTATGGCCCGATCCTGTTCCCAAAAATGTTAATGCAAGCTCTTTCATCAGTGGGATCTGCAAGCACTGACAGCAATTGCAATAAGCCCCTGAAATCCGCAACAAGAAGAAGGAAATATACTCTCTGAACTAGTAAAACTTTAATTAACAGGGGGTTCTCTTGGCACAGTTTTTGCTGTTAAATAAATAAAGCATTTAGTCAAAACCATCTATATTTACTATACAAAATACTGAAAAGCAAACATTTTTAAAAGATATGGAAATTTAAGGTTCTGAGAAAAGAAACTGTGCTACATGTTATTCACACTTAATGCACGTAACACAACTGCAACACAGTATTTAGATACTGTATGTTCATACATGGCTGGTGTAAAGTTTTAGTATGGGGATGCCACGTTATTAAAATTTATTTGTATTTCACAGAATCTGAGCAAAGTAGAATTTGTCTTTTGAATCTCCAAATATAATAAGCCAAAACAAATCAATGCAAGACTGTAACCAATGGTCAGCTGTGTTACATTTCAGAGTTCACTTGGCACAGCTAATACTGCACACTTTTCAGTCAGATGGGATTTTGTTATCGGTGCTGTTCTCTTCTCCAGCAAAATATCTTTGGGTGAAAGAGCATTTATGCCCATTTGCTGCCCTTTCTTAGAAAAACCCACAGTTCTGAAAGCACTCTAGTTTTCCAGAACGTTTTCTGGTTTTCAGCAACAAGCTGCATTAAAAAAAATGACTAAGAAACAATTCCCACCTCCCAGTCTTTCTGGCATATGCTCTGCTGAAAAGAGAACAGCTTTAATTACATCTTCAAAACAAATAGCATGGCATCCCTTCTTCGATGGAATGTACACTTGTGTGTTTGCATGCGGGATAACATAAGTCACTTGAATACATCAGACTTTGTTAACACTATAATATAAATAAGCTTATTCCTTCTACTAGACATATAAATGCCTTTTTTCTTTGCAGTCCATAATTATATATACATTGAAAAAGAATGATACACAAGCAGCAAAAAAGGCTTAGACTAGAACAACTCAGTGGTAACTAACCAAATTTGTGGCCTTTTCATATTTTCAATACAGAAAATTCTGCATATAAATATTTTTGGACTTTAGGAATTTTAAAAATAAACAGAACAGTATAGTTGTCACACAGATCAAACACATTTTAAAAACATTTTGTTAGATTTAACAGAACACGCTGTTGACAGCTAAAAAAAATAAAATAAAATAAACCAGATTTTTTAAAGAGGACAGTAAGTCTAAACAACTGCTGATCCAGGGAGACAAGAGATGGACCTAATTACCATGAAGCAGTGATTCTATTCCAATTCCACAAGAAGGCAAGGCTTTCCACTTTTCTTTAAAAGTTGATGTCTCCATGTTCTTAGAAAGGACAACATCCCTCTAAAACTGGTCAGCAGTAACGTAATACCCCATTTTGGACTGATCAAATCTCTAGTGAGAAAAAAAATACCCTAATCATAAAGGGCTTATAACAATGTGGGATAGTTACATTTTACAATATATACTACAGACAAAATACCACAACATTTAAAATAATTAAAACCAAAAGCAAGTATGTTTATAGAACAATTATGGTTTTATGTGAGGAGTTTTCTACTTTAATGTTCCAAAAGCAACAGAGGTGGTTTTCAGTCACTTTCTACCTGCAAAATGGTGATCTGTACAAAACCCAACTGAATGTATTATACATCTGGGCCCCACAGAAAGTAAAACTTGAGTGTACTGGCCCTTTTTTTCACTCTTCCAATTTGCTTTTGACCTTCAAATTTCTCAGCAGCCAGTAAGGTCTTGTGAGTATGGTCTCATTCTCCTTCATGGAATGGAAGCCCTTTGATATGGAAAAAGTAGAAGAGGCCAGAATGATTGTGAACGATATTTTTTTACATGTTGAATTGACTCTAAAATGGGAGAATCGCAAATTGGTAGGTGCTGGGGAAATTTAAATTGGAGACACCTAAGAAAATGCCATGGCATATGTTTCTAAAAAGTCACTGTTGTGGAAAAAAAAATTATAATGTTAATATTCAAACCACAGATTTCTAAAACACAACAAAATGTACCTGAGAGTGTGCATATTTATATATATATATTTATATTTATATTTTATATATATTTGCCAACATTTAAAGTGAGAAAGTATATTTTCCTCAATTCTTTCTCAAAACAAAGAACTGTGGATTTAAACAAAACAAAACCCCCAAACAACCCCTCTCCTTCTCAAACCCCCATGAATGATACTTATGGCCCAAGCACTAAAGTCTAGTGATGCTTTTGAAAACCCCATTTCACATCCTCCTCTTTTCAAATGGCTACCCCAAACAGAATGGAGAGTAAGCAAGAGAAAAACCAAAAATAAAAGAAGTATATTTAAATATTACCCAGTATATAACAGACTGTACTTGTGTCAGTGAAGAATCGCCAAGAAAATAATGTGTAAGTCGTACAAATGTAGCTCTGTTGACAAGTATAGCTAATATTTCCTTGTAATTATTAAGATAATTTGAAAGGATGTGAACACAAACAGGCTACATGAATGCAGTATATTAAAATCCCCCCCCCTGTAGAACATTACAATCAATAAAAAGAAAATAAAATCTGAATAATACTAGAGGTAGCAGCTGTTTGTATTTTCCATTATTCTGAGTATCTCTGGAGTCCAACCCTTCGAACATTGCTCCCCTGATAAAAGGCTTGTGTGCGATCAGCCGACATACAGCAGAGTGGTAAGCTAGATGTCTGCAATAATGTTTGAAGTATCTTTCCTACTACAATGGAAGTAGTACTTGTAAAGAAGTGCGTTGACGACCTGTATTAAATCACAGCTCAAAAAGCTATGGCTGTTTGCTGTTTTACAAGCCACTTTTAAAAAAAAAAAAATCCACAAAGTGTTTAAGTAAGCTATGCATTTCCACAACTTATAAATAGGGTAAGTTTCAAGAGTTCCATGTAACTTCTAAAATATATGCTAGATGAATATTAATGGAGTAACAATAATATTAATCATAGTAATGCCTTAGTTCTGGTATCACAAGAACGCATTTCCTTCATATGGGATGATTCTTGGAGGATGTTGGTGGGATCTCTTCTATGTCTGGTAGAAGTGATGGTAGTGGTGGTGGTGCTCATGGTGGTGGTGGTGTTCATGTCTTTGTATCATTTGTCCAACTTGGCCTTCATATAAAATGACTGTTGGCAGGTCTCTCACATGTTCCTTTTCCACAACTGTCCCTGGAGACTGGAAGGTTTTGCACATTTGGTGATTCTCCTTTGCCCTCTGCTTATGCTTCTTGTGAACCTGTTGAGATTGCAAGGGGAGGTAAGGAAGATTCTGGCCCACTCGTGCACTTGGGGAAGCCATTGGCATGGGCACCCCTTGAAAAGGTTTATTTCTAACCGCCCTTCCAGGATGCACAGGGGCAACATTTTTGCCCTGGGCCTTGGGAGACCTCACAAAGTGCTTGTTTGAGTCCTGGTTCCGGAGCCTCTGCTGGATTTCGGCAATCTTGGCATATGAACTTTCAGCCAGATTGATGTGGCTTGGATCCACTACTTGAGATTTCCTATGGTGAGCATGGAAGGTTTCAGGTTCATGAGAACGGGATCTAGTCTGATTCACAACTTTGCTTGGTGGGTCATGTTTTTGAGCTGCTGGAGGAGATCCTAGGAAATAACAAGCTGAGTTTAGTCATCTAGTATTTCAAAGTTTTACTTAGTAGCATGCAGTTGGCAGGGATAGCATTATCGGTAGAGTGAATTTTTCCTAAGGAAGTGAATGCAATTATAGCTGTCTAGTTTAATTACATTTAATAATTCTGACTAGTAAATAATACACACACAAATATACGCACATATCTATATAAGAGTGAATGTGTGTGTGTGTGTGTGTATGTGTTTATAAAAGTCTTTACATTACCTTCTCTTGGTCATCATCTATCTGAAATTCACCAAAATAACTGTGAGTGGAATAGTAAAATCTTGGCAGAACACAGGGAAAGGGAGGAAATCCAAATCCCTTTAATCTGGGGACAGAAGCCAAAATTCCAGGTATGAACCCACATTCTCCTATTTTGGGGTCAGTAGTGAGTACAAAATATGTGCTGGTATCATCTTGGGAACGAGCTCCAACATCCAAAAATCAGTCCTCGCCTCACCCGTAGACTAAACTTAATAATTTAGATGTAAAGATTGTTCTCCTAGGCTCACCTCCAAGTTTAGCTACACAAACAAGTACTTCAAAGCAGGCTTGCAGTACATTAGCCACTCTGTTGTGATACCACCTTCACCAGTAATTATCTTGCAGTATTCACACAGTCCTATTCCTTCCAGTCAGTCACTACAGACAAATCACACAGGTTCACAATTCACTGCCCCTGATGTGGAACATGCAACTGAAGGAAGAAAAGACGAAAAGGTTGCACCATAAATTACCAAATTACCTGGCCCAAACTTTGATGTGTAGTTTTCTATTCCTGCAAGATCCAAATAGTGGTTTCTCCTTTCAATGTTCTCATCAACACAATGACGATAGCACCCACTTTGCTCTGGATTGTTCTCACTCTGGTGATATCTGTCAGCAGGAAGCAAAATTACAATTCAGCAGAACTTCTTTAAAGTTGTTATCACCATCTGCAAACCAACAACTAATGGCCCCTTTGAAGTGACAGGAGTTGCTCACAAAGAAACAACAAACTCTTGAAATTCTGGATGACCGGATTTGCTAAGTCGAGAGGCCTGAACTGACTGTTCTTTCCCCTCATATAAATCGACCCCGATGTTGCAAAGCAAAGGAGGCTTTCAAATTGCATCACACATGCAAAAACAAATAAAAATGCTCCTAAGGTTTATTACATTCTGCCTTAGGGCCAAACCATTCAACTGATTCTCCAAATTGGACATGCCAAAGAAAACCTGCTGTTTGATTCATGACTGTTCCCACCACTGTCAGGAAGCACTGGGGTAAGCCTCGTGTCGGATAAACATTCATGTGTATCTGCTTCAGAAAGACAGGCAACAGCACAGGTGTAGTAACTAGAGAGAGCCTGAGAAGAGAAGGTGTTGGTAGGACACCCAGAGATAACCGCTGCTTTCCACAACACAATTAATAAGGTCAGATCAGCCACTGGCTTCAGAATCTCGATTCCTTTTCCTGCTCAGCTTTGCAATTCTATTTATAGCAGAACTATTTCCTGAGAATGAATATCTGAAATACCATTCATTTATGAGGCAGAAAAAAATCAGGCAGAGGTTTACAGTATTGTAGCCCATAATGCCAAACAATTTAATTCAGCAATTTAAATGGATGTCTGCAGTTATCAACAATATTTTCAATATAACAAACAGGATTGTTTGTTGATTAAGTCACTGCCTGTCATTCAGATAGTTCAGTCTCCAAGACCACAGGATAGGCTTTGCTCTTTCTCTGTGCAATTGCACTGGTGTCAATCTAAGACCAGAATTCGGCCTTGTACCCTACAACAGTTGCTAAATATGCGCTCTGTACTGTATGGTGCCCAGTACCCCACTTTTAGTCTACTTCCAGGTTTCCAGAGGCTGCTGATCCCATTGAGCTTTGGCACAAACTGCTTTCCTGGTTTAGGGTAGTACTGTTCAGGGACATTACAGAACCGAGTCCCCCGTATCTCTGTCAGACACAGGTCTACAGTTTCTCTGATAAAAGTCGCAAGACTTGACCTACCTGGAAGATCATTTTTGCTCTACTTTGATAGAGGTAGAGTCTCCTGAATGGAGGAGAGTCTGCCTGGAAAGCAGGTAAGCTTTAAAGATTCCGAGTCAACTTTGAACTCCCGAAGTGACATGGGGTACTGTCAAAAAAGAGGGAATGTCCAGATATTCTTTTTTTTTTTGGATACATAGCCAACTCAGTACCTTTCCTGCCTCAGACGCACCTTTACAGGTTGTTACACTTTAGCAGGTCAACATAAAAGATCTCTGGGGCTAGAACCTGGCTAACTAAGTTGCCGGGCATGAATTGCCTATGGAAACCATTGGGACTTGCACAGATGTGCTGAAAACAATGCATAGTTAACCCAGAAAAAAATCATTGGATCATTGGGTTTGATCCAACACAATTAAGCAACACTGTATACAGCACTGTGTGTTGAAACCTAAGTTAACAGGGAACCTGTTTTTTGTTACTCTAATAAATTCCATCTCTCATCAAGACAGTGAAGAAAAACTACGCCAGTACTGCCACAGCCCTGCATTCTAATAGCTTTCTTACATGCAAGATGATGTTCAACAATATTCATGTAAATATACACAGTGAAGCAATTATATACTGATGAGAGATGTGCTCTACTGTCAGAGAGAACTGAAGCGTCTGGCATCCAGCCCCACAATGCTCTCCTGCATACACATGGGAAGACACAGGCATGCATCAACCATGCATCAAGCACAGGGTGTAAAAATATACAGTGTTGTTACTGTTTTTTGGTTTGGTTTTGTTTTTAATAAAAAAAGGCATCTGCTTAAGGGTTTGTGGAGTGTATGAAAGCCCTTTCTAAAATTCCCATGCTGGAGTGTCATCCTGATCGTAATAACCACACAGCAATATAGTAGGTAAAGGGAATAGAGCAGGAAAAATGCAAGGACATTTCCTGAAAGCAATGCTCACTAATAATGTAGAGTTTAAGCCAGTCAGGGAGAAATCACTTAATCAGGAAAGAAAGAGAGAACGAGAATGTGTATCTGTGGGTAAAAGGAAGATGTTTTAGAGGCTGGTGTGCATCATATTTTCCCTGTTGCACTAAACTAAATATAAACTAGAATGGCATGAAGATACCCAATCCACAAAGTTGCCTGCCAGTGCTCTTTCACCATCCATTTTGTACCACACATGCCAGGCAAGCTAGCTATGAATCTAGTTACTTGATCTTGATACTTGTATTAGCCCTACAGGTGAAAACTCCTGCCTGTAGCTTCCATCAGATGAAAAATCTAATCCATCTATCTCCCACCTTCGAGATAAAAACATTTCTATCCATTTTATTTTGAATATTAATCACATCTTGCCTAGAATTCCTAAGTGACTGAATTTGTGAAATGTGTGCACTTCTCACAAGTCCTCATTGCTGCTTTCAAAGGGGAAACCTCTGCATTAATATTGTGAGATACTGATGAGCCTCAGGGAGCTTTCCAGAGGGTTAGCAATTTGGTCAGAGTGCACAAACAGCCCTGCAACATACACAGTGTGAACAGAACATTATTTGTCCTGTCCATATTTAATAAGATGCAACAAAAACTGTTACGTGCTGACAGTTGTCTGATGCTGATCTGCTCAGCTCAAGATACAGGTTTGTCCTATCTAGGAAGCCTCTAACAAAAAGGATGAGAAGGACAAATGCAGCAGAGCCAAGATTCTACCCCAACATTTGATGCCTCTATAACTGTGGATTTCAGTAGAAATGGCTGCTGTTCATAAAACCACTACATTTGCAAAACCAGGACTTTAAGGTGGTTGGGAGGGGGACTTCAAACTGAAAGGGGATTTTTCAATAGATTATCAAACACAAGCAGTCCATTAAATTCACACAGGGCAAACCTTTGCTAATGGGCAGAGGGAATCTGAACACCACATCTAGGCCAGCAAGCAAAACAACGGAGTATTCTTTAGTTCACATGGAGTGTTCTTTAGTTCACAAAAGATTTTGTACAGAGTTGCTAACAGAAAATTAAGTCATTTTAAGTCTTTTTTTAATCTGAAATTTGATTGTACTGGGATTCACTCACTGGGATAACTCACTAGCATTTTTACTCTATCCAAAAAAGGGAGGCACAGTTTTGTTGTCATTTTTAATAAAACTGAATGCTTCTTCTCCTGATAAATTTGATAAACTAAATACATGTATTTGGACAAATATCCCTAAATCCAAGGAAAGCCAAAAATGGATTTTTATTTTTTTTAAATTTGCAGCTGAAGAAACAAATGCAACTAATGAGTCAATGTTCTTACTGTAGCATTTCAGCAAACGCTTCCCTCTGCCTTAGCATGAAACATAAAATCCTAAAACAAATCAAACCTATACACCAAGATGACCTGTTTGGAGCAACTAATCTACATTAAAATGCATCAAAATTACCTGCTTTTGATTTGTTTTTCTATCCATTAAAATACCAAATTCAGAAAAGGAATAGCACACCTACATGTGACCGAGAGATTAACATTTTTCTTAGCTGTAAAAAAATTTAATACTTGAAAAATACATTGCAAATGATTATCACATACTCTGAAGTTCAGTGCAGGTAGTATCTATCAGGTAGGTAGAACTCATGATAACAGGGTAGATACACATGATTACACATTTTCAGAGGAAAAAGGCCTGTTCTGGACTAGCATCCAAAACAATATTCTACATTCTGTTAGGGAAGAACTAAAAACCTTTTCTTATCTAATCTGTAGATGGCTGCAAGTATACCTGCAGCTCTTCATAAAAGAAACCACTGTGTTTGTGCTGTATTGGAAATGGATGCACTCCGAGTCACGCAGGTTGGATTCCACTGAAAGACAACAGACAGGTATTTTTTCAAAGTGGTGAAATGTATCCTGAAACTTATGGAAAAAAAAAGATAAATTATCCAAATTTTCCTGCAAGATTACATTAAATATACTGGTTCTAAGCAAGCAGGCTAATTCCTACATGGATACTACTTAATAACTAATTCTGTAAAGGAGAAGTTGACCTAAAGCTGATGTGGCAGTGGGGAAGCATGGTTTCTGGCAGGTGGGTGTCAGCAGAGATAGCCACTCTGCTAAGTCACTGTGAGGTAAGAAAGAGGTGAATTTACTTCTACCAAATGTACAAACACACTTTGTAAGTAGAGTTGAGTCACCCCACAGTTGCTATAAGCCAGAACTACCTCAACAGAAGGGAGCATGGCTCAGGCAGTGTGCTGGAAGTTCTTGCTTGTCGCTTACTCTGCGGGACATAGCCAACGTAGACCACTTGCTGTAAAGCTGATTGTCTGCTGCTCTGCTGCGAGCTCCCTTCTTCCCTCCTTCTGCTAGGTACTGTACCCAGTGCCAGCTCAAAGCTGCTTCCTTTAGGAGGAAAGGTGGTAAGGAGAAGCAGGTCTGGCTATGACCTGGTAAACAAGATCAAATTAATATAACTTGGAGCTAACGGAGTTGACCAGTGAAAAAGATGGGCTGGAAGGAGGACAGAGAAAGGCAGGAGCTGGCCTCCTGTGAAGATGAAAAGGTTTTAGGACACTTTTAGCCAAAAGGCTGTGCGATAAACTCCACTAGTAGGTACAGTATTTGCAGATGGCATCTAAAAAGACACTGCATGTCCTCCAAAGAGCCAACAGAAGAAGAAAATTTGAGTAATGGGTGCTACAGATTTGCTTTTTTGTTTTTTTGCTTTAATGCACGAAGTATCCACCCATGAAACCTGCTGACGGTTTCACAGTGAAAAATCCTGTAATTCCTCTGTTTTAACATATTTTTTAAAAAATAAAGCAAGGAAGCAAGCAAGAAATCAGTGGTTGAGCTTTTCTCAGAGGTACCCAGTGCCTGTCAGGAGACAGGGTTCCTTCCTCTTACCTGAGAGAAGCCCGCTGCTTCTTCTCAGAGCTTCTTACTTCTTCATTAGCTTTGCTTTCAGTTCTATGCCTGGCACTCTGCAAATCTGCCAACAAGAGAAAATACATTATTCTCACATTACCGTCCTTGCTGATCAGCATAACTAATATGCTACATTGCAAATACATTTCTTCTTGTCGGTAGATCAAGATGTAATGTATCATTTCGTGTAACCTTCTCAAAGCTGCTTTTGTCCGCAAGACAGATTTTAGGCAGACATAACCTTGACTGTAGGACATTAGTCAGGGTTAGGCTGCAAGCCATGTGGCAAGTTAAATGAAGCCACATTCACGCCGATACACTTGTCCCTCAGGAGGGCTCGGTAGTTTGGAGCTCGGTGCTGTACTAATGCATCACATAGCTCCCCAGCAGTGCAAATTTGCTTATGTCTGCGCTTGACTGAGTGGATGTATGTATTAAAACTGAGGTAACAAGGCTCTCCTTTTGGATAAGGTGCCCACATTTTCTACTGAAGTATTACTTTAAATAGTTTTAAGTATTTTAATTTAGTACTACTTTATCTACTGAAGTAATTATGCTGATACAACTATTATTAGAGTGAATAAGATGAATGAGCCATCAGAGTATAAGCTATTTTATAATGGCAGACTCTGCCAGTACAGAAAAACGTGCAATTTTTATGCATAGATTCATAAAAGTTACTTATGCTTAATTGTTTATTCTTATCCAGCAGCAGTGATAGCTGTGTGCTTGCAAAAAACATTTTACACCACTACACCTGTTTCCACACAAACTGAGTGCTGTAATATCAGCAGAGTTAAAGTGGTACAAGTTGAAAAGACCTTAAATCTGCCTTGCAGTACACAAAGACAATTACACAACATATGGGTTATTGCTGCTGCCAAGAAGCAACAATCAATCAGGAGAGGGAACCCTAATTTGCTTAAGAGACACTGAAAGGAGAGTAGACAATTTTGCACCCAAGATCTTAAAACAGGTTCATGGGGTTTAAAATACCCACATAATTATTTGCCTCTAAGTACATATTTATTTGTGTTAACAAAATACAAAGATGGATTTTTAAAGGATTCTTGAAGTTTTTCGTATTTTTTCCAATGGCTGATTGCACATCCTTACCAGCATGATTTAACAAGATACTCTTTTTCTTCTGGCTGCCATCTGGTGCCACAGTAAGTTTCACTCGCAGAGTTTTGCTGGAACTAGGAGAATGGTTTACTGATGCATCAACTACCTCATAGATGGTATGAAGCAAGCTGGTAATATCCTATAGTTGGGTTGAAACACAAAAAGACACACTATTGTGAGAATGGTATGAAACCTACAGCTTTGATACTTACAACTATTTCCGACTTGGGACTATTAAATGCTGAAATATCCTCAGAAGTCACTGAATTTGAAAGAGCTGAACTTGCACAGAACCTTACAAGAAAGGATCAATTTCTCTCTTTGGTTAACCCCCACTTTTTCTAATATAGACTGTAATATAGCTCACAGACACAGAAGAGAATGATTCAAGTAGATCCATATTATTCCTCATCAAATGGTGTAGGATTTATGAAATGGGGCAAACCAGATCAAAACAATAATAAAGCACAAGGCATTCAGGTTTCCCAAACTGTGAATCGGCAAAATTGTGTTCTGCCTTTTCTTTTCTTTGGTTTCAACAGAACCCAGGGATAACCATTCATACTGCACTAAAAACTGAGTTCACATGACCAAAACAAATACAGCAATTGAAGAAAATCTTGGACATTACAGTCTTACTACTTCTTGGGTTTTTTTTCTTGGGATAGTTAAAGGATTGACTATATAGAGGAAAACCAGTAAAAGAAGTGGCAGAACTGTAAACCTCAGGTTTGGAAAGAAGTGATGTCTGAATGTCGCTCTACCATATGCATATTGGGGTCTACCTTATTTTGCAAAATTCAAACCAGTTCTAAACTTACATTTTTGAACAGCAGAGATTATCCAGTCAGGCCTATTACAGAACATTCTTCACACATCTCTTTGAAGGCAATGGGACATGAACAAATGCTTACGTGTCTAGCTATATCAGAAAGAACACTAGCCAATTTTAATAAGCCAATTCTTTCAAACAGGAGAAACACTGTTTAGTAGCTGGTGATGCTCAAAGGTCTCTCAGGTTGATCTAATCCAGCCAGGCTCAAATAAGGTACTACCTTTAATTGCCACAATGAAAAGGAGATCTCTTGGCTCGCTGCTTTTCCCCAAAGAGATTTCACCAAAATTGATCCTGGGGACCAACCTAAGGCTAAAGCATACTGATCATTGCAGGCTATAAAGATTCCATTCAACGTATATCTGAGAATTTCTCCATGTTGGTCTTCCTATTCCTTGATCTATCCTAGTACCTAAGCTCTTTCCAGATGCCTGCGAGCACAAAGGAAATTTCTAAATCATCCTTCACTAAGTACAACTGGTTCTGAGGATTAAGAGTCAGGTCTATAAAATTCAAAAGCTCTACAATTTTTCCTTTGCCCAGGGGTCATGCCTGTAACAACGGCAGCTGGAAGTTTAGTAGGCTTTAATGGGTCCCCGCACTTTAGTAGTCAATATACCACACAGTCCACATTATCTAACCAGCTTTAAAGGTGACACAGAAATACTAATTTCTACTCACACATAATTTAGGGAAATACTGACCTTATGGCCAGGACAAATGATTTTACAGTAGGTGACTTTCCATCTCAATAGGCAGAACAAATAACTAAATCCTAGAGGGTCCAAGGCTTTGTCTTAACATGTACCTTCTCTAACTTTTCTGCACTCAGTGGAATTTCTCCAGACTTGTGAGTTCAAGACAACATATTCATAAAAAGAGAGCAGAATTTGCAGTCTCTCTTTTATTTCCCCACTGACATATTTTTTCTACCATTGCTGCAAGAGTCTCTATATATGGGCTGTTACTATCATGTCAGTAGCTGCTTTCCATCCTCTTGACAAGGACCACCGCCTAAAACTTGAATGAGGGAAAGACTGCTCAATGACAATCTGGTGGACACCTCAGCTCTTTAACACATCTCACTTCTCACACTTCCACCCTAACTTGAAACCTAGCCAGACCTCTAAATAGACACAGCCGTATCTAACAGCCAAGCTTGAAGGGCTGGAATTTTATTTCATCTATGAGAAAAACCCAACCAAGCAAGAACATAGACAGACAAACAAAACATATCCATTGCTTTATACGCCCTCCATAAATTATGTTCTAGGAGCCTTGTGCTATAATCCTACACCTCGACAAGCCAAACCTTCCCCTTCAGCAGAATACTTAAGCACTATATTTATTCTTAACAGGGCTTCATACACTCAGCACTTTGGTGAATGGAGTCTTTCCCATACATTCCTTAACAAGTGTTGGTTAGCCAACATGGCATCTTTCCACACAAGGCTACTATCAAGAGGTTATTATCAACTCTTTCATTCATGCTAATCTATCCTTCCTTTTTTCAGCTACACCAGATGTTTGTACAAGCTTATCATCTAGTCTATTTTAACTTTGGTAGGCAAAGACAAAAAGTCTTTACTCCCACTGTCCTTTTACATGTTTTTTTTTTTCCCAGTGATGAGGTCTAACTTGCTAACTGGCATACAATCTGCCCCCTGTGTTCTGCGAGGGTCTTTCTCAACAAGCCACTTGACTCAGCAGTTTTAAAAGTACTCCCAAATGCTGTCAAGGAAGGCCAGATGCAGCATTTGTGTGACACATACTTGGCAATTCAGAAATATGTACACATGCATATCACATCAGGACAGTTTACATCTCTCAGCCAACAGGCCCGAATTAACCCAAATTAATGTCCATGCTCCAAGCAGTTTAAGGGGCTGCACAGAGGTATCAGGACACTTTGTGGCCTTACGTTCTGCTGCCCGTGCATTTCGTTATGTGTTTAATACCCAGCTTCCTCCACAACAATCTGAACTGCTTTGCATTCTGGCACTGAATGAACGTGGTCATCAGACTGGATATATACCAAGATCGAGGTTAGGGATATCCATAAGTAACCGCTTAATGCTTATGCTGATCTTTTAAATACCGACAACATTTTTATTATAGGATTCATTTACTTGTGGTCCTAATTTGGGGTTGGAAATTCTAGCAAACTGACAGTTCTGATTTGGTCAAACAAGTCTGCTTGGGTCATTCGCTTCTCTGTCATCTACCAAGGTCCTGGCCGAGTATGTACCAGCTACAAGGCAGCCTGAACCTCCTGTTGCTTTCCAGTTATTGCTTCACAATTATAACATACAAATTCCTGAGGCGCTGATCAGGTAGGAATGGTCTTCGTCAATGAGTTTTGAACGGTGACTAAAACTACCTTCTCACAGCCCTTTTTTGGCAGCTAATATGGTAATGGCTTCTTGTCAAATTAGTAGCACTAGACCATTAAAATATATGTTACAAAATTTGTATTTTATAGTTACGTCTATATTTACCCCCAAAAGAATTTTCATCTTCCAGTAGCCTGCCAGGAGACTGAGGCAATTTATGTTCCCCTTGAAAGCTGCCCCACTGAACATTATCTGCATTTAAATTCCTTAAAGAACTGCCTAAAACCATTGAGACAGCTTTACCTTCTACATACCAGCTTGCGCATTTCACTGTCCTCAAGAAATTTAGCATCAAAGATCAAGAATGAAAGCTAGTTAAATTTTCCTCTCTTCTGGTACACCAACCGGCATGTCTCAGAGACCACCTACCAAAGAATCTAACCCTTCTGCACAACGGATTACAATTTTTACTAGTCACATGATTTTGCAACTGCTTTGCTTAAGACTGCTTGGCACTTCCCACACAAAAAGTTTCATCCCACATTTCTCAAACGTCCTCCCTTTTTACATGAAAAATAAACAAGAACAGATTTTTCAGTGTTTCCCATTTTTCCAAAAATATCATTTGCTTGGTTTTTTTACTGAAATGTACTTTTAAACCATTTCTAATTAAAAATCATTGTAGATTTTTAAATTAGTATATTAAATGGGTAAAGATAAATAAGAAATTTAAAACAAAAACATTTCTCTCCTTTATAGCAAATGGATTATATTTAGAGGGAAAGTAGGCTGCATGAATCTAACTAACTGCTGAAGGGCTTCTAGTGTGCAGAATTTCTGGTGGGATAGCTAGTTTACTCAAGTAAGAAAACTGAAACGATGATATTTTTCCTCAAAGAGGAAAACAAATGCTTGCTGGGTAGTATCCAAACAGCCAGCACATGCCATACCCGGATTTATTTGTGTCTTGCTTATTGAACACTACAGTTAGTTTTTCCAGGGCTGAAGGATTTAACAGTGTTAATCTGTATGTTTTTCACATCCTATTTTATCAAGCAGCTAATACAACAAAGTATATTAAAAAGAGAAACTTTAATAGATTGCCAGAAATACTTGCATTAGAAATACTAAAAAGCAAACAGTTAAGGCCACATATGTATGCTGCACTCACACATGTATCCACAAAATACTTAACAGATCTCCAGTAGGAGATTAGCAGGAATTTAGAACATTCAGAGAAACTAATGGGTCTGCAAATAAGAACAAGAGCAAATTACATTGAAGTATTCTTCATTCCTTATAGAACTCATGTGACTGAGAAACTCCCTATTCCAGGTATTAATTTTTTACTTCTAAGGAACATTAGTGGTACAGGGACAACCCTATTTTTCCAGTATTAGCAGAGCTTATCATCACAGGACTAGTTAGCAAACTAGAGATTCTGTAAAGGGAACTAAGAGGCTTTTCCAGTGGAATTAATTTAATGAGACATTTGCACAAAAACAACCCCAAAACCAACCAAACAAAAAAACCTAACAAAAAAACCCCAAAACCCCACTGAGATTAGCAACACTGAAAGAAAACATTTGATTCTTTGTAACTTCTCTGGGATACATGTTTTTGGCTCCCCTCAAAACCAAAAGAGAAAGCCCTATTTTCTCTTAATATTTCTCTCTGGCACAAATCCACCAAATCTAATGGCTGAAATGATGGCCCCTCTGATACAGACAGGCACTACTCCTCTATCTGTTGGTTCCATTGCTGCTTCTATATCATGAGTTAATACAACGTTGACAAACACAGTGAAAACCAGCAAATTGCAAGATAAGGGTCAGACTGATCAACAGTAGCCCCAGAAAAGTCAGTATCCTTCCCCCAGTCAAAGATTTGGTGCTGAGTTCTGAATGCAGAAATAACTTCAAACCTTTTCACTCATTACAGAGGATATAAGCAAAGTAACTAAAAAGAGAAAGAAAAAAAAAGAAAGGAAACGTAAGAGGAAAAATTGTAAGAAAAAGAACATTTTTAGCATAAAAATGCATGAAGAGAAACATCAGTATCAGTTCATTACCTTTTCCTCAAAAAGAGAAAAGTACAGATGTCTCATTTGTACTTTGTTTGTAGTTTGATTTTTACATACAGCAGGATGTTTTTATCGCAACATCAGCTTTGTTTGATCACATACATTTTTGAATCATTCTTATTTGGAACCTGAAAGAAACTTCACTTGCTTTTTACTCAACAACTAGTCTAGAAGAAATTCCCTTTTTTTACTCCTGACAACAACTTTCTTGTGTGCTCCTGTGCAGTCACTCACCAAAGAAACCCAACTTTCCAAGAAAGAACTGATTGCAAAAAAAAAAAAAAAAAAAAAAAGGCTAGTGTTTATGAAGTATAATTACATTCAGAGAGCTCAGTATAAAACCTCATGGATCAAAACACATTAGTTCAATTATCCAAGTTTCAAGTCCGATTACAAATATCCATGTGAAGATAATTACAGTGCAGCTGTCAGTTCTGAAAAGGCCTGCAGTACATAATGAATTGTCCTCTTATGGCTTATGGAATGAAGGAAAACATTATTAGCCAAGTTTTGTAATATACATATTAGAGCAGGAAAAGTTATCTCCCACTACACCAAAAGGACTGAAAAATGGCCGTCTTCTATGACAGAAAAAGCAGTAGTTTAATAACATACAGTAATGCTAATTTTATAATTTGCCATCCCAATAATTATGTTTTCATAATGGGTGTATCTCTTCAAGAAGCATGACTAGATCTGAATTTCTAATTATAAGGACTACAGAATAAGCCATACAGACTCTAGAAGGAAATCAAAGCAGTATTAAGTTCTGAAGATGTTGTTAAGATCCAGAAGAAATTTCACTAAGATGGAATTTGAATGCTCTTACGGTGATCTGTCATTGTGTAAAACCCAAGGGAAATTTTATCCAGTAACTAAATCCATATCTTATTTACAATTTTCAAACGTTTTAATGAAAAAAACATTTAGTCCACTTGTAAAATTGCACCCCACCTACATGTTTCTTACAAACTTAATTTAACACTGTGTATTCCTTTGGAAACTCTCTGGACATGAAGTCCAATGTTTTAAACACAATGACTTTGAACCAAATGAAATGGATGTGGGTGGGCAAGTCACTTCCTTTTCCATTGTCTCACTTTTCCAACATGAAAAACAAGAATGATAAGGCTGACTTCTTTTCGTAAGGCACCTCAAGGTCTACAGATAGAAATCTGACTTAAGAAATTTCATCTTTCTGTTAAATCTGGCTATAAATCCAGGAGACATTAAAGTGAAATTTTCAAAGAAGGAGAAAAGGTCCACACTAACCTTTTCTCACCAGAACACTGGACCTTTGTTTAGAAAAGCTGACCGGTTCTGAAAGCATTTTCATCAGCTCACTAAATGGCACTGGTACAGACCAGCCAGCCCTCTTCCTCAGACTGTCTGTTCTGTCTCTGATCCAGCAATATGCTTCACATACTTTTAACTCAAAGCATGTGTTCCATTCATTTTAATTGAAACTATTCACGTTTAACGTTTGCCATCGTTAAGTCCTTTGCTGGATCAGGAGCAGAGCTGCTTAACAAACGACAGTATCAAGCCCATTATGTTGACTGCCAGTCTCTCAGGGGCTAATAGATAAGAAATTCTACGTCATACGAAGAGACTGAAATTCCTCTTTTGTGGCCAAGATTATCTATGAGCTGCTATCGTTAGTCATTCTTGCGCAAACAACTCTAAAATTGCATCTGGATTCAACAGAAGACAACCAACAAGATGGATTATACAAATGGCACTGGAACATCTTGCAAAAGAAGTGTGTAACATAACTGGGAAACTCTGCAATGGTGCATACTATTTGTTTCTATCTTTGGTCACATGTAAAGAGCTGAAAATTATCAACCTATTTGGTCCCTTGGTTAAAAGAATTTTTTTTGGCACAGGTTCAAGCCTGAATATAGCAACCTCCAGACCTCAGAGTAGTATAATTTTCAATCCCTGCACAGATTTGGTTTCAGTTAAGCTGCAGTCTGCTCTTGTAGCAGGGAGAGGTAGAATTTGGCTGTAACATATTCTCTAAGTACAGTCAAATTAAGCTCTTTGGTGTACCACATAATCACAAATAATTATTGTATACATACTTAAAAGCATATTCTTGTTACGTTCAGCACATGGAACTCCCACTGACATTAATGGGAATTCCATGCCTGAATGTAAAGGACACCCGTGTGTGTGGGTTTGGGTTTTGTGTTTTTCCCCTATCCTTTGAGAGTCACGATAATCTTGTAATGAAGACTTAGCCTTGGGTCTCGAAAGATCTGGGTTCAATCTGCCACGAGGTTCTTGTGAGACTTCAGGCAAGTTATTTCATTTTTCTTGTCTCTTTTCCCCATACATTAACAAATACAATACTACTTCCCCACCCCCCCTTCTTCTTGCCCTCTCTATACATCTCCTCTTCCCATTTGAAACTCTGGACTTGGCCTGTAACGTTTCATCTGCTTGTTCTCTTGCATGAGGGCACAGATTTCATTCGACTATTCAAAGCACTATCAGAGGAGAGACAATAAAAAAAGCCTAGAAGTGATGTTCATATACATGTTAAAAACCCTGTTCATAAATGTCAAAAAAGATTTGCTTCAGTCTTCTAGGAAAAATTTCTGCCATCATTTGATGTCTAAGGCCACTATACTTTCAGTATTTACCCTATTCCTTTCAATCAGTTCTTAGTAATTTTCCCAGACACCAGCATAAGAGCCAAATGAGACAAAACCTGTCAATTTTCAGCTGATTACCTGAGGGCATGGGAGCCAGTAAACACACCTCACAAAAAAATCAATGACAGCACACTGCAGTAAATCTCAGCGAAAGACATTCTTCTAGAAGAAGTATCATTCAATTTAGATAGAAATAGTTCTTAAAAACGACTGTATTCTAATCTATACATCCTCTTATTTGGCTTCTTATTTGCATAGGAAATATGACTTGAAGACATCCTGATAATAAAAAATACACACGGGTATGCTTTGACAGCCAGCCACTACAGTCCTCCAGCAAGTATCAATGTTATTTATACTTGGAAGGAGAAGGCAGAGATCAGCCTAATATTCATGAAAACAACAGAACAGTATAGTTAGTCCTACTGGAAAGAATGTCAGAAAGCAACCTTGCTATTTGGTTAGCTTAACTCTGAAAAGCAGGATAGAAGCCAGAACAATATACATTTGCAGGGGTTTATTTTGACAATGTGTTTAGTTGTTCAGTTGTTTCAGATATTTCTCCTCCTCAAATGCCAGTCCTATTTTTTAAAGGCTAATCCCAGATATTAAACAACAACCAGCTTAAAAAGCGGTACAGTACATCTGAAAACAGTAAACTACTGGTGGGATTGTTTCTAGGAGGGAAGGGTCCATGGAAACTGCTGTTTAAATTGGCAGGACACCTCTATTTCATAGAAGAAAAAATGTTCCTGTTATAAAACACTTCTCTCGTTAGCAAACGCTGCACACAAAGGGGCAGCTGTACTTTGCTTACCTCACGTGTGACTCTTCCGTTGTTATCAAAGTCATACAGTGTGAAGGTCCATTCTTGCCTGTTATCTTCCTCTACAGACACATCACATTGCAATTCCTAAGAAACATGCAAAGAGCAGCTGATTACCTAAAGCAAAAGGCCTGTTTGCAGAGGAGACTCTCCGTAGAAGGAGGCTGCTTGCTTTCTTCCTTCCTCCCTCCCTCCCTCGCGGGAGGAAGCTTTCAGGATATGTCCCAGGGAGGCCTCTGTCCACCACAATGAAGGAGTCTCATCACAATCACACGATAATCCTAACTCCCTTGGGCTAGACTTCAGGGAATCTGCAAGATGCTTTCTACTTCATTGTAGGAAACACAAAAAGGTACAAGAAAACTACTCCCTGAAGCTCTTGAAATATAATAAGATTTCCTACTAAAAAGTGAGAAGGAAAACTCTGCTTAACTCAGGAAGAGAAAGATAACAGAAACAGACCCACAGAATAAGGCAGTACACCACAGTGCCAGGAGTAGTCGTTAGTACAAAGTGGACATATGGCACAAATCCCCACCAGTGAGACCTGTCCTTGACACGGATATTTGATACCCAAAGGTTGTCGAAGTTAGTGCAGTACAGCATCATGCCACTGAAGCTCCTGAAATGGAGCCTGCCTAGGAACTGGCAGGTAAGAACGACCTGGGAGTAGTGCCTGGTCCTTATTCTGTCAGTGAGTGCGATCTGTGGAAAGCCTGAAAGAATCAATTTGTTAAAGGGAAAAAAAATCCCCAAACTAAAACCAAGACTTCAGTCAAGAACAAAGAATGCACTTTGCTGACTCCAGTCACCTGGGTGCAAATCGTTTGCTTTCTCTCAAGACCTGCGCAATCGGAATTATCCAGCGCCACAACAAGGCAAAACAGAAAAGTTACAGTGCAATTAAAATGAAAGCCACTGTATGCAAGTAAAATAAACAGCTCCAAATAGCTTCAGCATGATAGAGCTCAAAATACCTGGCTGATCTGACTTGAAACCAATTCCCTACAGCAGTTACCGGTACCCCCTGTCCCCTGCTGAGTTCAAAGGCAGTCTTCTCTCAGTGGTAACAAGCCTGGCTGAAAGCTGCCAAGTGCCCCACACTCTACTGTGGAAACACAGTTTCATATTACATAAACATTCCCAGCACCTTTAAAAGCCAAATCACATCCACCTCAGATTTAGACCTCTTGTCTCAACACTTGCATTGCTGATTCTTTTATACCTTTGAAACATTTACCAATCTCTTAGCTCCTAGATTACATAGCTGGAAAACTTTCATTTGTCAAACAAGGGAAAAAATATCAATACTTGGTTTCTTGCCACACATTAATACTTCCCTGTCCCACACCATTGCCTAACATAACATCTTTAGGTGAGGATGTGCTCTGCTTAGTTAAGAGCCATGGCAACCTTCCCTGCATTAGTCAAGTGCTAACCTTTATGGCACGCCAAGAACTACTTGGGAACAAACACGGACTTTGCCGCTACGATGGAGTTCCAGCTACTCTGGCACCAACCATGTTGACAGGTGTCCTCCAACGTTCAAGTATCAAGGCAGTGTTAATTGCAATTTATCATGCCTTTCCTGTCTGCAAATGTCTGCTACTCAAGGTAGAATATAAAATGTGCCTAGAAAAAGAGTTATCGCTGTGCAAAAAGAGGCAGGAGGTCACCTCCCCCCAGAAGGCACACAAGCACCTAGCAACACCTGATCTGCCTATGGGAAAGCTACCTCCTTTTAATCAATCTTAAAACAGTAAAAAATAAATCGTACCAGACTACTAAATCTGCTCTAGAGAAGGAAACGAACACTCGAGCCATGCTGCAAGGTGGCTGCATGGTCTTTTAAATAACAAGAGGAATGCAAGCTCATTACTGTGACAGGCTGACAGCACTGAAAGGTAGAAGTTTGCCACGTCTGCTAGAGTGCAGAGAGATGAAAATTCGTGCTGTTTCTTGCCGGTACCAGAGTATCTTCCTCCTCACCAAGACAGACAACCCTCTAACTGGATGACACTCCCTATATAATCAAAACCTGCCAACTACACACAATGTCTGGCAGTTTTATGATGTTTGTAAGTGTACAAGGAAACAGACCATCAGACTCATTGCCCTCCAGGATCGTTTTCCTCCTGCCATGTGATCAGATGGATTTCCCATGTAGCAAGTCAGGGTTATTTCACTTTGGAGGCTCAGGCACAGAAGACCGATGGTTAAGGAACCTTTCACAAACATCTTTTACACTAGGCAGATTTAACCAAGTGCAGTAGTGCATGAAAGTCAATCTAAAGATTTGATAACACAGTAGCTAGCATAATAAATTACTAACAAAAAGGATCACAGATAAAGGGTTAAACTGAACGTCTCTTCTTACTATACATTTCAGATCCTACAGAGGAATGATCATCATTTGATCCTCTCCAAACCTGGAAATAAATCTCACTAATCACCTCAAAAGGAGCACCAATAGTAAGACACTGACTTGTGCCAATTCTGCTTCCTCCTGTACCCATTACAATCGTTGGGAGCTATATACATTCATCAGAGGACACTATTTGGTCCACAGGTTATTTTTCTACCATAATTATGTCAGTACAGTGAAACTTTAAAATATAGAGGACTTACTTCAAATTTCAGTTGCTTCTTGGAACCTGTGCGTGTGTCACTTTCTTTTTCTGCTTTCTTTTCATCTCCACTGCAAACTCCATCTGTCTTCTCTGGAGGCAAAGCCACTGTGAAAAATATATTTAAGAAAAAACGCTTATAAGAAAATGTCAAAGCAGTCTTATATTTGCAAATCTGTCTTTACATTTAGGGTGAAATTGATTTCAGCAAACTTGTACGAGAGGATCATTATACTTGATTTGCTTCTGTCTTCACTACACGTCTGGGATAATTTCAGCAGACAATTTACCAACAGCTTTTGGTACACAGCCTCTCCTACAAACATCACTAGAGTCACAGGAAGTTCAAACACAGTATTATGAGAATATAACCAGAACTGTTACTGTCAGTTGAATAATTTGCAAAATATTGAAAGTTTATGACATATTGCAAAAACACACTGCATTCACCAGCAGTGAATGAAGTAATGAAGCTGAAATGAAGTCCTCATTCTATTCCAATTTCCCTCTTCAAATACACACAAACCTTACTACCTTCCAAAAAGTTAACACTACCTCCCAAAAAGGTTAAGCTGCATTTTTTCAGGTATGTATGAAAAAGTATATTTCACCTAAGTTTCAATTTAAAACATTAGCACTTGCATAATTCAATAGCATTCACAAAGAGCATCAATACTAACATCTATCAGACATATAACACAACATATCGTAACATAACATATATCAAATATATAACAGAAAGATATATATACTTCTCATGTGGATTAAAAGACAAATGCCCAGGAACTTAATAGCTGTGCCTTTGGCACCTGCAGAGGCACTCAGCCTTGCACATGATGAAACCCTATATCTGAAGAAAATTAATTCTATATTAATTAGCGTTATGAAAATATACACAGATTTTTTAACCCTACCCTCTAACTTTTTAGATATGATTTTTTTTATACATCCACATACCTCTGCCAACAATGTTATGCCCATACTTCATTAGGCATAGTAGTAATCCTGCCTACTCCCCAAAAAATAGAAGATATTGCAAGAATGTGGGTCTCAAAAGTCAGTATTTTTTCTCTTGCACCACAGCATTTGCATTTACCCAAAGCCTTTATTCTAATGCTATGTAGGAACCGTTTCTTGGGGATGCCTTTGTAAGTAAGATCTCACGTAAGTGCCAGGTCAGTAAAGTCAGATTCCTTACAAAAAAGGAGACATGATCCCCTCCAGTTCAGGATGATCCATTTCAAACTGGGTTTATTCTGTGGCTCTCCTGGTGTTCAGCACTACTGAGGTGCCTCCCAAGGATTCTCCCAGGAAAGCAAGTCACTAACGTGCTAGAAATGAAGACGTTATATTGGCCATTTTTCAGTGTTTCCTTTCACAGTTAAAATAGAACAATTAGCTTAAAAAAAAAATAATCTACACTTACCATGTAAGTGGTAGCTTACACTAAAGCTTACACTCTCAGAAATTCCAAAAGCTAAGATTTCTGCCACAACATTCACATTGCCACACTGCAATATATATCACATTTTCTAGTCTTATTTCTTTGTTTAAATTTAACACGACTGTATAACTTTTTTTTTGTTTTCAAAACTGTTGTATATTATAAAAGATTCTGGATGTGAAGTAAAGAAAGGGGGAATGAGGTAGAAACCCAAACCTTTGGAATTTACTGACTTTGACACTTATTTGCCGTTTTGATGTTATACTAATGCCAGCTTCCCGAGACGCACATGTAATTCGCATCGTACAAATGCAAGTAGACATGGAGTTTATCATACACATACTCACACACTGATACACTTTGATTTCTGCTCCAAGCCATGTTAGGATTCCCTACACCAAACATAAGCTAAGCAGGAAGGTCAGCTGAAGGAAGAGAAAGCTCACTTCACAGCAGTTTCTTCCCTTGTCCTTTTAACCTGGTGTTACCGGACAAACAGGGACTGTTTATTAGGAGGTTTTTGTATAGTGTTTATCATAATGAAGGCACATATTAAGATAAATATTACTTAAAATACAGAACTTCGAAGTATATCTGAAGAAGGGTCATTTGCTTTATACTCACTTTGTCCATAAATACAACTCCATATTCCTGGAAGTTCAAAGCTAAGGCCACAAAAAGACACCCATAAACCAAAAGACAATATTTGGTTGTCTACCTTAGTCCAGTCTTCTTGTTTCCTTCTAAAATCAGCAAGAAATGAAAAGGTAACATGGGCCTGCATAACAAGGACAGTTATATTGAGAGTGGTTCTTCATAACTATTAAATATGCCCCTAGATTTTCAGTGGCTCATGTGTACCAGTGATCAGTTTCTCACATGAACAGTTCTAACTAAGCTGACAGAAACATTTGTATGAGGGGCTTTTGCAATCCCTCACAATCTCACTCTAGGGAATGTGAAATAAATGAAAGCTGGGCTGGCATGATCCCTAGCTTCACTGGAACAGTGGACAACCAATTGAAGAAAAAAAAAATCCACCCCTGTTATCACACATACTTTTAAATGTATAAAGGTACATAATGGCCAAAAGACTTCTACAGTGGTCTTTTATCTGTTAAGGGACAGCATCCCAAATGACATTGGCATGGCAAACAACATTAGGCTGAGAGCATTGAGAAGCAGATCCTGCACAAGATGACTATTCCCTGCCCCAAAGCTCTTTGTTGGGTTTTTCTGTCAAAACGAAGTGTCTTACAGAGCATTCTCTCCCTTCCACCACCGCGCTCATGCACTGTGCTGAAAGCTGCTGGCATGTGCAAAAAGCACCAGAGTTCCCCAGTCTACAGGGTGCTTCAGAGAGGAACGGCACAGAGTTACCTTCTGGTTTCAGGAATAGCCCTTCCACTGGCACGTTTAATAACCTTTCTAGATGTACAGTTTGTGTTCAGATAGGAAGCTTTCACTTTAATGTATAATTTATGTAACAAAGGAAAAAATGTGCTCTGACAAATTAGTCTTCTCAAAAAACAAGAGTTCAACTATTGGGGAAGGAGGGGATACATCTTGCAGTACACTCCTTTAGAGAGTTTAAATACTGTATGCCAGAAATTATCCTCTTTGAGCTTTGCTGACCTTTGATCTGAAGAACTCATTGGCCTTGCTGCTCCAGGGAATTATCCTTTGAAATCAGTTACTCATTTTGGAGCTCAGATGAAATGGGGAAATCTGGTGATCTCATCCTGATGTCAAGTTTCATTCAGCAAAGAAAAATGAAATCTAAACGAGGAAACTTTAAAGGGGAATATGGAGGTATTAAAACAATATTTACGAGTGATCAAATAACATGTCTGTGCATATATCCTCGTGTGACTTATCCAAACCCAATGACCATTTAAAAATACATACCGGAGTACCTGCTTTGTCTCAGAAGAGAAGGATAAGTGTTTGGTATCTTGTTTCTATACTTAGTTTTGACTATTGACATGCGCTCAATTTCATGAAGGATACAAACACATGCTGAACCTACTTATAAATAAAATGAGAATGTCTGCTTGGGACAGTTAAAACTGGCAGCCTGTAAACAGAGATCCACCAGTGAGCCGCATGCCAAGGTTCAGATATATTCACAATGTGAACTTTCTTTCAGCTCTGCCAATGATATTAAACTAGACCAGACAAGATTGCTATCTCAAAGGAGTGTGGAGAATTAATAGACTTGTGTTTCCAAAGTCTAGGCCATCAGAAATAGGTCCACATACAATATATCATCTGTGCAAAAATACTTACCTCCCCACTCAGATAACAAGTCCTGACAAAGAGAACGCTCTATATAGATGAATATACAGAGAAACCTATCCTTGTTGTGGGAATCCACAACTGGAGGAAAAAAAAAAAGTGTATTTATTGCTTCTCATGGGAATAACCATATGCTCTCAAAAACAATGTTCCCTAACAGAATGTTTCATGAATTGAAATGCTGCATATGTTTTCTTTATGATGTTCTCTTTTCTTGTTCATTATTAATGGTCTTGTATTCACTCCTATAACCTTAAGACACTATAAAAATGCGTCTGGACAATATTTGAAATTGGAAAGACAATAAAGGAAAAATATTAACTTGGAAAAATTGTGAAATACCATTCTTTCATGAAAAACAAACTGACTGGCTTAAGTGTACTAGCAGATGTTTCTCTCTAAGATTGTTAATTACTACCACCCAATTGCTTGTAATTGAGGTGGGGGAGGAAGAGACGGAGAGAATGAACACCGGTTTAAAGGTATTAAGACTCATCCCTGAAGAATTAAGTCTTTTTTTCAGGGGTTTATTCATTCCTAAGAAAAGAAAGGGGTAATAATTCCAACTGCTCCTTAGGAATCACCAAAAAATCCCAGAAATGAGGTAAAACTGATTGCTGCGCTGCTTGTATTGAATGAGCATAGAATACTAAGCTTCAGACAGCCAAACCATTCTTCACTCACCTCCGTCCTGCATCTGAGAATCAGGGGGGGAAAAAACAGAGCGCCAAAATACAGCTGCAGTCAAGTCAGGTCAAAAAGTGACTGTTTAAACTTTCACCCTCACTCAGGTGGCTTGTCATTTCAGATTTTTCAAAGCCTCATTCAAGCAAAGCACCATCTCTTTAACAAATGATCTTCCTTCTCAAAGTAAGGACAGTTTCACTCTGTTTTGCAACTGTACTGAGCATTTTAATCAGATGGATTAAGAGGATCTTGTGGCCAGAAACAGAAAAGGATGCAACCCTGATGAATGTTCAGGTGTGAGTTACAGCTACCAAGTCCAGATTTGCACAGCAGTTAGGAGAACTCAGGCTAAAGATGAACTACTTCAGAGCCTCTTTGGGATGACAGCCATTCCAAAAGGCATGTGATGGATCACAGGGCCCTAACTCAGAAAGCAGAACTATGGGAGAAGCTATGCAATTCCACAGTGATAAATTATGGCTGGACATTACCAGTGACTTATCTTAACGTCAGGGTCATTACTGTGTAATTTTTGAGAGAAAGCAGAGTAAAGGTAAAATTGGAGAACAGACAAAAATGCCACCTATGAAAGTCAGCATCTGGCATACATGAAACCAAATCCTTTGAAGTGAAGTATTATTAGCCTTCCCCTCGAGTTGGATAGACTAGATTCCACGGCAATTCTTTAAAACTACTATGAGAAACCAAGGGGCAGAATTATCTGTACGTGGGGAAAAACAACAAACCACAGACTAGAACCTGAGACTTGTGGGGGAGTAGGGTAAAAGAAAAATTAAAAAATGCATAGACATATCAAGACAAGGAGATGAAGTCATAAGCACTTCTGTAACAGCTCAAATTGAACTTCAGTAGCAATATTTGACTGGTGGAATTGAGCGTCAAAGATCTGGTCCAACCGAGCTCAGTAGTAAAATTCCTATTGACATCAATAGGGTAAGGTAAGGGCTTCACTTCCAATTTACAGATCTAGCAGACGCAGCAGAACTTAAAGTCAGAGACTATGAGGACCAAAGGGATAGAAAGAGAATTAATTGTGTTGTTTTTCCTGAAGTCTCTGATGTCTAAATTATCTGGTTCTGTCAACGTTTTTTTCATTGCAAATCAGGTTTGACAAACATAACCGACATTCTTTGGTGACTGCACGACAACAACCAGAGCAATAACAACTATGTTTGAAAGTCCAAATTGAGAATAAGTCCTTTAATTAACAATTACATTCACATTCAGATTTCACTTTTAAGTTCTGCTGGAGGCCATGGATTAAGAAATATCACCCCCATTAAGCAAACATTTTGGTTTTATTCCACAAAGTTGACTGAAATACATCCCTAACAGAGATAACTCTGCTTGAGCAAAGGTCCTCTTCTCCAGCGGCAAATGAACGTAGGCAGAATGGGACCAGGAAGGGAGTAACATTCCTGTTCCACAGCCACCAGAATAAGCGCACAGCAAAACAGGCTCGTCCTGAGTCAGTGCCAAAAGCGTGTATTCAACTTTCTCTGGCTGAAAGCTGAAGCTGATGAATTAGACACACCCTTCAAAACAACAAAGATCAAGCTGCCTTCTCTGAAACTTACTGTAGGGAAATTAATTGTCCATTTTAAGTCCAGTGGGACAAGTCAAAACCAATTTAGCAAGAGCTGTACTAGTAGTACTTTGTACTAGTCTGGGATGGGTATTTCAACGTCAAAATATGGAGAGAAGTCATTTTCTTCTATTTCACTGTTTCCTGTTGATGGTCACAACACAAACTAATGGTTCAATTGCACACCACGGGGTGGAAAAAAAAAGATTCAAGATGTCACAAGACCTACTGCCAGCACCCAACACAGGCACAGAACAGAGGGCTAGTGACTCAGGCCATGCAATGGCTTGCAAAAAAAACCCTACAAAAATAGACAACCAAGGTATGTTTTAAACATTCAGGCATTCTGGCTGACAAGTCACCACTAGGACATTTGGGAATTGCTAAACTGAAATTCACTCAAATATTCAGATAACATTTTCTCTCCTGAATAAAAAGTAGTCAGACTCACAGGTGTGTGCAACACCACCTCCCTTAAGGCTTCAATTCCTTTTGCCAACTCCAATAATTTGACACATATAAGTAGAAGTATTTCCAAGCCTTGATACAGAATCACAGGTTTCTGTCTAGGTCTGGCATCTTTTTTTTGGCTGTTGGGTTGGGGGAAAGATTTTTTTATTATCTCCTTACCAAAAAAAGATTTGTACTAGAGATGCAGATACAAAGGACAATACGGTCTCTCTCTGCTAGCTAGGGTGTAACTCATACATGCTTAAACACTAAACCTAGATTTCTCACACTCTCTCTGGAGTGAGTTTGCTGAAGGGAGGGCGTTTGTTGAATTTTGCCAGATTATGATTCCCTTTTCCAATTAGTTCCCCAACTGGCTGTATTTCATCAACAGCAACTGCCAGATTAAATGCCTTACTTGACCATCTTCACCCAATACGCTTTGATGTTCAGTTCTCAAGCTTCAAAATACCTTTTGGATGAAGATCAGACAGCACTAAACAGAATTACTAATTAATTAAGCAAAGTTAAATTTTAAACACTGTTTGTTGTGTTAGCCAAAAGCCTGAACAGAACAGTCTTTTTTTCCCCTTCCTCATCAGAGATCAAAGAAGATAATTTCTCCCTCCCCTCCCCTATCTTAAAAAAAAAAGGGGGACGGGGACGACGAGGGACGGGGACGACGACACAGGAGACGGGGGGGGGGGGGGGGGGGGAGAATCTCCATAAGCTTTGGTCAGAATAGTTCAGGATACCTGTAGCAGCAAGATTTGTGTTTGATCAGTGGCCATATCAAAAGCCACATTAACAGAATGCAATCTGCTATCATTTAATGATACTATCTGTATCATTTAACATGGGTAAGCACTTCTTAAGTGAAAACTGTCACTGTCATATGGACCACTTACCACTTTCTAACAGCATTATGTGTCCTTGGAGCTCTGAATGGGCCTGCAAAGTGTTGAATTCTGTTGCTGAACAATGACAGATGGGGACATCAACTGATCATTTGTAACTTAAAGCAAAAGAAGAAGACCTCTCTTCTCTAAAGATGGCCATACACTGATTTGGTTAGTAACTGGTAACAATTTTGCTTTTTAAAAATCCCTTCTCAGTGTAAGTTGCAGATAGGTGTGTTCAGATAGGATTTTCTGTCTTAAATTTTCTTTGTCTCTTTGGATTTTTTCCCCCAAGATTCACAAGGGAAGAAAAGGAAGAAAAAAACCCAGCCACTACATAACCCTTTATTCAAATGAAGGCTGAGTAGGTAATGTTATTAATAATGTAGGCTTTGATATCAACTTGCTCCCATCTAAGTTAGATGTTCAATGGGAAAATCGTGTTTCCACCACCTTTGCTGTGATAACGGGGCCTCTAAAGGTATCTGAACTGTAAGATTCATTTCATCAGAATTGCTTCCCATGAGGAAGAATGTCACTCTGACCCTCACAAAGCTAGCCTTTTATAGAGAGCAATATTGTGGACCTGTACTGTAACATTATTTTGGCTGTGATGAATCAGTTGCATATCTGACAACTCACTCATAGTTAATATACAGTGGCAGGTTCAGTGTTCCCATCCTCAAAGCCCTACATCTTCCTCTGAGAGGTGGGGGAGAATGGAAATTGATCCACAGCACAACTGAAAAGTAATATAGCGACTAATAGTCCAGCATATAGTGTGTGTGCACAAGCATACATCTCTTTCGCTTTTCTTATTTACAAATGGGTGAGGAATGGTACTAAGGTGATACATAACATACTGCAAAACATGCAGAGAAATAAAATTCATCAAGGCTTGACCCCACCACCTTATCTAAAGTCTAGAGAGCACACAGGATCTCATCACAGGAAATGATTCCCACAGAGCAAACGCAGGTAACTGCTCACCATTATTAATAATTATAGTACAGCCTAAAGACCACAATCAGAGACGGAAGCCCGCTGTGCTATGTACCGTGCAAAATGCAGAAGAGGAGATGGCTTGGAGCAGGCTTACGGGAGGAGCCAGCCCTACCTATTGCTCTAGAGAGCCCATATGTTTTGCAACTCAAGAGTCAGCTTCCCACTTGAAGCTACCCCTTTGGTGGAAAACCCTGCAATATCCTCCTACAGTGGCATTGTGAATTTTCATTCAAACGTAGCATCTTGGAATCTGGGCGGCAATCACTACTTGCTAGTGGGGCCTGGGGCAGCTGCCCCTGCAGGGGCACAGGCAGCCTGGGACAGGGCAGGCGGGCGGGTGCTCAGTGCAGCTCCCAGAGGGTCCTGCAGCAGGCACAGAGAGCAGTCTTCATCTGCACACCGATTTGCCAAGAATATCCTTCCACACCTGGATGGCTCTGCTCTCTGTCAAGGCTCATTAAAATAACAAAACAAAACAAAACAAAAAAGGTCTGCAGCACCACACTTTAGCTTCAAGCCTCCAAATCCTTAAGAGGGACTATAACTCCCTCCTAAATCTTTTGTGCACAGAGCTCAGGGCTGCCTTGGCTCCCCTCGGCCTCTCCCCCGCCGGCGCGGAGCCCTGCGCCCAGCCCCGGCTGCAAGGCACAGCAAAGCTCTCCGCTCCTCCGGAGCCCTGTGAAAATTCCTCGGGTAGCAGGTCTCTCACTTCTGGATATTTTGTTTTACAACTACTATTCTTTTCCTCTCCGTTTGTTGCCTTTGCAGTTTTAAATCCTTTTCAGTACAAAGTTGGGCACTTTGTATGACATATTTTACTGGTGAGAGGACCTGGATTGCTGGATCAGATTTATAAAGCAAGAAAAACCTGATTACTGTTTTTTTTTTTTTTTTTTGGTAGGCTGGGGGTTGGGACTTTCCATCTAACAAGAGCAGCTGGACTCCAAACTCTTTCAAGAGCAGAAAGGTTGCTTCAGGTTCATTTGCACAACCCCATAGTGCTGCATTTACTATTTGCTTTTACTCACAAACTAGTCGTGGTTACACAAAGAAAAAAAACCTCTTCCAAACAAATGACATTTTATCTTTTTCTCCACAGGAGAATAAGGTTGACTGCTACTTGTGCTTTGAGGTTTGGATGTGATTGAGATGAAACATCTGTTAAGAAAAAAGGTGTGTGGGGGGGACTTTTTTCTGCTAAAAATATGCCTTTTTTTTTTTTTTTCCCACCAAACTTGAAACATGTGATGAAATTCAACTTTTAAAATATAACCCTGGAGCTACTTGAAACTATAAAAGTGTCCTCAGTATCTGAGGCAAGTCAGAATTTCCACTGTTCAAGCTGGGCTTTTATGAAGAGCAGACTTTAGAAAAAGCTGTAATCTGTCTAGGTAACAAAAGGGCACTTGTTCTGCCTGGTGAGGTAAAACTTTGGGTTTCTGTAGCTACTGCAGCAGAAGTGGAGTTGAAGCACACAAAAGCACCCTGACTGATACACACTTTGAATTTGGAACAGCAACTGGCAAAAGCAATATGCTTTTCAATGAAATTGCCTCTGTAAGTCTGCATGTACATGATTGTGTATTTGTAAGGTTCAGCAGGATGGCAGGTTGTTGTGTCTAAACTATCCAGCCCAAAGGTTCAGGCATCCATCTAGCTTTACATCTATCTAGACGTCTATATAAAATGATGGCTCCTAAATTGGATCCCAGAAATGCAAGAACTATTTAATCCTGTCATAAACTGTATCCTCACGTGAGACACACTGGGATATGAAATCCCTACAGGCAGGAGAGAAGAGCTTTACAGGAGCATGCACATGGGATCTAAACAAAAGCCTATTGCAGAAAGCTACCAAAAACCCAGCAAAGGGAGCACTCTGAAACTCAGTTGCCTGGCTGTGTCAGGGTCAAGTCAAACACAAGAGAACTGGCAACTTTAGGAATATTCGGGAGTTGCAGCAGGACATATTGCCTATGAAATGCAGTACTCAAGGTTTCTAAAAATGAATGTAATGTTTCATGTAAAGGCATGGGATTTGAAAGAAATACATTGTCTTCTGAAATAGCAAGGGCCAAAACTTCTTTCAACTACAAGAGCACAAAACTGGAATAATTCCATGAACACCAGCATGAGAGTATTATCTGGCCCCAAATCTTTGCCTGGAAATACACTCTAGTTTCACATGGGTAAAAAAAAAAAAAAAAAAGAGAGTGTCACAAGAGAGTCAGAAAAGAATGGCATTTTGACTCACTTTTCAAAAACATGTTTAATAAAACCTCCATGAACTGTGGTCAAAGCTACAAGAAAAATAACTGGTAATAATCGTTGCTGGGAAATTAAAAGTAGAAAAGGACCTTTGTTCTTCAAGTAGAATAAATGAAACCACTGGTATTCATCATGTTTCCAGAGAGATTGTTTTCAAACTCCTGACTTGTTCCCATATTTCATTCTTTGTTCTTGGTGGTGGATGTCCTGGGGCAAAGTTCAAGTACATTTTTATACTGCTGCACATGTACAGTAATGCAGCTTTATCTCTGTACCATACACACTAGATCAGCTGTCTCTCACAGATACGCCTGAGTCCATCAGTTTGCCAAGGTACATCTGATGGTAGACCCTGCCTCCCAGATTAGTCACCACTGCAGAGGCAGGAGAGCAGGACATGCAGACGGATGTGGCTAGCTGTAACCCAGCCATCCCTGGATGGTGTTAAGGGTTTGACAGGTGTACCCATGCGGTGGGCAGCTAGCGCAGAGCTGTACACCAGCCTGCATTCCTGTGCACTCAGTGTGATTGTTACCCAACCTAAACTAGATGAACAGCTCACCCCGATATGCCTACACACGCTACAGTTCCTTCTTCCTCTAAATCACGTTGACAGCCCAAGGGAAACAACAATAACTAAGACTAATTTGGTGAGTCCTGATTACTGAGGCCCAGCCGTTTCAAATCTCATGCACAGAGCATGAGCCTCATTTCACTGGCACCCATTTCTCACCCCTATCTCGGTCCCACTACACGGTGTGAGCAACCAGTTGGGTGCTACAGTCTGCTGCCTAAGTGCCGCCATGATGCTTCGCTCACCTTCAGGATGTGGAAGGCAAATGCAAGAGCCCTCCTCCCTTTGATGAGATCTCCCCAAGCTATGTACTTTTGCCCTTTGATTGCCCTGCTTCCTACATGCACCCTGATCATCTGCCTCCTACATGCTACAAGAGAAGCAGCTTGAGAGATTTGTAGACATAGGTTTTCAACAGCTATATCCACAGGTGACTTTTTGCCTCCTAGCAAACTAGTTCACAACTACCCCAGAGCTCAGAGTAAAGGAATATTCTTATTGTTAATTGAATCTTTTTTTAATGACCACTAAGAAACAGCATTAGCTTCTCTGTGAAAGAAGGAAAAGTTGCCAGTCTTTGGTAGAAGGAAAGAGTATGGAAAACCAATATTGTTATAAATACCAAGGATGTATATATATTAAAGCTTTCCATGTTTAAGGCATTCATAAGGATCAACTCTTTGCTTTGAGGTGTTTGTTCACTTCCCTTTTCATTACCTTGGTTTTCTACTGAAATATTTTTTACACATTACACACAATTAAATTAACATTTGACTTTCTTCAGCCACCATAGAGTCCACTTGTAAGTTTGGAAGGTTTTCTTGGGTACTATACTTTGAAACCCTCTCTCTGTCATATTGTAAGGGACAGACGTGGATACAGGAAATCCCAGGCTCTCTTCTCAGCTTTGCTATTGTGTCCCTGAACCAAACATGCAACTTGCTTGTGTTCAGGAATAACAACTTTCCAGCAGTGCAGAATGATCTGAATACAGAGATCAATGTGAAACTAATACTTACAGCAGAGGTATGATCTTCCCAGTCTAATGCAGAGGATTAATAACCCAAAACAAAACTCTCAAACCATAGACACAACACATCATCTATCAAAAACTTAGGCAGCACCAGTGTAGGAGCTGGTGGGTTGTCAGCTAAAGAGAGCGGTACCCTACATGCAGGGAACAAGCATGGCACAGGCAGCAGAGCACATACCCTCCGCACAGCAGTGGCTCAGTGTGGGGAGGAAAGCTCACCCTCCGAGGTGACATAACAGCCCACTTTTCACTGCCTTTCTGTGCTCCGCTTGCCAACATGGGTGGGAGCTGTTAGACACTGATAACATCCATTTGGAAACACCTGGAGACCACTAACTCATCACACACAGGCCATGGACAACCATGGGATGGCAACAGTCTTTCATCACTACTGACCTGGCTGCACTTGAAACAGCAGCTCTAGAAGTAAAAGCTTCTGATCCAAATACCAACCCCCCTCAACTGGAACAGCTAATGTTAAGAAACACATACAATTTTTTTTTTTTTTTTTTTTTTTTTTTTAAAGTGCCTTATGCCATAAGATTTTCCTCCCACTCATGGCAAACAGCCTACCTGCTTCTTATAATTTCCTGGATCTGTGTATGACCACAGGAAAACTTCTGCTAATCCTACCAGTCTCATGTTCTTTGGTGGCTTTTATTCTAACTGCCAAACTAAGCAGTTTTCTCTTGGCACTCTCCACTGCTCCTTCCCCCCCACCCCCACCCCCGATGTTCTTTGGTACTCCTTCCAATTCACAGTAACCAGCTTATCAGCTTCCAGCCTAGGCAGGGACTAGCTGTTTGTCAGATAATGGTGGCTGGTGCCGGTGGGTCACCCTGAAGCTGAAGATATTTTTCAGAGTTGTTTCATGTCATATTGAGTAGTAGGAAAGGATACAGCAGAAACCTCTTGACAGCCAAAAAAATACAGCCAGTGAGCAAGTGACCACCGGCCTGAGGTGATCACATAGCATATACTCATGCATAGTAAATCTATGCTAAGTGCGTAGGATTAGCAAGAAGTCATTAAAACACAGAGTTCCCATACAAAATCCCAGAAGGCTGACCACAAAAGCACTTTTAAGGTAGAATTATTAGCACTGTTTGCAGTGTCAGTGATGAATAAGTATTTGGTTTAAGAACATGACAGGGAAGGGACCTTCATTTTCTGCAAAGCACCAAGCCTGCATCAGTAGTACTAGGTAGGTAGTAACAACGGTGCTGAGATAAAGCAACTTTACCTGTGTGCAAGATGCAATGTATGTCGTTTCTATAAATACACTGAAATTTCATGTACATAATACATAGAAAATTATTTAAGCTTTACAAAATAAATGAAATAACCTTCATAACTGAAGGTATTAACTAGACAGGATCATGCAGTTTGAAATAGCTGCCTCTTATTACCCATTCGTAGCTCAGCCTAGCACAATACATGAATTTATTACAGCTAAGAGATTATCAAAGTATGGTAAAAAACATCTCATGGGCAAATAGGTGGTTAGCTAAAACTAGTTAAAATGCTTGTTCAAGTTTTTCTTTGCTGTCAAGTTTATAAACAATTTGGGCTCAAGTACCATACCTTGCCACCCTTCCTCTCAGTTGACAACAGATATTCTTCCAATTACCAATTTTAGAAATAACTCCAGGAACTAAAGTCTTCACTGAGTTTTTCCTGAACGGAGAGACAGAGGAGAGGGAATTATCTTGCAATGCATGAGAGCAGCGTCGCTGTTGGGTGCTGTGGGGGAGGCATGCTCCACCCCATGCCCTCCCCTGCAGCTGCAGCCCCAGCAAGGGGGGAGCACGGGCACCTCGGCAGCACTCGTGTGGAAGCCAACGTGCTCTCTTCACTGGGCTGTCTGGGATGCATATGGTGGGGGGAAGCATGGGCAGCTGTGTGTGGGTCCAGGATGGTTGGCAGCATTGGGCATTAAGATCAGCAGCCTTAAACCACTAGTTCATTCTTTACTATTGGTTCCTTGTTTGCTTATCAGTTCTTATTAAAGCCAAAAATAACAACACAGCTCTTCGTGGTAGAACTCTGTTAACCATGCCTCAGCTCCCACTTGACCACAGATTCCCTGGGTGCTGGATAGAGGAAGAAGAGATGAAGGACTGACTGGACATACTAGTAACATCTTGAATAACATATAATAATATTAAGAATATAATGAATTATTTTTCTGCTTTGCTGAATACAGCATGCCTTACTTGAAGGTTTAGAAATTCCATAATGTATTGTAAATGTGTGAAAAGTGCTACAAGTAGCTCTTTTACAGATATGATAGGTTTTTTTTCAGCAACAACATGTGCTTTGAACTCTGCTGGAGGGCTCTCTAATATTTATGGTCAAGAAGATGACCTGAATAATTTTGTCCTTTCTGGTACCAGATGAGGGAACATCTTACATCTAGGGATTTGGATACATCTGGTTTGGGAAACATATCAAAAAATGGGTTTGTTGATTCAGGTCAAGCTCTGTCACTACTTTCAGCAGGACTTTGGACATCATGTTCAGATAAGGCACCAGGAAGGCTTAGATCTTCCCCAGTCTTCTGTTGAGAGAATAATAATCAAGACATCACCCTTGGCTGACAAATGAAACAAGGAACAGATTGCTATCAGCATAAGAGGCAGCTCCTCTGACAGGTACAGGACTAGATCGATCTCACAGAGATGCAAGGTTTCTAGTTAGTAGAAACACTTAAGTCATACTTTCCAGGAGAACAGTGACATGAAATTTCTTTACTGAAAGAGTGGTTAAACATTGGAACAGGCTGCCCAGGGAAGTGGTTGAGTCACCATCCCTGGAGGTATTTAAAAGACGAGTAGATGAGGCGCTTAGGGACACGGTTTAGTGGGCATGGTGGTGTTGGGTTGACAGTTGGACTCAATGACCTTAGAGGTCTTTTCCAACCTTAACGATTCTATGATTCTATGAAAAATCACATTATCACATAACTAATTGGGGTGATAGGTTAGGTGTCTTCTGAGCTTAAGGACTTCACCTTGAACTCCAAAAGGCAGTTAAAGTAGACTGATAACTATATCCTACTGGGCCCTAAAGAGCTTGTATTGAGACAAGTAGGAAATTGCCTCTTTTCCACAATCAGTCTGTGTCAGAGGGAGATTTTCCTGCTTCTGGTTCAGATGTCACAAGCAGGGAGAAAACAGTCTGCTCTGAAAAGCTTCTAAATGTTCAATTGATAAGATGGAGGAGCCCCAGTTCACTTCATAAAGACATGGAGTAGTCAAGATAAGAAAGCTCTCCTGGTCTACAGGCTTTAGCTGTGAAAATTTCCCAAAAGGTCTGGGGAAAGGAGGTGAATAAAGTTCTGGAAAACAAAAGCGAGTCTCTTGAACGAGTCATTAAAAATCTTACTTATGCCTTGAAGAGCAGAGAGAGAACTTTGATGTCATTATTGAACACACTAATAGCAGATATCTTTCTGAGCCACCTGCATGTCTCCATGATGGAAGAGTGACTTGCTGTTTGATGCTACATTCAATTCCTGCCTGCCATTTTAGCTTCCCCACTGAAATGAAATGAAAAATACCTCCCAATGTCTGTGCTAGTTTTTGTGACTTCTTCCAGAGTCACCTCTAGTCATTCAGTTCTGGCGACCTACTATTCTATCTAGGGACAAGGAAGAGAAAATGCAAGCTCTTTTATCCTAGACATGAAGAATGATAAACCACATGCTTCCTGTGCAGAAACTGCTGCACAAGAAAGTTCAAGCACAAGAAGTCTGTACACAGCCACAGCAGATTGCACAAGTATGACCTTCAGTACAAGTACAAGTTGCGCTTCCACTTGGCAAGTGGAAGTCTCTGAAATGCAGTGGGAAAGCACTGCTAAACTTGGAATGAAAGTTGCAAATGAATCCACTACAGAGCCTATATCCAGCATGCCCAGTTGTTGAGTTATTAATGAAAGAGGAAGATGGGAAACAGTAATATAAGATGAGACTGAGGTTTTGATTGGTGTCCCTTATCTAAGGAAATCACTGCCCACGTAAGAGAAAATCCAAAAATTTCAATTTAGTGACTTGCCCAGCAGCAAAATCAAAGGCAGGTGCTGGATATAATAGACAATACTGGTCAAACTGTTTCTTTCTGAACAGCACTCAGTAAACAGAGTCGCCACTATTGAGTTCTAACCTCTTGTCATGCAGCAACATTGAGTCAACAATCCGCTCTCATGGCTTAATGCTTTTGATGTTTACTTTGTTCTTTCTATAGTTCAAAAGAAAGCACTAATACACCAGTCCTCTTACCAAATACAATCTTAATCCCAGAATCCCGAGCCTTTTGCTGTTGGCCAGTTAAGTCTGTTAAGACGAAAGGATTTGATCAAGCTTTACATAACAACACAGAAGTTAAATCCAGCAAAGAGAGTTCTTTTTATCTGTACTGCTCAGACAGCTAAGAGGGGGAAAAAATGAGAGGGAGGAAGGGAAAAAAAAAAAAAAAAAAAAGGTAATGAACTTGGCTATGTAAAACAAAATAAGGAATTCAATTATTTCTCTTATTGCCACTTTGTCTTTTCAGTGAGAGTCTTCTAAAGAACTCAGATTTATTCTCCAATAAAGTCTCTGAGTGTGAAGGCTGTAACTTTCCCCTAACCCAGAAGAACTGTGGCACCTGCTGTGCTTTTTTGCAAATCTGAGAAATTTTTTTTTTTCATTTTTTTTCCATCCCTACCATGTATTTATGAAGACAGAATATAGTTCATTGATTAGACACTTGCCTGGTACTTGGTAGAGCCGGGTTCAAGTCTTTGTTTTGCCATTCATGCAAGTAATATATACTTTCTATAATATTAATTACATTTTCACACAAAACATTTCTATGCAGAAAAGAGCTACAACAGTGGTCATCTTGTACCTAAGCCACACAGAATTCAAGCTGTGCCCTAACAAAGGTCTCAAATCATGCTTCAGCTTCACTTCATGCTAGTATCACAATTTTATGCTAGTACTATCACAATCATCCAAAAATATGCCAGTAAAAAGTACGAAGTTATACATAAAGGGTGAAAGCATCCTGCTTTAACACAATGCTTCTAGTATAATCTGTTAATTATAAGATTTTCAATCTCCCATTCAAGACAGAAGTGGCTAACACTGTCCCCAGCATGGAAAGCATAGCCTGGAGATCCAAGAGCCGAAGGGATGAGGTCCAAGCCTTGGCAATCTGCACGCATTTGCCTCAGCACTGGGTGGGAACAGTTACCTGCCTCCCAACTGGAAAGATGCCAGAGAACAGCTCTTCCCCAGTGGCAGCACACAAAGAAAAGACCACCTGCTGGTATCTAAATCTTGTCTTCACTACTCAGCTACTTCATAAGAAATGAGACACATCAGAAGTAATAATGTAAAACTGCTGAAAGACTGAAATTACAGTAGCCTAAAAGGTTTTACACTAATAAAAACAATCCTGCTGCTGACTAGTTTGGAAATATTATATATTGGATATTATGTTTGCTATGCAAGACAATTCTACACAACAAAGTAAGAAGTAATTAAAGGCAAGGAAAGGTAGAATGAGACACAGAAAAATAGAATTATTCACCTCGCTGACATTTAATATCCTGTGTTAAGTAGATTCCCCTATAATTCTGAAAATTAAAAAGCCACCCTTTATTAGAGTTATGCCCTACTATAAGCAGAAAGGAAAACTGTGGTGAAGTTAAATACTGAAACACTTTTAACAAACACTGACTCAATCATGGCAAGTATATCTTGCTTTTGTGTTTAACAGTAACCTACAAGCACCAGCTGAAATTGAGCTCTTACGTTACAGGCACATATGAGGGAACATTCTTTGTAAACTACAGACATGATGATAGAAACATGGGATCCAAGAAACACAGTATATTAACACATTTCACAGGTAAGGAACTGGAAGACAGACGTTCTTAACATAGAGAATCTTTCAAGGTCTGTTTAGACTGAAGTGTCTACCACCAGAAACAAGTGACTGGATTATAAAAGGACAGAAATTTCCAAGTTAAGCTTGACATGGTTCATTGCTCTAAGTTGGGCACATTGTTTCCACTAGCCTATAATATAAATCTAGCACACAGCCCATGCAACCACTTGTTATACTAGAGAGTTTCCCAGAGAATTTCTGAAGTCTCATTTCCTTGTTTTTTAAAAGAATGAGCAACAATGTCCTCAAATTAATCTCTTCGTTCATCAATCCCCACTTGTCCAACTGAAGTTCAAGGTACCTCAGATGTGTCTTCCGGCACGCAGAATACAGTGTCCATACTCAAGGTCCCCAAAGACCCTTCCTGCTACAACAATGATTCCATCTCCACTGCAAGGAGAGGCCTGATCACAGAGGAAGAGATGAGATGAGCCTTGGAAAGAAGCAGTTATCTGAGGCAATAATGATTCCATTCATATTCAAGAGAAATGTATTGAGTAACAGTCTCTGGTCTTTATTAGAAACTAACGCAGGAGTTTCTAAGTCTGGTTTGTGTAACACAGAAGGGTATGCAGCGTATCACAAACCTCAATGCTGACATTTTCAGCGATTGCATTTACCACCTCTGCTGGGGACAGTGATATTCACTACTGCTACCCATGCCAAGAGAAGTAGCTGGAAAAAAATTGGGAGACCTTGGATTAAAACACTTGGTCCCTATGATACAACTGGGTGACTTTTTTTGATACTCGGAGGACAGTGGTAGGAGATACAGAAGTAATACCCTATTCCCATCTTAACAGTCTTGCCAGGCAAACGACGCATCAGTATATCAAGAACTGCACTCTCATATGTGCATTCTCACACTAACTTGTTCACTGACTTACTCCAATATCCCTTAATATTAAACAAGAAATTTTGTTCTTTAAATACCTTCTAGATGAAAGTGTTCATCACCAATAGTGTCTCTGTAGCCTTCCCCAGATAAATCCTGTTTAAAAAAAAAAAAAAATTAATGACAAATATACTACATACAAAGTGTTGAGATGTTAAGAATATGTATTTATTATCACCAGGATTAATTTAAAACACTAACGAAAGCACAGAAGTTGTTTTCCAGGAAAGAAGTCAGTCCCTTTATTAGTGGTAGTCAATGCATTTGGTGCTATTTTGCAATGCTCTGGACATACTTTAGGACAAAAATTTAATGGAAATTAATAGATTGTACAGGGGAAAGAAAAAAGAAGTGTTCCTATTCAAATCCTTTTACAAAGTAGATTAATATTTAGCATTTCAATGTTCTGTCAGTCAAGCAAGATTAAAAAAACTCCAAATGGAAACGATAAAGGAGAAGTAAGCCCTTCACTACTGACAGAGGAATGTTATCACTTGGTTCCACCAACAAACAGAAAACTTTCATATGCCAGAGGTCACCCAAGAAAAGCAGATACCAGACTCCGAAGAGCTGCCTGATCCTTCAGTCCCGAAATTAATGAAATTTTGTCAGCCCCAATACATCTAGAGCAATACAGAAGCAGATGCCGTAGATGCAGATGATCTTATCTCAGACCCAAAAAACATCTCTCTGATGGTGCTGAAGTAGTAATAAAGGGCATCAGTGGGATTTGGAGCTAATCCCACTTACAAAGACCCTGAAGAGCATTGTTACTCTCTTATTAGCAGACCCTTCCAGCTCCATCCCCCCCCCCCAGCTAAACCATAAGCAGTGACAGCTATCCTCATGTTTTGCCTTCTCCCATTCATTCCAAAGGCTCTAGCATCACCATAACGTCACTGACGTCCTGGTTTCGGCTGGGATAGAGTTAATTTCCTTCCTAGTAGCTGGTGCAGTGCTGTGTTTTGGATTTAGCATGAGAACAATATGATAACACACTGATGGTTTAGTTGTTGCTAATCAGTGTTTATACCAAGTCAAGCACTTTTCAGCCTCCCATGCTCTGCCACAGCGAGGAGGTGCACAAGAAGCTGGCAGGGAGCACAGCCAGGACAGCTGACCCAAACTGGCCAAAGGGATATTCCACACCATATGACATCATGCTCAGTACATAAGCTGGGGCGAGTTGCCTGGGGGGCAGCGATCGCTGCTCGGGGACTGACTGGCCATCAGTTGGCGGGTGGTGAGCGGTTGCATCACTTGGTTTTTTCCCCCCTGGGTTTTGTGTCTCTCTCTCTCTCTCTCTCCCTCTCCCTCTCCCTCTCCCTCTCTCGTTGTTTTACTTTCCATTACATTATTTTAATATTTCAAGTATTAAACTGTTCTTATCTCAACCCACAAGTTTTCTTACTTTTGCTCTTCCGATTCTCTCCCCCACCCCACCAGGTGGGGAGTGAGCGAGCGGCTGTGTGGTGCTTAGTTGCTGACTGGGGTTAAACCACAACACTGACCTTACATTATAGTGTGGCTCCCTAGATTCTCCACAAACACTCTTTGCCACTGATAAATAGTTATGGTGATTAAGAAGGATATGGTCCTAAAAAGCTGGCGTGCTGCACTCATGGCCATTTTAACTTCACCCGCAAAAACATAGCAGGAACACAGAGCCAGCATTCTCAGCATCAACCTGTGAACTGAAGTTGACAGTTCGGAGCTTTTTGCACGAGATAAAAATAAGGGAATAACCTGGGAAAATTAATGTCTGGTTGTATTCATTAGCTTTATTGTTAAGCAATTTTATCGTGATAAAAGCAGTTCACCTCTTTTTCTTGAAAAAGCTGTCAGAAGTTCTTTTCTGCCTTCCACATGCCCAACTGTTATTCTTTGAGATTAGTTATCAGAAAGTAACTAAGCCACAGAAGCATATATTAGGAATCCTTCAGTATCAATTTCTGCAACAGCACTTTAAAAATTAGATTTCACAAACACTACTGGATAGCTGGCCCAGAGACCCTGAAAATACTGTTCTTTTCATGAGCAGATACCCTGAAATAAAGTTAGAACTCACGGGCCAAATGGCTCTGAGAAATGCTGGCAAGCAGGCCCGGAATGCTATGATTCTCACAGCACAATGTTGCTATAAAAGCTGTCATTCTGGATCTAGCTTTCCAAGAAGCAAATCACAGAAACTATTTTGTTTCCTTGAGTTTTTGTTCCAGTTAAAAAGGTCTCTTTTTTTGAGCATGTGCTGATTAATATCAATCATTACCTTAAAAATTATGGAAGAAATGGACAGTGAATGAAAAGAAGCCATTAAATGTTGGCATAACTTATCATATTTCTGCAAGAAGATGGTTTTTCCTTGTAAAAGTTAGTATACTTTTGTTTGATCAAATTCCCCCATGTTATCATTTTCCATGAAGCTCTGAGAGCACACCTCTGACTGCTCTCGTAGATAATGAGATACATAGGAGTGACTACATAGGCAGATATGGCACCTCTGCTCTCTCCCACACTGTTTTGTTTGGTTTCTTTACTAAACTCAGATTCCTGCTCCCTCCTGCTCTCTTGGAAAAAAAATATTTTCTGTTAACCTGATCAGCAAATATGCAATGAGTAGGTATGATCTTACTTGTGATGTACCTCTGAGGAGAATACTATCTAGCTGGTAGCCTTCATCTCTTAAAATTTTAGCAAAGCAAGCAGTGCATCTGGGTATCAAATGTTGCCTGTTAAGATGATGTCATTAATCTCATCCTCTACAAAACCCACAAGTCATTAATTTTTATGATTTTTCAAAAGATGTCACTTAAAAATGAGCATACATTTGTTGATGTAAAATGCACCATCAAGCAACTCAACAGAAAAGAGTGGAAGACAGAAGTGTACAATAGCAGAGTGAAGCATTAGTATGCACTAAGCTAGCTTCCTTATTGTCTCACTTTTAATCATTACATGGGTCTTAAGTAAATATGTTTTATATTCTCATCTAGTTTCACTCTTTCTCTAGCTCCTAGTTATTTAAGTTAAAGTAGTAACTGCAAGCAAATTTCCAGTAAGTGTTTCCACCTTAAACCAAATTATTATAAATTACCAAATTCTAGAAAAGTGTTTTTATGATGTTGAACCATAATATAACTGTTAAATAGCACATAAATTGACAATCCATCCTGAAACTGATGAGAGTATCATTTGAACATTTTAGTGACACATTTAAGCAGAATTCCTCAGCTCCCATTCAAATGCGTTCCTCTGTGTGTGTAAGATTATAACATGTATTATCTTTGATAGACAGATGTCTATCTGCGAAAGCTGTGGGCAACTGTAAGATTTTACAGGAAAAAAATGAAGGGAAAAAAAAGAAACTATCATTCATCTTATTATCATTAACTCTTCTGTCAAAAAAACTGCAAGAGAGTTATCTGAATATTTTTAGCACCACTGAGACAGATGTCACAACCTGGATAAATACCAAAATGCACCTGCTTGAGAAAAGGATTCTGGACAGTGTATGTAAATTCACACTCAACAGAAAAGTACAAAAGCTGAGCAAGCATCAGAGAAAATAATTCTGACCGCAGCTCCTACTGCATAATGGAGTATTCTCCAGTAACCTGTACAAAGTGCCTTAACGTGAATAAAATAGTGCATCTACCCCCAGCGACCCAATTTCAGAAAATGGACTAGAGAGAAAGAAAAGGGTAAATGTGTAAAACATAACTTGCAGCTCAAGAAATTCTAGTGGGAAGCAAATGCTATAGCCAGGTAGGAATATTTGACACTGGGGAGAAGTGTGTTCGAGCACAAAGAAACCACAGGCTCAAGGGGATGAAAAGACCAGCAGCAGCTCTGCCGTTTGGCCAGGCTCTGCAGTGTGGGCCTCCCTGTGCCCTGCACAGCTGCAGGAGCCCGGCCCGCAGCAGGAGCAGTGCCTGAGAGAGCAAAAGCAACAACATTTAGGTCATAGGTAGTTGTATATCACTGTCCTGACACAATGTTTTAAATCACAGCACTGCGTTTTCAAACTGGAACACTGAGTCATGAAACAACCAAAACCAGATGTACCCTGTGAAATACTATATAAATGAGGTCAGCAAGCACTTGAAAGAATAAAGAAAAGAAACATTTACGTAGAAGGATTATTCCAGCATGCCATTTCTATAGGTTGCTAAACAGGAACCCATCTAGAGTAAGTGTTTCTACCTCACCAGGAGTTTCCCAGATAAGTAAGTTGGCCACCGTTAGCTACCAACACAAATCACACAGAATGACTAAGATTCAGGCTCAAACATCTGCGTCAAAACTCTGAACAGCTGGCTGCCTGGCCTGGGTAGAAAGGACCTTGTGTCCCATATGTCCCATTCTGATAGATGCTGGTAGATGCTGCTGCACTCAGATTTAAGAGGGTGGGGGTGGAGAGAAGAGTTAATTAGTGCAACTCCCTCAGAAATGTTGCTGAGTATATACATACATGAGGAAGAAAAACAATCTTTAAAAGCTCCCCCACCCCAGGGCTTCTATTCAGCTGGTTACAAGTCAGGCAATCGTCACTCGCTTCCCACCTTTGCTGTGCAATCAGACTCCGATGAATTCTAACTCGCTGGGAATTTTATTTTTTTAACCCCAACCTCAGCCCTAACCACCCTGTGCAGTTTTCTTCTGACACAAGTCTCTGGACACTAAAGGCCAGGCACTCACTCTGGGGCTTCCAGATATTGACTTCCTTTTCACCAGCTATCTGAAAATGCTGCCATCCAAATCCTCACCCATCATTCTGCCTGCATCGCTTTATTCCTCCGATACCTTTGCTGGCTCCCTTTCTGCTTCTACATTGAGGTTAAGCTCCTTGTCTTCACCTTCCAGGCTCTACACAGTTGTATTTGTGTTCACATCTCCTAGCCCTACCTCCTTGCCCCTATGCCCGCCGATTCCTTTAACCTTGGTCATCAGTATGACTCTTTCTACCTGTCCTGGCTCTGCCTTTTCATGCTGCTCTCCACGACACCCAGCAGCCAGCACGTAAGAGCCAAAGCTACAGAATGCAGAGTGTGTATTTTAGCAACCCACATTCAGACTAACATGGTGTTAAATACAGTTTTGCTTTTGGTGTAAGTAGAGACAGCTACATCCATAGATGTATTAGATATATCAAAGGATAACCTTTGATTTAGGTAGGTTATCATGATACCAAGCACATTTTTAAAGTTTGGACCCCCCTGCTCCCTGTATTACATCACAGTCAATATTGTGTTAATTAACATTTTTCTAAAAGGCGTTGCTCTTCTCAAGTAGAAACAAGTTGCTTTACCTCTCCTCCTTCAAACACCTCATCAAAATCCTTTGATTTAGCCTTAAGATACTCAATTTTCCACATTTTCGGCAGAAAATATGCATACATTTCCTGTTTGAGTGAAGTTCTTATCAAGGTATCATATCCGCCACTTTCCCCAAGTAAAACACATGCAAAATGACAAATTGTCAACCAAGGAAACTTTCCTCCCTATTTTTAACCATCTGACTGACATATGTATTTTTTTTCTCTTTATTCTCATATTGATGCAATAAAGTTCCAGTACTTTTGGGACGAGCAAAGTTGAAGAAACGTGTTTCACAACAGGACTTGCAAGGGACAAGATATGTGGTAACTCTAAAATCTTGTGGAGTAGATTTTATAATGGTTTTAAAGTAGCTGCCAACAAGAATGCTGTGTCACCTATGCACAAACTTCCATTCTTGATGTAGACAAAAAACAACCCCAAGAAATAGAGGTTGAGGAGAATGAGGATGCCCTTTGGCCTTTCACCCAAATGACTGAGGGTTCTGTCAACTGCTGAGTGGCTATTCTGAATGCTTCAGTCTCACTTGCAGGAAACAAGTTTCCAAAATAAGTCTGATTTTTGTACAGCGAGTCCTTAGCAGATTTTTAAAACGCATCCAAACCCCAAAGCAGTCATTATTATTGTTTAACTTTATTTTTAATCTTGTCCAGACTTGAAGAGAAAGAGGTAAAAGACTTTTTCAGAAAACAATTGATGGGAGGAACCTAGTTCCCCTTTAGGGGAACTTCAGATACCTGAAGTTTCCCATGGACTAGAAACATAGCCATGTGTAACTATGATCAACTCAAGCCTAATCTTCACTACTAGGAAACCTATTCACACCTCAAAAAATGGTATCATTTATTTTAGGATAATGCAGGTGAAATAGATACTCCGTTACCTGAGGTGATCATCATTCTTTACAAATACAGCTTTACAGCCAGACTTCAAACTCAAAAATAAAATAAACAAATACATAAATAAAAAATTAAACTGCTTGTAGTCAGACATACTTGGAGATGACATTTTGCAGCTTCCATGCATACAAACCCATGCAGTCAAATATACATAAAAGCGGACGTTTGTGCACACAATTTTGTGTGATCACTACTTACAGGCAAAAGATAAGAATGTGTTTGGGGCATGCATTTGGCTCTCTCTGCATTTGGAAGTGAAGCCTTCATATTAATATTCTCCTTCAAAAATGCTTGAAGATCCCCCTCGTAAGCCTTTTCAAATAAACCATACACTTCTGTATTACAGTGTCCCATTTAGGACAAGAGCTTCCTTTCCTTCCCTGTTCATAAGTAACCTATATACCTAGGGCCTTACACAGATAAAGCATATATTCCAAGCCTCACTATAATGGAAATTGAAACCAGGCAAATACAATTAAGAGTTAAAGCATACACCATATAGAAAAACACTATAGAGCAATACACATTTATGCCTTGGTTTAAAGCCTAATAATGTTTCTCCTACAGCATATTTTACCTTTCCTTCTGCAACCATGAGGTTTTACTTTTTCTTTTTGAGTTTGCCATTCTGAATAATTTAATAATAAAGATAACTCACCAGGATTCAACTTTCTGTAAAGAATGTGTAAAGCAGCTCACCCTTGGAGAAGTCAAGGTGACACTAACTTTTAGACCAACATTAAAATATACATTGCAACTGCGATAATGCAGTTTGTTAAGCAGAAGCAGCAAGCTCAACTTCTATAATGTTTTCTTTCTCTGAAATAAGAACCTGGTGCTCTGTGATCCATTGCAGATGGGTTTTTCTTCCTTCATCATGCTTCTCTCAGATAAAATTTCTTCGTAATATAATCACAGCAGGTAGAGTTGTTAAGAAAACAGATTTCTCCAAGATCTCTGATAGATGATCTTGGATGGGTTTAGCTGCTGCCGTTTAGGATTTTACTGCCTCTATCTGCCATGATGGCCTCTATGTCCAAAGTTACAGTCTTCCTAACAGAGCTGGCAGAACACAATGGGTATAGCATGACAGATAGTGACATTCATCCTTTGGTACCTTAGCACAAAGTTCACACTAACATACCACCTCAAAAACTACGATGGTGAAGAGCACAAATGCATTTAGTTCATCTGCCTCTGCCACAGGAGCAGTAACTCCCAGCCATTATAATATGGTAATAGTGTTTGAAATCGCTGCATCTATATCCACCAATTTGACAGAATCGTAGCCCCTGCAGTCTCATCTCACAGAAGGTGACTGTAGAGCAATTCCAGCTGCTGGTAAAATACTGTGAAGATAAAGACAGGATAACAACAAAAAAACCCCAAACCCTTAATCTCCAGTCACAAAGGACCATGGACTATTAGAGGCTTATGAGGCAAAACATATCCCAGATTTTTTTTATATCCCTGTTACAGACCCTCAAATGGGTACAAGGTATGATACGCTTTTAAGGATATCCCATCCGTAGGAACATGAACATGAAGCTGTTGAGGGAGTGAAAGTGCAAAGCAGATGGACACTTACACAAAAGCCTTCATGATGGACATGTGAGTAAGAAAGGAAACATGGTTCTTTTTGTTCCAGGTTGCTTGCAACATGCAGCTGAATGTCTTTTGTCCCAATCCAACACCAGGACCGGGCTTTCCAACAAGATAAAACACAAATCCTTTCTTCATTCTTCTGATATATTTCTTTTCTCCAGCCTATGAAAATCGGGTAGCGGCAATACTGAAACATGCTCTTTGCAGGTAGCTTTTTCATCTCTGCTGCAGTGGGTAAATGAGCATCCTCTTTTAGTGGTCAGTCACTGCAATGTGCATTCAACAAAAGCTACCAACCTGCTCATTAAACTCGAATCGTAAGATTCCTATGTGCTGTGGAAGATGAGCATGCTCATAAATATATATCTATTTCTATCCTGTATACAAAAAAAAAAAAAAAAAAAAAACACTATAGAAGAAAAAAAACCAACAGCAATAATGGCTTAAAATACTATGGACTTGCTTAATATTACTTGTAGCTAGCAAAAAAGCATTAAAAGATAAAATTATCCAATGTACATTAAGACCTGTGGATAGTCAGAAGATCCATTTAGGGGGCAGCTTTATTTAGATCATTCCAGTTTCAAGACAGAACATTACTGTTTCTATGATGTTTTCACCCTGGATTTCATGGATCTTTAGAAACTCTTGCTAGGTGTTGCAAAGTGACATCTTCCATTAACACTATTATTGGAATTCTGGAACTATTATGGCTTCTACTTTTCAAGGTGATAGGGTGAGACACAGTTTTTCAAGGACTTCTGCCACGTAAGAGATGATATAAATGAAAGCAACTGTATGAATTAAGACATGTGGATTCAGCAGTTACATTCCAACTGAAGAGTCCAACCATCTCCAACTAAAAAAGATCATCAGTCTTTGAGATTAAATAGGACTAAAACAAGAAATGACTGCTTTTGCTATATTTAAATTCACTTTGAAGCTATTTCATAAGGATAAATGAACTCACTCTATAGATTCAGCTATTTACCTTACTTTGTTCTTCTAACTATCCTCTAATCTCTTTGGTGATTGCAAAATCAATTGTCCCATATCCCTCCAGATCTTATCTTCAACATAGATTATACTGATGAACAAGTCTAAAGACATGAATGAAAGAGGACAAATCTTCATCTACCTTCCAGCCTGGAGAAGCTCAATAACTCCTCCAAATTGCTTATTTTGGGCTTCTTCACCACAGCAGACAGATGGGCGTAGCTACGTAATAAATCTCATTTTCTGTTCAACTTCCTTTCATGATAGATTTGCTTACCAAGAAACTCTTTAACAGACAGACTTAAGTGGACTGAGGTGATTTTACCCAGGCATACCCTGGGAAACAAGCATGCAGAAAATGGCTACAGAGCTTGACTACAGAATAACGTGCCCATTTAACATGTGATCAGTGAAATCAAGGGTTCTCTTTCCACCGACTTCAGTGATCATTACAGCTTTAACGTACTGCATTCTGAACCTTTCTTGTGATAATAGCCTGTGTCTTCCTACATGGCTCAGGTTTTCATATAGCACAAGGGCTTAAAGCTCCCCTAGAATCATAATCAATGCTCCTCTATTATGTTTATAGCTCTAAGTCTTTTCCTGCTAATGGATGACGTATATTTATGCAGCTGGAGGAAACCTGGATTCAATAACTGCTCCACCACAGACTCACTGTGTGGTGTAGGGTAAGTCACTTAAATCTCTCTGTGCCTTCATTTTTCAACTGTAAAACGGAATTCTTGATGCCCACCTTTGCAAAGAGCTCTGAATCCTCAGGACAAAAACATACCCTGCTAAATAATATTACCTTGTTAGGAAGCACAGGTGTGTGACCCTGGACACATATGCTGATGTTGATCCATAAATCTGTCAACAGGAGGTGCTGGCAAAACAGATGGTTCACATTCCTTTTTAAACCACCTCTTTGTCCCCAAAGCCCAGGTATTATGTCAACTAATCATTTTATAACTGGTCAGGGTTTTAATGGGCCAGGAAGTCACAGTGAAGCACAATGCCACCAACATTATGGCTAAAAATGGAGCCAACAAGAGGAAAAGACAGACATAGAGGTTTCTTTTACTCTTCTCCTCTGCTCCCTGGCACGTAGGACAAACATTGTGAGGCTCTGCAGAAAAAGATAAAAGAAAAAGCAGAACCCGTCCCCACACATTCCTGTAAGTAGTACAGCATCAGTGATCATGCCTGAATGCTGATTGATGCTGCGTACATAGAAACAAACACGTGTTTTTTAATTACAGGCAATAAAAAACCACAGAGACACACCATTTAAAAACCTGATTTAGATGAACAGTTGCATGTTGACCCACAGGGTCAGAAGGATTACAAGCAAATTAAAAGTTCGCTTCTAAACATTTTGGGTTTTTTTACTGAAGAGTTACCTCTATTATTAGGAATTTCAATTCCCCATCTCAATTGCTGAAAACTGAGCACGTGGCATTTTCCTTGAAAATGTTACTGCAGCAACAAGGTCTGTGGCAGGATCCACGCTGCAGGCCGGGCAGGCTGCTGGGAGGGAGTGCTGGGGCGGGCAGGGCGGCCGTGCGGGACCGTCTGCCACGCACATTCCCATAAAAGGAATCACAGGGCCAGAGGACCACATCAAAGCCGCGGAGTTTAGCAGATTTCCCCTTCCCCTCCCCCTGAGTCTTTGAGACGGAGGCTTCATACTCCAGAATTTAATATCTTTTTCTTCCCTCCCCCCATCAGCCCCTTTGTCTGCGTCTCTGTTCTCTAAGAGCTAACAGATGTTGATGCCATATAGTTTCAAAGAAAACTTTTGATGCCCACATAACTCATTACAACTAATATATTCCAAGAATGCTTGTAGCTCAGGAAACACTGGGGTGAAAAAACAGAGGAGAGGGGGCAAATGGCTACACAGAATAACCCTTGAGAGAAAATAAATAGTTCACTTCAAAGTCATCAGGGAATTCTTTAACAAGCTCTTTCTTCCGCAAAACACAACAAATTCAGCTGAGCCTAGAATTCCCAAAGGAAAAAAATAAAACCAAACCCCATATAAATGGCACAGCAGAGGGAAGCATCAGAGAGGTCACCCGGCTCGCCCAGTAACAAAGCACAGCATTCTCGAGGTTCGATATTCCCAAGCAACCTGCACTGTGCCAGGGCACAAAAGCACTGCTGAAAAGCGGAGACTGTCAACAATAACAATACAGAAAACCCTAAAAAAAGCAAACCCTGTCCCTCTGCACGGAACGAATGCAGACAGCGATGAGATTGCTCAATTCACGGAGCACTTTAATTCAGCCTTACAACATGTGCAGGAAGACATGTCACGAATGTCACAATTATAAACATTTGCTCATTTAGCAAAAGCAGGTGATTGCATTTTTCAGGGCAGGCAGGTTCGTGTTCTTAGTCATTTTCTAGGGTTACATCTAGGATGCAACCCTTCATAAATTTTTCTAGCAGGTCTCCTCCCCTCCCCTGCTGCTTCAGCACACAGCTGCATCCTCCTTTCCGTTTGGTGAGAAGCCCCCCAGGAGTCACCAGGGGTTGGTAGGGAGAAGGGTTGAGAAAAGGGGGGAGGGCGAGAATGCGATTACATCAATTTCCACAGCAGGAGGATCAGATTGCATCATTGTACACAACTTGGGGCCCGCTCTTTTATCCCTGATGCAGGCAAATTTCCCACTGAAATCAGTGGGAGACTTGTCTGTGCAAGGACTGCAGAATTGGGTATTCTGTGATCACAGAATTAGAAAGCAGTAGGAAGCCACACCTGGCAGCACCTCTCTTGGTGGTGCTCTGCCCTCCGTCGGGATGGATATCAAATCAAAACAAACAAAAATACAACAATGGTGTTAAATTCCTTCTCCCCCTCATGCACAAACTCCTAAAAATCCACCACTGCAGTTATTGTATAAAAGTCTGTATAAAGTTCCTACCAGTGAACTGCAGATTTCGCACAAAACAAGTAACAATGAGAAAGAAAATATTGGGGGGGGGCAGGGGGAATCTAACCCGCTACACAATTGTAGGATTCTCTCATCTAACAATTAAAATGTAAAGAGTTTTAAGGGGTTTAGACAAACAGGTGTGTTCTCCTGCTTGTTTTTTTTTTTTCCAGGGGTTTAGACGGAAGGAGGGGGGGGAAGTCAGCCCTACTTCTGCAGTGGTGACAACACATGGTCTCTTTTTCGGAACGGTTCAAATATAAGCCATAGTACTGTAGCGCTATATGTGGAATTATTAGTTTTTCACTGCTGCTCATTTCCAAGCACCACACTTTGCATCCACTTTCATCTGCATAAAAATTTTCCTTGTAGCAGCTCAATAGTCTCCCCACTTCAGCTGCTGCTACTCCCATGCACACCTTTCCAGAATAATTATCCCCCAAACACACTGGTAAACAGCTTAGGAATACCAGAGCTAAAATCTTCTAGCAGATTTGTTCAGGAAAAAATGTGGTTCCTTGTAAAATCATTCCTTATTATCTCTCCTGCCTCACTGTTTGGGGATGGATCATTTCCTCTAGGGAATAACAAGGAAGGCGTCCTCAAGCCTTGTGGCTTTGTAAGTAAAATACTGTATTACTGAGGTCATCCACCACATTTCAGGGTGGCAGGAAACTTCAGCAGCAGGGCAGACAGCAGAGCTGCTCAGGTAACTCAAATCTAGTCTGTGGACTTGGAGATTTACACAGTGGCAGAGCAGGGCCAAGATGGAAAAAGTCAGGAGAAGAGACAGGGGACAACATGGAAGTAGAAAACATTACTGCGTCCTTATCGCTAAAAGCATGGAATCAGAAAATTTAAAATTCTATTCCATAAATGCAACAGCTTACCAAACTCTCCAAATAGCGCACCTGTAAGATCTGGGTTCTAAGTTTCCTCAAAACACTGCAACACATCCAAACTAAGAGAACTATTCAGTGTGCGGAAGGGCTGTGAAGCCCTACCAGAACCACTTGTGCCACGCATCTGTGGTGGCTGCACTGCGGCAACACTTCCGTCTCCGTCAGACGGCAGGTTCTGAGCTACCGGGATGCAGCACTCGGGCCAGGAACCACCTTCAGAGTACACTGTGTGTTTTGCCCATGTTTTTTACAGCTGTCAAATAGCCTATTCCAGCGTGGACTATATACATGCTACTTCTGTCTCACACATACCAGAACAGAGTAAGGAAAAATCCCAAAATACACAATATAAAATAAAAGCGATAGCCTGGTTTTAGTTTCAGCTGAGCCGTATTGGGACTATTTTGTGACAGCAAAATAATTTGTCCTTCAGCATGAAAAAATAGCAAATGATAATTAGAAGAAAAAAAGGAAAAAAAAAACAAAACAGCAGAAACTTAGTAACTACTGCTTAAAGTGGCTATTGGCAGTAAGAGCTGAAGTTTCCCCAGCACAAGATAAAGCACAACAGCAGCAGCACCACAAGTGAGGCTTTACATTAAAAAATAATAGGACTACAATCTGAGGTTCCTCCTAAAGCTGGTGATGCTTTGCCTAAATAAAGACTTAGAAATCTGCACCTATAGCAATATTCTTGACTTTATACCATGTTTCTGCTTTGTATGCTAAAAACATTAACTACAGAGGAACTGATACATCCAGCTTTTTAGTAACTTTGCTGGACTCTCTCAGCTGTTTCTATACATTAAAAATTTACATTCAATAGGCTAAGTTACTTTTGCTGGAATTTGTCAAAGAAAAAACCCAACCTATACACAAGCCAGAGCACAAAACCTTTCAAGTGTATCTCCTTCAAATAGTCTCAGCAATAGGGGCCCAGCAGTATGATTGCTCTCGGAAACTCATAATTCCTTTCCAATCTCAAGCAGACAAATTAAAAGCAATTAAAATTCTTTAATTTTTTCCCCGAACTCTTTTTTTTTTTAACTGTCAAAGATACCATCATATATTTTCAACTGTGTCCCCCTGAACACTAAAGGTCTAGACAGAAATCTTTCAGACGCGTGTATCTTCCTCAAACAGGACTTCTGCTGATACACACAGGAACTGTGCTACAGATAGGAAGGGAAAAAAAGCCAACAACCTACTTCACTCTGCCACGATGGAGCAGATCCTCATTTTGATGCAACTCTGACATTCTGGACATGCAAAACTCTGAACATTGGGCCACTGGTACGGTTTTGTCTCCTGAACTGGGCAGAATGATGCCCAGAGACATCCAAAGACTTTGGAAGGGGATTTATGGCTGGTTTTCACCATTTCAGGGAAAATGTTTGGTTTTCTGATTTTGTGTGTGTGAGAGAGTGTGTTGGAGTGTGTATGTTTGTTACACTGCAAGGAGAACAGAAACTTTAAGGAAAAAAAGATTAGTTTTGCCAAACATTGTTTCCTCTCAAGAAACACCGACAGAAAAACATAATCCAGTCTCACAGAATATATATGCAGTTCCTTAGCCTGAAACAAAGGAATTTGTCTTGCAGTGACAAAACCACGCCTGGGTTTCTGAAGCACTATGGGAGCTAATATTTGTAGGACCTCTTTCAATGCCTTTTTTCCCTTGTTCTACTATTTCCATTAACAAGTATTACTGTTATCTATTACTCTTCTGCAGTATACTCTAGCAGAGACCACTGCCTGTGCCTCCCAGTGCTATGAAGACCCACAAACCCTCCCCTGGCCCAGGAGGATGCACTCCAAAATGTATGCAGGGATTTACTTCTTGCCACCTGCGGGTGCTTGCAGTAGAAAAGACCCCACCAAGCGTTGCTATCTGGAGCAGCTCTCTTGTTTGCTTCTTGTTGTGACCAAGCCCAGAGAATGATGAGTGCACAGGTCTTGGGCAACCAAACCGCATCTTTCAGTCCAGGTTTCACAAGTGCACAGGTACTCCAAGATCAACCCCGAATACTAGGGATCCACCTCCAGGCACGATGTCATGTATGATTTCAGATACAGTGCATGTATCTGACAAAAGCTGGCCTTGGCATCAGACTTCAAACAAAAGGGGAGAGGCCAAAACCAGCATGGTGAGAAGCCAACCAAACCAAGGATATTGGATGTTGTCAAAAGCTGTAAGAGCACTATTTCCATGTTCTGAGCACATCACTAGGGCTAGCAAGTCCTCAGTGTGCTCCCCTTGGAAGGGCACAGCCCCCCCTTTAAACAGGTGGCATAGAAAACACGACTCCATGACAAGCACAAAACACTTTGATGAAAGTGGCATCACTTGGGATCACCAGCCACTTTCTCTTCCCATAGAGGGTGGGAGAAAGCTGGAAGAGAAACTTAGGGTATTTCAGTTTCATCACAGGTCCACAAAGCCTTCCTCATGTGGTTGTGACTAGCCAGTGACACAAACTGGAGTTTTAAGAGTCTTATCAGGTTACCATCCTGCCTTACTTTCTTTTTTAAACCAACTTAACTCCACCTTTGTGGCAAGGTTTTGTACTCATTTGCTATGATTTATAACATCTTATTCAAACAGAAAGGCCAGTGGAAATACTTTACAATGTTTATACAGTCTTTAATATTTTCCATGAGGACCAGAGACATTTGGGAGGGGAGGGAAGAGGGATGACAGCCGAATGCAGATTATATGCAGAGCAGCAGGCTTGACTGACCCCATGCAGCTATTAAAGGGACAGCAGCATCTTGAAATTCACATTTGCCCAGAAAAGTTTCACCTAGTCTTATGCAAACACCTGAAAGGCATTAAAGGAGGAAGGAAACCTTAGCATTTCCAGTCAGTTTACTTTGCTCACTTGACTTTACGAAGATTGTTTCCTTGATTTTTCAATTCAAGCCTGTTGGTCCATTTAATATGCTCCAGTATGAAAGGCGCACAAAGAGGAGTGGTGCAAATAATTATTAAAAAAAAGGAAGATGACAAGGAGACTTTATTACCCCAAGCTACCTTCATTTAAATTTTTAAATATAAACTAGGAGAAATATTTTACCACAGTCATTACTGGCATCTCAGTTAACATTGTTATTTTAATGTAAAATGTTTTTTAATGCTGCTAAATTTTTAATCGCTTGTATTTAAAGAATGAAAGAAAATGAACACAAACAGAACAGATCTCTTCTGTCTCGCTAGGCAAAACTCAACTTCAGTCAGAAGAGTCTGTCGGGCAGCCCAGATTACATCTACGGCTTCATAAGCTCATGACACACCAGCAAACAGCACAAACTGTTGCCCAAGCTGTCCTCGCAAAACATGCAAGCCTTGATTTTGATCCCAGTTTTACCCTAGTTTCACATTTCTGTAACTGCAGTGGAACAAAATCAGAGTGGCTGGAAACAGAATTGTGCCTCCACCTCTTGCCGGAACATTCAGGACCAACTTGTTTTATAGTCAGCTATAGCATCAATATCGATATCAAAGTAGATATTTTAACTTAAGTTGAAAACTCTTTAATTTTCTTCCACAAGCAAAATACTAAGAACCCTGCCCTAGAGAAAGATGAAAGTAGCCAATCTCCCCTTTAAATTACCAAGCAAGCCTAGGCCTTGACTCCTTTTTCAATGGGAAGTCAAAATGTCTGACTTCAATCAGTTTGTATAAACCAGCTTTTGTTTTTCCTTTTACCCAAATGACTCCACTCTTAAGGATTTATTGTAACTGGATTGCTTTTCTACCCAGCAGGGAGCTGTAGCACTAGCAAAGCTGTTCCACACAGTAGGTTTTCCGCTGATTGAATTTCTAGACTTTCAGCTCTTCGGAAATGTTTGCTCTTGTACAAGCTGTCAGAGGGAAATTGTGTGCAGTCGATTTTGTCTCAGCTAAAGCCAAGCGGGGTTCCATATGCAGCCAGCCAATATGGAATTGAAAGAAGGAGGATCAATCAAATTGCGAAGGAAAAAAAGGTCTCAGCACAAACAAACAAACAAACAACCCCAAGAAACAAACCACACAACAAAAAAGGGCAGGGGGAAGCAGATGAGAATGAAAACCATTTCTGCAAATAGGTGCATTCAAAGAACCAGTAACATCCTTTCTTAAAAGGAAAACTTTTATTTAAAAATCACTACAATAAGGGCTAGGAGCCGTTTGAAGAAGCTGTTCCATTCAACATGCACAAAGCCAACGCCATTATGTTGCTCCAAAACCAAGCTGCTGTATAAACCCTCATCCTTTGGAGCAGCCCACCCTACCGGTACTGCCACAACTGTCAGTACCACGGTCACATCACGTCACAGCGAGCACTGGAGTAGCCAGGGCTTTTACATCGTTTATATGTGCTTCTGCTTGGCTCAGTGTAATCAGGAACACATGCTGGGAAGATGTAGGAAGCCATTGCAAAGCACCTCAGCTGCCATGCTTGTCACAGATGGTGGAGGGTAATTTAACAAGAAGGATTTTTCAGCCATCATGTTCTGGGTGCCTTACAAAGACTATAGAGTCACCTCCACTTCACGTGCACCACAGCCATTATCTTGCCACGCATATGGCCTAATGGTTCAAATTGCTATCTGCACTTGAGGTTTTGTTATTTAGAAATCTAATAAATGACAAGGCCAGAAGTGCACATAGGGGCCAACACAACTAAAGAAATCAGAAGCAGCAAGCAGAGATTAAGACATCTGTATTAAAGATCCCATAAAAGGATCTTAGTATAAGCAACACTTGACCGTGGTCTGGTCTGCAGTAGCTCATCTTTCTAACTCAACTGCAAGGACAAATTTTGGTTCTAACTGCATTACAGGGAACAGAAATGCTTTTAGTCATAAGCCAATACTTCCAAATGACATAGTAAACCGTGAATGTGACAGCACAGGTGAATACTAGACTGGGAGTCTCTGCCCTGCCAGCCATGGGTAGATAAGCCTTACAATCTTTAAGTATACCGTAATACGTCCAGGAGCAATTGAACCAACACCAGGCACACCATCTTGACTCAGTACTGAGGTGTGCATTTTGATGACTCTGTGTTATAAAAATTGTGCCACCTGGTTTTTCTTTTAAGAAATTGTTACAGCTAGTGGGTTATTCTTTTTTGACACGCAGTGAAAATCACAAAGCCATACAACAGGGGTTTTGTTTTTAAGTTACCAGACCTGACCTTAAAAGACTCTTAAGTCCTACTACCTTGTATTGTTCATGACTCATCCTCATGTGTAAGTTTAGTGAATAGCCAGACAGTGCAGCAATATCCATAATACTCACTAACTGTCTGCAAGGACAGTCACTCTACCTGCTAAACATACAATGGAGAAAAGCACCTTGCAAAAAGGCTTTCTTAGAGCATCCCAAGTGTCTGCAAGAGTGACTGATGCAGAGTCTCAATGAAGGTGCAAAAAGTGAACTTTCAGTTTACTGTGCACTGTCTTTCCTCAGAAGACACTTACTATGCAGTGAGAAAAGATGACATATCTCATGAAACAAATAATGAGGATTTTTGCCACTATTCTTCCCCAGTCATCTGCCTTCTATTAACAGTGGTTTTCTTTCTCATTTCCCACCTTATTTCACCTGTTAAGTGTAGCTCAGTGATTTTCCTGCTGGGAGCCTGTTCAGACATGCTTTCCCAACTCAGCACACTGACAGCCTGACATTGGTGTTCCTAATCAACACTGCACCTCAACAAAGCCCCAATGATGAAAGGAAATATCCTGGCTCCAAAGTCTTCTAAAGGGCCACTTGACTGACGAAGGCATTTGCACCACTATTTGCACCATATTTAATGAACCTCATTATCGAAACAGTCATCTATCTGCTCATGCTAGTCACTAAAGCGTTTCCTCATTTCTTCTTTACCTCTTGGGAGGCTACAGTTCCTCTTTGACCATAGAAAAAAAACCATTGTAAACAAAAAAGAAGAGAAGGCAGAGTAAGAAATTCCTGATACACAGGAAGGAAGCACAAGGCTGCAAATGACCTGAAACTTTGATCAGTCTTTCCTACTGATGCTATTAAGACTTACTCCAGCTGTCCCAGCCACTAGTGTTAGCAGTGGACCTGACCCAGGGCTGTAACCATGTACAATAGCTAAATAAAGTATTGCCTTAAGATAGAAATCCATTCATAAATCCCAACAAAGGTTATTGAAAGGTTATTGCTCTCCAATTAAAGATACACTGGCATTTTGAACTAAAAAGATTCGATTTAGAGGGACACAGAATATAAGATTCAATATTGCAAATGCATAACCATCAGTGTTCTACAGGAAAAGCAGAACAAAGATTGGTCAATTCTCCCCACACAGACTGATGAAGCTTAGATTGCCTGAAAGATTTCTCATCTCATTATTGATTTCAATCAAGTCTTCTATTGTGCAATTTAGTTTGCGGGCACAGGGTTATACAAAGCGCGAAGAATTATTCTAGAGCTGACAGATGTAACTGAAGCAAGGTAGGCACAGCTCCAACATAGCTTCTCACCAACACCACTTATCCCTAACTCACTGCTTCATTTCTTACATATATTCCACTTTCAGGTCCTAAAAACCAGAGGACTACAGTACCTGAACTGTCTGTCAAAGTTAGCGTTCTTCACCATGACCAGCCTTAAAGCTTTGCAGACTTTGCTCTATTTACCTGCTTTGGATAAAAGCCTGCCTTCCTCTTAAAAAACAGAAATTTATGAGAGGGAGAAAGAGGAAAAGAGGAATGACTGAGTGGAGCAAGAAGCCATTTGGGGACTTTGGAAAAGGAGGAGCACAGCTTGGAACCTCGCTGCTCGCCTCCACTCTCCCAGCTGAGCCACCAATAATCTTATCATAATAACTCACCTATACACTGCACTGGAAAATACATACCTTCCTCAAAAGGTTAAAACAGAGGTTTGAATATCTGAGTCACTCTGCTCTGATGTGTGTAATTATACAAAATACACATTGTGTATTTGTTAGTTCTCTGATTTAAGTAAACGGAAGTTTTGCCATTGATTTTAATGGAAGACCACCTTACTTCCATTGCATAGCATAGGCGATCTGCAGATTAACATCCTAGACCTTATGTCATGCCTCGCAGGTCTCACTTTAGACTACAATTGCCTTTCATCCCAAACAAACTGCTGTCAATCTGCCTTTATTTGCTTTAACAATTACCTTACAGTTATTACCGGAAACTACCAACAGACTTCTTTTGAAGGAGCAAAGCAATTTCACACAGAACCAGGATGGTGACAGTGATGGAGGAAGATGAAGAAAGAAATCTAGGGGAATTTTTTTTTATATATGTGTGTGTGTGTGTGTGTGTGTGTGTGTGTATTTAAATTAAAGAAAAAACAAACCAACCAAAAAACCCCAAAAAAACCCAACCCACAAAAGACATTGAAGTTGGGAGAAGTTAGAAGACTAGCAACACAAGAAGACTGGAAAACAGATGCACAGAAGAAATTAAAGTCATGGAAACCTTTGCACAAACATTAAAGCTTACTCAAATGAACAGTTCTTTTGAAACCAATGTGACTACTTACAGTTTGCAGGATCAAGCATCTAAAATGAATGCTTAAAAACAATGAAAAAAGATACAAGGTATCTGTAACAGGATAACAGCACATGAAATATCATAGCACACCAATACTAATGTTACTTATACCTCATTAAAGATAAACTTCAAAGTGGGACAAGAAACCTGAATGGTAATATAGGCAACATTTAAAAGTGATGATAGAAACTAGGCTAAGGTATAGAATATGCAGTGAAAAAGGAGTAATCAGAAAGACTGAAACAAAAACAAGGCAAAGAAGCAAGGGCTACAGCAGGAAAGAAAATGGGATGGATGTAGAGAAAGAACATGCCCACATGTCTTTATCCCCTATCTATTCAGAGCCACAGCCCGCAAACATTTAACACCTGATGAAAAGACTAAAGCCATAGCCATTGCTGTGAATTTCAATGACCTGGGTCTAAGTCTTAAAGACATTCCTAGGTTTGAAGCTGCAGGGGTTTCTCTTGTGAAGGAGCACATGCACGTGCATATACACACATGCATCTGCAGGATTTGGTCACTAGCTCACAGCCCTTTCAGGGTTGCATTTTTCTTACAATATGGCCCCAACAGCCACAGCCTTATGCAAGTGAGAATGAACTGCTGGAGTGTGACAAAATGGGGTGCAATGCAGAGACAGATAGCCAGTGGAGACTGAGAATTCTGAGAAATTATGGACAAATTCTACTGCTTACCTGACAGAAATGAGATGAGCTGCTGGCTGACACTTCAGAAAACACTGCCCCAGTGAGAAAAGTTTCTTTAACAAGTAAATTAACTTTCCTCGGATCATGCATATGTAAAATAAAGTTAGGTATCAACACCTAACAGATACATAGAGCTGCCTTGGAAAAAAAAAAAAATCAAGAATTCAAAAGAAAACTGGGTATGAAGAAGATAATTCTGTGGATGATGTCTTTCAGTGACACTCTTCTACAACTCTATACTATTGAAAAAAGAGGCAGATTAATTCTCTGTCCATCTTAACAAATTTCTGCAAACAGTGTCACCCTGCTGAAGCAGTGTGGCCAGATGACAGTGCAGTACCTCACCCACCACCAAGCTCCCCTGTGCTGCCATGCACTGTCTGTGCTACCTGAGCAACCATTTTAAAGCAATCCTCAAAGTTTCTACATGATCTGCTCTTACATCAGTGTTTATAGTATAGACATCCTCCTCAGATGTGTTGTACGAGGTAGAAAGGAGCAACCATCTCTAATGACATTGCTCAAAGGCAATAATCTATAACAGGGATGCTAAAAAACAATAAAACAAAAACGTGAGGAGTCAGAAAAGCGCATAGAGGTGGGCTAGGAAAACACGTATCGTGATGGAAGTAAAGGCCCTGAAAGTTACACCAAGTTTATGGAAAAATGCAGTGTTCAGATGTTCACTGTAAACCTTATTTGTACAGTTTTTCCAGGATCTTCAGGGCCAAAACAGAAGCCCCAGCAGCTTGAGCTAGAGGACAGTGTCCCTAAAAAGCCACCTGCTGCAGACTCATAAGCTCTGCAAACGAGGCACAGAGGGGTTCACAGTCCACAGGAACAGAACTTTACACAACTTTCTGGTTCATTTGAATTGATGAATACTGTAGACTCAAATATTAGAAGGAAGCCTAGGAGGAGACTGTCTGTTAACATGTGACAAGCTTTTGACTTCAGGAAACATGAACACAACCTGGCTTAGATCATAAAACACAGTGGCTGCGATAGTTTTAGCACACCAGTTCAAAAATTGGTAGTGTCTGCCCTAGGGTGGACTGAGGTGTTTCACATAGGCTGGCAGTACATGGATTTTGCACTGGAGTCTGAGGTATTCTCCATTTGCTCACACTGTACTATTAACAGACCATTTTATTTCAAGTTTCTCTGCTTTTATGGCAAATAGAATCATAGAATCATAGAATAGTTTGGGTTGGAAGGGACCTCTAAAGGTCATCTAGTCCAACCCCCCTGCCATGGGCAGGGACATCTTCAACTAGATCAGGTTGCTCAGAGCCCCGTCCAACCTGACCTTGAATGTTTCCAGGGATGGGGCATCCACCACCTCTCGGGGCAACCTGGGCCAGTGCTTCACCACCCTCAGCATAAAACATTTCTTCCTTATAGCTAGTCTAAGTCTAGCCCCCTTTAGTTTAAAGCCATTCCCCCTTGTCCTGTCGCAACAGGCCCTGCTAAAAAGTTTGCCACCATCTTTTTCATAAGCCCCCTTTAAGTACTGACAGGCTGCAATAAGGTCTCCCCGAAGCCTTCTCTTCTCTAGGCTGAACGACCCCAACTCTCTCAGCCTTTCTTCCTAGCGGAGGTGTTCCATCCCCCGATCATTTTCGTGGCCCTCCTCTGGACCCACTCCAACAGATCCGTGTCTTTCTTATGCTGAGGGCTCCAGAGCTGGACACAGCACTGCAGGTGGGGTCTCACCAGAGCAGAGCAGAGGGGCAGAATCCCCTCCCTCGACCTGCTGGCCACGCTTCTTTTGATGCAGCCCAGGATACGATTGGCCTTCTGGGCTGCAAACGCACATTGCTGGCTCATGTCCAGCTTTTCATCCACCAGTACCCCCAAGTCCTTCTTGGCAGGGCTGCTCTCAATCCCTTCATCCCCCAGCCTGGATTGATACTGGGGGTTGCCCCGACCCAGGTGCAGGACCTTGCACTTGGCCTTGTTAAACCTCATGAGGTTCACAAGGGCCCACTTCTCCAGCTTGTCCAGGTCCCTCTGGATGGCATCCCGTCCCTCAGGCGTGTCAACCACACCACTCAGCTTGGTGTCATCTGCAAACTTGCTGAGGGTGCACTCGATCCCACTGTCTATGTCACTGATGAAGCTTAATTAAACAGTATTGGTCCCAATACGGACCCCTGCGGGACGCCACTCATCACCAACCTCCATCTGGACATTGAGCCGTTGACCACTACCCTCTGGATGCGACCATCCAACCAATTCCTCACCCACCAGACAGTCCACCCATCAAATCCATATCTCTCCAATTTAGAGAGAAGGATGTTGTGGGGGATCCTGTCAAAGGCCTTACAGAGGTCCAGATAGACGATATCTGTAGCCCTTCCTGTGTCCACTGCTGTAGTCACCCCATGATAGAAGGCCACTAGGTTGGTCAGGCAGGACTTGTCTTTGGTGAAGCCATGCTGGCTGTCTCAAATGACCTCCCTGTCCTCCATGTGCCTTAGCATAGCTTCCAGGAGGATCTGTTCCATGATCTTCCCAGGCACAAACGTGAGATTGACTGGCCTGTAGTTCCCCGGATCTTCCTTTTTTCCCTTTTTAAAAATGGGGGTTATGTTTCCCCTTTTCCAGTCAGTGGGAACTTCACTGGACTGTCACGACTTCTCAAATACGATGGATAGTGGCTTAGCAACTTCATCCGCCAGTTCCTTCAGGACCCACAGATGGATCTCATCGGGTCCCATGGACTTGTGCACCTTCAGGTGCCTTAGATGGTCTCGAACCTGATCTTCTCCCACAGTGGGCGGCTCTTCATTCTCCCAGTCCCCACCTTTGCCTTCTGTGGCTTGGGCAGTGAGGCTTGAGCACTTGCTGGTGAAGACCGAGGCAAAAAAGTCATTGAGTACCTCTGCCTTCTATATGCAAATAACTATGCATACCCAATATCTACCAATTGTAATGTGGCAGCAGAATCCCTGTTAGCAGCTTAATTTTATGAATCTCTTACACAATGCCTGCAAAGCAAACCTTGCAGCTGCTGAGCTTGTTACGGGTTGGGTACTCCTTTGCATTCTGACTGAATCCTAGATGTGCCCAATAAAGCTCTGTTTATTTTAGCTAGGGATATTTCCATAGGCCTGTTTTGATGGGCAGAGCTCCTTCTCCTCTGCTTTGGTGTCTTTTCCATTTCAGAGTAACAAACTTAAAAGATTTAAAAATAAATAAATAAATGGAACAGGAAACTATCATAGCTTCAAGATCTCACTTTCTGGATAGAATTTAGGACAAGGGGCAATACTAACAAATACAATTTGTACCAGACTTTAAAGCCTACATGCTCAAGCCAATGATCACACACATACACAAATTCATGCTGTGAATTCTCTTATAAGCTTGCTGAAGATAACACACAAAAGTTTGTTTAGAGACCTTTGCTCTTTTTTTTCCCCTAATGTATTATCACTATAATTATTTTTGTTATGCCCTTGCACATAGAGCCTTAGCTCTCCACTTACAACGTGTGTTCTGCTCTTCTCACCAAAGCAGGAGGGGAACTGGGGAGAACACAAGCTTCCTAATTATACACAGAGCAAGTCACCACACTGTGACATTTAGAAGCAGTCGTGCAGCCCTCTATGATCAGGGCTGCATTTAAGCCTTCTGATAACAGACTGGGTCAGGTACGTACGTCACTCTGGACATATTAAACTGTACCGACAGAAAACAGTAGCTCCTTTGAAGAGAGTTTGTGCACGCAGAGGTAGCAAGGCCAGCTGTGTAGTTCAGTACAGGCAGCTGTCACAAGCCCCCCTTGACTGCTCGAGCTAGGGAAGAGCGTAATGTGGCCAAGGAAAGAACACAGTTCAAAGGCCCAAGCCTGACAGTAAATACTAAAAGAAAAAGAAAAGGAAAAATATGAACAAGGAAATCTTAAACTGGTTTGTCTGTTTTTCAGTTTACACAACTGTAAACAAATGCAGAGATTTATTAGTTTATAATGCTTTTTGTGGTCATGTAACTCAAATGTGAGCTTTGATTTAAGAAATGGAATTTGGCAAGAAAGGAGTTTCAAGGCAACCTACTCATTTTCCCATTAAGAAGATTAAAAAAGAATTCAAAATATTTAACTTTGAGTAATAAGGTCTGTACTTGCATAGCAACTAATCTTGTGCTCATGCACATCCCAATTCAGTACTGCACTTGCTTAACTTTAAGCATCCAAGTAATCTCACTGACTTCCCGCATACTTCAGCACATGCTAAGTGCTTTGCTGAAATGGGGCCATGATCAGATTTAAACAGTGTCCCTTAATGAGGTTTTACACATTAGAATACAAGGTCTCCAGAAAAGCCACTCAGCCTGTAAAAATCTAGCCATTCACCTTCACTAGCAACTTTTATCTAACTTTGCCTTTAAATAAAACTACCTACATACAAGGAAGGAATCCACAAAGAGTTATTTTAAACAGAACATTTCAAGTTCAGCTAAATGTGGGAAAAATCAGGGCCTGGACTCTTAACCGTATCCGGACCCGCTGTGCCTATATGTAGAAGGCAGCAGCATATAATCCCTTGGTATACCGCAGACACTTGTGCATTCAGCCTTAACTCTGAACGTGCTGTCTTGCTTTTGTAATCTAACAGGCAACATCCGTATTTTCTGGCCAAATTCTTTTCAGCAATGATCTTTTCCAGATTTCAGTTGTTACTTGCATGCAAAAGGGGTTGAATTCAAACCTTTATGCTACAATAGGCTTTAACTGCATACACGATACACATCTGAACACTAATCATTCTCATGAGTAGTAACTGAGAAATAACCTACTTCGCCTTGAAAATACAGGATACAGTTAGGAATAAAGGGAAAAGTTACTGAAGAAATACCACCTAGTTCCCCATCTCCAGCTCAAAGAGAAGGCCAGTATTTTACACTGAGAATATTCATGATTTCCTTTAAAGCAGTTTTAGGCTTTTGTCACAATTATGATTATTCTGCTACTGCTTCAGCAATATATCTCCTTCTTGCAGGTGCTACTGCAGAAAAAGTCTTTATTTCACAATAAATTACCCTACAGAAGAAATTACATTATTCCACGTCTACACATAGCAACGACCATCTATTTACCTGTTTAGAAAATTATAAGCAAAGCCACAGAAGCTGCAGCTTTTGTAGCCAATAGAGATTTAAATTTCCCGATGGCAACAGGGGAGAATTTTGCCTGAGCTCGTACATCTGCTCCGCTCAGAGGGGCTGCTCCGGCATTACTCCCACAGCACTACAGGTGGCATGGGTTTGTCTGCAAAAGAAAGCTCTGCTGGATTTAAACTGGAGGCTTAGCTTTAAACTGAGTTGAAGTGCAAAAAGCTGCGTGGACATTTATTTTGTGCGGTTTATGTTTATTTGGCCTAATTGATTCAGAATCATTTTAAGCCAAACAAAGAAGATAGCCAGCATCCTTAATGCCCACAATAGTCTTCACCATTCAATCCAAATTAAAGTAGCAGTTTATTTCAACTAAAGTTGTGCCACTCTTGTGCGTGGACAAGGCCAAAGCTAATCAGGTGTTGTCTCACCACAATTCCAGCGAACAGTCTGAGTTGAGATAATGGAAGGCTCTGCTTCCTGCCACAGCAATTAGCAACAAGCGAGGGAGGCTCTGCCAGGCCAGAGCTCTACCAGCAGCAATTTGGGGTGTACAGGGGAGGGGGCTCCCTGCTAGACAGGGCTGGCAAATCTACTTCTGCACCAAAGAAACAATCCTCTCAACGTCTCCCCAGTGTGTTGTCGAACCTGACCTGTGTGAAATTTGAGAATGGCTATAAATCAAAGGGAGAAAAAGTAATAAAAAGCTCCCGGCAGACTTGATGACACGTTGATAATGTTCTCGTCCTGGAGTCAGGGTGACACCAGCTCAAAGATGATATATAGAACTAAGCCCACATACCGACGATTTACTGGCCTAACGACAGTTTTCATTGATCAGAGGCCAACAATTACTGGATTCCTTCCCACTGCCTATTTCAGTATCAGGCTCTGGCGTACAATCAAAACACTAGCCCTGCTTCTCCACAGTTCGTGTGCCAATTTTGCAGTGGATGCTCAAGCCAAGCAAGAATGATATGCAAATCTGGCAGGTGTTTGGGGCATACCAGTGCTGCTCAAAAGCCCAACCATAAAAAAGGAAACAGCAGAAAGGCTAGGGGAGTCCCGATCTGCTGCAGGAAGGCTGCAGGCTTTGTACAGTACACAGTAAACAGGTCCCAGAAACAGGAGACATGGCTTTCAGGCAGCAACAGAAAAGCTCAATTATTTTTGCTCAGTAAAAACAAAGCACATTCTTTATATCCCCTCCAGATTGTCTAAAGGCCTCTCTTGCCACTAAAGCTTATTTCAAAAAGAACAAGAACTTACAAACAAATAGAGCAACTAGTGCTGGTACCAATCACACAGTGTTCCTTTGTTTTTTGTTTTGCTTTGTCTCTTAAAGTAGGGAACCAGTAGAAAGAGATTTCCTTCCCAAGTGTATGGAAAATGGATGTGTCAAACTGAATTAATATCTGCAATGGCACATTCAAATGGCCATGATTAAGCTGCTGGAATGAGATGAATCAATATGGGAAAGGTGCTGGCAAAGAAATATTTTTCCAGCATATTACTGTCTCTTACAGACAGGCAAGTGCATGTGATTTGTCTTGGTCTATCAGGATTTACCTATCTGTTCCACAGTCAACATAGGGGAATGCTGCAATTTTCCAAAAGCTTCTATCCACCTTCTTTGGGACCCAAAGAAAAGTTAGGAAAGGCGCCAAAGAAACAACTCCCGTTAAATGAAGTAATTAATAGATTCCTTACCGTAAACTCATGAGATACACACATTTAGAAACTACACAGGAGCATGGACTACACAAAGACTGATACAACAGTACGTTTGTACAACACTCTTAAAACTAGTGATGCCACTAAATAGTTTCCTTCTCTCTTGACCTTCTATCCTCTTATTTCTGTTAATCTTTCTCTTAAAACTGATTTGGCCAGATTTTTCAGCAGAAACAAAAGCAGCTCAAGAGTTCAGAAAGGGAAATACTGTTTTTAGGAGCACAGACAGTAGAAAATATCTTCTTAAAACCAGATGTCGTTTGAAAAAATTACTTTCTGCAATTTCATGAGGCTTCAGAGTTGGGTGACTACTTTTAAGGGAAATACAGGCAGAAGGACAATATGGTTTTGAAGAAACTCGAAAGGTTAGGGTTTTTTTTTTGTTTTAAATAATATCTCTGTAAAAATGAAGCCATCATTAGAAATACTGTCAACGTCTTGGGAGAATAATAACAACCACCCAGGCCAACCTGAAATTTGCATACTTCCAACCACATGTTCTTTCCTTAAAAAAGATTAATATAACACACTTAAAATATTTAACCCTCTTCCACAAAAGGGGAAAGAATGTAACTACAAAGGAAAAATGAGGAGATTGAGTATCCAGAAGATGCTACCAGCATACACTCTGAAAAGGGAGTTTTCCTCTCTTCAAGCTTCCCAACAGTAAAACTTTTAACAAGAATCCAGAAGATTCAAACACAAGTAGATTTTTTGTAGAGAGAGTATTAACTTCTGTGTAAACATACTGCACAAAGGAAGACCCGCTGAAAGTAGATGAGACTGACAGCCTTTATGTGCTCCCCTATGCAGTACTGGCTGTAGAGCTCTTCCTTGCTGCCTCTATTTCAAACTTCACTTAATACGGCATTTTAGCTTCCCTGTCTATTTACTCTTGAAATGTGACAGGCCAGTAACAATAATTATTTGCATTGCAGCCATGCCTACATGCCCTGGTGATGAGCTGGAACCCTCTTGCATTAAGCACTGAACTACCACTTAAATGAGCCTGTGAGTGTTGACCAGGCTCCTGGCTGTCCTGTGTGCAAACGACTCCTTGTCATCCCACGCAAAAAGCATTCCCCCAGGAATCACTACCACCCTGCCTTAACTGCACCAGATTATCTCAGAGGGGAGCAGCTCTACATGAGGCTCTCTAGAGACAAGCCCCTGCCAGGGCAGCGCAACTACTAAAAATATGTTTGTTTTTTGCCTAATGCAGACAGGTTGTTGGAAAGAGCTTCTCTATCTTTTCCATACTACAGGAATAAATAGAGAATGGACAGAACAGCAGCAGAGCCTGGGGAATATGCTTTTGTTTTCCTTCTTAAGAAAGGGGAGAGAATTATTTGATGGGTCCCCATGGAATACATACTTCTTTCAGCCTCTTCTCCATTCAGTTGCAGTACTCATCTGGATCCTAAGCCTCTCCTGCAACTGCTGAAACCACCCACCTCTAGCAATGATATTGACCAAACAAAATTAGCTCCATATCTCTCCTCCTCCCCCCCCCCCCCGATTCCTAGAGAGGCATTATTTCAACAGCAGTATTTCAGTGTGGAGGGAGAAGGTGACATTGGTAAACACTTTCCATCAGCAACTGATACTGAGGCTCATTAATCTAAGCTCAGAAATTAAAGCAAAGAAATTTTGGCTCTCAGCCCCACCTGAAATGTTGGATCTGCCTGCCTGCATCACACATCTACTGGGAGGAAATACAGGACAGAGCTCATCGAGAGGAGTGCCACCTTTGTGTTATGAGTGTTTGAGCAATTCTCAGTATATTTTGACGATGTATACAGAGGCCATAAAAGGTTTTTTAGAGTATGTTTTTCCCCACCCTTTCATATCACGGTTCTTTCCTTCTTTTGCTAGCATTTAGACAGTCTGGTGTTCATCAGCATGCCCTCCTGGTCAGGCAGGCATCTGTTTCAGCTTCAAGTGGTCTGTGGGGAATAAAAAGCTCTTATGTTCAAAGAGGCCAAATTATTACCTGAAGAGGGTCCCCAGATCAGAATACCTGTATGCAGTAAGTAGGTATATTTCTAAAGATCAGATTTTTGGAGAACAGATGAAGTAATCTACAGATACAAAGGTGAAAGATTTATTCATACCACGTACTTCAAATACTAACCCTACCAATCAAGGTTAAAAAGTTCCTTTTCAGATATAACTCTTTTCCAAGGAACCTGCTTTAAAATTACAAGGAGTACATGGTAACCGTATGCTGTTCACTATACACTGAATGCAATGATATAGTCAAATGACACTGTATCAACGTATTTTTATATCTGTACAGAGATAATATCATGGTAAATAATCAACCTTCTCTTTCTCAGCTGCTGGAGGTGCCACACTCCCAGAGGTGCACTGTCTCTGGCAGTTTTTTAGGGCCTCCTGTGTTAGATTTATTTGCTGTGTTTGATTGACCTTTGATGAATCTGAATTACGACAGTGGACTATTCTATTGCATTGTGTGTCAAAATCTGGTCAGCACTAAGTTTACTTTACACCTTTAGTGACATATGAAGGATTTACAAATTTCTCCTAAGCAGCAGAAGACTGTCTGATGCTGTTCCAAACTGTCCTGGACACTTACTGCTCACAGTGCTGAAATGTAAGAGTACTGTGGCAGCAACAAGAAGCTCTGGTGTTGCCTGCAGACTAAGGCAGATATTAGGACATTACATGCAGCAGTACTCTGTCCAAAATTGGAAGGTTAGGATAACTTTGCAGTCAGGCAAAGGAAGTTTATATTGATCATACAGACCAAAAATTCCACAATAGTACTCTTATAGCCGTTCAGTTAAAGCTTTTTTTTTGGCTGACGCAAGCAAAGCTTTTCAGGCTTTATTTCAGAGGATGGATTACTTAGTGTAAGTGTGTGGAGTAAAAGCACTCTAAAAGCTAGTTGTCAGCCTCCAGAATTTGGTCCTGCATCTTTAACTTGGCTAGTCTCTCCCCTTTCTCCTCTTACCCCACTGTTTCTATTTCTCATTTCAGATCTTAGCCTTTTCACTGGATTAGCTTCTCCTTTTTTGGACAGTTGGTGGCTTGTGTTTATGTACAGAAGTCAACATACATCAAAACCTTCCTCCAACCTGCCAAATCTCACAGACTTAAAACATATGCCTAAACTGAGGAACACAAGAAATAAAATTGCGTAAACTTTAGTTTAAGTAACTCACCACTCCAGCTCCTTTAACTTCACCTTCATCATCTCTTTCAGCTGATGCCAATAATTTAGAATAACACAAATAAGACAAAAAATAGGTCTGTGTGGAATGGTAGTAAATATAAAACTAAAATGAAGGACAGCTGAAACATGGAGTCAAGGTGCACTGTGCAGTTAGGATCATTTAATTTTCTCATTATTTCGCTAAGTGAAGGCTGCACGCAGGGCTGATCTCTGCAAGTAGCTGTGAAGTAAAAAAGCAATTTTCAAGTATTTCTGCTCTGTCCAAGTAATAACCGAGTAAAAGGTATATAAAATCCTTCTTGTTCACAACTTGGCAACATCTGACAGAGGAAGTTTCTCTATACCGCTATATTGAAAGAATAAAAATCAAAGCAATTCTCCTCCTACTAAGAGCCCATGCCACCAGACAGCACAGCTGGGAGATCTTCTGGATCCGCCGCACCCTACCTGCCCAAATGGAATTTCTTCCCTTTATTAATCTCTCCAGCAAGCAGTGGGGCTGCCACTATATTTAGCCAGCTCATGCAGGACTGGCTCCCGCTGTCTTCAAAAGGCATATCAGGTGCTGATGCCTATTTTTAAACAGGACATCTAAACTTCCCAAGTGTGGTGACCCGTGAATTTGGGCATTCTGCTTTTAATCAAGTGAGTTAATTAACTACAGGGCTCTAAAGGAAAAAAAGGCATCAAAGAGGAAGACCAGGCTACAATAAAGCAGCTCAAGATCTGAATGATAGGAGCTCCTCCTACTTCAAGCACAAGTATTCAGGGAAGGAATTTTTTTTCCCCTCCCCTTATCTATGCCACTAAAATACAGGCAAGGCTTCTTCCTTCCTGAGAGAGGCTGACATCACCTTTTGTTCAAGAAAGTCTCAAGCACTGATATTACTTACTTTCAAGTGAAAGGTTATTCAGCAGACAAAATCTTGTCCCTAAATACCATGCCATTGGGAAGATACTAAGAAAATATTGAAATCCATGACTGAAAGTATGTACAAACTGCTTTACAGACACTAACAGACCCTTGTAAAATAAGTATAACAACTAGCTGGAGTAGTGAGCAGTGATGGCAGGTGATAGGATGGTACAGGAGGCAGTGGGGTTTGAAAAAATTTAAAGGTATTTTCAAGACAGATAAAACATGGCATACAGAAGTTAAAGAGCTCGAGAGGACCGATCAAAGAACCCAGGACTTCTTATAACCTCACCTACTTTGTAACCATTGGCCAATAATCCTTCCAAAGCAGAGTGACAGGGTTATTACTTGTTCCTTATGCTAGTTATACATATGGTGAAAAAGACGTTCAATATTTTGAACCATTCTGGAGAAAAAAGTACAGCTTAAAGTTGTTCGAGTTATTTACACACACACACACACACACTTACTTCTTCCTAGTGGCGTGCATCTCACCTCTAACATAACGGAGCTGTTACTTTGACCTGTGCTGCTGGGGAAGAAGCAAGGATTTTCTCAGTCTGTTCAATGTAAAAAGCAGATACAAAGAGATATGGGATAAGTCATAGTCCCAGCACAAGGCTGAGAAGTACTGTGAGTGCTTATCCAGTTCTGTGACACAGGCAAACACCAAAGACACAGAGAACAAGATGATCAATGGACAAAACCCCTCTATCTGTAGAGGAGATGCACCCACTGTTGATAGTGGGTGTCATGTTCTGGTTCTGCAAAGATAAGTCCTTGCGCCTCTGTTTTCTTTCTCTCTCTCTCTCTGACACATGCACACACAAACACACTCTGCCTTAAACACCCACACTTAACAAAGTGCAACAGAGGCCAGACTTCGCAGTCAAAGGTTCCTAAATCTACCCCTTTTCAGATACGTGCGATTAATGCTTGCATGTCACTGCTGACAGTCCAATTTGCTCTCCAGCTTAATGGCCTTCCTTAAAGCAGCAATGAATAAAGAAAGGACAGTTGGCAGCTTTCCTTTCTCCTTTTTCTGTCATCTGCTCTTCTCCTTTTATACATATACATATCCTCTCCCAGATTTTTATTGCAGTGTTTCTTCTGGTAAGTTTCTTCCTTCTCAGCCACTCAACATGGTTGGGTTTTTTGCTTTCCCTGAGAGAGGGTGACAGTTTTGGACACAGCAGTGACTTCCAGCACACACAATGGACATGAGTCTATCCACAGAAACCTGATATATCTCCTCTTAATAATAATAGCACAACTTAATAAAATAGCACAACTAACTGTAAAATTTCAAAGCAGCTAGACGCCGAGCAGCTAATCCTACCTTACTTACCTCCTGCTATATATTCAAAAATAACAACGTTCTCAATGCTATAAGAAAATTCTCACCCATGGTCTATATATAACAGTACCACCCAGAGGAGCCAGCCAGAGACGAGGTCTCATTCTGCTCTGCGTAACACAAACAGCGAAATAGACATTCCTGCTCACGTGGCTTACCAGAAAGTCACAAGTGTTAAAACTGACCTCACTTAAGTTTCTGTTTCTTTCCACTGATGAAGGGAGACAGCATGACTAGCTCAGATGTCAACATTTACCTTGTAGACACCTAAAGTTAGCTGAGATGAACTGAGCTCAAGACATGACAAGTAGTACAGCGTATTCACACAGTGCCTCAGCAGTTGCAACGAGGGGTGCTAGCAAGACAAAGGGTAACCATAAATTAAATGCAGATTCTGCATGCAAGTAATATAAAGTATAAAATCTGGGAGTTTTCCTATGCCCATTTTATTTAAATAAGATAACAAAAGCTATTACCACATTAGTAATAAACTTCCTATTTGTACAAGCTGGAAGTCTTCGAATAAAGACATTTGGCAATTCATCTGAGTAGGCACTGCAGGTTTTGACCCCAACTTTACTGAGTTGAGCATTTGAAACTTTTCCAGCTTAGTTCTAATTTACAAAATTCTTGATAGCTCAAGTCATTAACGAATCCAGAATAATTTTCTGTATTGTGTCATATGCAGCACATTTGTCTTTATTATTGTTATAGACTGCATTCATGCCTCCCGTACCCTCTTTTTCGGCGCTCTGTTGTTTTTCCCACTTATTTTCATTCCTGACCTCTCATAGTACCTTTGTAGGCAAATCACAGCATGACTTTCATTATTGCTTGACTCAGCATGCTTATTTGCTTAAAAAAAAATACTCATAACATCCCCATTGCAATGAGGTCTGATTCTCCCAGACAGCTTTTGCTGATATTATTGTATGTTTAGCTTTGTTTAATAGCCTAGTCCTAAGGTACAAGTCATCAACTCATTTTGGGCAGCCTCATTTCTGAGCAATCAAGTCAGCTATTTAAACAATATGTTTCCACTTCTCATCTTCAAGGTAAATTACTTCATTGGGAAGCAGAGTATAGTTAGTAGCATCTGCTGTGGTTAAATTAAAGGCGGGAGTCAAATTATCTCTCGCTGTTTTACAAACATTGAGCAATGTTTTTGAACTAACAAGATGCCTGAAAAATTGTTATATAATTTAGGAAGAAAAAAATCTTTAATCAAAGCAAAAAAGGAGAAACAACTCTCACCCCTATTTGGTTAGATGTATACTCAGGCACTACATCTTTTCTGGCACACCCCAGACTTGCAGTAAGACAAGAGAGTTCAGAGTCTAGCCCACCATTCACCATACACCGTAAAAACTAAAACCAAGCAGCTAGCCTGATTTTTACATTCATCCCTTTAACTGATTTGAGCAGCCATTTATATCTGTCACAGAGAAAGAATTATCAAACCTCGAACTTAAAAATGAGGGTGAACTCACACACATCTGGTAACCTGTAGAACTCTAACTTTTACAACCCAATTTTCTTCTGGCCAACAGCTCTTCTCAACATTCATGATACTCATTCATGGATCTGATTTAAAAGAGTACAGGTGCCTCTAGCAAATTTAGTTATAGGAAAAGGCTGTAACAGACAAATCTATGCCCCCATTCAGCAAAGTATCTTCCTAAATGAAAATTCATAAAAAATGCAATTCTTATTTTATAATTCACCTTTTTTTATATCAACTTGTGTGTGCTTTTGCATTTCTGTTTTGAGTTTTCCTTTCATTGTGTCAATCATGCAAGCAGTCAGATGTCCTCATTAAAAATTAATAAGCAGAGCAACATAAAGGCAAATTCTGGGAAACGCACAAAAAAAGATTTACTTAAAATTTATTTATAAAATGTTGGGCACATTTGTATACAAATACCAGATTTAAAGGAAACTAAAGTTGCAAAGGAATGTCTCCAAGTGGGTATAATCCTGAGCTCTCAGCTCGGGTGTCACGTAGGATAAGGATTCCTGGTAGACATTGCTCTTAGGATAAATCTGTGGCCTTTTCCACTGGTAGTTATGATTCTCCCATGTGATATCAAATGGTATGTGAGCAGATTTGGACAGACAGCCCTAGTTAAACCTTAGGAAAGTGAGAACGGGTTTTTAAGCGAGGGCCAGATTGTATTTGGTTAGCAGGTTTTTAAAAGCATGTATGTAAAATGATACTGCTGCAAAGGAAGTAGCCCAGCTTCAACTCCCATTAACCCTTGACAGGTATGACTTAAAGCTGAAATCTCACACCTTCCCTGGTTTAGCTCTAAGTGCTCAGATATGTACATAGATAATTCTCAAATTCCCAGGATTTACAGTTCCCAGCTCCATCTAATGAAGAAACTTCCTCGCAGTGTTTATTTTTTGAACACACTAGCAGGCCTTCCTGCCTCTTAAGCCTCTGAATGCCCATTTCAGCAGGCTACCAGTTCATGTCACACAGTAATGAGCGTGAAATCTAACTATAAACCACACTTGGCCAAATTCATATTAAGAGAGACAGGGGAAGTAAGGCAGGCATAAGGGAAACCCAGTTCACAGCTGTGAAGATAGTAACTAAAGTGCTACATACAAGAACAAGATTACATTTCCTATCAAATTCCATAGGAATTAAATCATCAAAATAATTCTGGTAAGGAGGACGGTTAATTCCATTAAACAAATCTGATATATACAAAAGGGAGTCTATTTCCTCTAAAATGAACAGAACATATGAGAGATTCAAGAGTATCTTTCATGGCTGAGACAACAGAGAAATTTATGATCATAGAAATGCAGTTGATTACACAATTAAGTAAACTTTGAAAATATCAGTTGCATTTTGGAAGTGTCTAAAAATCCAAATAATATTCAGACTCTAAATACAAGTGGAAGATATATCCTGCCCTACACAGTCTTAATAGGTGAGCAACATAAGTAAACATAGTAGTGGAAAAAAGATCCAAAAGAAGTGAAACTCCTTATTCCCAGTCACATAAGGGTTCAATAGAAGACCAAAAATAGCATGGAAGTCCCTCCATCCCATCTCCTGAATGATGACCCTGAGGCTGTATGTAATTATGGAAGTATGATAAAATGTTCCATATAATACTCACTTTGTCACCCTTCTTGAATGGACACAGACACAATGCCAAGCAATGCCAGGCAGTTTTAGCATTATTCAAAGAAAAGTTAAACTATAATTCTTTCCCACATCTCTATATTGGATATTTTATACCTATGAGGAAGAGAAAGAAGGCAGACTCAGGTCTAGCTTTGGTGGTGCTGGAGCAGAAATCTTTTATGGTGTAATTTTGCTCTAGGACACAGAAGAAATTCTGCTGTTTTTCACAGCGCAGAGATGTGGACATAGATGAACATAGAGAGAAAAGAGCAGACATAGAAGAGGAAGTGAAAAAGGAATGTCCAAGACAGGCTGAGGTTAGAGGCTGAGTTGGAAAAAAGTGGGGAGAGAAAGGAAAGGGAAATACCAGTTCAAAGACCTAATATAACTAAACAAAGTATTAGCCCATGGCTTTAGGAGAACTTCTTTTCTTAATACTAGGCTCCCAAGACAACTTCAGCAAGGCATTTTCTTTTCTGTGGCACATTTTTCAATGATATGCCAATAACACCAAGTTGCTCTAAGGAACAGCTCTGTACTGAGCAGTCAGGAATGAGTAGTCTCACAGTAATTGAGCTGATGGAGAGACCTGCTGCCGTACTGCTATATATAGTGTTTTTCTGTAGTGGGGGTAAGGAATAAGACGATGAAAAGCCTGGGGAAACAGGCCCAGCTCCAATTCATTCTCTCTCCATGAAAAGTGGTGGTTTACCTTAGAAAAGTCAGGATGGCATACAAGTGTATGCTGGCTCATTCTGACCACAATTACAGCCATTCAAAGAATATTTTCTTTGCCGGATACAGTAGCATTCTAATCATCCATACCACTCACAGTTTCAGGCTATCGTGCCAAATACCATTTAGACACAATTAATATTATTAGTAATAATTTCACCACCAAATTAACGTGAGCTTCTGCCTCAACGTGGACATCAACGTTGGAACAATGATTAGAGTAAGTTAAGAATACAATAACCGGATTTTACATAAAATATAGATCTGCCGATGCATTAACTTTTTCCATCAATTACATGGTGCTAGTCTTTGACTGGAAATGAGAGCTGAATTGTTTATTGCCTCCAAGAGCTATAGTCTCATCCCAAGGCAACATCTAATAAATACACTAATACATCCATTATGCCAAGATTTCCTTTGTAGGAGGACAAGCACTGTCCTTGTGTTTGGTCTCATATTCAAAAAGTTCTGTTGGTCATTAAAACTTGCTCCCCCCAAAAAAAGTAATCAAAGATTATTAGACGTAAGTAAAGAAAAGACTTATTACAGGACAGACTAAACCAACAACCCATTATCTTTTTTTTTTATGTTTAACTTGGGATATGCGAAAAGAAAAATTAATACAAGGTAAAATAGATAAACCTTATCTGCAAAATTGTTTCTCAGTGCTGTCAATTTAGAGGAAGCAAAGACATGCAAAACCAGCCCACAGCCTGGCAGGATGAGAGTTGAGCTATCTTGCTACAGTCTCAAAAGCAGCAACTCTTCCCTGACACATAATAAAAGGGTTAAACATTTTGAGCAGCAACAGGAGCCTCACAGAGCTTCGGACTGCTAACTCACTGTGGTAGTCTGCCAAGCCAGCTGAGGGAATGGTGTGGTTTCTGCTTGGTAAAAAAAGAAAACCAGAATTTGAGTAAAACATGCCACAGTCTCGACAAGTGCTGCCAGAGAAACAACATGAAGAAAGAGCTGGAATCTGAAATGATGCTGGTGCTCGGGCTGAGTTCTTGCCCCAGGAAGAACCAGGAGGACTATGACAGACATGGAAGAGTAGTTAAGAGGACAGGTCCGCGAGTCAGGGGTATGGGCAAACACTGTCCTTGAACATGACCGAAAGGTTCTCCGAGAGCTGCGTACTCCGAGTTCCCACTGTTTAGGTAAACCAAGACCATGGCTATGGTTTCCTGAGGGAGCAGCTTCTGAAGTTCATTTGGAGTTTCAGATTGGCCCAATCCAGGAACTCCAAGCCAAACTCAACACTCAAGAAAAAACTCACTTTCATCATACACACAGAAACACAGCTAAACACCCTAGTAAAGCTATACCCAGGAAAAGGTAATGATCTGTCAGCATCTCTACAGGGTAGGATCTCCGTGCAGAGGTGCTGGGCACTGTTTGCTGCAAAGTGTTCGTGTGTGGCAAACCAAATACGCATTCTTGGCTTCCCTCTCCACTTCCCGGCTGGTAGCCTGCCTCCAGCTCCCTCCAAGTGGTGAACCACTGCAGTGACCAGCAGCCGCAGTTCTAGCATAGCAGTCCAAACTCTACGCTGTCACTCCTGCAGCTTCTTGCTCCATAAGCAAAAAGAAAAGATGACAGAAAGGAAAAATGAGAAGTTGAGAGGAAAAAAGAAAGATCTGGGGAAAGGCAGGTACAGAGGGAAAAAAACAAACCAAAACAAAATCGGGAAAGAAAACAACTAGTTCAGAAGGGGTGCGGAGGGAGGGGGAAGGTTTTAGAGTGAGTACACAAGAACTGAAGACAAAGATAAACAGTAACAACAGGTATCTTTTGCTATATAGGGCTCTCCATAGAGATGCAAAGGGAAAAATTTTGCTCTGATTAGAATGAACTACTTCCGTTCACCTCCACGGAACATCAGCTCCCAAGTTTCTATCTTAGTTTCATCTTTCCACTTGTCTTTCCAGATCTGTGTGCTATGCAGCAACACCAGCATGGAAGTTCAGTCAGCTTACAAGTTCAGCAACCTGCAGCCTCCCCCCTGCATGCAGCAGTGCTGCCAGGAGCTGGCTACAGCTGCCAGCTAGAAAATGATGCATTATAGGCCAATGGGAACGGTTGGGGTTTGGCCCTTTTGAAAGGGATTTTTCACCTGGTATCACAGTAGGAGATGTCACAGTCTATTACGCAGATCTCGGATACAACAAAACAGTGTGTGTATTCATTTCTATTCTAAAGAAATTGCCATGTTCATTTGGACATGCCTATTAAGTCTTAAGAAAAAATAAATTTGAGCAACTGCCAATTTTAAAGCCTCGTGTTTGATAATAATTATTTTTTTTCCCCAAGTAACATAATGGGCCTAATCCATATTGTGGGCAAGTATCCTGTAAAATTTAATTAAAAGCCCGAAGCTGGTAAACAAAGTGATATTATGACACCAAAAATATAACAGAGATGATTTGCGAGGTTTCAGTCTAACACAGGTGGTTCATAGTATGTGATCCCATACTGATTTGCAGTACCTACCTACTGTACTTTTTTTGTACGTGTTACTCAGTGGGGCTTAGGCCCCTAAATTAATCGTGGAGGAGGAGATGAGATCATTATCTTGGTGTACCCTAGCCTTCACTAAACAAAAAAATATTTCCATTTCCATCCTTTGGGATTTCATATGCCCTGAAGTTTGATGGTTAAGGGTACCGTACTAAGTACTAAGCCAGATCATAAAAAAGGTTCAGGCTTTTCTCCAGGGAAATGTTATGCTGCGATCTCACTGTTTTGCCAGATAAATTTCATTGCATTGTTTCTTTTGCAGCAGTTTTAGACCCATGTGAATGCCATAGCCAATACCAGATGTGCCCCTATGCACTTGCAAGAGAGCTCTGAACAAAGAAAATCCAGGAGAGCTGGAGTTCTGCTTAATGAGAACAGCCCTGGGACAAAGCTTTAACAGTTTAACTAAAATTACATTCAAAACTTAATTAGCAGAAGCTCTAAACTCACAAGCCGTGGCCCATGAGCTCTAATACACTAATTAGCTAAGACACCCTTTAAAGCCAAGTATAGCTAAACCTTCTTGAAGAGCTGTCACGTGAGTCCTCGGATCTGAGGCAACATTTGTGTTGCACATGGGAAGTTCAGCATTATTTCACTACAATGCTGTTGCATATACAATTACTGTAGGTCCCAATTATTTTGGGTAACAAACGATAAAATGTTCATAGCATATAGTTCTATACACAAGGAAAGATCAAAGCGGACTTTACTGTATGGAAGTCCATGTTTAATGTGAGCTAAAAACCTTGGAGAGCTGGACAGTAATTTTCAAGACTCCAGAAAAATTACATATCTTAAGGAAGGATAAGAAGAAGTCACAAGTAACAGATTCATTTTTTTCTAAAGATCTTCCTGGGTCAATCAAAGCATCCAGAGATTTATTTAGATAATTTTCAAACAGTTCTGTTTCAATTTCAATCTTCTCTGCTTGTTTACTTGCTATAAATGAAATATCTGAACAAAAAATTGCTCAAACATTAGAAATAAAGATTCATTTCAAACATGTAAAAATCAGATGTTTCAGCAATTTTGAATAAAATGTGACTTTTTTTTAAATTAAGCTTTATCACACAGTGTGTCTATTTTGACAAATCATATTGTCTGGGAAATAAAATTCACAGTAGGATTCCAAATCAGCTTTGGGTTGTCCCACTATCTTTACTGATACTATTTAAGCAAGATTACTGGTTTCAGTAGGAAATTTGGTTAAGTCCAGATTTCAGGATATGAAGCAGTACTGCAGGTACTGCAGAACCTCACAAGAAATACATACATATTTTTTTACTGTGAATTTTTCCTTTCCACAAAAACCCTGGGAAAGGTTCAAAATACCTTTTTGTTATGTCAACACAAATGCATGTATTTCGGCTGTTACGATAAATATTTTTTTTAATTATTATTTTGCACTTGACTTTCCACAGCATACCACCATTATATCATGGAAGTTTTCAACATGCCTGTGTCTGACATACAGCATATAGTGAATTGATGAAATCAGTTTAGTGCATTATATATTGGAGAATGGGAAAGAGAAAATTTAAATCGGAGACATCAGGACAGTTTGTATTTATTAAGGAGACTATCCTATGGCCTTAAAGAAGATGAACAAAAGGAAATTTTACCCTCCTGTGACAGATTTCCAGCCAGTGAAATCCATGGTGCTTAATTTATTTACCTTTCAAGGACAAACAGACATTGCCAGGATTTGGATCTGTCGTGCCAGGGCATTTCAGTGGTTGAAACCTGATGCTTCTATGAACCAGCCATTAATTTTCCCTCTCTGAGGCCTTGTTTTTGCTGCTAAAAAGGTGTGTTTCTGTATTTCAGCATAACTAATTTAGGCTGAAGTTAGACGTGGATTCCTACCCAAAGGTCAGGCAACAGAATACCTTTTCAACAGGAAAAACAGGGCAATCTCCTCTTCCCCTGCCCCCCAAAACAAACAAACAATCAAAAGCCCTGGAGCATTGTTGGGTTATTTTATTTTAATGGATCTTGGTCAGTTTATAAACGTGCTTATATGGCATGGCTGTCTGTAACCACAGGGGATAACCTTGACAACCCAGAGGATTATTCCAGCCCTTTGCCTCATTTTTTCTAATGCACATGAGACATCTTAGATAAAGATACAAGGTTTTTAAACACATGGCAAGCTAGATAGAGTCACCCCCTGGCTGCTGCTGACCTTGTGTAGCCAACCCTCCGGTAAAGCTGAAGCGCTTTGTCTTCACTGTGCTCTTACCTGAAGACAGCTCATACAACTTAGTACCCTGAATTTTAAAAATACACTTTCGCAGGAGTGAAGTCCGCTGTATCCCACCTGTCAACACCCAGATAATACAATAACTATAACTAGCAACAGAGCACAGTGTGCTGTAATAACTACTCACCACATACACACAGTCTGAAAACTGGAGTCCTGGTACTATATCTGATCAGAGACCCATTGAGTTTAATTCAACACATGGAGCAACAGCTCAGCCTGCCCCTGCAAAATGGACACTGGGCATCCATTCTGCTTTCACCAAACACGGCAAAGAGTACCAGGCAAACATCAAATATTACACATTTGATATGACATTGCAATAATCCTGTCACATGATGACTACTGTTTTACACATGGAACTGTATAAAACTCACAGTGACAGAAATCCATAGCTTACAGCTATTAGGATGGTTACCATCTACAAGAAGTGTCCTTCTTTCCAGTTTTATATAATGTACATGAAATCCACAAAACATCAAGGGAAATCTTAACCAGGAGTGCAGAAAAACTTACTCCCAACGGGTTGAAACTAATAACAAAAAAAGAGGAGTACATCAAAGTACAGTATTTAGTTCTGCTTGTATGTGTAAAGCACTAAGTCTTCCCTTGAGGATACAGAGTTGTGATGTTTGCTCCTGCACTGTGCTGCTTCCATTAAACCCATAGAAAGAGTTCAGGCCTCATGATAACTTTGCAACTGCTGATCCAGTAAACCGCTTAAGAGACTCTTGATCTCTCAAAGCAAATTTTTTGCTTCCAGTTTCAAGTTACATTCCTATTTCAAATGACTGAAAAAAGGAAGAATCAAGGGGAAAAAAAAAATCAAAAAAATGAAGAAAAATTAAAATGAGGCATGCAGGCTCTCCACAGAAATCAACCAGCAAGAATTCAACAGCACAGTATTCAGATTTCAGTCCATCCTGTTCAAGGTAATATGTGGGCAGCAAAATGAGGTTAATCTTCCCCCTTTCTCCTGTAAGTAAATGTAGAAAGGAGACTAGCTGGATCTGCAACACAAAAATGAGTTTCAGTTGCATCCACAGGACTGACTGCTGCTCTGCAGTCCTAAGGAAATGCTTCGTATCACGCTGGCAGGAAGAGATCAAAGAAAACCCATGAGGTTCATCACCCTGGCTCCCTTCCAAATCTTCTTTAGCCCCAAAGAAGAGATAATGCAATCTAAAGTTGGTTTAGATTTTCTATCAACTCTCTAGGAGGACTGTCCCAACCAAGAGGGTACTCTACAGAGGAGCTGGTGAGCTATCAGGAGCCAAAGCTGGGGCAGCATCCTAGCACCTCTATGGCTACAAATATACCCTGGCTTCATTCTGTTTCAGAAAATAATTCACATAAACCAAGAAGTTCACCAGAAAGAGATCTAAGATTTTTTTCCTCTTTCCATGTTAAGTTTCCAATTAATTTCCCACAGATGGAGAAAATGTGATCTTGTGCCCTGAATCTCCAGTTTGTTTGTAGAACTGTTTGTTCTGTAGACTATGTCATGAACAACACACTCTCCAAGCTAAATGCAAAGTAAATTTATCAGTTGCTTTTATTTCTAGTAAGCATCTAGTAAAAAAAAAAAAATTAAAAACTCTTAGAGGATCATTAAGACACTAGAAATGCATATCTAAACAAGTAGAACAGTCCTCAGTTGGCTCTGCTGTATTTCTACCCGTGAAGCAGGACAGCTTGAATTATAGAGTACATGTGTCCTCTCAAATTCAAGTATTTCTTTCTACCCCAGGTAAACAATGAATGAACTGCTCTATAACAATGATGCCCTCAAAGGCCCTCTAGTAATTTTATTTACGTAATTTACATTTCACTTTAGTAATTTTAAATGAGACAGAGTTGAAACAATACCAGTTATTATTGCCAACTATCTCATTCCTGCATATTATGTGACTAACAGCAGTGCTTCCTAATAATCAAATTTGCTTTGTCATTAATGTAGTTAGACTTTGCAACAATTGCACAAGTTGTATGAACAGGGATGAGACATAAAAGCCTCAGGCATGCTGAAACAAATCTCTCCTTTTCACACATTCACTCCCAAAGTGAGGCACTGTGTTTGTGTAAACATGAAAAGAATTTGGCTCATTTGCACTTTATTTAGGCCATAGGAGACCAGGAGGTTGCAACATTTGGATACTACTGCCATGTTGAAATGATGAGCATCTGGGGGGAAAAAAAAGACTATAAATAAAATATATAGATGATTGAAGTCAATGGGAACTGCACATATGCATCCAAGGACTTTATTTGGCCCATAAAATGGAAAACCAGCATCAGCTATAACCACAACAGAAATGGATATAATTTGTCAGGCCCAAATGCAAGAATGCAAATGGAAATGACAGAGCCAGAACACTAAAACCTCAAAGAGGATCTGCAATAGACATCAAAACGTTTACAGAAATTACAGAGAAACATCAAATAATGGAGTATAAGCCTGTTAATATAATTAAATCCTCCAGTGCAGGACAGGTAAAAGTAGAGTACCGAAGTTGGGATGTGAAAAAAGATTTATCACAAGTATAGAATCATAGAATCGTTAAGGTTGGAAAAGACCTCTAAGATCATCGAGTCCAACCGTCAACCCAACACCACCATGCCCACTAAACAATGTCCCTAAGCGCCTCATCTACACGTCTTTTAAATACTTCCAGGGATGGGGACTCAACCACTTCCCTGGGCAGCCTGTTCCAATGTTTCACCACTCTTTCAGTAAAGAAATTTTAGTAAATTCAGTAAAGAAATAGTAGTGTGCTTCTGCTTAAAAAAAAAAAAAAAAAAAAATTCAAATCATATTCTAATTAATGGTAACCTTCTACTGCCACCTCCCGTACCAGCACATGCCCATACCAGGAACAATTTCATACTTACGCTGTGCATAAATCCAGCCAGGTTACCATGCCAGCTAGATTAACTAGTGATGTCCCCTTGATTGTACCAGCCATGAGCTTTTATGCAAAATATGACTTACAAAGCATGCAGCAAGTGGAATCAATCAATAATTGAGCAAATCTGCACTCTCATTAATAATTTTCAAATTTCTGTGTGAGGCAAAGCATAAGCACAGTCCTTTGGCAGTCAGACAATATACCACTGAACTTTATGCAGCCAGGGTAGAAGTATTTAAACTATAGTGCAGGCAGAGCTCCATCTTTCTCCTTCAAATTGGGGCTTTAAAGCAAGGCCTGTTCCTGGACTACACTTTTGAAAGCAGTGGTTGGTAGAAACAAACCTATAGCTGTCTCACTGTCAGAGCTTGATGAGCTCCTGTTGCAGGTAAGGATGCTTCTGCAAAAAAGAGGCAGAACTAGTCTCTTCTGGGAAATGGAGGTGTAGGGAGTGACCACTTCTAGAGCTCACGTTACCAAGTGCCTTTCCAACACTAAAGTCTCAAGACAAATACTATGTCACTTTAGTAATGTCTAGCAGTTATCCTTCTACCTTTAGATCTCATAATATCTCTGGATACAGGATGGCTGTCTCTGTCCACCAAGAACTCTCAGTCTATCAAATACCTAAGACTTTCCATTATATGACTCTCAGCTCTGATGCACACAGTATTTTGACTTCAACCCCTCTTTCAAGAAGGTATTCTTACAGGTATCAGGGCTCTCCTCTTCCTTGTGTAAGGGACTCAGATCCGGAAAGAAAGAATTTTTCTGGGATTTATATTCCCTTCCTGTTTTTCTGAAGCTTTTGGTGTTCTGTCTTTATCCTTCATGTCTGATGATCTGAATATCACTGTTCTGACAGACACATCGTTTCCCTTCTTACAAGGTTTTCTATTACTCTTTCTACTTAGAACCGATCATCATTCTTATTTAAATGCAACATTTCAACTAAGAAGTTGTCTAAAAAGACAATCAAGACTCCTTTTTCTACATTTTCTTGTCACTTGGTAGCCTGTAATACTCAACGGCTTCTCTTCCAAAATCTCTTTGAGTTACAGCTCCTCATTCATTTCTGGAAGGCTCAGGGTTGGATTAAACTTCTTATATTGCTTCCTGTTACAATCTTAAAAGGACCCTTTTTTGTATTACATTACTTGTTTTCCATTCTTCATATTCTTATTTGTCATTTGCATTTCAGTAGCACTTCGAGGTCCCAATGAAACTGAAACGGTTTGCACATTACAGCGCTGGAATAGAGGGACTCTCCCCCAGGAGTTAAAAATTGAAAGAAACAAATAAAGGATAATTATCTTTGTGGGAAGGATGAACAACATGTAAAATACAGAAACAAAACTTGCCCAAGCTTACAAGGAAGTCTCTGAAAGATATGGAAAGTGAGATCTCCTAAAACTGAAAGGCTACCTATCTCCTCTTTCTGATATGCTATTTTCCAGGGCATTTGTGCCCATCTGGTCTATTCAATTATGCGAAGACAACATATAAATGGCTGTCATTTGCCTTTGCAGTCTCCAAAACCTGTTTTTCCAACTGCCAAAGATGGAGTTGCATTAGACCAAAAGCACTCGATCTAGAAAAATGAGTGAAGGGAGTTAATTGGAATGTATGATCCCCATTTCCATACAAGCAGCACCCCAAGATACTGAGTGGACTAAAATGACAGTCCAAGAAATTTGATATTAAATATTAAACCAAGAACACACATGCTCTAAAGCACAGAACATCAATTCTAAGCAAAGATGAGAGATTATTTTTCACAAAAATACATTTATTGCTGCATGTCTTATATTAAAAAAAAAAAAAAAAAATCTCCAAGAACCCCAGCCTGGAGGATATAATGGTTTATGCAACAAATACTTGTGAAATGCCTACTTAAAAAGTTAAACCCCCTGGAGGGCTTGTGAATCTTTTAGTTGTAATGTACCCCTGGAGGATTTTATTTTGTATCCGCCTAGCCTGAAGTTAAAGAGTACTTTTTGAACATGTTTGCTTTACTTGAAGCTAAAATCTGGGTTACTTGGGGGAGGGCAATGGAGAGTCTAATAAATCTTACAATATACTTCTTGGCAAGAAAATTACTTACTGGTGTCATGAAGAAACAACTTTACTGCTCTCTAAAGAAATACTGGTTTCAGAAGTTACTATTGTATTCAAGACACATGGAAGCTGCATTAAATCAAGTTGTGAAACATACTGGGCTTATACATGTTTTAAAAAAAAAAGTTAAATCTTGAAATGAATCCTGACATATAAAAAAAAAAAAGGAAAGTTTCTGAGGCTTCCATAAATTTTGAGGGGAGGAAGTTTAAAACTTGGGTGTTCCTCTCCATAAGTCACATTCCACAAGGAAACAGCTTGATTTTATGTATATACTTTTACCATTCAAACGTCAGTGGTTTTTTTTAAACTTTTATTTTCACCGTTTAAAATTGTGTATATGTATGCACAATAAGCATGAAGAGGGAGCACACTTGCTCTGAGAATATCAGCTAGTGTATGTTTTCTTATTCATATTTGGGCAAGAGCCCTAACTGTTGGCTCACAACACTCTCAGTTACTTTCTTCCCCAAACATTGCATCCACAAATGGATCAGCTAATTAATCTAGACACGATTAATTAAGGCCACCAGCAACAGAACAAAATTGCTTTGCCAGTTGCCTATGCATCTGGATCTCCTCCCACAAGCTGCCCAGAGGAAAAAACTGGGAGGCCCAATCTCTACAGAAAATCAACTGTAAAAAAAGTAAAGTGAATTTAGACCCTTTGAAAGAAAGCAGATTGAGTAGTCAATTTATCCTCAGAATAGACTCAGCTCCGACGAGAGCAAGTTTATGTTCTTCCATGCTGCCATGTTCAATTCCGTACTTGAAGGACCATCAGTACAAAGGAAAGAAGGTGAATTCAAAGTCCCTGAATTTCTATGCTTTCTGTTTGAAGATGCTTATGAGAATGTGAAGTGAGAGCAGGTGCCACAACTATCCTTCTGGGGCATATTTGGTAGACTGTTAACAAAAAATGTTTCCTTGGAAGTGGCATTTGTAGCTATATAGCTGGCTATGAACCAGAAACTTCTAGTTCTCCTTCCTCACATGATTTATTCTGGCCTAAAGAAGTTAACTAAGTAAAATCAAGACAATAATTAAAAAAAAAAATATATCTGTGTATGAGTTAGACTTTGATGCTTGCAGTCTATGTTACTTAATTCCAAAATACACCTCCCTTCCCAAGCCTGGATATAGAAGACACAGCCTGAGCCACACTGTCACGAATTTGGTATTGTTAATCCTCTGCTGAATGCAGAGTATATTGCCAAATTATGGTCAGTTAGGCCAAGTTTGTAATTTCCCCTCCCCCTAGAATTTGATTCTAATGATACAGAAAATTACTTCTCCGGTTGTTAAAAAGCATCCACTTCTAGACCAGAACTGGAACCAATAGCTCCTAAGAGGTGCGGAACAATATTGCGAATGAGGATCCTTTTCCTCAGTGTGACTGGATTCAAAATTAAATAAAAGAATATTTTCAGTGTATACATTTCATGCAGCGAAGATTCCTTAAGTGGGAAGAATGTTTGCCAATTTAGCCTTCTGCTTCCTCCCTCACCACTCCCACTGCACTGTGTCCAGCAAAAAGAAGAAGGGAAGGGGGATGGGGAAAGAGAATGAGAAAACCCTCAAAACCCCAATGCCTGCCTTTCAGTTTGTCACATTGTTTCATGTGCCGTGAAGGGCGCTGAAGAGTTTCCACAAGCTTTCCAAAACATCTCACTTCCAATGCATCTGAGCTGTAAACTCCCTTACTGGCTACTGTAGAATGAAATTAAGCAAGTGGCATATCTTTAAAGCTTCAAAATCCAAAGTAAAGTTTATCAGGAACTTCAATATAATTGTCTCAATTCTGCAAATTAGAAGAATATTTAATGTTACAATGCTACCACCACAGAAGGCCTACTTGTTTTGATAAAGACACTGATTTATCTCAGTGTCCTGGGAGGGTGAGGCTGAAATATTGCAAGAGAAGCTGGCTTGGATCTAGGTTTCAAAAATGACAAAAAAATTATCAACCCTCAGTTCTTAACTGCCTTACATTAGTCTTCAAAGTTAAAAGGGGGATTAAAAACATCACTAAGTAAAGCAAGAAAATACCAGACATACTGGATTTCAAACACAGTCCAATTTTATCTCATAATTATTTAAAACGCAAGCTGCCAAGTGCACCATTATGACAACAAAAATCTGATCCAACTTTGCAACAACAACAACAAAAATGTTTATCAGAGAGGTCTAAACCACAGACTTATTTTGTAAACTTGGAAGCAATTCCAGAGCTAGTGCCATACATCTCAAAGGAAAAGAGAAACCTTCACTCACATTTTTATGTAACAACAACAACAAATATAAATGGATCATGCAAAAAAACTAAAAGCCTTCACAGTTGAAGCCACGAGACTTCAACAACGACTACTTCTTATCAGGGACATTTCCGCTAACATAAGTGCAAGTAAAACTCTTGGCAGAAGTGTCCTGACTCGTGTGTGTCAAGAGCGAGGAACCAAGCTGGCTCTCAAGGGCTCAGAGCACTCGCTGGCTCCTTACAAGAAAGGACACCAGTTGCCTGCTTCAGGAAAACCTTGTACGACAAGGGTTTCATCCCCTTCCGAATCATCTCTGGTTTCCAAGAATTTTGTATGGAAATTGAAGCCAAATGGCATCTGAGAACTAAAGACTGAACAGTGAACTGAAGGCTTAAACAGTGCATGTGAGAACGAGACACAGGCAAACACGTTTGAAGAGGCAGGGAAATGTCATGTTCTTACCCTCCACTCACATTTTTTCAAACACTTCTGGAGGACGAGCTGGCTCAGCAGATCAGAAAGGGAAACAGAGTCTTTCAATAACAGGCTGCTGTTTCAAATCCAGCCCAGTCTTATGGTGACTGAAAGTTATTATCCAATAGGTGGCCAATGTTAAATGAAATAGTGATTTCACTTCCAGTTTCTGTTAAGTAGGTGTCTGCAACACAACTGGCAGTTTCACCAGACAGGCCAAGCTCTGGCTTTCCAAGCCATGACCAAGGCGTGCTGGCAGGGCAGGATGGTGGCTTACACCTGTTTTGCGGCGAAGAACTTCATTTACCAGTGCTGTTAAAATATGAACCAGGAGCAAGCGTGTGTTTTTAAAAGAAAGATGAAGAGGAGAATTCTACATAGATGACTTTTTCCTGATTAATTCCAGCAACAGAATATATATCTACCGTGTTTACACTATATAAATTATTATTACATAAAATTAAACTCGATACATAACTCTTACATTTTGTTCCAAGCTATAAGCGAGGAGCTGTAGGACTTTGCCATCTGATACAGCTCGCTATCATGGTTGACGGAGCAAATGGCTAAGAGCTAGGATATTTTACTGGATGAGCCTCAGCAAAGTGCTTCGGGCTAGGTTCTCAACTTTAGGACATCTGAGAGTATGGCTACATGGGAGGCATTCCACGGTACTAGCTTGTGTCAGCGCTTCCACTGGGGTAAACAAAGGCATAAGCTGCCTCAGATTACCTTGTATTTACCATGGGGTATAAAAGAAAGCAGACAGGACTCCAAGGAGCAGCCAGTTATTGGTGTGTCCACAGCCTTGCTTACCCAAAGACCATCTGCCCCAAAACTGCAACCAAACTCCCCTATCAGCCTTCAAGGTACTTGATCCCAAGATATCTCCACCCTAGCCAGGCACAGATTTGCTACACAGATAAGGTGGGATGAGGTGGGGTTTAACTCTTCCAGCACTTTGCCATTCCATTCTTTGCCTGGTTGCCAATACATCCTCAGTGCAGACAACCTATTTTAAGCTTCCTCTGACATGTGGCTGTCCCTATATGCTTACAGGGAAAGGCAAACCACCACCCAAAAGAACAGCCCCCAGGAGAAACCAAATAATTAGCAACACGTGTTTCAGTACAGAAAGGTGCAGAGAACATGGCTTCCCCTTTCAGTGCACATGAAGGAAAAATCTTGGAAAAGCAGAGAACTAGACACTGTTTTTTCAGCAATATTTAGTCTAACTCAGCCCCACATAAGTTAACTTTTGCACTGAAAGAAGTACACTGTGTAAACTTTTTAAGAGGGTTTTTTCTTTATATCCTATCCAGTGTCTTCTCCCAAGAGTATTCAAAAAAGCTGAAAAAGGGCAGTATGTCCTCAGGTCACTCTACAATAACACACGTCTGCTGAGCCACAAGAGTTAGGATCACTCTGCTATTTCCAAAGCTGTGTTTCCACCTGTGTGTTATTGATGACAATGTTATTGATGACCCAATAACAAACAGAATAAACCCTACATTGTCACGACTGTGACACAATACATACAAACACACATACATTCAGGAAAAAGAAGGTAAATTTAAAACAAGCATTTCAATAATAAGTGAGCGTTACAAAACAGTATTTTTCCTCCTAAATGCATGGATAAAGAGCCTTTTGCTAGTCTCTGAATTTGGCTTTCACAGCTACATCATCAAGCAATGTCCTACCCAATAAAAATATTTCTGCAGAATTTAATAACTACATCTATAGCACCTTGTCTGAGATTCAAAAGCCTTGGAAATTAAAATATGGCAAGAGCAGAATTTATGACAACTCTGTGAAGTAATGTCTATACATACATTCCCTCTTAATGTCATGATTGATTTACTGCTAGGTCTATACTGTAACAAACTTAAAAATAAGTTACTGGTTCTCCCCCAAAACAATGCCCACCCACAGAAGGCAAGCTTTTGGCCCCTGTGCCTGCTGAGCTGTTTTCTGCCTACTGAATGATGGCAACCAGAGTAAGTCAACAATGCTCAGATGCGTTAAAAGCTTCAAGCTCTTTGCAACACTCCCCATAAGCAAATGTGATATTGCAAAATGGCTTGTCATCACCCTCTTTCTGCCCTCCCCAACACATGTATTCCTCATGAAGGGATCTTTTCTCTCCAATAGCACATTTGAGATACTGAAACCTTACTGCTCTAGTATTTTACTTCCGCTCTATTATAGGAAATAGCAGGGGAAGATGTCTGCTGTTACACAAACAATTCTATTTATGAATTGGAAATTACTTCCAGGGTTGGCATTTCTAATGTATTTATTATTTCAAGGATCATTAATCTTTATAAAGGACAGAGCTCTGAGTTACAACTAACTGCTGTCAGCATAATCTGCTAAAGCCATGCCTAAAGTAACAGCACTTCTATGTTGAATGGTATCATGTGCAAGATACTCACTGAAAGGGAGAAAAATCCCATAAGTCTCAATTTTGCTGACACAGATGCACACAATTATTCTATGTTTTCAGTAGAAGAAACCAAAATGGACTAAGTTCAATGGACCCAACTTTGAAGACCCTTTTCCATTACATACTTGAGAAAGTTAGAGATGCAAAGTGTGCGCTTTTAACAATTCTGAGAGAAAATAAAACCTGTACTATTTTCCAAGAATTATTCCGCATTCAAACAGACCTCCATGACTATGTCTTTACACCCAATCTTTCCTAAGTTTCCCCATTGCTATTACTAACCATACTCCTTCACAGTTCTAAATAAACTTTTTAAAGCTTCAAACAATATAGACAAAATTCTCATTTGGTCATTGCTTCAGTAGTATTTACTGGCATGTTTATGTATGGAAACTGATTGCAATAGGTATTCCAGAACAGCTGCTGCACAAACACTCTGTATCACAATACAAGTCTGTGTAAGTAAGCACATAAATTACTGATAAATAAAAGTACTTTTATTCTTTCACTCTATGTCTATAGCAAGAACTCTTATCAGTTTCCCTAGCTGTTCTATGAATTTCTTCAAGCTTGCCCAATACCTTTTTTGGGGTTTCTCTGGGAACAAAAGGATATTGTAATGGTGGCAGAGAACCATATATTGCATGCTGCTTGCACAATAAGATCTCTACATGCATGCAAAACACTACCAGTCTTGGGTTGGCCCCAGCATCTATGCTGAAACACACATAAATTCACCACACATGCTGTTACCCACAGATCTAACAAGGCTAACAGAGGAGTACTTGCAAATTCAGTGAGGAATGAGAAACAGGAAAGAGTAACAATACCGTAGATCTATGCTAGTTTTTGAAGAAATGATGTTCCCTGCAATGCTCCAAAAGCAACAGCAAGTGACAACTCAGCTGGGATTGTCGCCTGAACTCATTGAAGTTTCCTACTGACTTTCAGTAACCCCCTAACAAGGGGTTCAAAAAGTCAGCAGAAGGAAAAAGGATTTCTCTAAAGATCGTATTCAAATGCTTCTAAACAAGTGATTATTTTCAGTCCCAACCTCTTTGGTATCAACTGGAACTTTGCCTGAGAAAATGGTTTCAGGACTCTGCCCACTGGTTTGTTTGTACAGTGGTACAGGAAATATGTAAATAGATTAAATTTATGACAAAGTGCCAAGTATTTGAGAACGCCTATATACTCATTTCTGTAATATTCTCTGCTACACAATTATGACTGCCAGAGCCTAACTCTACAGAAGTCAGCACTAAAATCCCCTCTGAAAACAGACACCATGCAGTGTCTGATGGGCTTGCTTGCCATCATCTCAGGACCATCACACATGTTCACACATTATCAGCCTTTGCTCAAAATGAAGCCAGTCTGAAATTACATTAAGTGCCACACAGCAGGGTACAGATACAATGGGTGACAGCCCAGGAGAAAGCATGTTAAATGCCTAGCTTATTTGTTCTGTTCACATTTGGGCAATCATTTCTCACTGCCATTCATAAATTATGTCTTCTGACAAGAATTCAAATTTAGAGCCCTAACCTCCCACTCTATGCCTAACAGAGCTGAGCAGACAGCTCTTTTACCCAAAGTGAGAGTTGTTCTTGCAATTGCATTCAGGCTCAAAGTAAAAAATTCAGCTCACTACAGGATCTAATTCTTAATGTTCATCTTTCTCACTTAAAGTTCTCCAAAACCAAGGATATTCATTATTCAGTTTAAACCTTTTTCCATCTATCAATTTTCATTTCAATTGCTTGAGCAATGAAATATAACAAGCTATCAAAGCTGAAACAAAGAAATAAAAGCTTTCCTAAAAAGTTAACATTACAGGACATTTACGTTCTTCTTTGTAAGGGCATACAAACTTGAGTTTTCACTTTGAGAGAATTTATGAGAGAGAAACATTATCTTTCATAGACAATTAACACTCTACATCTTCAGCTCTACTAGACCTAGTCAAGTTGTCCTTATTTGCCAGAATATTCAGAGCTTGCCCAGTAAAAGAAAGGACCTGACTCCAGCAGAAAGAAATATTTTCTAAAATAAAGACGCACTGAAAAAGCGAGACTTACACTACTAACACAGCACAGCTCTCAAGCCACATGGGTAAATTTTAACATTCATATCCCTGCTAACTAGAGGCAGGCTCAAACCAAAACCACAAATATGGAGAAAGTCTGAACCCAGATCAGAATTTTATAGCTCACACCCCAACTCTTCTCTTAACAATGGCTGGAAAATGTTTTTCAAAACTCCTACAATATTTGTTCCATACACAGGAAATTAGTTTAATAGTACGTCTTTGGGGATTAGCTTTGTTTAGCTGTCCAAGCCTTTGATTCAAAGTCTGTAGATAGTATTGCTTTAGATGTTACACAGAAACAGACATATTTCCTGATGGGATGCCTCCCTTGCTCACATGGTCATTCACCTTAATCCCTGTTAACTTTACAGGATGCTATACTGCACATATCATTGGCTGTAAAGGAAGTCCTTTATACAAGTTCTTTTTATACATGAAAATGGTGAAGATAAATACACTGCTGAAGCATGGGAATTGGGAAGTTGGATAAAAAGCATTACATTTTTACAGAGGAATTCTTTATTTCTAGACAACATAAAGCAGCTCCTGAGGATGAATTTACTGCTTTTCTGCTTCAGCATAGTGGGCTGTATTATGACCCTATAATCCACCGCGAGCAAGGCAGCAGCTGAGAGCTGCACTGCCCCTGGAGCTGTCTGAGAGATGGCTATGATTCACTGAATCACAGTTTCCTTTCCAATTTCCCCGCTGCCTCAAGGAAGGCAGCAAGCACTACCTCTGCACTGTCTTCTTCCTGAAACAATTCTGCTCCTGAGCTGGGCTACGCTCCACCGCCTTTCCACTCACAAATAGGCAAGTAAGGAAGTAGGAGATGTGAGGAGAAATTCTTTAAGCTCCAAAAATACATATATGCTATACATTGCTTTTGTTAGCAATCTGTATAGTGGGTATGGTATGATTAGGCAGTATGTACCATACATACTTGCCTCAAATGTTATAGTATGGTATGCTAGCCAATGCAAGCTGGCAAAAGAATTCTTGATGTTCCACACCCAAATGTGCACCCTGCTAGTTAGATCACCATGTGGCTTTGTTTCTCCACCAAGATTTAGGTTCTGAACAATGTAGCATTTAAATCAAGCTAAGGCAAAGGCAATAGCTGTTAAAATAGAAGTATCTAACACATACAGTGTTGAGACCTGAGGAACTGGGAGGGAAAGAAAGAAGCACAGAGCAACTGCTGAGAAAGTGTGACGTGTTGGCAATAGGTGGCAAAGGAAACTTTTAAATCTCCAAAGGGAGAGGAAAGAAACTCAACAACAAATGCCCATATCTAACACACAGATTAAAGTACAATGATTCCAGCCAGACTGACCAAACTCTCCATCACAGAGCCGCTAGATTGAAACCATCCTTACAATTCAATATTCAGAGAAATCATCCTTAAATACATAATAATGGGTTGTGAGACGCCATTAAATGCTCTTTAGACAGGCAGAATTTGTCTGAATTCTCTTCGTATTTAGAAGGAGGGGGAAGCAGGGAAGTTACAGGCTGGGATGTGCCTGGCTGCAAACACAGAGCTGTAGGGGTGTGCTCACTGCTGCCAGACTAACAGGACAGTAAGTGCCTCTTCAGCACCATACATTTAACTGTGCTCTCTATCATTTAAAAGAAGAAATGACATTCACAGCAGAGAATCCAGTGGCAACAACTAAAAAGCTTCGGAGTATCCATCACTGACCATCAGTCACCATTTCTAAACGTGACTGTAGGTGATACGTCACTGCCAGCACCACAAGGAGGGAAGAGGTGATAATTAACCTGTAAACCTGCTCCACTTTGTGCTCCCGATAGTACAAAGGCCCACCAGAATAGGAGGCATAGTTCACCCTCATTATAAGGCTCTCCATTACAAAGCCAGTGCAAACAAAAGCCTACTGCTTTGACTCACCACTCCACTTCAGTTCATTGTAAACATTTTGACATGCATTTCACTCATGTACAAACTGTGCTGCTCCGAAGAATAACCTTCAAGAGAGGGTAATTTCATTATTCAAGCGAACACCAGAAAAAAGCTCATCTCCCTGCAAAGCCTCAAGTCTAGCTGGTACATCAGAGCTCATTGCCAGTCTAATTTTTAACAAACGTTTTCCTTCGCCCTTTGGTTATGTCTGTGTAGTCCATTTCATCTAGTCACAGCAGTAAAAGTCTGGCATTCTCCTCATCCTATATTATTTACCTATTATGATTTATACATATGCTAGCCATATGCTTTATCCCTACATTCCTACTAATCTTGCACTGAGTTTATATGCATTACCAAAAGCAAGGTAGAGCAATAAGCAGGAAGTCTACATCACTTGAATGCACATGCCCTTGGACAGACCTCCACAAGGAGTGGAGATCCAGCTCACACATTAAAGACATGTCCCTTCCACCACCTTCTGACCTTGTCCAAACTCTCGTTCGGATGAGTGGGAAGTAAAATGTCTTTTTTCTCTATACGTTAAAACTGCTTTGATTAATACAAACTTTTTTAAAATTAGACATCTTGGGCCACTGGACTGTGACGAGAGCTGGACAGTTCAGAAAGGCCCCTTTCCAAAAGGATATCAGGAAGATTACTGTAGAGCAAAAGAAGAAACAATGTAAGAGGTTTTTTTTGCAAAGGGGGATTATATAATCTCCAAGGGGAATTCAAACATTCTTTTTCATTCTTATTTTCTTACTTTGCTCAGGAAAGTAGCTAATAAATACCTGGCTTATTCATAAAAACATAGCAATGAATTAAGTGTGCAGCTGGCATTGAGGTGCTTAATGAACTTTAAATATTTCTCTGTCTACCTCAACAGCCTAGGTAGGTAAAAGGATAAAATCTAACCCCACTTCCCCATGAGGAAGTGGGAAAAAGTGGATAAAACCGGTAGTTTCAAAGAGAAGACAAATGAGACTAAATGAGTGGCAAGTACTTAGCTATCTTGGGTCTCTGTGAAGATTCATGTTTGAGCAACTTGAGAAAGGATATACAGCTAAAGCTAGGGTCTAGACTAGAATATACAGCTCCTGTATCTCATTCTTAAGCCATAAATTCAGAGTTTCAAAGACCAGGTAGCACCACAGCAATGGCTATCCACCTCTGACCACCCACATCACAAACACCTTCCAACTTCACATCCAAGCCCACAGACCAGTCTTCTAATCTCAGACGACTTCAAAGCCTACCTACCTTGTGAGTCAGAGTGCTTAAGAAAGCTATATTTAACCTATTACCCCATCTCCTTAAGTACAACAGGACTGACATCCTACCCATGAAAATCCCAACCACTAAGCAGAGACCCATAGGGCTACACTTGTCAGCCCACTTAGCAAAGGCACACCCTGTTACCAGAGATGCAAGGATTGCACAGTAAGCCTGTGTCTGAACCACTGAGAGCTTTAACTTAGTAGGGATCTTTCTGCCATATATACCTGTATATAAAATATGGTCCAGCACCACTTGTTAATGGGTAAGTCTAAGTGCTGCACTAGAACATGCAGCTTCCAACAGACAAGAGAGCTACCAGTAATTACTATCACAAGATAAAAATACAAACAAAAATTATTTTATGATTGAAGCAAAAAGGATTAAGGGCACAGCCCAGATACCCCACCTGTACTGCCTGTACTTCTGATGTGCCCATTCTCACCCCTTCCCCTTAGTCAACAATTTTGTTACATCCTATGCAAGCGAATCCTACATTCATTTCTTTGACCGTTTCCCTAATACCAAATGAACCCTAATTTTGCCCTTTGCATCCATTAATAAGCCTGTCTACATAAGCTGAAGAAACACTCCATTGTCTGCCTATTCACTTTTTTCAGGCCTCCTTTCAGAGGAAAGGTCTAGCCTTTCCTCTAACCAGCCCTCCCTCGTCTTCTTTCTTAAGAGCGCATTTTCACCCAGTCTGAGAGGATTGCATTTTGCTCATTCCTGTTTGATATATTTATTGTGAGACAGGATCATATCAGATTGAAGGCCCAGAAAACCCCATGCTGTGTACCTTGCATAAAATGTACTTTCTCTTACACCAGAAAAAGGCTTACATGACATATATTTTTAATAAATATATATCTACGGAATTTTGAAAGTAGGCAAAAAACATTATAATATCATAAGGTGGCAAGGAATACAAAAGAAGAAAAAAACCACAGTGAATAGAATCCTTTTTTATAAAAAAGAAAACTATGCTTAACACAAACTGCTTCATGAATTCTCTTTATACTTCCAGCGACACGAATTCACCATTCTGCTGACACTGTTGCTGACACTACTGAAAAAGTCACCCAAGAAGGCTCATTTTAAAATAAAATTTTACAAGGAGAGGAAATGGGGATTTGTAATGGAACATTTCCTTCTACTTAATCACAGCATCATTACTGTGATGGTATAAAGTCCACTTGGTCTTTTTAATTGATTTAATGATAAAGATGTAACATTTTTGGGCTAACTGCCACAAAGACATCCCGCTAAAAGAGAAAAATCTTAAATTATAGTTACCCACCCCCCCCCGAAATTATTTAATACCAACAAACAAGAGATTCCTGCAGTAACTCTGTGTTTCTAATACTGCTATTAATTTTTAATACTACCTTCAGATTCCATTCACTCAAGTCACCGAGGACTTCTTAAGTATTTACAATCATCAGTCAAACAAGGAACCTTTTCAGCTCTTTGCCCTTAGAATCACGAGGTATAAACTTTCAACTTCCATACAGAAGATATTTTTAAAATGAAGAGTGCATTTCCCAGAATAATGATGCTCTAATACCAAACAGCAGCTCAGTTATTTTATGTTAAGAAACCAAAGCCCTTCTTACACAATTTCAAAGCAGCAGCTGTGACTTTGAAACTAGGAATTCATCCTGGCCACCTGCTTTAAAACTAGCCAAAATAAACGTGGTGGGATGGTTCCTGTCGATAACCATGGGATGGCAGGGTAGCACAGGTTGTTTGCTGTTAGGGCTTAGGTCCTAGAGATCACTAACTTCTCCAGGATCTCGTCTGGATAAGGACCTTAGGATCAAGCTGCATCTGAAAACTGGATTAATTATTAAGTGCTAGATTGCGGTACTGTTACTCACGAGGAGCAAAACTTCATTGCACAGCTGAGAGATATTGTTCACGGCATGCCATTCACAGCATGATGTTTTATTCCTACAGCAGATGATCCTTTTCAATCACTTGGCAAACAAAGTATTACGGTCTGGCTTGTAAGGTATTGTTTTCTTAGAAGAAAGGGTTTGTTTTGTTGGTTTGGTTTTTTTAATATACTCAAAAACATCCATAATAATAATAACAGTAAACTAAAAATGATTACTTTAAAATCTCAAAATAGCCAACTTTTTCTAGCCTTAATGAATGCACAAATATTGCAAAAACCAGTGCCCACCAATGCAACTTAGTGGAACACAAGATCTTCGCAGATTCACAACCATAGCTAACATAGCATAGTGTACCTCAGCAGATATTTCAGGGCCTAATCCTGCTCTCAGCGGAGTTAATGGAGAGTTAATGGACTTCAACAGTAAAAGAATTTGGCCCACAAAGACTCGGTCATTTCTAATTCTCAGCATTAAAAAAAAAAAGTGTATTTTGCATTAACCTGAAAATAATCCCCTTCAGAAAACTACACTACAAAGTACTACAGAAGAAAAGGAAACCTTTAATATTTAAAAACATACAAACATGTTCCTAACATTTTATTTTAATATAACACTGCTAAATGGGGAGAGGGAAGGGGGGAAAAAATCGGGTCACTGATAAGCGTCCTAGGTTCTTTCTACTGCTTTTTGCCCTGCTTTCCGCCTTTGCACACCCCTTGTGCAGAGGCACATTTCAGACAAAGTAACCTACTGTAACACCAGCACTGCCGAGGTGGAAATATGCTTTTCTCCTTATGGCCAGCAAAGGACCCACACCTTGATCTTCAAGGAAAAGGCTTTGGATGGTGCAACCCAAAAGGCTGCTGCAAGTTTATTTCTTTCTTTTTTTTTTTCCCCTCCCTATAAATTACACCCCGTTTTGATTTCTATTCTTGCTCTTAAAAAATAATACATCAGGTTAAGATGAAAACTGCCCACATGACAAGTTTGTGTTTACAAGCTTAAGAGCAAGTTTCACTTGAACACAGGTCAATGCTGCTTTAAGAAAACATCACATACCAAAAAAAATCACACATGGTTAGAACACATCACGAGCAGAGAGGAATTGTGGACTCAGTCTATGAGGCACCGAGCCAGCCTGAGAAGCCCTTTGAAGTTAGAAAAACATCCTCTGGTCAGAGCACATTTGTGAAACCGTGGGACAGGCGCTTTAAACAACATTCACTCCGAGATCACCTGCGGTGTGCCAGTGGATTGGCGCCTGTGTAACTTCAACAACGTAACCCTTTATATTCCACAAAGATCCCTCACTCCAAAATCTGTCCTACCAATAGCATACAGTCAAAAAACTGTGTGGCAAAACCTGCACCATTTCACCCTCTGTACAACACAGGCAGGCGGTTCCAACAGGCATATGAAGTTTGGGTAAACCCCGCTGTAAGCAGAACTTGGTCAACAGAAGAAAGGGCGCTTTACCTGGACAAAGCAGCACGGCTACAGAAGGAAGGCATCACCCTGCAAGAAGGGCCACTGCAAACCAGTGTTGCACAAAACTTACAATATAGTCTGGTGTGCAGCCGGGTATGACACAAAGTACTAATTGTACTAATTACTCACTGTTCATCACCATCATCATGAGAAGTAAGATTCTTGGCTGTGGATGGCTAAGTCCAGGTAACATATGCTTTCCCCCCTCTCTCCTCCCTCCCTTTACAGACAGATGAGACCGAACATCGGAAGACTGCTTTTTCAGCTGAGTTACTTCCCTCCACCCAGTTCTGTCAGCTATTAGCACCCAGCCCGCTGGCATCAGTAAGCTGTGCCAACACAATTTAAAGCCAAATCCTACCCCTGATCTGGCCCGTCTCTCAGACTGGCACGCCTCTCAGAAAAGAGTCTCTGTACATATTTCTAACTGAAGTCAGAACTGGTTATCCATTCCTAATACTACTGGATATTGGAATTGATACGCAATAACAGCAGATTTTGAGTAGACCTCATGTCTACCGAGAGCGTGGAAGGAAGAAGTGTCACCCTGTCTTTGGGTTAGGGCTCCTGCTGACATTAGGAGACACTCTGACTGTACAGCAGGCCAGGACTCTTTCCTTGCTTAAAACATATCCCTAAAGGCATGACATTAGCATTTTTCTTGTCTAACCATTCTGTTCTGTATTTGACAAGCTTTCCTATTTTCCCCAATGGTGGTGAAATTCTCCTCATTTTTTGAGGAGACCAGGACTGTTGGTGTTGCCATCAGAAACACACATGAGGAGGGTCAGATTACTGTTGCAGAGCTAATAAGGGACCTCACAGACTTTTTGCTGCTCCCACAGGACACTACCCATTGTCTGTTATTCACTTACTGGCAAATCTAGGGGGCTTCCCACTGCAGTGTCTTCTGTTTCCGTCTTTCCAAAATGGGGAAAATCAGAGGTGGCTGTAGATTAAGGGTGAATTGTTCTAGCAGAGGTTTGTTCTGTGTTTAAACAGCACATGTATGTTCACTGACTAAGCACGGGCAACACCTACATGCTGCAGTCTAGCTAGTCCCTCCTCCGTAACAGCAAGTGTCCAAGGACACAGAGCTACTTCAACGTGCTGTACTTTTGACTTTCATCACACAGTTCTCACAAAAATTGATTTCATTCATTTTTTTCTAAATTGCATTTAAAAAAAAAAAGAAACAGCACATCTGGAAAAGAGTGCCATGGTAAGGTTGATGACCAAATTCCAATGAAGTCTATGTAGCATCAATGAATACAGTACTTCCTTTCCAAATGCTGGGTTGTTTTTTTTTTCCTTTCTTTTCTGTTAGACGTCACCATGTTTTAATCCAAGAGTGACTGCCTTTCAAAGAAAAGCCCTGTACAATAGCTTAGGCAGGAAAAGCTCTCATTTACTTCTTTATGCTCTGCATTAGTCCAGGGTTAAAGATTTTGTGTGCTTCCTATTGGTCATAAATAAACGATTAAAAACAGCCTTAGAGTAGAAGAAAAAAAAAAAAAAAGAGAATGAGACTGTGGTGCAATACTTTAACAAACCAACCTAATTAGATAAAACACACCTTCATACAATAAAAATGTGGTATTTTAATGGGTATTAAGCCATGCTGTGGGAATAGCCTCTCTCAAAACATGCTTTTTAAATTTATCTGCAAAATTACATTGTTAATTACAAATGGGAATTTAAGTGGCATTACAACTGGGAAGAACTTCTGTGAACCTGTCATAAAATGATCAGATAGGTAAACTGCATCTGCAGGGGAAAATACATTGCCATTCCACCAGCAATGTAGCTGCTAGATAAAAAGACTATTAGTCTCACCACTTGAACCTTCCCCCGTCCTCCACTGATGTGGCAGAGAACCCGATACAAAACCACTGAAAGCAATGAGAAGTTTCCCCTCGATTACAGCAGGGCTTTCGCATCAAAACATAACAGAGAAGTACTGCAGAATTTTTCAAGATTATAAAAAACAGACTTACCTAACTGTACTGAGTTAGTTAAAAATATACCTTTAAAAGTAATTTATTTATGGTATTCTGAAAAACTCCTTTTACATACATATCCACACCAGGAACAAGACCTTGCACATAAGCTTTGCATAAATAAAAATGGCTTTAACTGAGATAACCTATGAAGTTTATCCTCAAAATAAAATTAAATATTCAAGATGGCTAAATGAGGCACACTTTTTCCATGGGAAAATATCAAAGTATTATTTATTTTTCTGTAAGTACTTGTTTTGAAAAGCCTTTCCTCCCCACCTGGGCTTCGGCTAAAAGCCACAATCTACATTAAACAGTGTGTATGCTTTAGAAAACGACCAACCATCTTTTTTTTAAAGCAGAAGCATATGAAATTATTTGATCCACTTTTCATATAGAAAGTCTAGGGCTGACCATAAAGAAACAGGCAGGCTCCCAGTATAAACTTACCAGGATTACATCAAAGACCTTCTTCTAGGATCAGACGATTGATTTCTTCAATGCTTTTTAGAATTTCTTCCAGGATATTTTGGGTTATTGCCTTAGACCTTTGCTCAGCTGGAATGACAGATATTCTGTTTGCTAGACTATGATGTTCTCTCTTTATAGGGGAATGAGCGTCTGTAGTTTATACACACGTACGCTATATGAACAGAGAGAGACTTGGAAAGTTCACAAGCGAAATTATTATTTATTGTTTCAAAAAAGAGTAGTTTATTACTGAAACACTGATACAGGCTTAACCGCAGCATCTTATGCAATACAGAGACTGCTTGTTATTCTGTGAGCTCAGGACTGGGGCACTCTATGCTCAGAGAAAATTCCCACTCCCCCAAACAGGCATTTGTTCTTTATATGCATTTAACGCATAAGGCTTAGCTTTACAGCTACTACCTTCTTTACCAAACTCTTTTGAAACTAACCGTCCTGGAATGATAAAAGATTTTTAAGATAGGACAACAAGAAGCATCCTAGTCCTTACCTACCACTATCAAACCTTTAGGGAATCAGACAGCAAACTATCTCCGAGGGCAATGCGACACACTACCCACCATTCTCCTTCCTCCCCCAAGACAAATCTGTCACCTCCGTACCACTTATCATTCGCATCAGAGTATGGATCAAAAGATCCGAGGCTGCTCCCAAATCCCATTTCTCCTGCAAGACAGTACTTTGTTCTGTCACTTCCCTACTGAGTCTATCCCCTTATTTTATGCCTCACAGCATGTGTGGCTGCACCCCAAGATCAAACACCCATGCATGATTTTCTTTCACAGATCTTGAATCACAATGTTATACTTTAATAGGAACCTCAATATACTTAATCCCTTTAAAGCTGCCACAGTAATGCCCCCAAATGTATTAAATTCCACCTTAATCGCAAAACACAAAGTATTTCTCTCGATGGACAGTGCATAGACTGTTCTGACCACATGCCAATCCATCTCTGAGCTAAAGCAACATACACTGCCTGCATTTGTTAGCTTGAAACCCAAGGATACATGGCTGAAAATTCCAGGCATTTTAAAAGTCCTCTGCTGCAAATTTTGCTCAAAACATAACCAATCTCCTCCCACATTTTAAGGGAGGATCTCACATTCTCAAGGGATTCTCATTGCAAATGATGTAAGGGACCAGTGCCACTGGAGCCTGCATTTAAATCCAAATCCATTACAACCGAAAGCAAGACTGGTAGATGGCACTTTTGAAGGTATAAGACGACACCCTTTCACAGTCAGCTCAGTGAGTTTCAGAGTTCCACTGAATTTTCAGGTCAAGAAGGATTATCAGAGAAAATTATCAAACTCAGAGCTTTGACAAAAAGCAAAAATACTGCTTGCCCGTTAAGTCTTGTGAACAAGCATGAGGTTTTATTAACAGCAGCTTCAGATTTAAGGAACAGCTCCTTCCCATGTACATTTGGCAGGGACCTTGGTTTGAACCAGGGAACCACAGAGTCTTCCATTATCCCTGCCAAGGGGTTAGTGTGGTGGGATCTTTTAGGTGTATTTTTACAGGGCTCTTCTTGGCCATTGAGGAGCTTCTTGGGCACTGATGGCGTTTCAGTGTCCTGTGGCCGCAGTCTGGTCTTCTGAGGAGCAAAAGGATTTACTCCACCAAAAGTTTTATAGACTAAAACAATAGGATCATTTATTGCTCTACAACATACAATAGGCCACACCACACAAACAAAATCAGTGGTACTCAATTTCACAGCTGTTATAGGACCTCCCAACAAGAGACTGCATTGTTTCCTTCCTCAAACGATTAGATTCTGTATGACTAAACCAGAAGTATTTCTCACATATGATGGGCACATATCAGGTCATGTGAGACGCAGACATATAGGTATTAAGGAATCTGGCTGAACGCTGACTTGCAGATACAAGCCTGTTTGAATGCCAACTCTCATGACCAGCCAATGGACCAGTCCTTATAAAACAGCAGACATGCAGTTACATGACAGCTGTCTACGTGCAAGACTAACTATACAGGACTTTCCAACTTGAAAAAGGATGCCTCACACGTTCAGATGTGTCATCTGTATTCTGCAAATTACAAGACAAAATATATGCCATATAGCTCTGATGACAATAAATCCCGAAGTTTACAAAAAGCAAATGCACTGTATGGCTGTACCCCTTGCAGAGAGACCAGGACAGCAATAGTTGAACCTACACAAGTCATTTCCCCTCTCTCTTAGATTACGCAGTAGTAAAAGTATCTGCACCAGCACAGCCCTTTCACCACAGCTAACACCACTGGCGTTCCACCCCTGCAAGACAAATGTCATGAGATATTCCAACACAAACACGCTTTGCTGGCTCAGAAATCAGACACAATGAAGATTTTTGCATTTGGAACTTGGTTAATAATTCTTGAATGGAATACAGTCCAACTCAGTCTCCCATAGCTGTAGTTACTCTGTAGAAGTAAATACAAGCTTAGTTTTGCTGCCAATGTTGGCAGATATGACTAAATAAATTCACAGAGAAAGTCTATTTGACCATTTCTTCACATTAGTTTTTTGAACTAAAACTATACCTCATTTTCCATTAAAAGATATCTATAAATATCACATAGTCTGAAAACTCCGGAGTATTCAGAGTAACTAGTATATTAACTAGAAAAGTGGTTTAGTTACAAAAAAATACTTCAAGTATTTTGTACATTTCAACATCTACCATTTACTTTCCAACCAGGTTTTGATGTGACATTCACAAACAAAATCCATCCACAAGGATTTCTATAAAGGCCAACATCTGCAGCACAGGGAGCAATGTTCCATTTTCATTTAAATATCACCACCGAACAATTATTTCCCCAACTTTGGAAAAACTAGCTCTTATAAAGTTTCAATACCCAAGAGACTTCTCTTTCTTCTGTTCATAACCCAATTCAAAAGAAACCATAAAAGTCAACTAAGATCATCTTCTGAAGGGTGCCTACAAATAGCCACTTGCCAAGCTCCTCCTGGGTCTTATTACAGACCTCACAAAACCTACAGAAAACCCTTCTGTTAATGAATGCTGCTGTAAAGAACATTCCCATATGTCGACAATCACGTGCTACAAATTTCCCATTTTTGTTATAACCAAAGTTTTAGTGTAAAGTCTGGACTACATTATTTACATTTAAGTCATTAAAGAATATAACATACTGTTGTTACTTTTCATCCCAATTTACAGAAGAAAATGTACTCCACAGAATCACAGAATGGTTTGGGTTGGAAGGGACCTTAAAGATCACCTAGTTCCAACCCCCCTGCCGTGGGCAGGGACACCTTCCACTAGACCAGGTTGCTCAAAGCCCCGTCCAACCTGGCCTTGAACATTTCCAGGGATGGGGCATCCACAACTTCCCGGGGCAATCTGTTCCAGTGCCTCACCACCCTCATAGGGAAGAATTTCTTCCTTATATCAAATCTAAATTTACCCTCTTTCAGTTTAAAGCCATTACCCCTTGTCCTATCACTACATGCCCTTGTAAAAAGTCCCTCTCCAGCTTTCTTGTAGGCCCCCTTCAGGTACTGGAAGGCTGTTATAAGGTCTCCCCGGAGCCTTCTCTTCCCCAGGCTGAACAACCCCAACTCTCTCAGCCTGTCTTCATAGGAGAGGTGCTCCAGCCCTCTGATCATCTTTGTGGCCCTCCTCTGGACTCACTCCAGCAGGTCCATGTCCCTTCTATGTTGGGGGCCCCAGAGCTGAACGCAGTACTCCAGGTGGGGTCTCATGAGAGCAGAGTAGAGGGGCAGAATCACCTCCCTCGACCTGCTGGTCACGCTTTTTTTGAGGCAGCCCAGGATACAGTTGGCTTTCTGGGCTGCAAGCGCACATTGCCAGATCATGTTGAGCTTCTCATCAACCAACACTCCATAACCAAGGCCTTCTCATTCAGAAGAATTAAGGTTTCACTAAGCCAAGAGGGTCTATCAGTAGCCCAAGAAACATAGTTTGTATCACTTAGATGAGGATTTCACCCAGCTACTACACAGAATATGCTTCCTTCTTACAAACATCAACCTAAGTAACTCCACTTTAGAGGGGGTGGGAGAAAAAGGGCTGTTAGAGATCAAAAAAAAGTTACTTTAACAAGACTGTTTGCAGAAACTTCACGAGCCATTCAGCTTTCCAATCAACATGCCAAATTAAAAGTGCACCACATTAAATCTGAAACACCTATAAAACAAGCCCTGATGAAATACAGACTGTCTTACATCCACCTCCTCCATATGGCTCAAGCAAAGTCAACTTTTAATTTCATAACACAAAATATTTAATTTATGCTTTTCTTCATATGTCAATTTAACCTCCGGCACATAGCTTTGAAACCATGTAAGGATGCCTAACACTTTCCATATGGCAACTGAATTGTGGCTTTTAATTGCACCAACTGGTATCATTCAAGGATAATTCCCTTGGAATCCAGCTTTCTGCTACAGTATTGGCCAATTCACTAATCTCATCACCATGGCACTAATACTTTCAGAGACTCTTTGATTGTTAATATTCATATCATAATTTTCCCAAACCAGCGCTGTCAAGACATACTATGTGCACCACTGATTAAATTATCTTGGTTTGTTGGCACCAAATTTCAACACTAAATAAGATTCTGCTTCTCTCTCTTTCAATACAAAGTTTGGAAATTTTATTTTAAATGCCATACACAATATTTTGTATATCAAAATACTTTTTTTGTCATACCAATATCTGGCACTGCTGAGTGTTGTTTCTTTCAATCCTCAGGGTCAATACAAATAATTATCTATACAATATTGACATTAATGTACTTGAAAATATTTCGGTTTAAAAAATCGCTTCAAGCAGTCACACAAGATAGCACCCAAGGAAATTTTAATTGCTCATCACCATATCAATAAGAAGGCAGTCTTTCAAATGTCATTCTACTCATGAGATGACCCCAATAGTGCTACAATTAAATCTTCCAATTCAACAGCCTTTAAGTCATAGTATATACAGACCACTAAAAAAAGTCTCTTTTCTGTTTATTATTTTCCTTTTGAATGAATGACCTACCCAGCTGTGTCTTCCATAAGGCTATGTATTTTTACATGCACACACACACACGCTATTTAACAGTGGGGGATTGGGAAGGGCTTTTTTTTTTTTTTTTTTTTAAATTTAAGAACGATTATGCTAGAGGAGCAGTGAAGTTGACACTGGCGTAGTCTCCTCTCAGCCATTCAAGGAATGCCCATTAATGTCACTGGCAGTTACAGGCACAGAACAAATGGTGAGCAAGCCCCACCTCTGAAGCAGTGATGTGCCTCAGCATTTCATACTCTGTTATTCCCAGACCAGATACGCAACTCTAATATTAATTAGGGTTGAACATGAGGATCACTAGCACTAAAGAGCCCCGCAGAAGTGGTAAGCTAAAGTCTTTACTATTTTACCTAAAATGATTACTTACAACTTGGCTCACTGTGAGCTGGTTTGAATTTTAATTAAAAATATGAGATTTTTTTCTAATCCCAAGCACAGATCTCAATGAGACGCGCAAGAGACTAGTAAAATTCCGTATTTTGAAGATAAAAGTAAATTGAACTAAGCAAATGTCATATTTAATATTTTCCCCCTCTAGCATAGAACTACATCTCAGTGAAATAAATACATGAATATTTGCAAACAATATTGATCTCCAAAAATAGTTTGTAAAAGTAAACACACTGCATAAATTTCAACTTAAGAATTATACAGGATAATGCACAGTGTCAGAAAACCTTTCTGGGCACAAGTTAACTCATTCATAAAGTAGCAAAAGAAGTGCATTCACTTGCTCTAACAGATTTACAGCCCCAGTGGTTTCAATTAGCTCTGAAACTAGAAGATGACTCTGGACCTCATACTTTTCATGGATGCAACAAAATTCCTTTTTTCTTTAATTCTACATGATGTGGAAGGCTGCAGCCCAGCCCTCAGCCTCCACAGTAATTAAAACATTTAGAGCAGAGCAGCCCCTGCTGGGCGGGTGGCAACGGTTTAATGAGATCAGAGCTCTTAGCCCAGAACAGAAAGTTGTATACACACCAGAAGTGCGTATTTCAGATACACTCCCCTTCGCTGGGCTCATGCCTTCACCCAACAATTTACTATGAGATCCTTCTCAGGTGACTGATGCATTTGGCAATAGCTGGACACTAATTACTGTTCTTCCAGTGAATGGAGGTAGGGAGACACGACACGGACGGGACACGACAGGGACGGGACACATCAGCTGAGAAGCCTGCTCTAACCAAGAAACTCACAAAACTTCAGTTTAGGAAGAGGAAAGGTGTTGTATTCTTGAACCCTCCTTGTGTCAAACACCCCTTGAGTGAACTGACGTAAAGACCTCCCCTCCACAACTATTGTTAAGTTCAATCATTCTAGAGAGGAGCACAAATGAAATTTTATTGCTTTCCTGTATTAGTCACTCATTCCTCTTGTAAAACACTACATGAATCCACCTGAACTTCAGTGTCATCTCCCCTGGATGACTAACTTCAGCAAAACAATTCAGTGTCTCTGTTCTTGAGGAAAACAGCCTTCCAACTACAACCAAGACAGAATTTTTGGCTTACAGAGAGCAATGTAAGTCAAATTTCACTATTGCATTCGAGTTCCAATCAAAATGATCCAAATCTTTGAAGTTTCCGACTTGGAAGCAACTGAGAGCTCTCCCCTCCCATCAACTTTGGAAGTACACTGGATTTCCCAAATAGGGCCCTACATACTAATGAAGTACGTCAACAAAATTCTGGTTAAGGATTCCTAGGAGGAAAATTATTTCTAAGACCATTTTTTTTTTTTAAAACTCAACTGGATGTTGAGTTTAAATGAACGGAGATATTTTCATCAGTGTTTGATCTAACTCTTTCTGCCATAAGTCACAAATGCAGCAATTAGGACCTATTTCAGGGGAAAAAACATGTTTTCATGAGAAGCCAAAAAGTTTCAGCTGTGACACAATAAAACTGTACCATTCCACAGAGCCTTGTAAACTCATTGAACATTTTAGGAGGACTTCTGAAGTAGTAAGGAGAAGAGCCCTTAGCTGATTGAAGTGCAATAGTACTACATTATTGGGGAATACACAACTGTCCCACACAACCCCATATGACTAACCATTAGTCGAAGTGACCAGTATTTCTACACGTTGAGGTGAATGAAAAACCAAGAGGTTAGGCTACAATTTGCTCTGTATCTTGCTATAATTATACAAGAGATCAAAGAGATCTCAGAAGAGAAACAGTCATGCAATCTCAGTTATGGAGTCAATAGCTGTGACTCCATAATCCTTGTCAAAAAGACTGTACATATGGCACATCTGGTTCCAATGTAGGATTAGAAATGCACCCTTCCATATTACCAAAAGTTCATATTTTAAAGGAACTTTAATGTAGCTGTCACAGTGTGCCTGTGACAGGATGACAAGTAAATTAAATCAATTAGCAGGCTATATATGCATACAGATACTACCAAATATATTAGGCAATAAATTGCAAATATTTTCAAACATTCAGACACAGCCCTATCAGGATGACAGTAAAACGCCTCATGGGAACAGTGCTTTTAAATGTACTTAAACCTATTTACAGTTTTATAATGTAGTAAAACTATAGACTAATTTTTAGTTAATGGCTTGCTAATTGCTGACCTATCATGAGGAGGACACCTTGAGTAAGAGGAGAAATATTGTTCTACTGTCATTCCAGCTGAGCAGACCTCATGGAACTGAAAACTGAAGAGTTTTGTGGATAGCAAAGTATCTTTGACAAAAGATTTTTTTCTTTTCTTTTCAGAAAGCCAACTGTCTTTGTGGAAGAAAATATTTTTCAAAAAGCTAAAATCAGAGTTTTTGACCTTTAACTCTTGCATTTTAAACCCATGTTTAGTTTGGTGAGTTGAGCTTCTTTCCTAGAAAATATATATGTGAAAGGTAGAACATATCTAAAAAGCTTGATTCACAAAAATGGGGATAATGAAAAATAATTAAAAGCACATGTTTTTACTCTTTGCATCTGTATCATACATGTATGTACCATTATTAATGAGAACTTTCTTTGGACACGTCTCCAAGTAAAGCACAATAAAAATCACTTCAACCAACCATACCTGCAAGCTGAACATGAACTGATTATGCTCATCAATTACAAACACTTAGATCAATATCTTAGCCCCTTCACCTTACTTCTAATGACTCCCAAACAATTTATCCTCCTTTAAATACAATACTGGTGGAATCTAAAAAGTCATCATTAGGTTTTCCCATTCTACACATCTTCTACACACTTTAATACCCCACCTAAAATGAAGCATTCTCCACTTGCGAGTTAATTTTTCCCGAGACGCGAGAAGTCCAGGCTTCTGACAATAAAACTGGTGGCTAACAAAGCGAAGAGCCTGCAGGAGGTTTGGTGGCCCTGCTCTGCTTCTGCTTTCAAAGCCACATTCCTTGCTGGGAAGCACAGATTCCAATCTCCCCATCTCTCAGGTTACTTTTCCACTGATGAAGCTTTCAGAGCTTGATCCAAAGCTCACAGAAGTCAATAGGAGTCTTTCAGGAAACATCAATAAGCTCTGGTTCATACCCTGAAACACTATGAGGATCATACCTAAGAATTATTAAGTTTGTTTACCTCCCATCATGCCTTTTTGTTTAAGGAGGCAACCTTTTAAAAAAAAAAAAAAAAAGGCAATTTAAACATTTTCTCCAGCCCAGCTTTACACGGGAGGACTGAAGGAACAAAAAAGGGTGGAAAGTAACCAGTGTGGTACCAGCCAGGACAAGTGACATGTGCAGGAACTCTTATGGAGAAAGTCAGCCACGCATTATTAGCAAAGAGCAAATAAATAACAATATACTCTTCGGGGACTTCTCCTTTCCTGAATTCCTCTGCCAAAATGTCACAGACAAACTTGTGCACCAATCAGGGCTCATAAGCTTGTGCACATTGGCAGGGTGCTAGGCTTTTTCCAGAGATTCTCTGTTTGTTCCTGTTTGTGAAGGGTTTTGTTCCAATCGTACTGCCCAGACACTAGTGGACAGGTCCCCTTACTCCTCTGGCTTTTGTACCAGCACCAAGTTTGCTCTGCAGCTCCTAACTTCATCAAAGAACTGAAGGAAACCACCCACGGGGCAGCCCCTTGGAGCAACATTAAGGCAAAGAAAACCCTTCCTTTGCACAACCGGTCCTTGGGAGGGAGAGAGGGATGTAGAAAGAGCTTTTGGTTTTCCCTATTTCAAAAAGAAGGAGCGGGGGGGGCGGAACAGCGAGGAAGCTGACATACCCTGGCGCTGGAGAGCCTGCACACAGCCCGGTGCTGGCAGCCTTGCTGGAGTCCCGAGCTGCTGCCTCCGCTGCTGCTGCCCCCGGAGTATTTCTGCTTCACCATCCAGTCCTCCAGCCCTTTGCGAGCCAGAGAGGCGTTCACCGCAAAACTATCACCTAGAAAAGAAGAGACAATGCCGCCGCTGAGCCGCCCGCAGAGCCCGCCCGGCCCCCGGGGCCATCCCCGCGGCCAGCCGGGGCCGGGGCGGGCAGGCAGCGCGCAAGCCGCCGCGGAAAGTTGAGGGGAGAGGGCAGGGGGACGGGGCAGCCGCAGGGACCGGAGGAAGGCGTTCAAAGTTACTAGCAGTAAGGAGCCATCCCTACCTTCTGGACTTTCTCTGGGTTTACAAACGGCAGCTAGGCAGATCCGGAGGAAAGTGTGTGGGGGAAATAATAAAGGAAGATCATTAGACACCAGTATAAAATCACAGCAACAAACCGAGTAAAATCCGAATAAGGGGAAGGGGCTAAGGAAGTAGCAAGTGAAAGGAACTAACCATGTTTCGAGTGAAGTTTCCCCATCTCTCTGCATTGATCTGCAATTACGATTCATTTGACTGTTTTCAGTAGGGTCAGGGCTCGCTTGTTGTTATTTGTGTAGATATATAAAATCCCAGCGTGTTTAGAAATCCATGTGCTCCGCTTCTCCCTGCTAACGCACAAGCGAGATCAAATCTCAGTTCCTCTCCTGCAGCACGGTCCGGCGTCCCCCTCTCCGCTCCAGTCTTCCTCCTCTCTCCTCTCTTTCCCAAAGACAGAGGCGGTTACAAAAGACCTTACTTCACCCACCGGGGAACGTGATTGACACCTCATTGAGATTAGACCACTTGCAGGCAGCCTCCGCCTTCCCATTGGGCCGCGGCGGCAGATGAAAGGGGCGAGTGAGCCTTTTGGAGGCTCCAAAAAAAAAAAAAAAAAAGGAAGAAAGAGAAAAGAAAAAGGAGCAGCCGGGGCGCGTTTCACTTCCAGCCAGGCACGGGCGGCGGGGCCGGCCCCGCTCCGCTCCCCACGCAGCCCCGGGGGCGCCGGGCAGACAATGCGCCGCGCTGTCCCCCGCCGCCGGCCCCCGCCTCGTCCGCCCGCGGCGGCCGCGCCCGCGGAGCCGGCCCGCTTCGCCCCGCGCTGCCGGCGCCTCCTGGCCCGGGCTGCTGCCGCCGGCGGCCCCAGCCCGGCCCGGCCCGGCCCGGCCGGGGGCTCCCGGGGCCGCCCCGCCGGGCAGCGCCGCCCTCCGCAGGCTGCGCGGACGCCCGCGGGCAGCCGGCGCTGCGGGGTGCCGCTCTCCGCGCCCGCAGCGCCCGCGGGGGCCTGCCCCCTTTATTCGCGGAAAAGCGGCTTTTCCACATGGGCCGAAGGGTCTCCCTCCCAGCCGCGACTCTGTATCTGCCGCTCGGCCGCCCCTTCAGGGGTGCAGAAGGGATCCGGACACCCTGCATGCCTTTTGTGATGGTCGCAAACTGCCTTCCATCACCCCTGGTACTCGGATGCGGTGATGAAGCGCTCCCGAACCCCTCGTCTCCCTACTTCGCAGTATCTTGACTGAGAAGGAAGCCAGCATGTCTGGAAAAGCAGTTGTTCTATTGACTTAGTCCTGCAAACTGTCTTTCACGGGCGTCTCTGCGCGCACAAGTGGTCCTACTGAAGTCACTGTTAATGCCAAAATGCAGTTTTCAGGGTCAGATCCGGAACCCTTTCTCAGTGATTCAAAATGTTGGCAGCAGGAGGACAAAGTCTCCATCAGCTTTTTTTAATTATTGTTATTAATTGAGTAGATGAGATTTAAAAAGAATCTCCCCTTCTCTAGTTCATGAATGATACATTTTTTACATATAGAATAAACAAAAAGGAAACTTGCTGTTTCATAAAGACAATTCTCACAGTCATTAAAAATTTGTTTCCTTCCTCTGGCTGGTCATTATTTTTCTGTTTATGAAAAATCACATCTCCCTTGAGATCCTTGTAGTTCAACTAGGAGAGATAAAAGAGAGTGTGTAGTAGATTCAGAACAAGAAAAAATTAGGGCTTCTGAGAATTTTACTCGAGAAACTCCTAGTCAAACTATGTAGGGATTGACCCAGATGGGCCTGGTCCAAAAACTTCAAGGCCACATCTGTGCTTTCAAATCCATACATTTCAGGCACAGGGAGGAAGGAGTTAGACTTGGGAGTGCATCTGAAAAAAAAATTCAAAGCATATGTAGTAACACTTCTGCAGGGAATTGGGACAGGGAGAGGAGGGTCAGGCTTAGAGCTCATTTTTAGAAGGAATTCCAAAGCACATGGATGTGGTGAAGGTCTGGTATGAAGCGACTGCGCAGCACAGCCAGTGGAAAGCCATTACATGAACCATTTAAAGCCTAATTGTTCTTTGGATGACTGCAAAGTCGTTTCTCACATTATTTCAACTATTTATCTGTCTAGCAAAGAAAACACTTGCATTGTGAAATGCAGCCATTGCAACAGCATCAATTGCTTGTCAAATAGCTAATAACATGCATCTTTTTTGAATCTCTTTTTTATGTATTTTAATAATTTATTTGGCCCATTTTTTATGTTATGTATTTAAAGTGACATATTTGTTCCTTTGAAGATTGCCTCTTGTTTTGAGGGGGGAGAAAGAGGGGAAGAAAGTGAATTAGATGAAGCAGACTTCTTGGGGCACAAGCCTCACCTAGACTGTGAAAACTTGTAAAAACTCTCTCATGTATATTAAGAAATTTGAAATTGTAATACCAATTTTATTTTCTCCTCAGCTTGGCATATACTCGAGTACTCTTTTTTAACTTCATCAGCGGATGTTTTATTTGGGATACCACTTACCTTTACTGTTTACGAGAAACAGAGAACACCTTAGCGGAAGTGCCTCCCAAACGGTATGGATTTATTCATTTCTTTTGTGAAGTGGTGCCCCCATCATTCAGCTCTTGGGAACAAAACAAGGCCTTAGAAATGTCATGAGTTCAGCAGGTCTGAACAGGCAACTGGGGGAAGAAGCCCTCGCTTTCACAGCACGTTACAGAGGTCCACTTGTGTCACAGTTACGGAGATGAAGGGACTTGCATTTGTAACACAGTCACTGTTGTGCAGTATTGCTTTCACATATGCGACATTTGTTACAGTTTAAAGCAAGCCCTTTTTAATTACAGTCAATGACGTACCCTGCAAAACCAAGGTTTTCACAGGAGACCAAATCTGACAAAAGAATCCCAAATGTCAGTAACTGACTCTGCATACGATGGGATTCACGATTGCAATGCTCGGGCACAGGAGTAACACAAATACAAGCTGGTTACATTACATTGAGTAGGAATCACAACTGCAGCTATTTCTTCCTCTGCCTGGGAGAGAGGAAATTTTAGCTACTCTTAAAGGGCCAAATCTTGAGATTCTTAGCGTGTTTTTGCTCAGACAAATTCCAGTTGATTTCAGGAAGATTTAGCATGGTATAACAACCAAACAGGGACCTCAGGATTTGACTTAGTAGAATTATAATGATCCTCAAAACTACTGGGACTTTGAGGCACACAAAGCCTTTTGTTTTTCCTTCCATGGAGCCAGAAGTGTGTTAAGTAGTGACGTTTAGTAAAATACCAGAGTAAAGTACACCATTCATAAAACTGTACTAATGATTAAAGGGTCTCTAATTCAACCCGGTGACCCCAGTGGAATTCTTCAAGTTTGAAAGCCATGACGTAGAGTATTATTCATTGCCCTTTCATTAATGCTGACTACACTCTACTTTTTCAGAGGACGAAAACCCCTTTTGAACCTTGATATAATATAAACTAGTTGATGATAGGAAATAAATATATCCTAGCTAAGGAACAAGTGAATAAGACCACTCCAGGAATTAATTTTCAATATTCAATAGCATAGTAAAATTAATGATAATACTTGCAATAGCAAGAGTTATATCATCAGTTAGATCAAGAAGAACCTTGTGTGTACCACTGAAGGTTGTTCTGATGTCCTGACAAAGAGTGGAGTACTTCTATGCAATGATATCAGCCAAAACAACATGTCTAGTTTGATTCTGTATTTGCATATTAGCTACAGAACAGCGGGCAAAAATAAATGCTAGCCTAGTGTACGGTAAAGTAAACCAGCATTGAAAGGTTCAGATTCAACACGTACCTAAAGATAACTAAACATGGTATAAGGCTGCATGAAAGCAAGTGTCCTAAAAACAGTTGTTTAGAGGCCAGGGTAGAAATACTACACTACACACTAACGGTGTACCCGGCTTTGGACTGGTAAATTTAGTCAGAGATCATGTAAGACATGGACCTACAGATGTAGTCTATCACGGCAAACATAAATAGCTGATGGGATTCACCTCCCTGTTACGCAGGCTTCGCTGACACACTCAGAAAGTCCATACGGCCAGTGAAGAAGGCCCAGCCCTGCACAGCACACAAGCCACGTGCCAGAACCACTGACATCCAGTGCAGAGCAGGGCTCTGCTTGGTGCCCAAGGCAGGACGGCAGCAGTGCACCGCTCCCACCAGGCTGCTGTTTTCTACATGTAGGAGCAGAGGGAGGAGGGCAAATACACCATAGATGAAAGAATCACACTGATTTTCCTGTCTGGGTAACGGGGTAAGTGGTAGGATACTGCTTTCCAGTTCTTCAGCTTTATCTCCTTCCTTTTCTTCCCCTGTCCTGCCATGTTCCCATCCAGCTGAAGATGAAAGAAGTCTGGCATTGGCTTCCCAAGGTCTCAGATGGGTGCTATTCCCTTCCACCTGGAAGTGGCACACAGGTCATGCTAGACCACCTCCAGCAGAAGTGAGGGTTGAACTGTGCTTTTTAAAGTGGAAAAAACCAAGTAATTCTCCAAAAATTGTGCACACAGAGGCAGTAACGTGCAAACCGTGCTGCCCCTCCTCTGCATTAAATAATCTGTCTATGTTTTACAGAAGTGTTTTAAGAAAAGGCTGCTCAGTTGTGAAAGGAAAAATATATATAATTTCATGTTTCTAAAGATGCTTCTGGTGCCCTCAGCACCATTGTCAGGGACAATTTGAAATATATCTAAGCTCTGAAGATTTCCGGGACACAGCTGATACAAAATTTTGAACCCCATCCCTCTTGAAATCAGAGGGGCACAAACCACACTCAACCTCCATTTCAACCACCTTCCAAACAAATCCCTTTTACTCCATCAAAAAAGCATTGCCCACAGCTACACCACCTCTTCAACAATTGCTTCAATTACTATCCTGCTGATGTATTTAGGGTCACACTCCTGGTCTTGCAGGTATGACTGATCCTTTTAATAACGTTTAAATTTTGTTTTGGTGACCATATGAGTGCTTTGATCGGTCACTCCCAAGACACACAAATGGGATGCTTGTCACAAGACACTGTTTCAGCTTTTGGGTCTTTGTCTTTGGTACCTATGGTCTTGGCAGTTTTTTCAGCAAAATTTTTCCTCAGGCATTTTTGCAATCTGGCATGTCAGCACCTACTAGCTTTAGCAACTTTGCAGCCTTGGCTTGTTGCCTCAAAGCTTTGGCATGAGTCTGCACTGTGGCATCCTTTCAACTCCAAACCTACTTGCTTCGCAGGTTTTCTTTGTTTTTTTTCAGGATGTCAGCAACTGCCCTGACCCTAGGGGGGCAGAAAGACTGATCAGCAAGTTCAAACAGTGTCTGTGCAGCAGAAAGATGTCTATCATAAATGAGCACATTCACTACATCACCTGCCCTTCTGCGTAAAGCGTGCCAGATATTGCACATGCTCAGGTACCATGAGAAATTTGTCCAGGCCTTCTTCAAGATTATCCCTATACTTCTTCTGAGAGCCTGTGATGATGGGCTGGAGAAAACTGCAGCAAACTTCATAGTCCCAGACTGTTAAAACACTATGTCTCCATACTCCAGTGGATATAGTTTCCATCGTCAAAGTATTTTCTCTTTCACTTCTCTTCAAAGCCGAGAAAGCCCATCATGTAGAGATAGCTGTTGAGTTTAAGGAGTGATGGTTCAGGGTGACAAGTGCTGATTCAGCAGATAAGCTGCTTCCCACAACAACCACCAGAAGACAGCTAGGTGTCCTTCGTACTGCCTCCATTAAAATACTCCAGGTAGTACCACATCTTCTTTGCATTGTATTCAGGGACATGAACCTAAAAAGTCTTTAAATGGAAGAATCTGCAATGATGATGATAGAGACATATGTCAGGTTAATCTTTGTTCTCACCATCTGTAACTCTGGAAGTCCACGTCAGCGACTGCCTTCAGTGAAGGCCTGAATTTTGGTGCAGCTGGAAGACTCTGTTAGAAATTAGCTTTGTTGTTGTGAACTGCTAATTGTCACCTGTTTTATCCTGCATCTTTTCTCTCGAAGGACTTTGCATAACCAACTCAATAATGCAGACTTCAGCTCATCAGAAAAGTTGGAAAAGGTGAAAACAACAATAGATGATGCCTAAAAACAAGTGAGAGACTCTTGCTAATGTGTATCTCTCTATAACCAAGGAAGCTGGACCAGGGCTTTGCCAGCAATTTAGAAGCAACTGTCTCTTTCAGTAGATTTTAATGGGTGTTGGATCTAGAATCTGTTTGCTTGGAATCTGACTGCAGATCCACCAGAAAGAATTCAAAGATCGTACAGAATTACCAGGAATTTTTCTGTCAAAGTCTCCCCAAGGAAAACACAGTTCCTTCCCAAATGAAATGAACTTGCAGTTTATTTACAAATCCAAAACACTGTGGATGTCCTTCCTAAAAAAGACAATTCTTGAAATATTTTAAAGTGTGATTTTTCTGAGAGTTTTTTCCAGTGGATATTTTGCCGAGATGAAATTTGCTAACAACTATAACAATATGCAGAAAAAGAGGAAAAATAACTTTTGCCAATATCATGTACAGTGTGCTACACATAAAAAGAAAAGAAGCAAAGTAAAAAGTAGTGCCATGACTTCAATAATCAGAACCTTTTCTTTAGCATCTAAGAAATGACAAGTAAGAAAGTTTTAATATAGGAGAGGATTTTTATTTGCATTTCTTAACAATAAGGGCGGTTTATACTCCACCTGGTGTCTTTTCTTACATCATCTTTTATGGGCTTCTCTCAGTGACAAGTACCTTTGTACAAAGGTTCCCCCCTCTTCTCCCCCTTCTCTGGTTCTAACTCTCTGGCAGGCTTCAGCATACAAACACAATGGGAGCATTGAAAGGAAGACAGTGGGACACCTCCTTTGATCTTGTGTTCTAATAACTTGTGTATGTTTGTGTCCAAAAACAATGTTCCAAGGCTTTTCTCGTGAGGACTGCTGCTGCAGCCAAATGAAAAGAATACTCATCGCAGGGGCGGTGGAATAGTTAAACTGTATTCAGCAGAGTAAAGTACTGGCCAGTAATGTAAACAGCAGACTGTAAACTCTGCTAAATGCTTTGATGACTGAAGAGAGCCCCACTCCTGACAGCTGACAACATAGACAACATAGGTCTGTTCAAAGCATGGCACTGAGGGTCACCATTAAATCACACAATTCCCTATTACTTTTCATATCCATTCTAGAGGATACTCATTGCACGTGGACAAAAGAAATGTGTCTTGCATTAAAGCAAATGGCTACTGTCAGATAAGCCAGCTGAGCTCCTCCACTCTACTGATGCTTGCTCAATGTTGTTGGGGGTTTTTTTAAACTACAAGAAGCTGGATTTTTGTTTTCATTTTTCATTTTGTAACTTGCTGTTGCTTTTCTTTCTAAGAAAAGGGTCTGGAAAAATAACTGGCATGAGAACAGAGTAAGACCAGTCAGACCTAACACACAGAGCACACTGCTTGTGTAAAGTCACTTCTGACAGAGTGGCAACCCACAGTGAGGAGTGGAGGAAGGAGAAAGTAAGTTGCTTGATCACCATCCTATTATTTACAGCTATAGCCTGGTAAAGTCTTACACACTTAGTTATACTGTCACATGTTGACAAAGCTGTGAACTTTGGAAAGAGAATGTAAGAATCAGGATCTGCACCTGTATTTTGTATTTAGGTTCCATCTCTGGAACACAGCAGATTTGAAACTAGAATTTGACAGACACCCGGGCCTGATTTTCAATATGATAGCCTTTGCAAAACTCTCATGAAATATGAAAGGCTTGAATTCAATGCGTGTTGGTTCAGCACAGCACTTCTATGTTAGTTTTGCTTGTTTTTTTAAAATAAGCATAAAGTTTGTTGAAGTTCTGTTGCTATAGTAAGCAGGGTTGTGCTGTGCTTACAAACAAGTAAGTCTAAGAGGTGTTTAACTTAATAGATATCTGAAAAGGATAAAAAATGTTAGTAAAACTATCTTTTAAGCTCTGTGTGAATTATAACAATTCCAAAGTGTTTTGGCAAACTCACTCATAACCATATCATACTGGGAAAGAAAACTTTACTCTAAAAAATATGCCTGGGCCACCATGTCACTGTACAAATCTGGCACCAGTAACTTGCCACAAGTATTTTCTCATTCTAAAATAAACTTGGCTATAAAAGAATGCCTTCTTCTGAACATTAAGATACGGCAAAATAAACCTTCAGGTCTATTTTTAAGTTGCCTACACATGGAATCTTTGGCTACTACTGATTTTCCACACAGATAATCTGTTTACGCTAAGGAATGGTGTTGATGCAAAGCTTGTGATGCAGCAGGCATATAGCGACTGATGGAGGTGAAGAACGGTGGCAAAAACAACAGCCATTCTCCATTTCAGTATGCGTGTTTCTGCTCCACTGGACACAGAGCAGACCTTGGCTGCCTGTAGCCTACAGACAGTCTTGGTGATGAATTACACAATTACACGGAAAAGATCCAGATTGTTAACTACAGGTTCTCTGTAACTTCATCCAAGGGGCACAGAAAGCGTGGTCCTGGCTCAATGCTCAGCATTTGTGCAGCTTACCACAGTTGTTGAATCAGTAATAGGCTCATTTCAGACATGGACCTAGGGAAGTGGAGGCACACAGCAGAAGTAAGGGCCCATTAGCACTGCCCAGCACCACACACACACACACTCCAGGTGATGAGACACAGACTGAGCCCTGTGCGCACTGAATATCTTGCAGGGAAACCACTAGTGCAGTGCAACTTTATTGGTGCAACCAGCACAGCACAAACAGCTTGATCTACATGGCCCTTGTTGTTTACCTGTATTCTCTAAACTTTGCTGTGTAAAGCAGTTTTGTTTTCAAAATTCACTTATTTTTTTCTTACAAAATGCATCCAATGGAACCACGAGAGTGGCTCATACAGATAAGAGACTATCTTAAATGAGCCTAGAACCAAAATCTTCTTCACTCCTACAAGGAAACTGCTGAAGTCCTAGCAGATAGGCAGATACAAGATGACCAGGTAAACACTTTGAACATTTAATTTATACTTCTCTGATTTGCTTTTACCATTAACTGTCAGTGTTACAAGACCTTGCATCTACCCAGCATGCTGCACATTGATCTAATTTGTGTGCTGTATACGTGGCCTCTTCACTGTACCTCTGCAACATTTTCTTACGGCATTAATGACATAATTATTGCATTCAGAGAGGCTGCGCTAGTTTGAATGAAGTGAAGATAACCCATGGAGATCCACTTTGCTGCTCTACTCCACACTCTGTCCTTTTGCATTGTATATTTTCAAATACATGACAGAAGCTACAGGAATTCTGGAATTTGCATAAAACTAACAAGCCCCCAATTCTTCTTCTGGCATTCAGTAATTTTGCCATGGTGGTTTGGTTTTGAACTAGTGCCAGACCACGTCTAACCAAGGCAGCATTTCTGCCAGCATCCTGCAAAGGCAGGGTGCATCATAGCAGGCCTTCCCTTTTGTCTCTAGTCTGTCAGCAGAAGGTCAGACAGGTGAAAGACCTCTGGCACATTAACCACACACCCCGCGCTTCCTCACAGCATTACCTACTGCCCTCACTTGTGGGAGTTTCTTGCAATGCCTTAGGGGAATCTTTCCCTATAGGACCCCTTCAGTATTTTGAGGCAGTTATAGGACTGTGGGCTGGATCACTGAGGCTAATACTGCCTTCATGCAATAATAGCCCAGTCTCTTATTTATTCAACCAAATTTAGATTTTAAGAAATACAAATTCCTGAAAACATACTAGGTAGAATTCATCTCCCTCTACAGTCAATGGAGAGAAATCGGTGGGTCATGTGACCTGTAAAAGCCTGAGATCACACCTTTGTCATCATACAGAAGACGGTCAATGTGTAAGTTACATATGTGTTAAGCCAATTCCTGTATGTGTACTTGTGGCTGTTGTGGAACATTTTAAGGTGTATTTTCTGTTTCTGCAAGGAGTAAGAATGTCACCGTGGAAAGTTTCAATAGCATAAAAACCACTCTATCAATAAAAGCTTTTCTAATTGCTCTGATCTTAGGGTCTGCTCTAATCAGCCCTCTTGTGCAGACAGGAACGGCACTGTCCAGCGACCAGACCAACCGTTCCCATCAACCTCCAGCAGACAAAATACACGAAAGAACAGCTATGTCATCTCTAGTCCTCTGATACTCCTAACCAACGAAACAGTGGGAGTACCCTAGCTTACACAGGCTCAAGGAAAGATTGGGCAAACGAACATAAGGGAAATCCACTGACAGTTTCTAAATACATAGAAGCCATCTCAAACTCAAGAATTCCCCGAATAACAACTTATTAGAGACTGAGAGATGACTGAGTGGAAGTATCATGATATGTTAGCCCTATTATTATATTCTTCCCCAGGCATCTGCTTTTGGTCACTATTAGAGACCAGCATCCTGTACAGCAATTCTTAAACTACCTACCACAAAAAATAAAGTGGATCACGAGTGTTTGAGACCAACTGAAGAAGTTCAATTAGTATTGTCCCCATGGAGGAGAGGAAGAAAATTCCTGCACCAAGTTCAACTAAGCCACTGAGCTGGTCTGGAGACTCCATACTGATTTCAAGAGACCCATGAGGTACAGTTCATTCTTTTTATGTCTGAGTAGCTGTACAATAATATCCACATTATTAAAATAAAATCTCGTTTCATAAGACAGTTTCCTCATATGTTCTGAGTATTTCCTACTGAGAGTGGGAAGGCATTAATCAAACTGGATTTAAAATTCTACAGATCAGCATAAATCTCTATGGAAAAAGAATATACTTCAGCTCTTCCCCGCTGTTGGATTACTGTTGAATACCCTATGGTTCTCCACAAATTCTTTTCTGTAGCACAAACCAATGAGATGGATAATGTAACTTTTGTTTATAAATTCTATATTGTCTTTACTCTAAAGTCTCATATTTTAATAGCTAATCTTTCACACAATTGAAATGTATACTCAGAATTATGGTACCCTGGCAAATAGTTAAGGAGTTGAAATATATCAGTCTTAAATCAGGTCAAACAGGATTAACAACCTAAAAGATAACATAGCCTCATCCTGGTCAATAATTAAGATGTTAAACAGTATTTGGCTCCTGTATTGGTTCCTTGGGTACACCACTGGTGACTGGCCTCCCGCTGGACTTCATACTGCTGATCACAAGACTCTGAGCCCAGCAGTTCAGCCAGTTTTCAGTCCACCTCGCTGTCCACTCATCTAGACCATACTTCATCAGTTTGTCAGTAAGGATGTTTAGTAAGACTTTTGACACTGTCTCACATAAGTCAAGATAAACAATATCCACTGTAACATCTACCTTTCATTATAGAAGGCTACCAGGTTTGTCAGGGATGATTTCCCCCCTTCATAAATCAATTCTGACCACTCCCAGTCACCTTCTGCCTTAGCATGCTTGGAAATGGTTTCCAGGATTATTTGCTCCATCACCTTCCCTGGGATCAAGGTGAAGCTCACTGGCCTGTAATTTCTCAGATCCCTCCTTTTTGCCCTCCTTGAAGAGAGGAGCGACATTTGCTTTGTTTCAGTCCTCAGGAACCTCCCCCAATAGCCATGACCTTTCAAAGATAATTGAGAGTGGCCTCGCTGTGATGTCAGCCAGCTCCCTTGTGAATGCATCCCATCAGCCCCCATGGACTTGTGTACATCCAGTTTCGTTAAATGTTACCTAACTTGACACTCCTCCACTGAGGGTAAGCCTTCATTGCTTCAGACTTTCTCACTGGACTCAGGAACCTGGGATTGCTGAAGGTTGGTCTTACTAGTAGATACTGAGCCAAAGAGGACACTGAGTACCTTGGCCTCCTCTGTGTCCTCTGTCACCAGGCCCACCGCCCCATTCAGCAGCAGACCCACATCTTCCTTGCCGATAGACTTGCAGAAGCCCTTCTTGTTGCCCTTCACATCCCTTGCCAGATTCAGCTCCAGGTAGGCTTTGGCTTTCCCAGCCTCATCCCCACATTGATATGGGTTGCCAGAGGCTCCAGTGTGGAGTTTGTGTCTAGCGTCAATTACAATGTGATGTACCAGTCTCAGAAGTAAACATTGAACAGTCTTTTGTGTACAAACTGGCAGGAGAGACTGATTTTGCAAGGACCACAAAATATCCCAGCCGTCCTAATTTTCACTTCAGCAATTAAAAGAATCTAGATGTGACTCCCTGCATTCATTTTAAGTAAATATTACAAGCAAATATAAGAGTTTAAAACTGCTACAATGGTCCAAGCCTTTGTCAAGCTTATAACTGGGATCAGAGCTGTGCAGAAAGTAGATTTTCTGCTTTATAGGAAATTCCACAAATATTTTTTTAATCATTCTGAAAGAGGAAAAAACCCTTGAAATTTTCATAATTTTTTTAATGTTCTTTTTGGATTGAAACTGATCATTCTGATTTTTAGGCTTTTTCTATTACAAAGCACAGTTTATCTTCTTAATTTTAAACAGTGGGCTAAAAAGCTACTTCACAAGGTCAAAACGTTCTATTCCAAAAATATAAAGGACTTTTGTTTCAAGTCTATTCAAATATCCTGCTCCAATATTTTTAATACACAGAAACTTGTCAAAAGTGAAACATTTATATGGATTGCCATTTTGCAATGAAAAGCTGTTCCACAATAAATTTTCTGACCAGTTCCAATTTGAAACATGAGAGAATACAGGGATTTCATTTACAAGTGGTTTTGTATCTTCAGTGGTATTACTCATCCCTTTCATCTCCTAAGGGCAAAGATGACTCAGAATATAGCGACTGAAAGTTCAGGCCCTAGATATCACAAATATAATAATTATATTTATTATTTTATCATATTTTAAAGATATAAGAGATCATCTGAAAAAAAACCTTTCAAATTCTGATTCATCTGGCTCTTTATTTACCTAAGTTCATCTTCCCAGTGATTTTAGTGAGGAAGGTACACTTTCATTTCAGAAATACTCCAGGGTGCCTCCGATTATGCTAAACATTTTGGCTAGCTAAAGCCAGTTGGCTTTATTTTATGTATTTTTATACTGAAGATGTTTACAGTTGCTTTGTTAGAACACCAGGACTTTCTCCCCACATGAGACGCAGAAGTTAATACTACTTTGTTTGCTAATACTGAGTTAACAGTCAGCATCCAGACTAACCCTGAACAAGAATTCTGTCCCCATCAAATACCACAAATAATACAGACATAATCCTATTAAAAAGATAAAATAATATAAGAGAAAACAAAACAAAAGGAATCTTAAGTATGTGTATTCCTCTTTTGGCTTTACAACTGTAGAGTCCCTCTGAAGCCATCACATTTCATTACAGTGGAGCTTTCTGGTCCAACCTCACTTATAGAAAAGGCGCCTGCATATCCTTGAGTTATTTCCCTATCTGTATTCAGCACAGATTTCAAGTATAGGATGAGCATCTGACCTTCAAAAAAATCTTAAATTCAGAATATCTAAAACAGGCTGCTTAGCCATTCGTCTTATTTCTAAGGGAGATTAAATGCAGTTGAAGAAACTACACTGCATTCAGAAACTGGACCCTTTGGAAGAAAAGGGTGACATTTTCCCCAAAAGAAAAAGTCCACAGAGTGGGACTTTTCAACTGTTTCAGTATAAAAGAGCCAAATATAAAGAGCAGGAAACCATTCTGTATTTTCAGAATAATGTGAAAAAGACAACCCAAGAGAGCTTTAATACCTGAAATGCTCTTAAATCCTAAAGAAAGACTTTTTGTAATGCTATATCAAAAGGGGAAAGAGAAATAGCCCAACACAGTGCTTTGCTTTTTTCAGCATGATATGGATGTGGAAGGTATGTAAATTCCTGTATTCTCAAAGGAAAACAAATAGCATAAACAGACAGACAGGAGAGGAAGAGAGCAGTATGTTTAAAATAAGAGATACCCACCACTCATTTAAGCTGTTAGCTCTGGGAAGGCTCAGGCTGTGTGTCCAATCACAGGACCTACAGTTTATGCCAGGACTTGTTTCAGATGCATTCTGCACCAACTCCACCGAACGCAAACACAATTAGAGCATTCAGCATCAGACAGTAGGAGATCCCCTTTGATGTTGGGATAAAATGAGGATATGCATGGTTTTGTCCAAAATGACAACCATCCCGGGTTTACTAATGGGTATCTAATAGAAAAAGAGAACTTTATGATGCTCATTAATTACCAAACTGTCATGTGCTTCTGGCAGAAAGAAAGTAATCCTCTTCTCCAGATTAGACAGCCACCACAAAGGACTTCAAAGAACTTTCAGTCCCCTCCCCTGAGAGCTGCCTTGCATAAACCTCACAGCGCTAACCGTGCAAATTAAAAGAAGGGAGCAGTTGACAAACCCTTCCTGATACATGCGCAGTCTATTGCTGTTGGCAGTTCAGACATGAGCCCTTATTCTGCTGGCAGATGTGCACATTCTCTATACCTAAAATATGCTCTAAAATTCACACAAAACTTTACAAATTATCGGTAAACAATGCTTTCCATTCTTGCTTTCAAGCCTGGAGATGTTTGTGCTGAAGATTCTTTGGTGGCAATAAAAATTCTTTTTAAGAACATGAAAATGTAGCAGAAATACAGCTGAAAGTCTAGTTCTCAGAAATTTTCCTCAGATGTTTTTCTTAATGAGGAGCAGCTAAAGTATGCCTTTTTCTGGCAATTCGCCACAATGGGTACAAAGGGCTACAGAGATCATCTAATATGAGAATGGATGTGTTAGGGAGTATGAAGCACTTACAGTGATTCCCCTAGTTTTAAATGGTCAGACATTTATAGAGTTGGGGATTTCGCTTTCAGCACAAATTCATTCCCTTGCTCCTACATTTCTATAAACTCTTTATATGTTACTTTTTTTCCCCAGGGACTGAACTCTACAGACTTCAAAGTATGCAATACATTTCACATATTTATGATTGTCACCTAAATGCATGTATTTATGGTTGTTTTCACAAAGGTCTGAAATAGTGATAAAGTCTGAATTGTCTCTCAGGAGGAATGGGGGGGACGGGTACACTTCTGATGTTTGGATGTCACGCGAATTCTAGATGACAGGATTGTGTTCTTGAACACATTTGCCTTGTGGTTTTTTATTTACTCATGTAGATTCAAATCACTTTACTGACAAGGTGAAAGACAATGAGCCCCATTATGATTTGGAATCTGAATATTCTCATTCAAAGGCCTTCCCAAGCAGCATTTGGTTAAAGTTGTGTGCCTTGGTCTTACTGGGCAGACCAAGTTTTTAATAGGTGCCCCACAAATTTTAAATTTAAATAAGGGCTTTCTCCAACCAATTTGACACATTTTTTAGTACACAATGATTGCCAGAAGCATACTGCTATCCAAAATAGAACTGGCTTTATGTTTACCAAGAACATAAGAGTCTAGGGGAAGTAGTGCTGAGTGACGAATGGTACTAAGAGTTCAGGGGAAAAATAAATAATCACAGGGACCATCAAAAAAGTGTTCCTTTGCTCATAGCACTTTTCAGATAGCACCTCTTTGGTACGTCATGGTGAACCTATTCAAAACCCTAAACTGTTTGAAAGATTCCCTACTTCCCAAGTAATGTGTGTACTGCTTCTCAGTTTGATTATTCAGTAGCAACAAAATACCTGGGAGAAAAAAAGATTTAATTTTCCTTTTTTTATGAGTAATTTAACATCCTTGAAAACTCTAGGGTTGCATCAGAAATGTCATGTATTCTGAACACGTGACCATCCTAGGTCATGGCTACATATGTAAAATACTAAATGAGGCTTTAGTATTTTTAAATACTTTTTAGTATTTAACTTTTTAGTGAAAAAATTCCACCTTTTTTGGGTAAAAAACCCAAACATTTTAATGGAAAATTTTTGTTCATAGTATAGAAAGATCAAGAAATTAGAAAACAATGTCAGCACAAAACTGGAAAAGATGGAATTTTGCCTGAGAATTCTTTCTCTTTTCAGCTTCCATTGATTTTATTTGAGAATGAAAAATATATTTCCTGATCATCTCTACAGTCAAGCCCTTCATTGTCTCTTTTGCTCACTAAACACATCCCTTTTAGGGTATTCTTTTTTTAAATTAATAATTACTAAGACCCTCAACACTTCCAAATTGCCATGAGTAGGGCTCTGGCCTTCCTATCAGCTCTCCAGGAAGAGCATTTATAATGGACCCAGTTATAAATGATGAAATAAAAATCTAATATTTGATTTGATGAGACAGTCTATGTTTGGTCAGTCACAAGGAAGTTATCTGATAGCTACCAGCTCCAGCTCTAGACCATGGAAATTAACAAGTGCCCTACACTAAGGGAAAGACAAGCACTGCTCACACTGAGAAGTCAAATGAAATATGATCATAACCACTAAAATATTAGAGTTATATTGTGCTATAGAAACTTTCCTGATTGCAGATTCTTTCCTTCCCAGCAGAACCTTTAAAAATACCTGTTAATATACTACCATGTGCTCTTGATGCCACTATTTCTGTGTAATCTGCTATTTTCTCTGGGATGAAACCATCACAAATTATTTTAAATTATTAATAAAGACAGACAGAGTACAGACCAAGTATCTTGATTAGTTTGTAAGTTTGCTAGAGATGACCAGAACTTGTAGGCTGAACAAAACTTTCTTTTCCACCCCTTTTTAGAGGTTATCCACTACAGCTGAAAATCCAATGCCCATCCTCACTTTGTACTTGCAATTCAGCTGATGCAAAAAAGTAGGACATAATCTTTGACACAACATCCTCTGTTAAGAACATCCTCCTCCACCTTCTTCCCCAAACACTAAAAGATAGCCAAGAAACATACAGTCAAGAGTAAGTCACCCCCAACTCAGTTTCATAGGCGTGCATTTCTGAGGTAAGTCCTTTCTTGGGTAGATGAACAAAAGTGATGCACCATTCTACTAAACTGAAGTGATGCATTCATTCTACTTCCATCTCCATAAATTTATCTATAACTTTCATCACAATAAGACCAAAATCACAGTTAATTCCTAAATGGGTAAGTTTCTGCACGCACCAACTTCCAGGATATGCCCACAGAAATGTGGCTCCATTTGTTAGCTGTTTGCTCTAGTGAACGTCAATGGAGAATTCTTGTTTCAAAATACTCTGGCTGGCACCAGACAATCAAGTCATTCTACTGAATGTGAGATAATTTCCATTAGTCTTCCTTTGGTTAAGTGACAACTGAAAGAAAAGAAGCCCTGGAAAAACTTGGGAATGGGCTGATCCTTGCAGGCAGAATTTGAATTGGGGTTCAATTAAAAAATGCAATGACAGAGGGGTTTGTACTGAATTTTTGTGCTGCATCTTTGAGCATGTGAAAGAAGCAGTGAAAGAACAAATGAAGGCAGCAAAAAGAAATCCAAAGCAAACAGAGGCAACATGATCTGAGAAGAGTTAAGAAAAAGAGTTTTAGAGTAGAGGGCTGGCTGGACGAAGGCCTGGATCTCCGAGTCCTGTTGTTAATCCCAGCTGTGCTCAGGCAAACAGGCCCCAGCGCATATTCTTTGTAACTAAACAGATTTGTCCCAGAGAAATACTTCACTCCATAGTCAACTTCTCCTCCCAACAGAAACAAGCTAAAATTGGCGAGCCCCTTAGGTCAAAAAGGGATTAGTGGTGTTAGCAATGAGATCTGAAGTATAAGCACAGAAATTTCAAGTCGCTATCCCTGCTAAACCAAAGTGCAAGCTCTGGCATTTTTTCAGCCCAATGTCAAACTCAAATGAATGGCTCACAAGATGGTCAGAAAGGGCAGGAGTTTTTTTAGCAGTCAGCTAGTCTGAACTAGCACCAACGATGTTGCAAAATTTTTTTCCCCTCCAAAAAACTGAATCATTCCAATCCAGGACCAGCCCTTGACACGCTTGAACCAGCCAGCATAGGGCATAGCTGGCCACAACACAACTAAGAGGTAGAAGTCAGGAGGGAAGGAAGATACCCCACTTGAACTGGCAAAGGACTTGAGGAAACTTGTATTTTTGGCATATTCAAGTACTTGTAAGGTCTTCCAGGATAAACAGGCAATGAACCAGTTTATACACTCTCAGATGCATCTGGACTTGCAGATCAAGATCAGGGGAGAAAAAAGAAGCAAAAGTCATTCCAAGAGGCTGTGGATTTGCCCATAGAACTTGAATCTTTCCCTTTCCCTTTCCGCAGCCCACTGAACAGGAAGGCAACTGGAGCTCAAAAAGATGCCTACTGATTGCTGTGAGCTGAGACAGCACAACTCAGAGCCTGAGCTGTATTTTGGGAAAGAGGAAGTCTGAGGTATTTTGTGATATTTTTGTGCAATTAGCAAAAGCAATCAATTCAGTTGGTAGAAAAAAGAGTAAATGGGAACAACTGAAACATTAAATGAAGTCACTAAGCCTGGTAGCATGAAAAAATTGCCCCTAAAAAGAACTGGCCAAGTCCCCAGATGATCATAGATACACAGAGCTTCGAAGGGTATAGGAGGCTTATTTGTGAGTTTGCCAGTATGTGAAAAATTCAGCATAGGTTGGATGAAAAAGAGAAACCCTTTTAGTGGTCAGCAAATTGTGATTTGGCAGTTTTAGGAGTTCATTCATCCCTTCCATGCACATATACATACAAATGCACACATGCACACACACAGACTGCTCCTTTTCTAGCCTACCCATGATTCAAAGTTTTTCCAGATTGAACCCAGAGTCTAGTGATGGAGGGTGAGCAAGCAACAGAACTAAGAGTGGTGCTTTAGTAGAGGTAATGTTTATCTTCCATACTCCTATACCTCCTGGCAACAGATTTTAGATCAGTAGGGCATTTCTACTTGAATTTTCAGGAGAGCAAATTTATGATCTGGACAAACCATGCATTGCTGCCATAGCTTTACAGATTTAAACCACAAACAGGCTCGCGTATAAGAATGGCAATAATGCTTTGTCCATTATCACTAGGTTGAAAAATTAACAGCAAATGCTATCCCAACCAGAGCAATTACCAGGTAAAGTCATCCAAACAAAACTATGTAACACAAAAACCAGATGGCTCCTTGTGCCTCTGTTAACTCCTGTTAATATCTAGGGTAAATATACCTGAAAGAATTGGCTTATCAAAAAGCATGCGTACACCCAGAATTTACACAACTGAAAATGTGCCCATTTCAGTGACTAGAACAACGGATTTGTTCTTTCAAGAATAGCCTATAGAGTGCAAAAATACTTACCCTAAGAGGGATGCCATATCAGAACAGTATGCCACAGTGAAATCATCTAGTAAATGAAGCATTCCACTCCAATATGCAGTTCATCTTCAGATAATCATGGTTAATGCTTTTTCCATCACAGAAGGAAATCCCGGTATTTCAAACTGAAATAAAGTTGCAGAATATGGAGCTATGTATGAGTTGTTACTACTGGGCCTTTTAAGAGTCTGAAATACTCTGGTTAAAGCTGTTGCTATTAAGAGTCTGCAGAAGCTGTCAAGCTGACAACCATCTATATTGTGTGTTAGTTTAGATGATTAACTCCTTAGTCTTACTAAAGACCCTGATCATGAGTTTTTCTAAATGACCAACAACAAATATTTCATTATATCTCTTTTGAAGCTGTTTGCTCATCCTATTATGTGATGACTAAACAAAGATAGACCTGCAGCAAAAATAAGGTATGGTCTCCTTTCACAAAGGAGAAGGAAAAACAGGATTTCAATTCTGAACTTTCAACTTCCAAAACAGAGTGGAGTGGAAGCGCCTCTGATTTGCTAGTCCCAGATCCAGAACAAACACTTCTAGGACACTTGAACGCTTTTGCGTCTTTGAGATATGCATTCACGCAGCTCAGACATCAACAAGTTGCTACAAAATAAGGCCTTTATCAAGGGACCTATGGGCTAACATCTCCCAATATCTGCTTTCCACTCAAGTCACCTCCATTTCCTTCTTATTTTCAAAGCCTTCCCAAAAGTTTTAGCCACATGAAATGGCAACAGTCATTCAGAGTTCCAACCCTGTAGGTCCTGTTTTCATCACAAGAAAAAAACCAGATGCTAAGCATAATTAGGGCCTGACACACCCTTTCAACACAGCTCACAGTATGCATGCAAAATTCCTTTTCCTGCCACAATGCCATGTTGCCCTGCCTACATTTACTATATTCCTCAAATACATTAACGTCTATGAATCCTAACAAAGCCTAGATATTATTCCAAATAGCCTCAGCTAACAGAATATGGAGCATGAGCTCATCTTGGCACAGAGCATGATGGAAAGAAAAGGAAAGCCAGTTGGAAGTAAATGGTAAGGAACAGTCGCCTGTACTGAAGAACTGTGTTGTAAGATAATCTCAGTTGACTGTGTTGCATGGGATGAAACACATTAGCAGCGTCACCGCAGTAATGCTCATTGGAATCCAGGTATTTATCAGTAGAGTCACATGTAAAAGTAGAGCTATTGAACAAATGGAAAATATTAGCTTGTGATCAGATAGCAGATGCTTCTCATAACAGAAATAGTTCTACAGTTTATAAGAGGATTGATTCCTCAAGTAGGTCACTAAATGGGTGCTTGGAAATAAGTTAGTCATGCTTAACTGAAGTATTAACCATACAGATGTTTTCATAAAACCACAAATTATCCAGTTATCATTGCCGGACACTTACCAAGCTTGAAAGCAATCCAGCAAGTATGCAAAACCTTGATACCCACAAAGCATTAATATTCTAGATAAGTCTTTAGTGTACCCAGCCAATGACAGCCCATGACTATGGGGGGATAATAACTGATGTTGAGAGGATGATCAGAGCAGATAAACTCATTGCCAGATTCTATCTGATGATATAAAGGTAACAAAATGGGAAAATAGCTCTGTTCACTCTGAAGGCTCTTCTGAGGGTGTTTGTATGTTGAAAATAATCCCAATGTTAATGCAGAACTGTGAGTGCATTTTCTATTTAAAAAAATAATCAGTATAATAGCTGTTAAGAAGACCTGTCTGATGATCCTGTCAAGGGTCAGAACAGCTCATCTGTTCTTAGAACTGTAAAGATAATATTAAGCATGCAAAGAAACAGCTATGGATCTAGACAAAGACACTCAGTAAACCAAAAGGCTCCCCTGCTATGTTACACAGCACACAAACAGCTTTAGCTCCTGGTCTGCATACAGTGACAGCTACTTACATGAATTTTAACACTAGGACACAACATTAAGATGATATTTTCAGAGCAATATTTTTTCATTCTGATGTCCCCCACTCTCTGGCAACTTCTGGCAACTCTGGGTTACCAACTTCTACACTTCAAAAAAGCAAAGAAGGCAGAAATGCTAGTACACTCTGACAATGAGGTCAGAACAGTGAAAATTGGAGTTCGCACCTAGGGCTGTGGAAGAGCTCAGAACTTCACTGGTACAGGAAAGGTCCATCACATGGTGAATGAGTAGAGCAAGCATAAAGCCTAAAGCCATCTATAAAATAAGTCTCCAATTTAACCTTCCTCTTGAAATCTCAAGATGAATATCACAAAGAAATAGTTAGATATGGAGAACATACATACACTTCAAATGAAAAGCTCTCTTTGTGCCTCTAATTCAGGAATATCACGTTTCAGCTCTCTGCATGTGAACTGATAACCCAGTTAAGGAATGATACAAGCAGCAGTTCAGCAACTGCTCAACTCCGTGTCATTTTCTGACCAGCTTCTCTTTTCCTACTCTAGAGTAAACATAGTTGACAAGGCCAAATACGTAAAACACTGACACAAAAAAAACCCCCAAACAACAAATCAAAACAAAAATAGTGGCTCCATACCCACAGGGGAGAGCCACAGTCTGTTCTCTTGCAGCCAAACTTGGTTATGAAACAAATTCCTGTGAAGGCAAATTGCTGTGAGAGAGAAGTGCTGCATGCAACAGGCAGGGAGCTCTGTCATGGCTGGGCTGCAGGGAGGGTGGACATCATTAGGGTCACTTCTTTTCACTTGGGAAATGACAGACTAGACAAAGGGATCAATTGCTCATCTGGGAGAGTATTAAATCAACCAGAAATCAGCAAGAAGAGGATCAGGCAGATGTAAAAAGTTAAGACTGATGGTATTGTTCTTGTGACTTGAAGTACAGATTGCAAGATCTAAGACTTTCAAAATAAAAACTTTATGAACTAAAGTACCACGAATAGATTTCTATACTTTGTGAACTACAATAAGGTGATGAGCCAGGTAAAAGAAAAACATTTCTAACATTTAGATTGTATTTAAATTAAATATTCCTTTCAAGTGAACACCTCTGTAATACACCTACATTGCACATGCTGGAATAATGACAATTAAAAAAAAATATTTTCTAAAGTAAAATATTTCAGGGGTGAACAATATGAAGGAAACTAATGAGCATAAATTATTCTTGAAAAGTATGGGGAAATACTGAAAATTCATGAAATATATATGACATTCGTGTAACATTTTGGGTTCTGCAAACGATAGCGCAGGTTTAAGACTAAGAATGAAAAATATTACTATTTTCTTGATGTTTTTCTCCCCATGGAGAAACACATGTTTTGATGTTTGCACTTTTGCAGAGCCCTGAGTAGCTTAGGGCTTCTCTATCAGCAAAGCAGAGCAGAGTTCATTCAGCTGTCTAATGAGGTAAGAGTGAGTGCTGTGACGGGGGATTTGCAGGCAGGACAGGATCCTCAGTTTGGTAGCCTGGGAACAGAAGGCATAATGAATGGAAAAGGAATTTAGTTACAATATTTATGAAGAGACAAAGTGAGGAAACTAATGAAAAGGTCCTAATCTCTTTCTGGTAGGCTTACCGAAATTTTGGCAAATATATGCCGTTAGAAATCTCTCAGTTGACACGCCGTCATAAACTGTTATTACTTTTAAGTTACTGGAGGGAAGAGAGAGGCCTCCTCAGTCAGGGAATCCCTAGCTGTGTGGGTCAAAGGACACTAGCTCTAGATTGATGGTATCTGGTCCTTAGTCCTATGTGAAGAGGAACACAATGAGATGTAACAGCCATTTAAATTACAAAGACTGGACCTAACCCAGAAGAGGAAAAGAGCAGTGCACAGAAGCTGAAGCTGGAAAGCTCCCTAGATATTTTTTTTTGCCACTGACCCTACGAACTATTTTGAAGAGGGAATTTGATCAACTTGTGAAAGAGACTGAATAGACAGAAAGGGGATATTTCCTACAATAGCAGTGATTTGGACATACTGCCAAGTTCCTTCCAATTTGATAATCACAGAATTATTTCATAATCTAGATTGGAAGGGACTCTGGAGGTCATCTAGTCCAAACCCCTGTAAATTTTTTTACCCTTATACCTGTTCAGAATTTCCCTTCGTGCAACCTGTGACCGCTGCTTCTCAACCTTTCACTGTGCATCTCCGGGAAGAGTCTCACGAGTATTAAGTGTAGGATCTGCAACACTTTGTCAAGCTAATGATTCAGTATCACGTTTCTAAGCACTACAAGCTGTTAAGGGAAGAACAAGGCATGCACAGGTCTATCTCCATCATCCTTCCTGATTCCAACAAGTGGAAATTTAGGAGCTCCTTGAGTTAGAGTCTGCAACCCAGCAGTGGTGCTTAATTAGCCCTAGGTTTAATCCTGTCTTGAATCTATTTCGTTTCCACAAAATTCTGTGGTGGTAAGTGCTGTAGTTGAATTATAAATTATGAAAAAGTGCTTCCATCACTTGAAGTGAAACAAACCAAGCTCTCTCAGTTTCAGCAATATTGTATTGGAAGCAAGTGAGACTAAGATGCATAACTTTGCTAGCTGATTTGTGCAACTTCAGTGGCAATGGATCTCAAGGATGTTTTCAAACTTTCCAGTGCAGGGAAACTGTTGAGATAGCAATTATTAGCATCCTTTGAGAATTTCTCTGCATAATAAAGTTTACCATCAGAACTATCCCAGTGAAGTTTTTCCACTAGACTTCTAGTGGTATAATTTCTCATGTGAAGACACTCCAAAATAGGCCAGTTCACCCAGGATTTACAGCAATATAGCTATCATAATATATTATAGATTGGCTGGTAAATCTATACGTGTACATAAGCATTGACTGCAAAAATGCAATGAAAGAAATTTGGAAATAGAGATTCTTTTTTTCCCTAAAAGACAACTCCTTGCCCACTTTTAAGATCAAAGGCAAATTGCAAAGATGTTATCAAGAGAAACAGTTGTGTCAGTCCAAAACTAAAAATTAAATACTGTGGTGTTACCACTAGTCACTTTAAAATGCTATATGTTTTCTTCTATATTCCTGCCCAAATCACTGCTGGCCAGAACACTGAATCTTAAAATAGAAAATCACTCTTTTTAAAATTATGCTTTTACTTATGCTGGCTTGAACTACCATGGCTGCCCTCCATTCGGTCTGATGCCACCCTCCCTCCATCCCTTTCTGAATTTAAGCGTAGTCATAATAGCCAGTGAAAGAATAATCATCGGATTTTAGTCAAAATACCAGGTGTCTTACCAGCTTAGTATGTTCCAGAAAAATGAGTCTATACTGACTGTTCATGCCCGTGCTGAACTGACTCTTATCCTCTTTTTCACTTTCTCCTCCTTCTATAGACTTCCCAATAAATGCCTTTAAAACTCACTACTGTGATCCCTGCCTCCACTTTTGTTTCAGTGTTGAGTCATTCTATTTATTTGACTCCCTTTGTAGTAGCAAACTGCCCTTTGTATAAACTGAACCTGGTTAAGAATTCCCTTTTGCTGTGAATCCGAATGGAATTCTTGGCAGTACATAATGCCATACACCGTACCAGGGTGTTTGCTCCCATATCTCACTCAAAGGCACAGGGCTTTGTTCTGATTTACACACTTCAAATAAGATCAGAATCAGGCCAACAGTTCCTGCCAAAAGAGCACACAAATTGAAAGGCAGAGAAGATAAAACAGACTCACTCCAAGAGATTCAGAGAATGGAAGTAGCATAAAGCTTTTTAGCTTTTTCTGTTTTAGCAGGGAGTGATGCTAGCCTGTGAGGAGCGTCCATAGGCTCTGTGGAAGCAGGGGGATTTCCAGAGGTATTAGATAGGAAAGTAGAAAGACAAATGAATTGGTGAAAAAAATCAGAATTAAAACTTTAAAATATGTCACCCTGCTTCTACCTACAGAGAAGGTAGCTTTGTTCGTATTTCATGGTGCAATCATGCTCATGTTTTTAGAGACCTCAAGACTACTCTCTTTGTACATAAAAGTTAAGAGTCTGGAGAACAGTTGACCAGATAATGACTCCCTAGATTTAGTTGTCCTTACTGTTGCACCTGTCCTTCTGACATATATCTTCCCCTTGCTAATGACCATACAGGAACTAAAGCAAGAAGCATTCAAAACTTGCAGTGCAATCTGGTTCCAAACACAGCTGTGAGGTGACTGGAGGCAGTTTCCCTCCCAACTTGCTCTTGTAGGGACAAGGAACCACGTTTTGCAGACGTGCAAGTTGGGCTCTTGCCTAGCCCTGTTGCATCTTGAACTCAGCAGCTCTCATCCTAAAGAATTCCACCCCCCCGCCCAATAGCTTTTTTTGTCCTTACCCTTTGTATAGTGTGTCACAGCATATAGCCACAAAGTCAGCTTTGCTGACTTTTTTGTATGCATTTTCAGGGCTTGGCCTGCCCCCAGTTCATAGCGAAAACCTTATGCCCATGTTGAGAGTCTGTCTCAGCCCAAACTCTGTACTTTTGGGAGGCACAAGAAAAAGTAATGTCTGTGTGGGTCACACAGCAATAGTAAATGAGTTCTAAGCTTTGTTTGATAGTTAAAGAAAGGAAAATAAAAGGCAGGTATCAGAGCAGGAAACAGTGCCTATAGTTGCTGAAGCATGTCTGGTATTTTAGCATGGGCCCAAGCTATTGTTCATAAGTCTGGATGGACCAGACACAAGCAAACCATACATGCTACAAAATAGTCTGCCAAGACATAACCCAAGCCAACTCTTCCTGAACATGTGAATGCTCTAAGTCAAAACTGCAGCTGGGCTAATAGTTACTGGGAAAGAAAGCATGAGTCATAGGGTTCAGTAGGCTTTAACAACTCTTCATCTCACAGTGTAGACATAATCCCACAATCTCACTGTGCAGTTCCTGGACAGCTGGAGAAAGACTTTGGAGAGAAATATGATATGCTTTCTTTCCAAAAGCCAAGGCCCTACTCCTTTGACACATCTCTCCAGGCAATGGAAAGAATCACCATCTGATCTTGGTTCGCATAGTCAGAGCTATTGTAAATAAGCAGTGTCTACACTGCAGGACAAGTGCACTATACAGTGGGACCAGCACACATATTTTACAAGGATGTACTCTGGCTCCAAATGAAGACACAACAAAGAAGTGCACCATCCTATGGAACTGCAGGGCCTGACTGGGACACTCGTACCACCAGGACCGAGGTGTACAGGACGGAATTCTCATGCTCCACAGTGTTGCACAGATTTGGTAGAATAACTAATAATTTTGGTTCATGTGATGTCACTTCTTACTCTGTCTGAAAACTGTGTTTCACTTCCTTTGCTTTCACCAAGAAGTGAAAGTTGCATGTGTCTCAAAATAACTAGATTTACTCCACGGCAGAATGATGGAGAATGTACAGACATTACTTTTTCTTATACCCCCCGAATGGCTTCTTTTTCCAGATGCAAAGCACATATTGTTTTCAAAGCAACACGTATTCTATGACATAAAGCATGCCAAGTTTCATGAAAACCTAAGCGTGTTTATAAAATAAGGGTTGGATGATACTCATACATTAAAAGCTGATCATTAAAGTTAATTTCTGTTTATTTCTAGTGATTATGTTCATCCTGAAGTGTTTTTGTGGTATTCATTGAAACTGATTGCAATGAAATGTTTACTGAACTACAGTACATCTTTCTGTATGAATCTAATACACAGGTTTTTTTTTAAATTTTCACAAACAGGAGAAAAAATTTATATATAATGTCTCATAGCCTATTGTTTAGTTTCAAAGCGACTCTGAATAACACAAGTCATCGACTGATCACCTTACAGTGGAAGAAGACACGGTCATCTCATGTTGTCCATATGTGGATACTGCCAGATAAGTTTAACTGCTTTTTAGATGATGTATTGTCCTGCAGCCTTTGGGTTTGGTTTGGTTTTCAAACGTAGGCAGTGTTCCACTGCCAGCAAGCAGACCCCTGGGTATTTTGCCTTCAGAACATCCTCCATCAGTTAAGATTTTGATAATCCTACTTTACAGGGGCTAAAATGTTGGATTTTTCCAAACGTGCCTGATATAAATAAGCCAAGTGTTTTGGAGAGGAATCCAGAAGTATTTAATCAGGCAAAACTTCCATTGATTTCCATGGGAGTCTTGTCGGAGTAAGAACTGAGTCAAGACTTCAAGACTTGGCACATTATCAATCCCAGCAAATGACGGGCGAGAGCTGATGCCTAACGCATGTTTGAGGGAGGAAACAACTTGGCTCAGGGACCATATTTAAAACATCACATACTGTAGTTTAAGCTCTGTAAGAAGTGAGAAGAACAAAGCTTAAGTTAGTCTCTAAACACCCAAGTCAGAGTTCAAATATAGTGCAAATATTCTTTACATATCTCAGCATGTCTAGTGGAATGCTTACTGTAAAAGGCAAGAACAATGGATAAAAAGTAGGCAGGTCTTAATGTGAAATGAACCTCATTTACACATAAATGCCTAGAGGAAGCATCACAATGCACATTTTTTCACAAGCTAATAGATAGTACAACTAGATAGTACATGACTGTAGTCTGACAACATCAGTTAAGAAACACTATTAAAATAAGGAAAACAGTATTTCATATAGCTATTTGAGCTCTTCTTTTTTTCCTGAATTTCTCCAAAAGACAGCCTTTTCTCTATCCTGTCTGGCTTTGTTGGGGAGCGTGAAATTTCACATCCTCACCACCAAAGATAAAAGCCAAAGAAGAGAGATTAAGGAGTTTACTATACAGCATTTTCGAAATGCTAACAAACATAACTGCATGTGAATTTGTCCAGCAGGTTGTGTTTACACTGTACCAGCTTGCCTTATAAAGGCAAATTTTTCAACATATTTCAATTAAAAAAGATGAGTCTAACAAATGGATTAAGCTGTTCAGGAATGGGATTTCTAGCTCAGTCACCTTCTCTGCTCCACCGTTTAATGGAGCTCTGCTCCACACATTTAATGTGCCTGATGTTGCAGATTAGATCAATGGCTGGTAGTCAACTGGGTGTCTGTCTGAGCTGCAGCGGATTAAGAAACTGCAAAAAATCCCTTTGCAGAAGTCATACTACACCCCCTTTCTCAAACTCCTTCATATGGGATACTGCTCCAATGGAGGAGAAAACTATAGGCCATGCAAGCTCAGTTGTGTTGAAATATACTGTCCTGGAGACTTAAAAATTCCATCTCTTCTATGAGGAATGTCTTACCTTTCAGGGTGAATTCCACAAAGGCGTTGTATCATATACCTTCATGTAGTATAGGTAGAACATTAAAGCATGACAACTGTGTGCATTAATATGAAGCAGTGTTGGGCTAACACGTAGGCCTGTATTCAGAATACTATGAAATATATTCAGGGCAATACAGACAGAGAGACAGAGGTAGAAACAGCTTTCAAAGTCTTGCTGACCAGGTGCTGGCAAATGAAAACCAGGTGTTGTCTAGAGTTGTTTCTAGGCAAACATCAAAATCTGAGTTGCACTCAAAACAGGAAAGATTTTTCTAGTTTATTTCTGGTTAATTTGACTGACTTTTTTAGTAAGCATACTGCTCTTTTAGAAAAACACCTTTCTGCCTGCACAAGCATTTGCTTTTTAATTGAAACACCTCCCCTCACTCCAAAGACTTAAATGGTGACCTTAGCAAGAGACTAAAATTATATACAAATCCTTTATACAAATTCTTTTTGAGAAGAAAGTTGACACTGTAATGAATTTCACAGTGTGTGGACTGGACAAACACCTCCAACACATACTAAGGTGCATCTTGACCATCGAATCATACTCTAAGTGGGGGGCTGACTCAGTGACAAACGAAGTGCACACACCAGTTTAGCTTATTCAGAACTCCTAATGGCACACAGACTCCTCATGTATTGTCTGGATGTAGCACAGAGTCTTATAATTCATACATTTTAAGCAGTCGATTTTCTTTCCCTTTCAGTAACTAGGTAACAGTCTACGGGAGAGGAGAGTTCATTAGATAATGAAAGAGAAGAAAATACTTTCTGAGCATGACTAGTGTATATCCACTGAGGTCTAAAGGAACTGCAAAAGCTTAAACAGCTTTCACCATTTCAATTCCAGTTTCATGACCTAAAGTGATGCTTAGAATTTTCTTCATTTATACAGATATTAATTTGAATGCATTATGACTTCTTTTCTACTTACAAAGGATATGGTCACCTCTCATGTTTTCCTCTACAGATCTGGGACAAAAATCCCTCAGTTATAAATAGTCTTCACTTGCACATGAAAAATATTCTGCCTCTAATAAAGACACAGTTTTCATCATATCTTTCACAGCTTGAAGCTCGGTTGCTTTCTCTCCATATGGCTCCATGCTTCCACCTTGTAAGCTACAACACTGCTCTGGCTCTTGTCACACGCTGAAACTTTTTAGGAAGAGGGAAGAGGGGAAGAGAATTAGCTAGAAGAACATAGGAGTGAAAGAGGAGTAGGCAAACTATGAGGAAAGATGACTAGGGTAGTGAAAGGCCTCAGAAGACAGAAGAGTTAGAGACAGTAACATCTACATTGCATTGGAGACAAATTCTGTGAGTACACAGCAACCATGGTGAACTTTCTAGCTGAAATCACCCCACCTAGAGGCCTCCTGGTGGGGATACTTAGTCAATGGTGATTTCCTTTATAGTTAAAAAACTCAGAAGGCAGAGGAAAAGTAATAGTCAAATCCGATGATTTGTACAATTGCCCCATGCTTTTCCTGGAGCTTGTGATTTCAGAGCTCCTGCTATCAGGCAGCTGGGAAGCATACACAGTAGCCTCTAGGCACTCATAGGCACTCAGCACTGTGGCTGGCAGTTAGCATGAAGAAGTCACAGATGTGCTCTAATGTACACCATAGCGTGTCAGCACTAATCTTGGAAAAAAATGAAGATGATAACTGTGATTTCTGCACTGTTAGGATTGCTACATTATTGCTACATCTAATCAGTATTCATTTATATACAGAAAATGTTGACCTTGAACTCAAGATTATTCATTTATAATGAATTAAATGTTTAATGTTCCTTAATTTCAGTTGGACTTTCCAGGCTTGGCTACACTGGGGCCTAGCTATCGGTCTTTCTGAGCCACGCATTATAGTCGTCGCAATTCAGTCGGTACAGATTTAAGCAGCACTGCAGAAAAACGTCTCCATTCAAAAAGAGCCTTGGCTAAGTGGTAGCTCTCCATCCTTTCAACCCCCCCAGTCTCATTAAGCCTGCAAGAATGTAGCCACATCCTGCAGAGGCTTATTCACATACACAGGCCTCATGTTTCAGGGGATAAATGATCTCAAGACCATGCTCCTAGCTGGGAGTGTTATATGCCAACATTGTCATAAAATAGACTTGTAATTCTCCTGTAACTAGACAATTGAATGGCTCTGCCTCTTGAAATGAAGCAAATTGCAAAGAATGAAACAAGAGTAGGCCTGTCTAAAAATAAATAAATACAAGTACAAACATTAACGTTTCTACAGGCATTACTAACTCAGCCTCCCTGTATATCATGTGATATATAATTTTGGAACATGGAAACAGATGTACAAAGATAAATACTTCTTCTTCTGATTTTCTTATTTAAAATATAGCAGCTGGTGAGGGCAATGGTGCTAAATGTGCTACCAGAATTTCTTGTTTATAGGGGAAGGAACTACTCTGAAATTTAAATACACCTTTAAAGATATGTGCACTTTCATAATAGCTATGTTATGTTACGGGACGTTACCAGCCTCCTGCTGCTGCCACCATCTTTTAGTTCCAACAGCTTGTTACTGATACATCTTATTCAAACTTTGCTATTAATGGTAGAGGTGGAACATGATGGGAGCTGTACATCAGCTTCCCTTTGTTGAATGTATTTTGCAACAGAAATCCAACCAAACCTGGCCAATACTAAAATTTCTAATATCTGGTTTCTACCAACTACATTAATTTGGGCACATAGGATAAGGATAGGAAGTATGAACCTAGGAAAAAGTCACATGCATTCAGCATACAACTGCGTTGCTGAAGACAAATATGCCCTTAAAAGCATATACATGTGTAGTACTTAAATAATTTGGGTTTTATCATTCATTTTATCATTCTTCAGTTAGTTTTACAGCACTACAAAACAGAGTCTTACCCCATGTGTTTCCCCAAGGACACTGGCCATTTTGTAGAATGGGAATGTAACTCGTAGTGTGCAATAATAATTTTATTAACATTTTTATGTGAGAGGCCACAGCCACACATCTTCAGTTTCTCAGAGCGAGGCAGCCATGCTCGCAGATATTAGCACACCTGCTGAAATAATGGATCTCAATTGCTGATTATGAGAAGCCAGGGGAGCCGCACAGAACGCTGCGCTCTGTCCATATGCCAGCTATTAGATGTTGAGCACTAAAACCAGATGACTGCATCTCCACAGCAAGAAAAGGCATCAGATCCCATGCCTGCAGGCCGAGTCTTTTTTTTTATTTATATGAGACAGGGAAAAAAAGGTCTTTCTCTGGCAGCATCACAATTAACAGGAAACAAGCACCAACAGTAACACAGCACATGATGCCAGGAGTGCTGATCCTCCTCCAACTTCTGAATCCATTTAGCACGTCCCAGAAGGCCCTGCACAGATGAAACTCTTTGATATGTTTTTAACCTCTATGAGAGCTGCACAGGTGCAGCCCATTTGGAAAGCAGGCAGCTCCCATTTTTCCACCAGGGGCAATGTTACTTTGAAATCATTGCATGAAGTCATTAGACATGAGTTTGTTGTTATTATTTTTAAAAGACATAATTGATTCATTTTCTGCTTTAAATAGCTTAAGAACTGCAATGAATTAAAAAGTCACCTCTGAAACCTATTAAGGTGATTCACCAAGTCCCAGTCTCTTTGTTAAACAAATTGACTTAAGCCATTGTGTTTATTACTAAAAACAAAATAAAATAAAACAAAACAAAAATCCCATACGCTCAGTATACATGCACTTTTCAAATTCTATGTCTGGAGATTAATCAAACCTCTCTGTTAAGCCGTCCTGGTGAAATGGGAAATGAAATATCGCACTGTGTGCCTGAACACATTTTAAGGCAGTTTTTAGAAGTTAGAAAATCTTGGCAATGTAATAGAAATTATTACAATTGTGAGCTCATTTTTTGTTTGAAAAAACTTCACACGGTAACATAATAATGAAATCTTTCTATTTACCAAAATAAAGTAGGTGAAGCAGTATGTCTGTTAAATTGTCTATCTTATTTTTTTAAATGTAGACACCGGTTTTATTCACAGAAAATGTTGAAGATAAGCATATCTCATATAAATAGCAAATAAAGGAAAGCCAAATATCTCAGTATTCTTTTGCCTATAGCTATTCTGCTGAATACATAATTCACTCACTGAATCACTAGATGTTACAACCAAAGTAGTCTATTATGACCGTTGTATTTGATCTCCTGGGTAACATACGCAAAAGAACCTCAACCATTAATTTCTGCATCAAAATCATTATTTTTGTTTGATCTACAGCACCTCTTTTAAAAAGATACCCAGTCTTAATACAAAGACTTCAAGTGAAGGAGAAACCAATGTGTCCCTAGATAAATTGTTCCAGTGGTTAATTTACTCTTCCTGTTAAAAACGGGCACATTACTTCAGTTCTGAATTTGTCTAGCTCCTGCTTCTAAACACTAGGCTGTTACATCTTTTTCTGCTTAAAAAGCTAGATTAAAGATGTCAGCAGTAATTGTGCGAGTTGATCTACAATAACATATAGCCTTTGGTGTCGACACTAATCAAGGTTAGGGGACTCCAGCAACATCTAGATACACAGCAGGAGGCAAAGGTTCAGTTAATTCAGAATTCTCTTGCCTTTGTGCTTTTGATGAAAATTTAATTCAGTTTGGGTGCAGGTCTATTTCTTCTATTGTTTGGTGTTTGAGAATATTAAAATAAACATTAAAAAAAAAAGACTTGTTGCTAGGTTTTGCTTAACATGCTGTTATTTACTTGCATATATTGATAAAAGAAAACTCAAAGCTACTGATAGTCTCTTAAATGTTTATAAAATAGAGCAATTGTCAGAATTTATCACCAATAATGCTTAGAGGGTCTATAGCTTTTACAATCTAATAGAAAGACATGAAGACTACCCTGAACAGCTGTAGACCAAACTGATGGGTAGTGTAAGCCGGCAAAAATTACCTCTTTATATCAGCAGCAAATTTCATCTCAATATAATTGTTTTAGTGGAAAATGTAAATTCCATTTATTTTTTAAAGGACTTTACTTTGAATACTCTAAACTCCTTCAAACTCCTTTGGCCTACTTACTTTCCAATGACTGATGTCTCTTTAAAATCTAGCAATAGGAGAACTGTTTTGGACAAAGTGTTTCCCTTAGAAAAATGCAAACAGAAAAATCAAAATACCATCACTGTATGACATATTCTGCTTTGTGGGCTTTTATTGAGAAGAAATCAGCAATGACTGTATAATTAATGTTGAGACATGCATTTAAACAAATAGATTTCAGTCTTGCTGGAATATATGAATGATTGGATTTAGTCCCCAAACATGACATAGTAATTCTTCACTGGGCAATCTGGAGTGCAGCTGTGGGGAGCGTGGAGCAGGGGGAAGTTAGGAAGCATTTGGGGGAGCAATTTGGAGGGCATCGGGGACTACGTAAGGTAGAGAATCCCATCAAAAAGCAAGAGTTATTCTTGAGTTTGGCAAAGTAGTTACTTGTGGTCTTCCTAAAATTGTAAAACAAAACAAAAAAAAAACAACAAAAAAACCCCAACAAACCCAACAAAACAACAAACTGACACCACACCAAAAAAAAACCCCACCCAACCCCCGCCCAAAAAACAGTGGAGGTCACCCACCTATTTGTATTGTACACAAAGACAAAATAACCCAGAAATTACATACTGAGTTCTTATCCTAGCAAGGTATAAAAATAAATTTCTTTCTGTACAGCACTCCTACCTGCTAACCAGAAGCCACGAAGAACTCTGTCCTCCATGCAATGTGGTAACTTCAGCCACATACATTAGCTGTTGAAGGGGAAGGAGGTACTAAACTTATTATCAGGACTGGTATTAAACACTGTGACACTGTTAAACACTGTACAACTCCCTTCTTTATCCATTCTTCAATACCGCACACTTGAACATAACCTGAACTGAAAGGCTGTCCACACATTAATCATATACTTCAAAGCCTCAATCAACTTTCCCAACAAAGCAAAATCATAAATTTTTAAACACTCTGTCTCAGTGGGAGTCAAGGTTTGGGTGGAGGGAGGATACATGTGGGAAGTAAAAATGGGCAAGGTTGAAAGGCAAAGGTACAACTTGTAACTGGGACTTCAAGGGGTGGATAAGCTTAACTAGTGATTTCCTGGTTTTTCTAACACTTGTGTTGATAGTATGTGCACTTCAGAAACCTGGCCCTGGCCCTTAGTTTCACAGAGCAGGGGAGAGAATGTGGAACAACAGCTGCACTTCAAAAGCCACATGGCTTTTAGAGTGTTTTGTTCCCCTTCACACGTTTTTATGCCAGAAGGGAACATATGGTCCACTGTTTGGAAGTTTCCCAACCTAAATTTTTGTTTGATTAATTTCATCCAACTACTCCCAGTTACAAGCCCTTATAACACACCAGACAGTTATGCACCTTCCTTTACATTTATACCCTTCAACTAGCTGTAGATGCTTATGCACCTTCTTAATCATCATATAGCTACGCACAACTAGTTCTTTTCATCTTTTCTTGCCATCATCCTTCCGTGCTCTTTAATCATGTTTGTGGCTCTTTTCTGAATTCCCTCCAACTTCTTGATATTTTTGTCTGATCTTAAAGTGTCCATACCAGTACTTTCTCCTGTAGGTGTAGTGTTACATCTGTATTGAGAATCACTTTCCCTTCAGACTCTTATACATCACCTATCACAGCAGTATCTGAGCAGTTTCAAACGTGTTGAACAATGGGACCAGTGTCCTTGTTCCCAGCCTGGCCTATGACACTGCATGTCCCTGATTTTGGAAGCTGTGTGGCATCCTATTACAAGTTCATGTTCAATTTCTCATCCATTTTTATTCTCCAAATGAAAGACGGCAGTGCAGGGAGCCTGCAGGAACCTGGATGCCTTAACAAAACACTGATGCTAGGTACAGATCCTTCTTGCGCAAGCAATGAATTTTTGCACTGTGAAGAACTTGTTGGTGTATGAGCTGGACAAGCGCTCATACACGGTACACAAGTAGGATATGTGTTGGCCCTTAACTCATACATGCTGTTTAAGTGGGGATACAAATCATGGTTTAGTTAAGCAGAAAGCCAGCTTGACCCATTCAAAACTCCAATGAACTAATGGTATGCAGTCTCCTCACGTACTGTTTGAGCGTGATCTAAAGTCTCATAATTTATACATTTTAAACAGTTAGTTTTTCTTCCCCCTCAGTAAATGGGTAACAGGAAACAGACAAAGCTCCTTAACTTTTCTTTAATCTTCCTCACTAGTGAAGTGAAAATCAGACGATAATTGTCTGGATGATCTCATTATTGTCAACAAAACTGAAACCTTGAAGTCCACATACACTGAAATGCTGATACATTAAACAAAAAAGGGAACTGTGCTTACATGTTGTTCAATAAATAAATAAGAGCTATAGAGAGATCCACGATGAATGAGCACCGTGGGAGGGCTTCAGCTTGTCAGAATTATACAGTGACATTAATCACAGCACAACAGGATTGCTGCAGGCTTCCAGTGCAAAGTCCTCATTATACCTTCAAAACAAGACAAAACAAAAAACCAAAAATCCCCACAACTTCCAAGCCCCTCGAAGTGGAATGTCAACTAACAGACTTTTTCAGCAGAATCCAAATTCAAAATAAACTGACCTTCATCACATAAAGAATCACATAGGCAGTGGAAACGTATCAATCTAGTTGCATCATCCAACCAGGCTGTGTTTCCACAGTGTTTGTGATCATTGTACTTGTTTATCAACATGGCAAAGTATTCTTCATGGGCTCTCAGCTACATTAGCAAAGCTGAACTGTATAATTACAGTACTATGGCCTCTCCCACTCAGTTGAAACAAGCATTTCACGTCAGAAATGCTTTTGGGGGAGTCCCACCTCTTCAGCACTCGGAGAGAGGCTGCTAGAGGGCAAAATTCTACAGCGCTGACTTGGCTCCAGAAGAAATCTAAGGATGTTCAAAAACATGGGGACCAGAAATGACTGTAGTATTGTCAACTGGTTCAAATTTGCCTGGATGATAAGTTTTTGAATTTAAGAATTAGATTAATGGGACCTCGGAGTGCTGACCATCTTATGAGTTATGACCCATTAAATTAATCTCTTTCAAATATTATATACATGTATACTTGCGAAATGTAAACACTTTAACAGACCTTTCCTAAGACAGTCATAGACAGTTTTTATTTCTGGCCAAAGCAAAAAAAAAAAGTCTTTTTTTAGCAAGTTACTTTGCTGCTTCTAGAATAAAAAACTAGGGGATAAAATCTTTATGTTTAAAATCATCTATTCAGATCTATGCAAATCCCAGAAATCAGAAATATGAATTACTAATAAAAGAATGTTCTAAACTTCAAAGAGTTTTGTGGTTTAAGTTTCCATAGAGTCTTGAGAAACAGTTTGAATAATTTCTAATTCTCTCCTAAACAGTTTGCTTACCTCCAGGTTGGGTCTACTTTGGGATTTTTGCTAATGGAATTTCCACATGGTGACGAGACACCGTTAATTGCAACTAGCTTAGGTTCACAGAAGCATCACCCACACTACACATTTTATGTGCTATTTTGGGGTAATAAGAATGTAAAAAAAATACAGAGTTTTATTTCTGGAAAGAGAACTTAGGTATCCAAATAAGTGGATGGATTTTCAGGAGTTCACTACATTTGTTGTTGAGCTGTTTTTAACGTCAAGTATATACTTAAGCATCTAGCGGGACTTGAGTAGTACTGAAAAATCTGGTCCCGGTTATGGATGCTGAGAACATAAAAATCCCATCCCGGTATAGACAAAGCCTTAAATGTCACTGATCTTTTTCTTTCCCATTAAGCTCTAATCCTGCATCAGCAGAACAAAGAATTAGTACTGCATGGTTGGGAAGTTAAATTTTCCTCCGCACCTGCAGGTCATTCCTCCTGGGCTCCCTCCACTGATAGCCAAAAAGTTATTTGCTTAAAAAACTAATCATGTGGTGCAGCTGAGCTCCTTCATTTCCAGAAGAAAGGCATCTGAAGTTAGGCCCTTGTTTCACAAAGAATTCATGAGAACTGGGTTCAATCAGTGGGATCAGCCTGCAGAATCAGGGCCATGATTTTGTTACTATTTGCTTAGTCTAATTAAAAACATGTATCTTAAGTAAAATTTTCTTACTTTCAACAAAATTATAACACGCTGCAGTTTAAAAGCGTCAGATGAAAAGTGTCATATAAATGCAAAGTGCTAAGAACACAGTAAGAGATTTGCATTTAAGAGAGAAAAAAAATAGACTGATTCAAGAAGCATTTCTTACTAGGTAACAATTTCTTAAAAGCCACCATTTGAGGTAGAATGAACTGAAGACAGCTGCTTTGTAGTCCTTCATGGCAAGTGATTCAGCTGAGGACATAATGTCCTCTTATCAAAGTCTCCTTTGCAAGGAAGGACAAATTTATTAAACAAGACAGACAGACAGGAAGAGCAGTAGATAGTGCTCACATCTCTGAGTCAAAGGCATTTGAAACACTAATCCCTTTCTAGTCCACCTACCCACAGGTGTGTTCCAGCAGTGTTTTTCCCCACAATAAAATGGAGGCTGGGAGAGGGAACAAGGAAGGGACAGAAACTCTGTCAGCCCCTTGGAAGACACAGCGAATCCCTCCTTCTTACTCAAGCAAGTAGTACAGAAGGAACACCCTGTGACTTTCAGCACAATTCCTCACTTTGATTAATAAAACATGGGGAGAAGCAGGAATTGCAGAGAATTCCATAAAGCAATAAACAGCAATTTAGTGGTGATAGTACACCAGCTACTCCCCCACCCCCAGCGTAGACTCAGATTTCAGCAAAACCAGCACTGTTTCAAGTCCACTGTTCCCTCTAGTCTCATTAAACTTTTTTGTGTGCTGGGTGAGTCCCAGTTGTTTGGATTTTCACATTAGATTATATGCTGCAATAACTGTGGCCTGTGCTGTTTCGCATTCAGTCTCGTTTCTTGGTGCTAAACCCATACCATAGATGCTACATCAATGCATCCCCAGTTCCTGTTGAAGCCATGGCTCTGACCGTGTCTTTGAAACGTGGTTTGCTAAACATTTATTCATTTTTATGTAATGCTGCTAGAAAAGCATTTACTCTTAAGGACTACTATCTCAGAATAAAGAGAGCGCTATTTATCTTCATATTTATGGCTCAGCATAGGAAAACTAATCAGACCATGGACCCAATGACTACCAGAGTCATTTCTAGACCTACATCCATAGCTTAAAAGGTCAAAAACAATCTCCAAAAGGTGAGAAAAAGCCTCTCCTTCCTTGGAGGTTTTGAGCACGGTGCTTACAACATAAAAATAAAACCACTCCAAAGAGCAAGTAAAGACCCACATCTTAAGATTCAGCTCCATTAACAATAAATTTCTTTACTTAAGATGTCAGAAGAAACAAATCTGCAAACTAACCAAAAATGGCTATCTAAGCTTTACTGCACTCATTGCTTACTATTAAAATTAAGTTTGATCAACTGAGGCTCATTTGAAATGACAGCAGTCACCAAGGATTAGACCAGGTGTGGCCCACAATTCACTGAAGAACGATGTTATATATTTTCTGCTACAAGGCACCTCAACAGCAACACAACATTGACTTTCTACAGTAATTGCAAATAGAATGTCTTAAAAATACACTGGAGTAAGGTATTTGTTCATTAAAAATGGAAACTTCTCCTTTAAGTTGTTGACCTAGTCCCTCTGAGCCCAAACGTGCATTGAGCTACAGCTCCATCTTTAAACCAGCCCTCACCCCAGATCTCCAGGCTGGGCATGCCTCCACGGGAAATCCAGCTCCAAAGGCCTCCAGTGCCGCACCTCAACCCCTACCCCCAGCAGAGCAGAACAGATCACACCAGTGGTTGAGCTCTCTGGTTGAGCAGACTTCAGTGGATTGCCAGCTCTGAAGGCCTTCAGTTCCCAAACCCTAATCCTAACCTGTTATCCCAGAGTGAGTAATCTTAAAGGGTTGGTTTGATATAAAGGTGGACCACTCTCAGTAATCAGTTAATCATAAAATATTCCCCAGAATCAACTACTGAAAAACAATAGAACAAAAAGAGAAAATAAGAATCCTTTCTTGTAGACATCATTACAGAAATCCCAGCTAAGGCTGATAGTAGCTTACTTGAGTAAAGACTGTAAGAACAGATTTTTAAAATCATATAATTTAAGAAATGTTACTTCTAATCTGTTTTTGCCAAAAATCCCCTGTGTTTCCACATTTGTCTTGGATCAATAGATATTTGCCAGGCTTCTCTAGAAGGGTTATTTCCAGAAATAACAACCAGTCCGAAAGACTTTTTCCTGAAAAGAGTAGAACAGGCAAAATCCAAAGACTAAACTGTGCCATAACCTATTGGTAATATGTGAATCAATAGATGAATCGGCTGCATGCACATCACTTCCAGCATTGCATGCCAATAAGTAACTTGATCACATACACAGAACAAAATTTTCTTTGGACAGCACTGGATGGATTGATGTTGTCATACACTTTATAATAAACAAATGAAGTTTTTTTCAAGAACCTGAAAGTCTGCATCATCTCCCAAATCCCCAAACCTTTCCTGTAAAATAAAACCACAGTTTGCCATACTGCTTATCGTCTCATCTTGCTTTTTATATGAGCATCTATTAGTGTTTAGTAAAAATAATAATCATATCTAGATTATATCTAGATGCAATGGAAAGATGTGTGCAGGCTCTTTATCTTTTTCCTCCTCCCATCCACATATTTAAGTTTCTTGCTTCAATTATCTTAACAGTTATGATCATTCAAACATTCAAGTAATAAAGGTCTTGTATATAGGTGAAACTCTCTCTCTGTTAATACTAGTGTGGTTTGTATTTAAAAGTATGACAACCCCATCAATCAGAAAATGGAGATAATAAACATCTCTGAAGAGTGTTTTAGAAGTTAGTGGAATATTTACAAACATAAATTTGAACTCCTGATCTTAAGGCTCTCATGTTACTCTAATTACACTGTAACTGGAGCTCCCTGTGTATACAAATATGTTTGGGGTGTGTATAAATAAAATTACTTAAATTAAAAGTACTTCTGCATTCTTCCTGCCAAAAAAAAATCTTAAAATATAAGGCATATTATACAGATCAGTAGTTGAAGAATACTCAGATACAATAGCTAAATGTTGTCCAAAAATAAATTTTGCATTTGTTCCTTAGAGCACCTCAACCAAACCTCTAGCAACTATTCAACATTGCTTAATATATTTCCATGTCTTCATTTTTCCTTTAATGCAGCCAAACCAGTGTTCAAACATACACATCTTCAAAGGGTGTCCTACTCTTATAACTGAATACGCAAATCAGCACTCAGGCAGGTTTGGCAGTGTAGTTACTGCACAGTGGGTCCAAAAGTGGAATTTAGATGTCTTCACTGGGAGAAAAGTTGCTGAAAACTGAATTCAAATTATGTAGGCCTAAAAGGAACATAGGGTTTACCAAACAAATTCACTGTGCCTATTGGTACAGGAGAACTGAGGTATCCTGGGCTCAAACTGGGTACCCTGGCCTTTCACAGATATGCAGAAAGATATACAGAAGAGAAGCAGGAATAAGCAAGCTATGTACTGAGCCTGAAGCACTCAGAAGTAGAGAATCATGGCAAATAAGGCCAGAAAGGACTTCAAAAAGGTATTTAGTGCAGCCTTACTCCCAGAGCAGGGTCAATTATACTCCTGTTATTTCTGGCAGATGTTTATCTAAAGACGTCCAAAATGAAGCTTCAGCACCTCCCCATGCATTAGCATTTTTTTAAATCTTAACTATTAGAGAGATTTTTTTAAAAAACATTAAGCCAGAAGTCATTTGACACAAGTTAAGCTCATTATTTCCCTTCCTGTGCCTCACAGATGTGGAGGACAGATTATTCCTTTCTTCTTTTCACAGCTTTTGCACACTTGCATATTACGTCTTCTATTAGTCTCCTTTAAGTAGAGAACCCTATTTCTTTCAATCATTCCTCCTAAGTCATGTTTGTAACGCATCTTGATCATTCTCCTTGCTTTCCTCTGGATTCTTTCCAATTTGTTCACACCTATACAACTCTCCAGCCAAGGCTATATGCATGATGACTAGGGTAGAAAGAAAAAGTCATTTCTTATGCAATAAACTCTTATGCAAGATAAATGTATTCCTGACTCACTTTCAGCTTGTGAACGACTACAGCCCTCAGATACGTCTGCAATAAGTATTATCTAGTTGATTGTCCCCATCCATTATTTGCACTATTTTGCATAAGTCTGCTAGAAGTGCATTTTCTCTGAGAGAGGAAAATGTGGATATTTTTCCAGCCTGCAAACTCATTTTGAATTCTAACACTCTCCTCCCATCTCCTTGCAGCCTCTCACCGCTATATATCCGAACCACAGACTTACTTTTTCATCTATACTCATTGATAACATTATTGAAACATACTGGATCTGCAATAGACATTTGCAGAATCCCAACAGCCACTTTGAGAGGGAACTATTGGTGATTACTCTTCAAGTACCATTTTCCAGCTGATTTTGCACTCACCCTAGAGCTCCCTCATGTGACTTCTGCAGCAAAGGTGACTTGTAGAGAAGGAGGACATCTTTGATGCAGCTGCGTGATAGTTCTCCCACAGCTGTTAGAAAATGTTTGGAAAGAGCGACAAATGTCTCTTTCTACTCAAATTGTTTCTGTCTTCTGCTACCTGTTTCCTACAGTAACCTATCTGCCTCCATGAAGAAGTTACATCCCTTATTAGTTACTAGAATCAAGGGCACTTTTTCCTACTAAAAATAAGACATGATTTATTGTCTCATTTTTAATTATGAAATGTATTCACTCTGCTTGTTGGCTGAGGCTTTAGCATAAAAATAATAATGGATAAACAATGAATGGGGACAGTAGTGAAATATTTTAAAAACGTGTCTTCCTTTAGCTAATTGATTTGTGTGCTCCTCTTACTCAAGGCTGTAGAACCTGGAAGTGTACTTATGGGCCAGACTTCCCAGAGTCTGTTGCACTCAAACTTGTAGGGTTTTATCCAGCCTGTGAGATTTGAGGGCTAACTTAAAACTGAAGTTCCTAACTGAACACATTGCATTTCATAGTACCAAGAGGCCCTAAGAGAATTCAAATTAAAATACTGAAAGTATTCATTTGAGCAATTACAATGCTTATATGACAAATTACACTGCCCTCTCCTTCTGTCTCCTCTTTTTCTTTCTGGTATGGGAATTCTTAAAACAATACGCACCATAGAAATCCAGGTCTGCCTACTCTGCTTTTCCTCGGAAATTAGAAGACAAGTGGCAAACCAGTTGATTTGAGACATCTGAGAGATTGCACATGTGAAAGGCCTATTAACTGAGTTGGGAATTCTTTCCTGCCAAAATTGAGTCTGCCTCTATATTTGTACTTGCTTAGCAAAACACCACTGCAGTTGCCAAGTTCTGGCCTACTCCACGTGTGAGGTTTTATGTAAATTCTTTAATAGCTGATTTTGGTTGCAGGCTCATGACTATTAAAACATGATGCAGGGAAGGGAGGTCATGGAGCCAGTCAAAGCTTGCTGAGTATGTCAGGGTTTTGGGGTGGGAAGTCTCGGTGGCAAATTCGAGACAGCTTAAGGCTCGTGGATTCAGGTAGGTGCCTGCTCAGTGACAGGTCCAGCTCCAGAGAGCTCAGGGCAGCTGCCTCAGTCCAGCACTTGGAATAAACCTGGGGCCCAATCTCTCCTTGCGCCTCTCCTGCTTCTTCAGCACCCGGGTACGGCAGCAGGTGCCTGCTGAACAGGGGGTCCCAGGGGGCAAGAGGAGGAACATCTGCTCCCACCAAATAAATTTGTGCAGCCTGAACTGCAATAACAGATCACCACAATATATGCCAAATGTTAAATAAGGTGCGTAAGCCTTGCAGGGTCCTAACTATACATGAGATGGCTGAGTGCTCTAATAGTAACAGAAATATAAATGCATTTCACTGGGAGAGCTTGGAGAAATGCTCTTTGTTAGGCATCCACACCTACTCCCCCTTCCATTTAAAGCTGACAAAAACTCCCAGAGCCTCAGTAATCCAAAAATGCCTGCAACAAAACCATGAAAGATAATGCTTCAAAGTCCTGATATTTCTAAGGCAAAAGGCAAGCCAAAGCAATTCTTCCTTAAACATAAGGGAAAAAAAGAAGAAAACAGGCATACACCCTTCCCCTCCCTCTCTTTGCAGGTCCCCTTTAAACAGAATGCACCCTTCCCCCTACAAAAAGGAAAAAAAAAAAGCTGTTTAAACAAACAACAGATGCTGTCTAAACTAACTGCATGGTAAGTGCATACTAAAGACATATGTTGTCTTCTACCTAGCCATATGTCCTTCCCACACACATACTTTGGTTCCAACTTCGGTGCAGTTTTAGAAAAACAGAACAAGCGTGCATGGAGAGGTTGTACTCTAGTAAGTTTTCACAAAATCCCCTAAGATTTGCTTAATCGATGACAGACCCTAAAAAGTAAACAGTACAAATAAAATGCTCCAGGAAACAGAAATTACCCATAACAATTAAAGATATTTGTAAGTATAGACCACATCTCTGATGAGATGATGTTGCTGCATAATTGTTGCTTGTAAATTTGTTAGGATACAACATTAAATTAAAATGATATTCAAGACTGTTGAAGGAATTTATTACAAAAGTCTCTCCTTTTAATTTATAATAACTCGGTATACTTGTCCTAAACAACAAACTCTCAACTTTCCTTTAGAAAGTACTGAATTCTACTTTGTTCCCCCTGGATTCCAAGTGTAATGCTCCTTCCCAGATGATAAAGTCATATGTTGTCAAACATTAGCTTAACTGTACCAGAACTATTAGAGCTGGAAAATAGGGCTTGGAAAATATCAGCAGTTACACTTTGGCATAGAAAGCTGTTGCTTCTAAGCATACGCTTGGAGGATTAAGAAAAGATCAAGAGGGAAAAGATCACAGATCTGGCCAGCTGCTAGCATCTAACTCCAAAATGTGGACACCCCCATCCTTTACACTGACTTTAGTGGAGTAGCTACAGCAAGCCTGTAAGCCAAAACAGACTGTGGCCCAGTGTATTTAAATATTTCCCTCTTTGCATAGCTGAATTAATCCAGTTAACCTGAAAATTATTTTTAAAAGTCATCCAAGCCTAATTGCATTTTCCCTACTATTAATTAATATCTTGGGTAGCTTTGAATAATTGTTTCCTCCCCCATTCCCTAATTTCCCCTTAGTCAAACCTGCAATTCACATGCTGAAATTGTTTTGAGGTGCTAGGTCCAGAGCATCCTTAGAAATTTTTGTGACAATATCCTGATATTGCTACTTCTGTGCTGTAACATGGTTCTGTCAGCAGGCTAGGACACTGCTCTAGGAAGCTCCTCTCCAGTAAACAGTATTTTTTATAGAAAGGATGTAAGAATGGAGTCAGTCAGCAAGGTCAATGGCAAGCTGTTATCTCATATCTACACTTCACTGATGAAATTTTGTCAGGTGTTTCCTTGATCCTCTCTCTTTCCCTCATCATCTCCTTCCCCCAGCACCAGCTACCACTGGGAGATACATAGCCTTCAAAATACAAAAGCAGGTATAGAATCTTTATATGGCTACTTTGGTTAAGTAAAAAAAAATAAATTTTACTTCTGTACGTACACAAATAATTCAAAATATTTGGATTCAAAGTACTTCTTTGTATATAATGCCTTTAATCTAAGTTTGTTTAATTCTATAGAATATGTCTGCACTTTTCTGTTAATTGTATTGACTGGCTCAGACTCCATCTTTGCTTCTCTGTGAAAAGTGACAGAAAACCAGAAGCCCCTGCTTGCAACAGACACACAACGGGGCAGTTGGCCAGCCAGTCACACAGGTCTGACGCTTCCAGAAATAAGCACTGTGCTTGTTCTAACCTATAAAACTCTAAATACTTTGCCTAAAAGAAATCACATTGTTATGGTATAATGCCTAATTATTAAAGCGTGTGAGCCAGGTAGCTACTGTGGACAGATGGGTGGGTAGATAAAGTGATTTTAGTGTAACTTCAAGCAATGCTGTCTTCTGTTTCCTAGGCCTGGAGGGTTAGACTCTTGCCCCTAAGGAAACTGCTAGGGGAGATCTATTACAAAAAAACTGTAATATATTTTCTCCTACAAAATATAACTCTTTTAAGTCATGCATGAAGGTAATGTCTTAAAAGTTTTAAGGACAGTGTTTTAAGGGAATTTGCATGAAAATTCATTAAGGTTTAGAGTCACACAACTAACACAGTCGTACCAATTTCAGGCTAATAAAACATGCATTCCCCACCACAGTCAGGCTCTCTCAGCATGCATGAGTAGCCAAACTAGTTTTCTGTTTCACCGTTGGTTTGTAAGTACTTGAGTTCGTTGAAAGTCAGTATGTTATCTCTAGTAAAACAATGTCTCCTAAAAGAACAAAGGTTGCATCTTACATTTCTGTGTATGAAACACTTCTCATAAACCACCTGCTTTGCCTATCCGATCCTCTCTATGCATTCAGCTGCAGCCTGTCAACATCCAGGTTTCTGTAAGTTCTCCTGTTTGTCAGCATGAATTTAGTAGGTTCCTCTGCCTGCACCATTGCTGACACACTTTAGAAGGAAAATTCCCTGATGTTACAAAGTAATAGTTGGTGACCAGTACAGTCACCTTGTTTACTTCAGAGCAACCAGTGATTTCTTAGCCAAAGGCGTGTTTTAAATCAGTTCAAAAGCCATTTGAAAGTCACCCGCAAAACTGTATGCCTAGAGAATCATCTTCTTCAGCAGTTAGATCAGGAATGCATGTCAACAAATTAGCCATGTACTATCCTTTCAAGTGGGTATACTTTATGGCACCGCTGATGTCAGAAGCACTGCAGTTTGCAGGTGGATGAGTATAAAGTTTACATTTGTGGTAAATCGGTGTTTACTTCCAGATAGCAAGTTAGCCTACGGAAACAAAGGTTGCCATAATACATAAGTGGAATGTGAGGGAGAGATAAAAGATGAGCTTGGTTAGGAGAATTTTCACAAACCCAAATCTTCATTCAAGGTTTATAGTGTCCCACTTGATAGTTCCACTGCCCCCCTCCCTCTGTTTTCGAGTCATTCATTTAACATTACACTGGTTCATGCTAATTGGAAGTCATCATTACCTTTGGGTCTAACAACAAGGACAAAAGGTAACTCCTGGGTTAACAAAAGAGTTGATGCCTTATATTCTTCCACTCTATGCTTCTACGCTGGCTGCACAGATACGCAAGAGAGGACATTATTGTTCAGCTGAAATGTGTATGTAATTATTATCTGTCACTATATTGTGAAAACTAGAAGTCCCTCCTTTAAAACACTTAAATACAGGAGTCTTGACTTGCAGACTTCAGAATGAAGCACTCAAATCTGAGCTGACAAGGTTAAGTATTCATAATCATCAAATGAAAAGTAGTAATTAGTGCTGAGATTTCAGATTTTGACTTACTGAGCAGGATCTGAGTTAACTCTTATTCAGTGATTAGTGGGTGAAAAAAGAAGAGATCATCTATGGCCCTTAAAACTTTTGCATAAACGCTCACATGGAGAAGAAAAAGGAAAAGGAAAGCTGGATGATTAAAAAGAAAAGAATAGCAGTAAGTTGTTTGGGAGGCTTGATTCTTCTATTAGTAATATCATACTCTATTGACTGTCTTGAGTAAAAAAAAAACAACATATGGATTCAAGAAATCAGATGGCTCTGAAGATGAAAGCAGAACTAACAACTCAGGGTAATTTTTACTATGTCCATTAGAGATCATCTGAAGGAGAACAGGAAGAGGAAAGCAAGCTGGTCAAAATGTAGGACATCATATTAAAGTCATCCCAAATAGTGACATTACTGTAGGGAAGCATAATTCTGAACACGGTAATGCTTCCATTTGTTATTTATTTGTTCCTTTTGAAACTTTCACACATATGCCGTCTACCTCTAACAGACGCCAAGGGCCTGAGAGCAGGTCTGACATTTTTGTCACTTGCTGCTGTTCTAGGATACTAGTATGTATTTTTAGGAACTTGGTGAAAGGATGGGAAGTGACTGGAGTCTCAAGAAAGACCTGTGGCCTCCAGTAGTGTCACAGATAATGTATTCTACCCTTATTTTCAACAATGTTCAGCATATTGACCTTTTTTTTTTTTTTAAAACCTCTTCAAGTAGGCCTTATGGTCTCACTTTCAGGAATTAAATCCCCGGAGGAACCATAGAGGGGACATAAAATTTAGCTTCATTTCCAAATTTGGTTGACTTGAATCTGGCCCTTGTAAACTAGAAGATACTAATAATCTGTGACCTTGCACAAATACCAAAGATTTTTATCTGAGTATCTCCTTTAAAAGCACTTTATAAATAGTTAGCTTTGTATACCATTTCCATGAGGAAGTTTCCACAAGGAAGATTTCCACTCGTTAGTGTGCCCGAGCACTATCAACTCCCCTAGTGCCACTGATGGCTACAGAGCATGCTGGTAGCTTAGGTGTGGATGGAAGCAAGTCATGCTGGAATGGAGCTTCCTTTGAGATATTTAGCTATTCACCAGTGATAGGAAAACAGATGCTCGTGTTTTTATACTTATATTAAAAAGTTCTTTCAAGTTTTGGTAAGAAAAACTGTTTCTTCCTGTTTTAAAAATAACACAAAAAGCTGAAATTTCTTTTGAAGAGAGTAGTCCAGGAATTGGAGAACTAGGGAACAAAGAGTCTAAGTTTCCATCCGAGGAAACCAAAGGAAATTTCTGCTTCCTAGAATAGCACATCAAACATTTTGTAGGGTCACTCTAGCCATCCTGGAAGCCCTTCACCCACAATGTTTCTGAAATGAATAATATGAATGCTAATACAGATAAATCAGTCTTTCCTGTTCATGGCAAAGGATGGACTTTATCAGTTAGGCCCACCGTCCTGGTTTTGACTATCGTTAGTTGCCGACTGGGGTTAAACCATGACACCCATGCAACTTTTCTGCAAAAGAATAATATATTCTTGTATTTGTTCTGTAAAACAAAGTATACAGTGACATATCAGAACAGCAACTGATGGAGATTATAGCTTCTTTAAGAATAAAAGTACATAATGTAGGAGTCCAGCCAGATCATTTAGAAACATCAACTTCTTTCTTTTTAGAGCATTTTATTTGTTCTTTACTACCAGCCAGTTGTTACCAATGGAATAATAATTCTCTTTCTCTCTCATTGTCATATATATATAATATGTATGGAGAGATATATACACACACACAGAGTCTGAATATACGTATATGATCTAGGTGGTATTTACCTACCAAACTATCCTTTAAATGGGAGGTCAGGTGCAAAGGACAGACTCTGGAACATCAGCACTTTATTTTAATATTGCAAACAATCAATATCAAATCTCAAAAGAAGAAATATTTTTCAGATGAACTGCTAAAATGGAAGCTTTTTCCACAGAATCTATTCTGGGCAATATTTGGAGAATCAAACAGAAAGTTATTGAGAAATCCGATGAGAAAACTGGCTGCACTTTCTCCAGGTAGTACACTTAAGCATCAGAAGAAATATCTGGAGAATATCAAAGGCAACAGATCCGATCATTTTTCCTTATTTTAAAAATCAAACCAATTTTAATTTTTTTACTGCTTTTCAAGAAAGGAAAAAACCAAAATTTACATAGATATTTTGCCTCAAATGCCAGAGGTTTTTTTGAAAAAATGAAAGATTTCTCTGTCTTCAGATGTTACCTTTATTGCAGGAGTGTCGCTCACTGTAAATTTTTCTCAGGTTAAATTTCAATCCAGTTACTGTAATTGACAAATTTAATCACAAACAACTTTGCACACATGTGATAGAATCATGAATATAGTAGAATAAATATGCAGGATGCATTCCAAATGTGTTGGATCTGGTCCAGAAGCCAATGACTGAAGCAAATTTGGATTATCCACATGCTTTAAATTAAGCACTTGCTTAAGTGTTTGGTGAATTGAAGCCATAACTTTTTACATTTCTCTCCACGAGGATTTTATAATATTGTCCTGGGATATTTAAAAATAAAGAAGAGATGAAGAGCAGTGATGTTAATACAGCTACACAGGAATGAGATAGTGAGAACAAGAAAAAAAATTTGAACTCTTGTATCACGAGCATTTGAACTCTTTCTATTGCAGAAATCTACAGACTGTGAAAATCTTGACTGATAAGTTTGTATTGAACCATGGATTAAGGAAGTTCATTTTTCAGGATCTTATTATAGAGCCAAGAGACTGAAAGAAGCCTATATTCTAGCTCTCTAACAGAATCTTAGAATGCTATGTTTCAAACCAAGCTGAATACAATATTCATTATTATTTACCAAAGAATGTTGTATTCTCTTATAGTTCTGCTTTCTTTTTCTCATCTTACTTTCCCCTTGTGCTTGAGGAGTTACAGTTCTATTTGGTGTATTCTCAGATGTACAGTGCAGCACTGCATGACAGTACAGTTCTAATTAAATAAAAACAAACAGTAAGCAAATGTTACAGTAAAAAGACAGAACCAAATCCAAAGCTTCAATGACATTAGAACTGGAAAAAAACTACTAGATCACATACAATTCCCTAGCAAGGCTACTACAACTCCCCAGCAGCAATACAGCAGACAAACATTTGCTAATAAAAGTGGGCAATGTCTGCTTAGATGCAATGATTACAAAAATATATTTCTTTACATATGGAAATATATACAAAAAAAACCCTTATATCTTCCAGTGTTTGCAACTACAGTCAACTCTGTTTTTTTTCTCCTGATAACTCTGTGTGCTTTCTGGGATGTAAAATTAAGAAAAAGTTACGATTCTAATTTAGTCATTTGGCAGCATTTGAATTGATCTAGTTTACTTTCTCTTCAAGGAGTTTAGGAGTTTGATGTGCTGATCTGGCTTCAAATGTAGAAGAAGTAAAAGTCTGAAACAGTTTTAGCACACAATCACTTTTTAAAGAAATGAATTGTTGTTCCCATTTCTAAAACAATTATTTAGATAGTTCTCGTTCATCTTTGATTTCTCTACATGTGGAATTTAACCTCTTTTGCACACAATACAGACCAGCATGACTAACTGATATAATGTATAGGAAATGACTTGTGGAGCTAAAGCAAACAGTTGATGTGCTTACAAGATAAGTGTCAGCTTGCGGAAATAGCAAATAACAATGACACAATTCCCTCCTCTCAAAGTATGTGCACTGTGCAAAGACCTGCTGCTAATTTTCACTCAGCAAGGGGGGATGCCATTGGCCTTTTGTTACACAGAGAAGCCGGTGATGTCATTTGGCTTTGTACTGGATATTCTGTTGCCTACCAGTCTATGAGAACATTTTTCCCAGCTAAAAGTAGTGCTCTGCTGAGCAGAATTAAATAATTCCACATGAATCATTCCTCCAGGCTGTTATTTTGCTCATATGTGTTGGAATCTATGGTTGAGTGAAGTACTCTATGGAGTAAAATATCATTGGCATCAACATGTTCTTTGCACTCTTTGGACTAATTCTCTGGTTCCTTTACTAGTAAATGCCCTTATTTGGAATGGAAAAAGATGCCTTAGGTTTTATTTTTTTTAAGCAGTCCCAGGAATCTTGATAGTCCAATTTGGTTTATACAAGTAGTTTAGATCAAAATATGCTTTGCGTCAAAATGTAAAAGTGTCACTTCCAACAGAACAACAAAATTAAGCACAGACAAAAAATGTTTTCCTAACTTTTATTTTTCTTTTCATTTGAAAGCAATTTATTTTAACACTTCCTGCCAGGCAGCAAAGTGCAGACTTCGTAGCAAAGTCAGGGACAGAAAAGAAAGGCAAGGCTTTTTCAGTGTTCAGTGGTTTTTTTTTTTAAAGGAGATCAGCATGAGCTTTACTCATACTTGCTTTTTTTATTCCCAGGATTTCGAGTTCAGCTTTCATGGAGGTTGTCAGAGGGTCCCCATCTCCAGGGAACAACAATGAAATATAGTAATTGGATGTGGCACTGTAACTCTGTGAGTTTATCCCAACTTGTCAGTGCTGGCTACTGTTTCCCCTCATTAATTCCATCACACTGGCTGGTGGCCACTGATTTGACATGCCCTGTCTGAGCAGAAATTACTGTTCTTCACTCAGTGGCCAGTCCCTCATTCCTTACTCACTTGGGCAGTTCTGCTGCAATCAGCAGGATTTCTCATACGCATTGGAGCCGGAAGGATCCACCCAAGGATCCTTTAGTAAGCGAACACAAAAAAAGGGAATGTGTGGTAACTGAGCTCACGTCATTAGTTTCCATTATCAGCTCTGTACAGGGTAATAGCATGTGTGGAACTCCTTGTAGCCAGTAAATAGCATATAACCAAAAATGATCATAAAAAGAAGAGCTATCATGGAAAGGCAACAAGCACACGGCCAAGAGAAGGAAGAGATTGCCCGAAAAGTACAGCACAATCCATGTTAATTCCTACTATGTTGTTGATTACTGCATAGCAAAATACTTTAAAAATTACCATCGGAAGTTTTATTGGAAGAGACGGAATTAGATGGCAGACCTGAAGAAATGCAGATCAGCAGAAAACAGCCGATCAGACATAATAATTCAGGACTATCAGATTGTGAAGACTGTTAAAGTCCACTTGCCCAAACACGCCTAGAACAGTACTAGTTCACATAGTCTCATGTAAAAAAACAGAAGTAGGATTGCCTTAACACGCCACCTTACATATCATCCATAGAGAAAAATACCTCCCCAGGGCAGCACAATTTAGACCATCCCTAAAGGGCAACAACCTACAGGGTGCACTGTATTTGAATTAGAGTTTCACCTTCAGATCCTTATCAGTTATAATTGAGAAAACTGATATCTAGCATATGAATATTAATAATATTTTTTATATATACAAATATAAATATGGATATGTTAAATAACAAGGACAATGAGTAACTTAAGGATACTATTATATGCATATAGATATTCTTTGAAAAAAGAAAATTTTAAATTCACTTTGAAAAAAAATCTGAAAATTCAACTTATCTTAAAAAACGGGCACAGACTTTGCCTGGATATTCAAATTATAATGACTGTTTTCTATGATTAAGTTTATTAAGCTATCATTATCAATTAAAATAATATTTGAGCATGTGTGGTTAATTCACAGATTCTCCTGGTTCTTTAACTGAACAGTACGTTCATCTTTACTTTGCAACCTAAGTGATAGCTCTGGTCGCATTTTTGTAATGGTTTTTGTATTCAACTCCAGAGGAAACTGGATCTCAGTGGTGTGTGAAACAGTGATCCCTGTGTGTGCGATAAAGCACCTAAAAAGCAGTGAGCTGCAAAAGGGCTACAGTCACTTGGAAACAGAAACTTAAGGAAGGAGCTTTTCTCATCTCATAATCTCCTTGGCTCTGTTTTTAGCACCTTTCTCTGGTTTTGAACCTGTAGGAAATATTGTATTTATAAAACAGATCATGTTCCTTTTCTTCTCTGTATTTTCTCTTTCTTTAAAACTGTCACCTGGCAGATTCCTGTCCAGCTGAGATTGTCAGTGATCTCAGAATAAGCCCTTCAATAGGAACCACAAGTCTGAAGTTATTCAGAGAAGTCTGCATCTGCTGATATCCTCCTGCCTGCCTTTGGAGGGAATCCACTCCCTTTGACACCCCAGGTTCTAGGTATCTGCTAACCATCGAGGCTGCAAAGGTCCTTCAGAGCTGAAGAAAAATCTGCAAGCCATTTTCCTAACCTGGTGAGCCAGGTCAGTAAGACAATAAAAGAAAAAATGAAAGAAGCTAACATAAATAGGTTTTGACATCCAGTGCCATAAAAGTAAAATACTTCAAAACTTGGCATCATATAGAAGTTCACTAATTATAGTGGCGCCATTCATGACGATATAATTAACTGTATGTCTGCATTTCTATTATAAACTCCCATTTTCAGAGGTTTATGATACAGCTTTAAAAATTTGCTCTGGCCAGAGACTTGGCATGCCAAATCTCACCCTGGAAGCAACTTTTTTCCCTCCAAAACTGAAGAATAAAAATGTGCTGGGTTTTTTTTTAAAGCTTATAATAAGGTAACAAAAATAACCACACAGAAATAATGCCTTTTATGCACTCAAAGACTTCGGGGTTTTAAAAAACAAATTTTGTCTTATGTCATGTGATTTAATGATAAAAACCCCTCTCACTACTCATTTCTGGAAATGCTACTGTGCTGCACATAGTCTAGGCTAGGGACATGCCCAAAAATTACACACTTCTAACAAGGACCTGGTGTTTGAACAACTCCTGCACTTAAAACAGCCTGATATCTTCTTACTCCTAATGGGCTCTTCCTTTTTTTCTCCCGTTTTTCTCCTGAGAGCTGTATGGCTGCCAAAAAGCTGATCTTATGTGAGTGGAATTGAGGTCCCTTTCCTGCATTTAGCAAACTTAGAAGTGATTCCTTACGGTAAATAAAGAAACAGCATGCAATATGCAAAAGAGACGAGTTACCTGAAAGGGGGCAGGCAAAACCAATACACACATACAGCACTTAGGTCTGTTTGCAGAACAGGCAAGTTTTCAGGTCCAGTGGTTATCGGGATAGTCAGTCTGCCTAGTGATAGACTAACTGCTCTGCAATGGGTTGGTTCCCTGTGTGACTTCAGGCTGGTCACTTGGTGACTCTTCCTATCTACATATTATCTCCCTGAGATAAACACACTGAGGCTGAGCTGTTATGGTAACAAAAGTCTATAGAGATATAAAGAAATTTTGTTTCTTACTCCGAGGTGAATAATCAGAGCTTTCACTATACTTAAAGAAAACATGACTGGTCAAATATTTTTCAGTGAGATTTGCAAAATAGAGTTATAACCAAGGAATAAAATACTCTAACCATCTGCTCTTTTGCTCTTTTCTGCTTCACAGTACTTATTCAAAACTACTTTTTTTTTTTTTACACCTACTTGAAATTTAAATTGGTTTTGTTTATTTATATACACTTCTAACAGAATCTCTTAGGCCAAAAATTGGCCTCATCCCTAAAATTCTAATTACCAACATTGTACTGGAAACTTCCACGTGATCTAGAGAAAGCAGGTTCTTTCCCCTGTTGCCACTTTGGGATGTTCTGCTCTTACTACATTGCTGCTTTCCTTCAGCCTGGAGAAGATACTGTTTATCCCTTCAACCCTCTCAGAACCCTTTATGCAGATTTGGGTTGAGCCAATGTCTGTGGAAATCAAAAGGAGAAAATTTTCATTGACTTATCAGTCAGACTGATAGGCACTTTGTGATCCTTCCAATGGTACACAAAAATATAGTAAGTTTCTTCCTTTCTCTATGGAGATGGTTATTTTTCCCTCAGAGTTCTGTCTTTTGGGACATTGTTATTGATCCAAAGCAATATGAAGAGACATTTTGTTCCCTTTGCAACAAAACAGTTAATCACTACTTTTTCTCATCCTGCTTTCCCCCCCACATACCGTGAACCCACTTTGTTTGGATAGTGTCTCTGCAACCTTTGTCTGCATAGTTGTATTACACAGCTACAACTTTACTTCCCAGCAAATACCCTTTGAATACTTTCCAGATGAAAAATTATACTGGTTCTCTCCAGGAGGCCAAACAACATTTTCAAAATGCCAGATGCACATTCTGTACTAACTCCAGTGGTGGTGGTCTCTCTACTGTGTCTCTCCACTCTGTATTTCAGGATATAAGGTCTTAGAAAAAAAAGAGAAAGCCACCTCTATAACACAGAAAACACAAGAAGTGTGGAAGTAATGCCATGTGTATTTCATCCTTGACTAGAAAGGCTAGGGAGTAAATAAAAAAAAAATAATCACATGATATCTTACTGTTTATAGTAACTATATAATACAGTTGAGAGCACGTTCCTAAGAGCAAACCATGCTTAAACATTTGGGAATGTAGTTATTGTGGCTAGAGCCCAGGTATCTGGTGACAACATTCGTGATGGAGTTGTTAGAATTCATAAACACACAAATGCAGCCAACAGCTCTGAGTACACTGGGGACTCTTGCCAAGGGATAGAAGTTTTCCTTCCCTTGCTGGTAAGGTTATGGAGGGAATATAAACTGTGTGTTTGTACATGAATCATTATGATTCCTAAAAATATCAAGGGGGCCCACATCACAGCTTTTCTCACTAAGGCTACCAAGATCGCATATCCTTACCAAGCTAGTCTCTCTAGAAGTTAATGTGCTGGGTACAGGCTCAAATACTACCCAACTACATCGGTGCAGCACAGTGCAGGCAGTATATCATAGGGATCTAAGATGTCCCAGTTATCTAAAAGAAGTTAAGGGATATGCTGTACTATAAGGTCATTTGTCAAGTCCACAATGTTGATTTAATCTGTGGGTGCTCTCTCGGCCCAGCTTCCAAGAGCTCCAGGTGTGAAACCCCTGTGGTAGTCAATGGTATTTCCTGCGAGTAATCTGTGCTTGAAGCAGACCTGCTGCAATGCTGCTGGCATCCAAGAGAACCCCCACACCTGGTTAAGTAGCAGAGGGATTTATCAAATGGACTAAAAAAGTTCAATGCAAATCTACCTCAGAGTTATCTTGGACATAATTACCACCCTGCTGACTGCTTTCCTGTCAGTGTATACCAAGTTATACATGAATGAAGATGATAAAGGATTAGATTCTGTTCTTAATTAAGCAATGTATATCTGGAGTAGCTCCTCTGAAGCGAATGTAGTTATACTCTATTTATTTTGGTGTAAATGAGATCAGAATCTGACTTTAGGAAGTTACCTGACAATCTGCAATGCAGCAAAGTAAAAGACTAAATTCAGTCTTCAGTAAGCATCAAGTCTCCTAGAAGCATAATTATTTCAGTCAGTGACTGTCTAATCTGTGAATTACCTGGTCATATACTATTTTTCAGGCATTAATGCAAACACATAGCAAGGCAACAAAAAGCAGCCAACAGTGAAAATCTGTAGGAAAGGTAACTATCTCCTCCTTTGTCTCAATTATTTTTCCTCCACTGTGATATTATCTTTGCTCCCTGTTACTTTTATAAAAAACATTTTGTAAACTATTATAAAATGGGACAGATGAAAGGATGTTTATATAAACTGTATTTTGATTTCTACATGAGTTTGAGATCTAATTCCAAGTGCACCCAAACTACTGATAATTATATTTTAAATACACAGAGAGTTTAAACAGAGATGGCCAGGAATATTTTCACAATGCATTTTCATCTGAAAATGCCAATTCATTAAAAATTTAAAAGCTAAAAAAAAAAAAAAAAATCTGTTCAAACAAGGAGGTAAAATGGAAGAGAGGTATTGAAATTAAGAAGACATATCTTCAAATGAGAAAGTTCCCTTTTTCATTCAGATTTTCAAAAAAGTAGATTAAATTGAATTTATAACATTGAAAGTCTTCAAATAAAACTGGAATGTCTCAATAGACTCAGTCCAAATTTCTAGGAGATTTTACATTTGAATAATATTTAGATTGGCTTTTCATCCTAGCTCCAGGAAAAATATTAAATCTTGAAAATTCTCATGAATTAGGGTAATCATAGTGTGCCCAGCAATATTGCCAATCTAACTGTTCAGAATATCAGTGTCACCTTGCATTACAGCACCATCAGTGGTCCGCGCCTGAAGTGTTTTCTCAATACTTGAACAATACCTGGAACATTTTGGTAGAATGGTAGAATTTCTTTTTTAAAGAAAACAGTATGATTTTTTTTTTTTAAAGTAAGAAGATATTTTGATTTTTTGAAAATTTTTACAAATGTAAACCTGCATTTTGATTTAAAATATTTTAATTGAAATATCACTAAGATGTCATCCTAATTTAGAACTTTCATCCTTTTGCTATGCCTCAAAAACTTTATTAATTCCAATAGTTAACAGTATGTAATGGACAGATTAACCTTAGTGAAGTGTTTTAATATTTTGGAGTGAGATTTTCTGAAGTAACATTCAAAGCTAATATAGACACTAAATCAATAAGATGAAATGTTTTTAAATTTACATGCTTCATTCCAAATGAGATTTTACTATGAAATATCAGAATTGGTATTTGATTGAATGTCCAAGATACTTCATATGGAGATTTTTGAAGGCAGAAGATTTTTAAAATTTTCCATTCTGAGAAATTCTTCTTTATTGCAAGCCCTGTTGAAAAAGTCACTTATTTCCCATGGAATGTAAAAATGGGTCTAGTTTTGCCCCGGAAAGGATCTGTGCGATAAGCTGTTCAGCTCTGCGGCCACACTGGCTTGCCCCGACGTTGTTAAATTCTCTGTGTGGGGAGCTGTCAGTGTGTCTCCTTGGGGAAGTCAATAATTAGGTTTTTTTCTGAGCGTTTACTTCCATCTCACGTGGCAAGAAATAAGGAAATAACAAATTCCATATTTCTCTAAAATCCCGTGCCTTGGCTGCAGCGGGCATTACCTTCTCACACTTTAATTTAACAGCTACTCTATTTGATTTACATAATACTCAGTTAAAATGACAACCAGAGCTTAGTATTATTGCCTGCAGCCTTACAGCTGATGCTGTCCCAAGTCCCACCCTCCAAGACCAGCTATGCCCAAGTGCTTTTGCAGTCACACCCACGGCTGCAGACAACAGCAGCAGCTGCTCCAAACATGTTACCTCCTGCTGCCAAAGTGACGCCCACGCAGGGCAGGACAGGCACGGCATGGTCCACAGCAGGCAGCACCGCTCTGGTGACCGAGCAAACGTGCTCACCAAGCGTCTGGGTGAGGCAGATACATGCATCTCCAACTTTGTTTTTAGCCTTGGTCTCTCTGTCGGAAAATCTCCCTCATTTGCTTTGCTCAGGTGTCGTCAGGGGCAGCAGTGGCCTCTGTAAGCCTTTTGCGTGGGTGTACACACAGCACAGAGAAACTGCTGGGCTGTTTCAATTCTGTTTGCAGACTGCCTTGGGGCTGCTCGTGTGCACTATGTGTATGCACATCGCGGTGGGGGACCTGTTCTGCAACCCTCTCTGATCATGTCCTCTGACATGAGTGGCGCAGGGACTGCTCTGGCTGCTCCCGTGTACAGCTTGCTGCTTCCTCACTGGTGGGTATCTGCCATGGGAAACCATCATTTGACACTAAAAAGATGTCATCTTGTCATCCCATCATCTACTTAAGGCTGGTTTAGGCATACAGTCTAGGTGCAGGTCACAGTGGCAAACATTAGGAGCATAAATTTGTTACTTACTCAGAGAAGATAGAGGTACACACAGAAAGGCAGTTCAGAGCACTTAAACTTGAGGCCCAAAGCAGCATAAAATAACAAAGAAGCAGTATGACTCCCTATCCCCCGTCCTTTTTGACCCCTGCAGTGTTTATACCGGAGTGCTAGATACTCTCAAAAGCAAATGCTGGATTGAAAAGCTGACATTACATTATGGGCATTTAAGCTTATAATCAGTGTTAGTTGCATAAGGCTGGGCCAAGGGTATACAAATTAGTTTTCTTTGCACCATTACGAATACTTTAAATCTTTTAAGAATATTTTTGCCATGCCATTTAATTTTATTTTTAACCACAATTATTATAGACATACTCTATAAAAACCACACTCCAGTCTGAGAAGCAACTGATGAGCTCCCAAATTAACATTTAAGCAGTTTAGAAATTAAAACTTATTTAAGAACTATGGCATTTAGAGTATTATTGAGGTCCTGTTCTCATTTCATACTACTTCAGCATCACGGCTTGGCTAAAGGATCTAGTCTGTTCAGTAGAAATCAGTATAATGATTCCAATATTAGGAAAAAGCAAAATGAACAACAGGGAATATGATTTAGAGATAGTACATGTCAATTTTAAAATACTATATTTGACTTATGCATTCCTGCTGTGCGTGTGTGAGAAAGAGCTTCTTTAATGTATTTCTAGATCAGTTAGAAGTATCTACCAATACAGCTACAGGATAACGAGCCTGAGTCTGCTCTGGCTGCTGTATCACAGACAGGACAGAACATCGCTCTGCTCACCATGGACTTGCTGGAGAATCCTCAGCTCTCTGGGGACAAACAGAAAAGCAGTCACGGCAAATAGCTTTACCTATAGGCCTAGAGCTAAGGCTGTCATGTATTAATGGTTGCCACAGAAAATATGAAACTGATTATTTGCCATGAAATGAGAGGGCTGATTCTCTCCAGCTGTACACACTTCTGGCAGCGTAAAGAATCTGCCTCTTGCCTTTGCTCTCTGATCACACAAGGCAAATCTGCCTTACCTCTCTCTTCATCCTCTTCTTCACAACCATGTCTGAGATAGGGTATATGATCAAGGAAAAAGAAGGTATGAACAGATTTATGCCCTGGCTGACCTTGGCCATACTATCAGACTCAGATAATAATAATACTGCATGAACAAGAGAGTACCATGCTTGCTTCTTCAATTAACAAATAACTTCTAGCACTTACTATTCCACTAGTACTGCTGGCAGGTAAATTTTCTTCCAGAGAAACTCTGTAAAATATACTCGCAATGACACACAACTGACTAAGCCAATAAGGTTTCATAAGAAGTACTCAGATAATCTGCTAGTTTTAGAGGCTGTAATGGGAAACATTCACTTCTTGGAACTATCCTCTAGCATTCTGCAACAGGAATACAGGTTTTTTAAAATTCGCCACAGCTTTTCCATAGGGTTTGGAATATTGTAACTGAGTCAAAATTGTTGCCACCCATGTCAAACTTACCACTGCACCACAATATTCCTCATTTAGTAGTACTTTCAATGAATGTTTGTCAGTATCTGACTTTTGGTCCAGTGTATACAGTACCACTGAGAATCTGACATGTTACAAATTAAAGATGCCGCACAAATGCACAAGTAGCTAGCGATGACAAAATAGACACAAGGGAAAAAAACGTGCTATATGCAGCTTTTAAAAAATTGTCTTTCTTACATATTTTTAAAAGCATTGCCCAAACAACCCTCTTTCAAGCCTCCCCTCCAAATTGCATGCTAACAAAGGGATTCAGATCATCTGCAGTTTTTAATCAGAAGTTTGGAAATGCAGAGAGCATAGCAAAACGCAGCTATGTCCTGCCTTGTTATGAGGAATGAGTGTTCCCTACTTAAAGACAACTTTCATTAGGCATACACGTAGAGTTTATCAGAGACAAGTAATATTCAATAGTCAAACATTAGACTCTGGTTTGTTTGTAAGTGTTCATAAAGGGCAGAGGAAGAGAAAATAGCAGTTTAATATAATTCTACCATTAGTTATATGGATGCAAAACTGAAGTAGCTCAAGCGAAGTCAGCAGAGATCTCCAGATACACTAGCATGGCTGACAACAGCATTTGGCTCAGTTGCTTACAAAGCTCAGCAGTGGCTATCATCCTTATTCAGTCACACCAGCACAGCAAGCAGTACTTTGGAAAGAAGCGGATAACTCCTTAGTGGCACATCTGTTAGGTATAGATGGCATTCATTTGAATAGCTTTGCCAATGGATGACATGCCAAGTCCTTTATACTAAAAGGCTTGTGCTTGATGTTAATCATTCACTCTCTGCCAGTTAACATGTTTATCCTTCTAGGAAATACTTTGATCTATACCGGCACTTGAAATATAGCAACCAATGTTACTAGACTGGAAATGAACAAACAAGATCTTGTGTGAATTGCCAAATGGCGCAGCAAAATGCAGGATGCACGTTACAAAGTGTTGCTTAGCAACTAGAAAAGGCCATGAACTCCATTTTACTATTGGTTTGAAATAGAAAATAAATGGCCTTATAGTTGTTTGAAATACATGGAGAGCTAGAACATAATACTGCTCTGGAGAAATCTGTTTGTGAGGAGTGTGTGTCATGGAAGACAGAGAGACTCTGAACTCAGCATTCAATAGGTAAGTGAAGGAGAAACAGCCTTTCAGATATTTTGCCTTAAAATGTAAATGTAGCAGTAGTTTAAGTTCAGTGCATGTATTCTGCTATTCAACCAGGATTTAAAACAATTGTTTATTTTTACCTTTCATCTTCAAATGTTAAGAGGGTTAGGTTTTTTTTGCAAAGATGCCTATTAGCTCATCCTCTGTTTGCATGCAAGGAAATGGAAGTTTAGAGCAGTTGGTAATTTACCCATGCAAGTTGCCAAACTGTGAATAGGTCACAGGCATCCTGAATCTAAGCAATCTAAAAAAACTTCTGCACAACATGGCCTCCTTCCTCCCTCTTACACAGCTCCCTCCATGCCTGGCAGCTGGTCTTTCATACGCAGATATAAATAATTGCCTAGCAAGACTTCATATTCATACAGGAAAAATAAAGGTCTCTGAAAACTCTAATTAAGTCTCCCATACCTCGAAGCACTTACTGTCTTTATTTTCCAATAGGAGAAACTGAGGCAGGGATTAAAATTATTCTTGAAAATCACCTGGGAAATCTACTGAGGTTTGAGAGCAGAATGAGGACATCTGACATTTATCTTAGTGGTACAGTCTTCTCCTCTTCCACCAGCATTCTTATTATACAAGCATCTAAAGCAGGCATGAGTACTCCCCAGTTATCACTCAGCCAATAAAATTCACTTGCAAACGCTGTCTGTTTTAGCTCTCACCCCAGGCGATCATGGCACTGAAGCCTATACACCAGTCCTCAGTACACGTGGAGGAACCCTGCCTAACTCGGTGGGAGTTGAGCGAGAAGAGCTCAGGCCCAGATAGGGCTCAGACCTTTGCAGCAGCGTGGTACAGCAGGGTGAGCTGAGCACAAAGGGGCAACTGCTGTCAGGAGGTGTCAGGCCCTTAATCTATGTAACGTTGTGTAAGCTTCAGCCAACAGCCTTCTACACAATACCTCATGTGTCTGCTGAAAATCGTGTTTCCCATAATTGCATTGTTTGCTTAGAAGGGACCTGAGATCCGGATCAAGTTCAACAAGATCTGTGTCATTCTAGTTAGTGCTGTTTTTCAAGCACACCCCTTCAGTGAACAGAAAGCCCTCTGAATCCATGAACAGACTTTCAGGGCCAGATAACTGACTGTTTCGGTTTCTTTCAAGTTGTATCACAGTAGACACACACAGTATCCTGGATACTGGACAGATTTAAAAGTGGGAAGAAAAGGTTCCAGCACACTGGCTTTAAAAGGGAGAACAAAGTAAGTGAGGATCAGAGGGAGGAAGGCGATCGCTATGACACTAAGACAATTAATCACTGCCAGATGTTAAGGGTCACACAGCACTGCATGCTGGGAAGATCAGCAGGGGTTCTTGGACAGGGAATAGAGGGAAAAAATAACCTGTCATGTCAGTGAACTAGTCAGGGGTTTAGGGTTCCTGTCGTTTAACTATTAGTGTGCTCTTAATAATAAAATGACAATGCATTGCAGAAGAAGGGGAGGAAGATAGGGGAGTTGGCAGAAAAGAGGGAGTGACAGCTTAATAATCCCTGTCTGTCAAAAGCACTAAAAATACCATCCCAAATTCAATGTTCTTACTTTTGTAATGAACACGCCAGGGTTCCTGTTTGATTAATAGAACACTTGTTGACTGACAAGGACAAATGTGCACATGGTTTGAACACAGTGCTGTGCATAAATAATTTAAATTGTACTATGGCCAGAGCTCAGCTTGCACTGGGGTTTCTATGATAAACCCCTACGTTTCAGCAGTTCATAACTTGGCCTTAAAAGAAAAGCTCGGAAGTCTCGAGCCTAAAGTTGGTCAGAGAAGGTTGGTTGGTTTCTTTGAAGTATTAAAAAGAAATCAATATCCTTTGGAAATCACAGACCTTTGTTAGGGTAGTGATGGTGGTGTCTCTATTTGCTCTAGTTGTACGTCTCACATTACAGCAAAAAGCAGATGGCTTTACATTGAATAATGCAAACAAACTTGTATTCATGGTTCTTCCCACTCTTCCCCATTAAGAGCAACGCTAATGACAGCAATATACACTCACCCCCAAAATGGGGGATGTCTTCCTTTGAACTTTAGAAGTCATTTTTAAAGGGGAGAGTTCACAACTTTTTGTAAATGGACACTTAGTTGCAAATATTTCCTGCCTTCCTTTGGGAGATGATTTTAGTTTAGTTAAGCTGTTATCTCTTCAAAATGAACAACAGAAAAACGGGCTTTTACCTCAAAAAGGAACACTTTCTACGGAAACTGACCCATCTTTTTGTTCTTAAAGCAATGTGTAAGTGCTCAAATACTTAGCACTTAACTATTTCACATCCCTGGGGCCCACACACTAGCCTCATGGAAGGAACAAACAATTAGGACATTCGTAGACATGCTGAGTATCTCAGATAAGACCTACCTTCAAAATTTCTATCAATCCTGTACAGGTATGATATGTGTGAATTCAGTCATATCAGTCAGAATTTACTTTTCTGAATATTTTACCCACCTGATGTGAACACGCAAACACTTGAAACAATGTGTAAAGTGTTGGCTGTTTCGCCATTTTTTTTCCTACCAAATCAGAATACTTATTTAAATCATTATCCAAGGAGTAAAATAGCTATGGTACTTTCATCATTTCATCACAATATGGTCAGAATGGAACAACAGCCAAACTGAATATATCATCAGATTAAAAGCTATAACAGAATTTCCCCAAACGGTCCACATACTTTCTCTAAGATCTGCTCTTTCCTTTCAATTTGTTGGACCTTGTAATCTACCAGATGACTTTTGGTGGCCTAAATTGCAATCCAGAGAAGTGCTGCTGAGCACATTCAACCCCGAGCACATCCTCGGGGTACCTCTGAGGAGGGCTTGGCTTTGCAGAATCAGGCTCTCAAGGCTTAAGCAAATAAGCATTAGTTTGTTGAATTGTTCTGGTGTTTGTTTTTTTTTTTTTTTGGTAATTGAAAACATGTGAATTACATGAATAGCAAATGTATATACATTACATTCTATAAACACATAGATCATCTGCTTCTTTTTGCCCTCTTCTATATTAGATAATATTAACAACTAGATAGGTAGTCCTCAAAATGTGAGTAACCATTTTCAACTGTATTATGTCTCCTTCAATCATTGTAAGAAGCTATTGTTTATTCATTTCCTTGGCTCACTAATTGGAGTCTCAAACTGTTCTTGCAAATCTCCATAGATTAGGCAAGTCCTTATAGCAACCTCTACGTTGTAGTCAAGTTGTGTAAGGAAAAGGGATACAGAGTAGCAACTTTTGCAATTTGTTGAAATGAACACAGTCAAGACTCATCATTCCTCTTCCTAGCATTGCCACTAAATGACCTAGGCAAGATTTGGCCTGTGCTTCAGTTGCCTTCTTTGTAAAACAGAAGTAATTCTTCCCCAGTGGTGTTGATCACAGATTTTCCAGTGTTAATGGACATCACAGTATTGCACAGAACTATCATGGAATGTTTCAGGAGAAAGGAGAGTCAACAGAGATCTTATATGTAACCAGCAACTCGCATCACATGACACCAGCAAACAAATCACTCCTTAAAAAATCTGCTAGGGTAGCACTCTACAGAAGGCAAACATTGTTTTACATGTTCATCTAAATAGCAATAATATCTAGTTATCTAACCTCCATTGAAATTGATGTAATACTTTGACTGATGCGACACATTAAGAGTTAACTTACCAACATTAATTCATAGCATTAATGTCTCCTTTATGTTGATGTTAATATATTATAGCAGATATGGAGTGCGTCTGCTGCACTTTCTCTCTATTTACCTAGCACAGAAACAAGTCCGGGAACTTGCTTCTTAAGCTCTCTGCCCCACAATTTATTTTCCTCTTACCTTTTCTTGTTGCAGTTCACTGATGTCAGAAACATAACAGATGGTTGCTGCTGCTTTGTAATGCTTCTGTTTCCAGGTGGCCCAGGATGCTATGTGTCACCATGCTCTAAGGGTGCTTTAAGGTGCACTGAGCTTTGAGGTACTTTGAGGCATGAGAAGCCGCCTGAAGTACTGATGCACCGTCTGAAAAAAAAAAAATAAACAAACAGAACTGGTTACACAAGTACAAGGCACATTCTTGCAGCATCTTCAACAAGTACTTTTACCTTGTGGGACTGTTTGATGAAGTTACATTCAAAAGATAAAAAAAGTAAAAATAAAATAAATGCTGTATGTATGCCAAACACCTTTTGGGTATTTAACTTATCCTAAGAATTTCCAGTTTATAATAAAAGTGAGAATAACTGAAGGCCACTAGACACACAATACATCACACTGCTACAGCCCTATGCAACCCAGTTGTGATGTTCCATCTACTTGGACTATATTAGCCACTTCATCATCTTAAGACATCTGGTAAATGACCAATATATTTTTCGTCTGTATGTTCTCATGGATATAGCAGATTGGACTAGATTAAATGTAAAATGTGTGCATTATAGAGATGCATGCAATAGTCTGCATAATTACACACAGGGTATGTTAGTAGGGCATTTTCATACATAAAGCTCCTTTTGCTTCACAGAACTTTCACACACACTCGAGTTTGTTTCATACTTCAGATTGTTCCCCTAAATGGCATACCACGATATACAGCTAAACAATCTGCTGGATCAGTCATACAATTACACATGTTTTTTCCACATGTGCCTACCAAAAATATCAGAGCCTCCATGTAGCTTTCTTCTTTAAAGTAAATAGCAAGGAAAAGACTGTTTTATTCCTCTCCAAAACTTCAGTCCCAGTAGGCAAAAAACAGCCTTAGTGCATGTGAAAAGTATGGGTGACAAGAAAGCACAAAATATGTCACTTAAGCCATCAAACAAACAAGACCAGACTGGCTAGCATCCAATTTGAATTGTAGTTAAATGTATTTCTATTACATTTATTAACTTTGGACAATGCAAAATAATTAATCAAAAGCAAAAAGCTCCCAGAATTTATTTTTAAGTTAAAGCTTATCTTTAGAAATATGTTAACAATCAGATGTTAATGTAGGCAGAACAAGTCATGATTTTCATTTGTGATGATGAATAAGGTGAACCTGTATTCATTTTAAGAACTTCCTTCTTGTTGCTAAAGGAAAACTGACTTGTAATATGACATAATGCATATTAAAAATAAGCCTTTTTTCTAATGGTGGGAAAGGTTTAAAAATTGCTGTTAACAAAACACATCTTTTCTCTTTCAAATGCATTAAAGAGCATTTAATTTTTTTTTTTAATTATACAAATAGGCAGATATCATTTTACCTACAGAAGTATTAGGTGTCAACTCTGCCCACTTATTTGCAGGCTATATTCTCAAAACAATAGCATTATGTTGATTACTTAGCTAGCAAATACATCAGCGAGCTGTTTATTTTAAGAACAGTTCATTAACCCAATGGGGTCTCGGACTGAATGAAATGGCTTAGTTTTTCTTTGTGCATTGTAGTAGAATATGCACCCAAAATATCAATGGAATTTAACCTCCAGCTTAAACTAGTTACATGGTTTACAGGATCAGAGCTAACTTTTAAACCCAGCCAGATAGACTGTTTTCTTGACAGAGTTTCAAGAAAACACATGTAGACAATTAGCCTCGTTTTAGAAGTTGGCCAAACCCAGAGAAGAGCTGGAAATATGTTCCTTAGTGTTTCTCATTAGAGATTGACTGACTGAAAGGATTTGATAGGAGAATGGCTAGTTCACGGCTGGCCTTTCATCTCAGAGACCTGTGTATAATGTGCCCCAGATTCTGTGAGTATGAGTTAGGTGCTGTCAGCGCAGTCTTAACTGGAAGTTGATTTTCATAGCGTATAAACAGTGCATAATTCACGGGGCAGCGCAGCTGGCAGCCTGTGTGTCGAGCAGGGGCAGGCGCAGCAGGGGCTGGCGGTGAGAGCGCAGGTACTTCTGTGGCTGCTCCACGCAGCGGTTTGCCCAGCGCTTCCCATGCAGCTCCTGCGGTGCCGCCTCACCCCTTCTGCACACTTTGCATACAAAGAAGATTACAGCGCTTGGGAATCTGAGCCAGGCTTCTTGGGGCAATTTCTAAACTGCCTGAAAATAAATGTAGATTTGCTCTCCTCACAAATAAAGAAATCTAAGCCCCAGCCCAATCTGATAACACTACTTTAATTCACTACAATTCCGTTGTTTCTTGTATCATAATCTCTTCAAGTACACCTACACCTGCATGTTAGCGAATGCAACTGTCGTCCTCATCATCAGGAGGGGTTTGCATTTGAAGTACAGTTCACTTGAGCAGTTTGCATGGAATTAATTGATATCCTGCTATTTTTCAAAATGTTTTAACAAAAGAAGAGTTCAATGCATGTTAGTCTGTGCATGTTCTCGAACATCAGTGTGGTAATCAGATAAAACCCAGCCATACTAGTAAGATAGTCCAAAAGGAAGCATTAAATGCATAAATACAGTGTGTCTGCTGTGACCTGGTATGTTGATTTCCTCATACTTTTCACATACTGTCTTGAATTTTGCTGTTAAGCCAGGATTTCTCACAGTCAAGGAAGTAAAGCCAATTCTAATATCCAATTTCCCTGCAGTTCTTCTAACCCACAAACCAATACAATTTATAGAGGGGAATATATACTATGACACATGTTCTCAAAGGGAATGTTTTCTGGAGAATCCATCACTCTAATGACATCTTTTTTAACCTCTATGCTTTAAGCATTTTGCTACAAGTATGTCTATTCACATGCATTAGTAGAGCCCATATTCGTCAGTGCAAGACCAGCAATATGTGGTTTCGTACAGATAAAACACCTCAGATCTCACATAAAGAGTATGCAAAGTTTGAAACTATTTTATGTACATGCAAATTATTCTAGAGACAGTTTTCTCCTCTTTACAGTAAACTTTGGCCTCTCAAATATGCATTCTGTAAAGGCTCCCTTAAAGCACCTCTGTACACGGTGTTGAAAAAGAAAGTAAGTGAGATACCTACTTTCCTTTTACTCCCGTTTAATCTGATGACCCTTCTGTAGTTAGCGGTCTCACAGAAACCCCAAACTATCTTTCATTATCCTCAATGGCCACATTTTACTTCTCTCAGCTACACCTAATTGCCTTCAGTGTTGCCTCTTGGAGAAGGAACGACTATCAGCCTCTTCGGATCACTCTTCCCAATGTTTCTACATGAATGATATAGTTACAACTCTCCCAGTACTTATTTCCTTACAGTTACAACATCTGGAGCCAGTTAATAACATAAGAATCACAAAAGAAGGAAAGTATCTAGCCTTTGCGGTTTCTGAGAAAAGTCACTCAAATATACCCTACAAGCCCACAAACCAGAAAATAAAGTTCTAATTTTATTTATTTAAAATATCATTAATTTTCAGTACTTAGGGATGACAATACTGTATGGCTGATCCTCTCATCTCAGTGCGACCTTGATGCATTGACTCATGTAATGGACAGACAGTGGGGTGTTTGGTCATGGGAGGAGCATTTTCCTGTGCTAGGGAGGATGCTCAGAGCAAGGACACTGCTGACAAGCATGTGGCCCGTGACAGCACAACTTTGCTGTTGCTCTCCTGGTCTACACTGCTGTGTGCCAGCCTGCTGTGCCCGAAAAGTGCCATGCTGGAGCAGGAAAGAGCAGTGCCATGCTGCACATGAGCAAGTATGACTTGAAAAGTCTGTATTTCTCTACAATCTCCACAGAGCTATTTCCCACTGCAGTATACCTACTGTTCCTATTCTCTAAGGCGCTCACCCAAAAGATTACATATATAATAATAACAAATAAATATCCATCCAAGATACCTGATGTAGTACACAAGCAACGTTCATTCTGCTGTCCAAGATTCACATGGGTTTGGAATTTGCTCAAAGATAAATTAATTTAACACATTAAAAGTTCCGAGTAGGACATTGCTACTTATTCATGAATCAATTTTACATTGTAAAGATACTTATAGATTTACACTTTGGAGTTAAAGATTTCTAGAAAGATGTGTTAGAGAAGTCTTTCAAGAGACTACAGGCCATTTTCGTTTATATACAGGGGGGTAACTGGTAAAAGAGGAGCTCTTGGAAGGCTTCAGAAACCTTTAATGTACAGCTCTTCATTATTTTTCCCATTTTTTAAATCTTACTCACTTGAGTAAAATAACCGCCAACTGTTTCTATCAATCTGACAGGCTGTAACTTTCTGAGCCTGCCTTGGTCACAGAGGGTTAGGAAAAACTGCCTTACATTGTCCTTCCCCTCTTGTTCCTCTGTTTCTTTCCTTTTTTGTCTTTCTTGTAAATTTAGAGAGCTTCCCACTTCTAAACTCTCAAGCTTTCAAAGCCTGACACACGAGTTTAACACATCTTGTTAGCTTAATATCTCACAGAAAAGACTTTTTTTCAGAAATATTCTAGGTCAGGTTTACCACTACTATGAGAAGTAATTTTTCTAAGGTCTTGATTCTTTTAAGTAGCAAAGTATCCTCAAACCCTGATATCAGAATTAGGCCCTTTATGGTTTCCCACTGGAATCTGATTTTAAAAAAAAAAAAAAAAAAAAAAAAGGAAAAATTTTGGTCCACTGCCATCAATAGAAATTGTAAAGAGTCACAAAGGAGAAGATATTCCTAAAACAGTGATGAAAATGGAGAAGAAAAGGCATGAAAGGGCTTCCAGTCATGCAATGGATGCTGCTCCCTTGTGAACACACTCTGAAGGTTTTTGTTGGCAATGAACAAAAGCTATTTTCTCTAAGGGAGAGAACAGGATAGGGCTCAAGCTAAAGCTGGGTCAGGACTGGTTAGCACAGAGCTTCTGCGTCATTGGTTAGAGGAGTTAAAGTCCAGATAAAAGTCTCTCTTGCCTGTCCCCAGCCTATGCTCTCCCTTTGAACTCCATCTCCTCCCTCCAAAACGCTGCTGTCTGGGTCTCAGTCTTCTGTGAAGTTCCCTGTCCCAGTCAGCTTCTTGCTTTTATCCACACATCCCTAAGGCTGTGCTGCCTTTTCTTTCCAAACCTCCAAATCTGGTTTCAAAACTCTGTCCCCTAAAACTGAACCATTTAGGAAAAAACAGATGAGAATTTAATTTATAAACATTTTTTCACCAGTTAATAACTTGTAAGTTTTTCATGGGAACAGAAAAGGTTTATCTGAAGGCATCTTTGTTCTTGCCAAATTCAATGTCCCTGCTTCAAAGTAACAAAGCACTAGCACTTCTCCATCACACAGCTTTTCATATGTTTTGAGGCTTTTTTTTTTTAACCTATTTTTCATGGAACTTCTTCCTTTCAGACCTAGAGATTGAAACAAAATTAGGGAAATGCATTGCTTTTTCCAGATGAAGTAAGATGCAAAGATTTCAAACATCTAAACTATGATCAGTTTTCCAGTGGTTTAAGACAAGAGAAAGAAAGGCCGTGCCATTATGCCGTCCAATACAGCCGGGGCTGGGGGTGGGAGTAGTACTTCCTCCGCTGTTAAGAGTGGCAGTATATTGCGCAGTACATTCATGCATGCACAGACAGAGCAGACAGGCATCAGGCATTCACACTTCATGAAGCGTGGACTGAATGGAACTGGTCTTGCATCAGAGACAGTAGGCACAGCCTTTTAAAGGTGTTCTGATGGCATCCAGTGAAATAAAGGCACTTTACAAAATCAACTTAGTTTTTAAAAACAAAACACAAAACCTTGAAAATAATTAGCAAAATATTAAAGCTGAACAAATATTTAGGATGCAAGTTTTACTCAAATGCCCATATTAAAAAAATATTATTTTTTTGACTCTCAAAGCTGAGATTTTTTTTTCCTTCAGTGAGCTCTGAAAAATAAATAGGATAACGGAACATTAAAGCTGCAAGGCAATGCAGTCACAATTTATAATCATGAAAGTTAAGTACAGATTTGTACTAAGATGCAGACTTTGCTAGCTTGATCACTGAACAGTATTATTTCAGGAACAGCATACCGTAGAGCTCTCATGTTTTTTGTATTATTTTTACACTTACATGTTATGAGGACAGAACAACTCACATATCAACTGGAGAGAAAGCCAGAAATTTCAGAACGAGAGCAATCTGAAGATGTTCAGAATAAGATTTTAAAATAAACAAAAGAGAAAAAGCAGTTTTACCAGAAGAATGCTTCCTCCCCCCTACCCTGTCCCCCCACTCCTCTGTCTCCAACAGAGCCAGCACCAGATGTTTCAGAAACCACACACTGGGCAGACACACAGGATCATCTGTCCCTCCTTCCATAAAGGTCTCATCCAAAGGGAAAAATCTAGACAACCTAGTTCAAAGAGCACTCCGGTAGCAGCAAGTAGCAAGCCTTCCATTTTAAATAGCTCTTACCTTTGAAAAGAAAATTTTAATGGAATAGTTTGAAAATTTCAAATCCAGAAAATTGCATCACAACAGTAGAAGAGTCTAAAGGATATTTTTGTCATAAACACATTCATCTCAAACAGTTCACGAGTAGGTAATCTATGACATGATTAATGAAGAAAGAATATTTTCTCAGAATTAAGATCACTACAAAACTACCACAAAATAAAATCCTGGTGGGGAAGTAACATTTTATAGATTTAAGAAACAAGTGAAACACTTCCACTCCAAAATGTTTCACCCTAATCCAGGAAATATATGTTTTTCCAATATGTAAATGCTTTCCAAAAATGCAAATGTCATTTCCTCAAATACCTGTAATGATAAACACTTAATGGTAAATAGAATTTTAAAAAAATAAAATATTTATTCAAGATTAAGAGTAACACTTAATAGAATGGATTTAGACATTGAAATCAAGATGAATAATTAAAAATGGGTTTGTTCCAAAATAAGATTAATGTACTGGTGAAAGAGGTATTTCCTTCTATTTGTAAATGTAACAGGCAATATTTTTGTCTCTGACTTTGGCTGCTTTTTTACTTCTAAAACCAGCAACTGTAAAGATGCAGTTAGGATTCCTGGTGACAAGTGACAGGGTCACAAGCTAGGCTGGGGAGCAGAAGAGAGCAATGCCCAGGATACCACTGAAGTGGGGCTGGGGTAGCAATCTGGGCTAGCAGCCCCTACCTCATCATTATAACTGCACAGTTTAAAACACCTCTTAGGTTGCTTTAAAGTACTCAGACAGCCAGTTCTGCCCCTGGCTGGCCCAGGATCAAAGGACTGGAAAGGTGGCTCAGTGCCACCGCGCTCTCTGGCTCTGCTCAGCTTCACGAAGGCCAAACTCAGCACAGCTGAGAATCCATCCCAGCACATTAATCATACGGCTTGGGTAGAATTGCTGTCATACTGGAGTTTTCATTTCCTCCATCTTTTAGAGCCGGACTTTTTCAAAATGACACAAGGGATGCTTTATCAATTAGTAGACAACTTAATTTTGAAATGAAGCATTTTGGATTGGAAATGTCCTGTAGCTTGTAATTCTAGAAAGCAACTGAAGTTTGTAGAAATCGAAGCACATATTACATACAGAATATTCACAAGAAGGAGAGATTGTGAACTTATTTCAGATGTCACTTGTCAGTGACGTGAACACTGCACTGTGAAAGACAAAGTCCTAACCAAGCTGCTAAAAGCGTTTTCATATAAAGATAAATATACTGCAGTTAATACTGGTCTGATTTGCGAAAAGTGCAAGAAACTGAGTTAGGTGCTCACTGTGGTGCCAGAGGGGCTTCTAGCAGTACAACCTGGCACCAGAGCTTGGTGGTTTTGTTTGTCTTTTCTTTTCTTCACATGAAGAGAGACAAAGGGAAAAAGAAGTTACAGCAATTTCAGCGTGATGAAACAAAGTCACAAGATGACTTGTACATTCACAACAAACAGGTGTAGACATGATATTGGCAAAATTTCTTACGCAGAACCAAACACATTTCACCACAGTAGAGATACAATTCAAATCTTTACTGTAGTCCAGCTGCACTGCTGAGTTCAAGATAATTAGGAGTTCTTTATGATAATTATTTTTAAATGGAATACAGAACAGAGACATACCACAGCTCTGTTCCTATCAGATCCACAGCTCCATTTATTCTGGAAAACCCAAGACTCAATATTTAGCTGGAAACCAATGTATGTTTATAACATTTATAATTGATATCCACATAACATTATTTAGTTCCAGAAGTTGTTCATAGGAGTTATCACAGTCAGGGGCTACTGTCTCCCATAGATGGGATGGATTAAGATTACTGCGGTCCCTCACATCACGGTGTGTAAAGTCACATATGAGGTCACAGAGAACAAGGAGACAAAAGAAAACTTCCTGTACAATGATAAAATATTTCAAGCTAGAAAAAGTTTGCTGGATTATGGAAATAAATACATTCTTTCTGAATACTTTCCCCCCCCCTTCAATTCCTAGCCATCTTTAAAAGCAAGGTGACAGCTCTCATAAGAGAAATTTTTCTTCTTCTCTGCTGTGATTTGATTCAGATCTCCTTTTCAGTGACAGAGATACTGCCAGACTGTGTAAAGCCCAGAGATCTCTACAGCAGGCAGTCCACTAATGACTCAAAGTTTGTGTAAGATACAGAGAGAGGCATATATGAAGAGAAGAGGAAGAGGAAGAGGAAGAGGAAGAGGAAGAGGAAGAGGAAGAGGAAGAGGAAGAGGAAGAGGAAGAGGAAGAGGAAGAGGAAGAGGAAGAGGAAGAGGAAGAGGAAGAGGAAGAGGAAGAGGAAGAGGAAGAGGAAGAGGAAGAGGAAGAGGAAGAGGAAGAGGAAGAGGAAGAGACGAGACAATTAAGCATCCATTTCATTCACCCATCAGACGGGGCTCCAGAGCCCACAGGCTTGAGCCCCCCTGCCACGGTGGGGAGCAGCATTACTCCGGCTGGGCTCCAGGCATCCCCAATTGGTCAGTCCAGATGCTCCGTTGTCACTCCAATGATAAGCCACTACAAACCACATCTATCCAAAAAGTACAACATATGGAAACTGTAGGAGTGTTTTCAGTGATTTGTTTGAATGGCTTATATTTTTGGTCTGCAAAGTTTGAAAACTTTTTTCTTTTAATAGGATGTTTCTTTTTTTCTCTTTTCTTTTCAGTATCAGTTGCAAAACTGCCTAAAGTCACAGTCACTTATCAAAATCCTGACACCTACATTTAATGATTTCCGTTTCCATTCCAACAGTCTCATCCACTTAACTTCCTCATTGCTTGGCTACTGCTCCAGCATTCACATGTCTACATTTTACCAGTGTTCCATTGCTTTCAATGGAATAACTCCATGGTCACACACATGCCGTAATGCAACTACCATCTTCATTATACCAACTGGACTTTACTCCTTCAGCAGCAGTAGAAGCAAAGAAACCGTTAAGTAATTTCTTTTTTTTTTTTTTCTTCTTTCTGATTATAGTTTTCCCCTTCAAAATACTTTACATGGGTTCATATCACATATAGGCATGAACTTAAAAATAAAATAACCAAGTTAATGGACCTTTGCTTTAACAGTAAGTCTGGAACTCTCACAGTATGGGCATTTTGAGAAAAATACTATCCTGAGATACAGCTGAGTAGAAAAGTCATAATTAAATTAGGTCAACTGTGCCAAAGCAACATATTATTACTTCATAGGAGATGTTTGCAGTGGGGGATGAGGTATTGAGTCAACAGGCCTAACAGTCCTAACAGAGCTCGACCTGCATGTATCCTGCACTGCATACAACCAAAAAAATGAAGTCTCATTCTGCAGTTCCCACACTATCTAACTGCTTCCTAGAGAAGAGCATTCTGTTCAACTGTGTTGGTAAAGTGCAGACTAGTAATTAATATCTTATATTCATTGTTATAATTAATAATTGTGCGTTAGCATCTAGGAGACTTAACCAAGACTAGGATCCTATTGCAGTAGGTGCTTTAGAGACGTCTTGGAACAGGCAGCCCTGTCTTGTCTTGCTCAGTTTACAGAATAGACAGACATAGGCAAATTAAATTAGATCCTCTTGCCCAGGTTCACACAGTTGAAACATACAGCTCATGCAGGCAAAGGGACCACCACAATGGAACAGGACCAAAACATTTCCTGTAAATACTTATACCCACTCTTGGTAATAAACTTAACTTCAGGCCTCAAGCCCAAGAAGTCACTTCAAGGATTTTGATGATGACGTGAATTGCTTGCTCCCAGATTTTAAAGTAGTTAAACACAAAATGTACTTCCTTTGCTATGAGCAAAGACAGCTTTCAGCACTCCCTGCAGTAGGAAGCGGAAAAGTGGATTAAAATTGTGTTTGTTTTGTTAAAGGATGCATGAACTCTTCTTCTGGGCCAAAGTATCTTTCTGGCCACTAGGACTATCTGTATCTGGAAGAAAGTCTGCTTTCAGACCACTCCTTATGTTTCATACAAAGTATAGCTTTGGTCAATAAGATTCAGAATAAGGAAAGACACTGCACTTCTTTAAAGGAATAATGTACAAAATATTACAGTTGAATCATTGTTGTTACATATATAATTATAGCCAAGAAAAAAGGACATATAAAAACAGAATCAAGAGCAATTGTTTCTTAGAGACTATGATGAGTTTTAAAATATAGACTATGGAGCTAGCAAACAAGATAATGCCTTAGTCATAAGAGCAGATCATTGTCTGGAGAGCAGAAAGGAATTATTTCCTTTTCTCCCGAAAATAGACCTAAATCAACCTTAGTCTATGGAAACAGAGTGCTGTAACCATACTCCACTAGGAAAATGAATCCTCACACCATTCAGATAAAGTGGTTTACATACCATACTTTGAGATACTTAGAAATATGGCCCCAGGAGATCAGAAATGTAGAACAGGTGAGATGGGTACAGAGCAGAGCCAGGGGATGCACAGAAGAATCAAATTAAGTTTGCACTTAATTTCCTGATTTCACAATTTCAGAAATATTTTTAACACAAAAAGTGCATGTATATGTGTGCATGGAAGATTATGAAATTATGGAAGGTTGTGGAAGTTTTAATTAGCTTGGGCTAGTCTCATAGGTCACCCAAAAGAGACAAAACTAATGCACAAAAAACCAGCCAGAGCAAGGAGCCTGAAGCCTTTGTCTCCACTTGAAAGTTCCCATCAAAAGTGTACAGAGAAATATTTCTTATCCCAGAAAGTATCTCAAAGGGCCACAGGTAGGCACACATGGAGGAGCCTAAAGAGCAAGGAGGAGACACAAGCAACACCAACTGAAGAGAGAAGAAAGAAGAGATATTAAATCCTCAATATACTTTTGTGGGCCTGCCTTCCTTTTCACAAAAAAGGCATTTCTTCACAGCGAGTGGTTTAAAGAATTCTTTCAGAAATTCCACGTGGTCCTAAGGAGACTGCTCCCTTTAAAACTCTCAAAGGCTGGCTATTTTTCATTTTTCTTCAGCTATTTCCATTTTTATCATTCTGCCTTCTGGCTAGAAACATGTACTTGGCAGGATTTGTCAGTTCTTACAAACACTGAATCTGGGGACCACCTTGTCCTCCACTATGGGCAGATTTACCAAGGGCCACTGAATATCCACCAGCAGAGGATGGTATGAGATTTAAAGTGAAACCTCACATAATTCAAGCTAACTATAAAGATACTCCATGTATACCACCACTTCAGGAAGTATTGTTGTCATATGTTCCCAGATGTCCAGTGATAACAAAGAATGTGTAAGAGAACTTATTTATAAATGTTATGATACCTTCACATCTTTCCCTTTTCTGCCCTAGGGAGACATGATCCTGAAGGCTAAAGAAAGACAGGAAAGAAAACATTAAGGTGGAGACTCCTAACTGGAAGCTCCCTGCTGGATCTTGTCAGGTTGTGTTGCCCTTTGTTTGTTACGGAGATAGGAACTGAGGCATCATTCTGGCCATGGAGTTCATCTAAGCAAATCCAAAAAAGGAAAGAAAAAAGAAAGGCAGAATAAAGGATTATATGATTTTGTTTCCCCTCCATTGAAATATTCCACATGCCACAGAAAGAGGCTGTTACTTTTATAGTTGTTTTAAAAGGCTGACTTTTCCATTTTCTTAATCTGACTTCTTTTCACTCATTCAGCCTTCATGTTAGCTTTTAACCCTGCAATGTTTGTCAGATTCTATAGCCATCAGACCCACGTAAAAGAGAAAAAAAAAAGTCCTTCTAGTATCTGATCTACCCATTGAGAAGAAGAAAGGAAAGATTATAGCAGGGGTGTTGTGGAGTAGAAGAAAATAGAACAAATTAATTATTTTGTTTTCACACGTTTTATACTATCTTCACATCTGAGGAAAAGTCTCTTCCATCCATTTGGAGTCTTCCTGATACTCTCAGGATGAAGTCTGTCATGCTACAGAGCAATTATGCACCACTTCAATCTCATATCTCCTTAAGTGAGAACTGAAGAAAGATTTCAGTACTAACAGGATCTTCTATAGGCCTTGTCTGAAACACCTGTCCATTGCATTGGGGAACTGCGCTGCAAACTTCATACATGCTTACAGTATAAATGGCACTAAGAAGTTCATGTTTAAGAAGGAAATTAATAACATAATTCTAATCTTTAAAAATGCTCAAATTAAAAATGCCTTTCACTGTTTTCCGTTACTTTTCTTGGGAGTTCTCAGCTTTAAAGTAGTATTTGGCAGTACTTTTCATTTCTTTGTATTAAAGTTCTTTTGGTACCTAATGAGAACCATTGATCTATTTTAATAATGAAACATGAAATGTTGACACACTCCTGGGAAAGAAAAAGTGTGGAAAAATAATTCCTGGATTACTGGATATCCCTTAGAAACTTTCAGCCCTATGTAAAAGAGAGATAAAAGAAGAGTGATGCAAGGTTTGAAAAATGGACTTCCATCCAGAATTATGAGGAGGGTAAGAGGTAACAAATTGGCTAATAAGCAAATGTAGGTAAAAATCTGAGTTTGTATAGCATTCTGAAAAGTCCTACTACAGTTTAAGTTTAAACTTGGGAACTGTTCATTTTTTCTAGAAGTGTAGTAAGGGTCAGATGCAGATAAATGTAATACAGGATCCATTTTAGAGAAATTATCATATCTATTTAATCTACAGAATAAGAATTCAAAAAATCACATCTTTACCTCTCAGATACAGTAAATAATCTTCACATACTCCTTTTTTTCTGAGGCTGACATAAAGTCACCAGATGGGTCATAATGGAAACAGTATCTTCCACCTCCTTTGTACCTGAGCAAATGACCTCCTTTCAAGACGAATTCTCCAGAAAGAAGATAATTGAATTACCTGAGTGCTGATCCACTTCAAAGGATGTTCTTTATAGGAGGCATAATCAGATTCTGATGCTTTGATCAAGAGAATCTATGAACCTGCTTACTCGATCACAAACTCTACTATTTGCCATGAAGAGATAACTAATCAATTACAGAACATACATCTGGCTCTGAGTAACATAACATTATTGATGACTTGAGAGAAGGAATGCATAATTCAAAGAGTAAACCCCTCGGGAAAGCTGGCAGTGGCTGTGGACCAAGGAATTCAAATGAGACAGAGGGTGGCCAGCATAGAGGTAAGTTGCTAATGAATAAATGGAAGTATCTGCTGTGCCCTCATTTGAAATGCAACGTAACAGTGAAAGGAAGGGACTCTTGCTCAAATCTGGTTAGTAATACGGTCTGTCAGCACAAATCCTGCCACCCTTCCCCTTCCCAGAACAAGCCTGGTCAGCTTCACAGCAGAACCTGAATGTTTCTGCCACACCAGACTAAGGAACTACTGGTCCAGAGAAGCTTAAACAAGGGCAGAGTTCATTTGCCCATCGTGTATGCCATGCACAAACCTGTGTTTCCAAAGCTCGTGTCATCTTTTCTCAAAGGGCCAGGGTCTTCTAGACTTTTCTCAAAGACCTACGTGAAGTGGATGCATTGCTCCTTCATGACTCTGGGGCTTCAATAATTAGTATTTTAGCTTTTCAGTGAGAAACAAAAGAATGGATTTAAGAATATTAGAGAATGAACAGAAAATATTCTAGAATCTCTATTTTCAGACTACTCTTCTGGTCTCTCCTAAATTTTTGCAAGCTGACACAGGTATTCTCCCAGGGAAATCCTCCTATTTTGTGGAGGAAATGAGAGGTGACCTGAAAAGGTATTTGGCAGTAATGAAGGATATGGATAACAGATTGAATTTTCTTGTTTGCTCCCTTTCAAAATTAATACAAAGGTAAAGTGAATTAAAAAGGAAAAGCATGAATATAAAACCAATGAAAGGAAACATTTAACAACACAGTTATTAAACCCATGGAATTCACTGCAAAATGACAAATTTGAGTCTGAGACATGAATGAGATTGAAAAAGGAATTATTTTCAAGAACATCATTATAAAATAAGTAGGTTATTATTAGAAGGGATCCAAGTCCTCATCGGTCTGTTTATAAGCCAACCACTGTTAAAGAAAGGGTTACAAAGACACCTTTCTCTGTAGGAACAGGTTATTCTGCAAGGACTCAGCCCTGCTCCATTAACATCAATGAGCTTTCCTATTGAGTTCAAAGAGTAGGATCATGTCACGAGATTATTTCTTGCAAAATCCTGTGCTGTCTCTGACACTAAATTTGATTGATGGCATGTTTGATTTTGAATGCCAATTTTTGTATTGTATTGTGGTATGAACCACACTGCTGTTGAAATCAACCTCAGTTTCTGTCTATATAACACCAATTGTTTGTAACATTTGCAAGATATATCCATGTCTTGTTTTCTCTTTATCACCACAAGGCCTCACACAAATACCATAAAGTGTCTGATAGATGTAATTTCTATATAACCTGCCTTAACTCCTTCCAAAAGCATGCTACATTTCTTATGTTGAAGACATTTGCAAGTGAGAAATTAAAACTAGCCTGAATATTTAAAAATCCGATATAATAGTACACGTGACTAATAGTACTAGACTGTAGTCACAACAAAATTCAACTGTAATAACTACATCCATGTGCGAAAGACTCTCACTATTGTACCATGTGAGCATCTCAGAGCATCTTTACAATTCAGGCATACAGGAAATCTGTGTCATTAACTAAATCTGAGTAATTAAAAACATCCTTGTTGAGTAGAGTGCCTTACAACTCTTGACTGAGTTATGTACAGACCCACAGGTCCCCTCCTTCCATTCATGAGTAGTGTAATTCACAAGAAAAAGCATAAATATTTTTAAGCACAAAAAAACTCAAACCAACCTACAAGTGCTTTTCTTCAAATTCTAAAATAGACTTGAGGCTAAAGTAGGAAAGAATCTGAGGAGAGAGTTTTGAGAGCTTAAGAGTACCGAAAAAAAGGGTTGCAAAGGAAGTCATCTTTGCAACCTTATCTACTCTAAATAATTCAAAGATCCAAATATTTGTCTATTCAAAACTTTGTATTTTCCCATATCCATTTAAAATGAAAGAGGCTTTTTTTTTCATTAAACTCAGTTGCATTAGGTCAAACTTTAAGATTCAATTTCATTACTTTGCCTTTGCTTAATGCTTCAATGGCCAGTCATGAGCTGACTTTATGCATTGCAAGCAGGACAAGAGCTGACTGCGAAGAGGTGAAGGTAGCCCTTAGAATACAATGTCCTCCCATTTTGGCCTTGAATCCTAAGCATTCACAGAAGACAGAAAAAGTGTCTGAGGTCTGGCCAAAATTTTGCTGAATCACTCAGGTGATTACCTCAGCCAAATCTGAGAATGTTCTGCTGTGAAAGGCTGCAAATCTTTTGTGGAGGGTAGTCCTTACAAAGCTTGGTTACAGCAGCTAAAATTCAGTGGCAATAACAACTGTCCACAGGTTTCTAAACAATCCAGTGATGTATGTGCACCTCTTATTCCTTCCCACATTTTGAATCTGTGTGGAGTTGTTTATTTTATTACCTTTTATTTCCAAGATGAAGGAAATCTATAGTCCGTGACCAGAATTAACAACATTAAAAGAAAGGGGGAAAAAAGCACAAGTCATTTGAATTCAGTTTTTATGCAGCATGCCAAAATAGGCTGAAGTTAAAAGTGATAGCAGTGCACTGAATGAATTGTAAGATTTGTTTTTATCTCTCTTATTGAACAGATTCCTGCAGTTTACTTTTTTGAGCATCTTACGGCATCTTTGGATCAGCCAACAAAGAAATTCCTTTTGGACACAGCATGTGGTCAAATGAAGATTCTGTTCAAAGTGACATGAAATCAGAAATATTGGCTATATAACAGGTATTGTCTTTTTCTATACCTCTGTTCTTCATTGTCAGTAGTCGCCATAACTGAAGAGACACACTCACAAAGAAGTAAGAAATGTTCAAAGTGGGCAACAGATGCTTTATTAGAAGGCAAACCTTTCTTTTTTCTCTATTCATTTTATCCTAACACCAGCAGGTTTCCATGGGGGAGAAAAAGCAGCTTTGAAGCTTTTTTTTTTCCCCCCTCCAACTGCTGTATTTTTTTAAAGAGGTCCTAATTTCAAATGCTTTAGTGAAGTCTGACTTAGTGCTCTTATGCTACAAAATATTTAATGCTTTAATAGTAGGACCACTACCAGTTCCCCTTTATATTTGCATTTTTTTCTGATTATTAATTGGACAGACAAGTCCCAGTTATTGGTACTTGTAGAATTCTCCTCCTCTAGGACCCAAACAATACTCATCTTGGGTGGTAGGGAGCTATGGGGGACCTTTGACCTGAGTAGCCTGGGAACAATTCATGGGTTTGTTCCAGTGTCCTATATGAAAACAGTTCTTACCTCCACATGCATGTGAAACTTGTGATGTAACACCTTAAAAAGACTTACTACACTAGTGCGTACTTAGGCTAACATCTTAATTGAAGTCAGTTGGAGCTTTGCTCAATCACTGAATACTGAATTGGATCCAAAGAAAAACAGCAGCCAGATACTAAGCTGGGGTAAACCGGCCTTGTTCCACAGAAACCCATCTGTATCCCACCTCAGCGTCCCAAATGTCAATGTCACACGGTCAATAAAACAGCATCCCTGGAGCCCTATTTCACATACAGACCACATCACACTGTGTTGAAACTTGGAGTTGCTCAGTGTAATTATAACATGGAAAAATAGCAGGACCAGCACATTCTTATATTGCATGTCAATGAACAGGGATGAATAGGCATAAATAGGGCTTAATGCCTATTTATGAGACTGTGTAGGAGCCATGGGGATTGGATATACATCAGCATTGTGTATATTCTCTCCATGAAAGCACACAAACTGCCATTCAACATGAAAGTTTTGTTTGTAACAGCAAAAGTATCAAAGTAACAGTTGACTAACCAGGACCCAGAGACATGAAAAAAGATGTGATGTTAGTAAAAGACTGCAGTCAGCAGGGAGAATTACTGGAATATAATTTTGTGTAGCACATCCCATTTGATGTCATGCTAAAACTACATTGTGAATGAACATTCTAATTAACACCCAGCCAAGTTATATATTCTGTTCAATTGCTGATCAACAACCCAACCTCAGACATTGCTCTCCATCTAAATAGCTTAACGCATTCAAGAACATAGAAACAGGAACAACAGAGTAGATTAGCTCTGGTTCTAAGGTTACTGGGCTCCTAGAGGGAGCCAGAAGCAATGAGAAACCAGTCTGAGAAACCAGTGAGCTGTTTAACTTTCAAGGGGATTTACTGATTCTGAAGTCTGACTTCTGCCTTTTCCATGAGCTCCTAACCTGTACCTCAAAAGGTAATCATCGTTCAGAATCTCTTGGGCACCTCTCTTTCATCCCTTCTTTTCCATTTTCAGGGAACTGGACAAAGCAACCCTTGGTGATTCTTTTAATGTGTTTTAGGTAAGAGCACAGTTATCAGGGGTCAGCTTTTGCTACATTATACTTAACATTCCCTCACCTTCCAAAAACACAACTAGGCAGAAGTTTTAACTAGAAACTTCTGCCTGCAGAAGAATTAACTAGCAGTGGTAACTTTTAGAAATTTGCACAATGGTAAGGCTCAGCAAATCTGTGATTCCTTGTAAAATAATCACCTGATAAACTTTCAGACTATTTGCACTGAGTCTTCTAAATTTAAGTAGAAGGGGGCACTGTAATATAATACCTGTCCTACACAGAGTTGTTTTATTATCCAAAAGCTGAATTTCTTTTCAGCAAGGAAGCTGTAAGAGTGACAATTGAAAAATTACAACATATAAAAATGTAGAATTAATATCTTCACCTGACCATGGTCATTATTACATTTTTCCAAGGATATATTCATAACACTGAAGTATCCATCTCAGAGGAGTGGAATTTCTGTTTGTTTGTTTCACCTGTCATAGGTAGGTTCAGAAACAACTTGTTCTTATCACAGTATTCAAAGCAAGCTTGACGAAATACAGTCGTAGCTGTTATCAGATCAGCGGTCACTGCTGCTACTACCCCAGATAGTAGCGCAAAGAAAAACTTTGGCAATCATTGATATAATAAGTGAGAGTTGGGGGGAAGAGGAGAATATAATGTAAGGCAGTCATTATGCAACACACTGTGAAACATGGTGAAATTGCTGAGCTGCTCCTCCTAATAGTCCAATAATTCCTCCTGCTGAAGAGGAAATAACATGGAATAAATTTTGGAAAGCAAGTCTTGAGTGACAACAAAGAAAGAAACGGTCAAGCTGCACGATAAGTACGCAGCAAACAGAAAAACTAATTTAGCTGGAATTTGGGGAAAAAAAATCCATTAGGGCCAATAAATTAAATCCTAGACCTAGTAAATGGAATGGGATTTTTTTTTTTTAATTGACTTCAGGAAGGCCAGCATTTGCCTAGTCTATTATTATTTATTCACATAAAAGAAGCCACAAAATCTCTAATATATGGAAGTGATTGGGACTTTATGTTAAATTCCAGCTACAAGCATTCTGCTTCTTGAATTTCTATGCTTTAGTATTGAGTGAGTTTCCAGAAGGCATGCACAGGGCAAGAATTTTCTCAGACAATAGGACTGTTCACTTCAGAATTTGTCTTTCCCTAGAAGTCTCCCATTTAAAGAATGTTTCTGTGCTCATGTCTAAATGCATGGGCAAAACCCACCTGCATACATAGAAAGAGAGAAGGGACGCAGACTACTACAGATACCATGACTGATGAAGTTCAGCCCCCAGGCAACTACTTCATACTAGTGAATGGCCTCTTAGGATTGCCCAGGGCACTATACAACCTCTTACAGTTTTATCTGAAGGCTAGGGTTTGGAGGCACCCAAGTAGTAAAGCTTTAGCCCTGAAATGATAAAACTTCCAGGGAAATAACATTTGAAGGAGGACAGAGATATTTTCATCTGCTATCCACTGCTGAGAGCAAGCTTTTAGCTCAGTGCTGAGGTCTAAGATCCTGAGAAAGATAGGCCCTTGCACTTACATGATCATCACCTATATCAAACAACTCAAACAAAAAAGAACATCTCTCATGTAAATCTCTTCAGAAAATGAATAGAAAGACCTGAAAAGGTTAAAGGCTAGAGCTTTTAGAACTTTTATTCATACCAAGGAAAAAAAAAGGAGATAGTGTTCAAAAGTTTTATTCTTAGGCCATTTTCAACAATTCCCTTTTAAAAATGCTACTTTTATGAGAACACTCTTACGTTATTCAGAAAGTTCACAAATAAAGAGTTTCTTTTTCTTTCCCTGTATAGATGTGTGTGTGTCTGAGAATGACAGTAAGAGTGTAAATCTTTCACTTGTTCTTTATGTACTCCCTTACAGCAAATACCATCTGAACAGTCAGGGGGATCCATTTAAGTTCTGTTATATTTCAGATTTAAACCCTTCCCTGCCATCCCCTCTCAATTAGATTGTCACTTCAAGTATTAGAATAATTGTTATAAGATACTCATACAGCACTGGCAACTATATATGTATGTTCAAACATATAACACAAACACACACACTTGTGTGTGTAGATATATCTCTCTCCACGTAAATACATATAAACACCTAATCAAATAGTCCAGACATCTTTTCTATACCTGAAGATGTATACATACCTACACTAGGCCATATGTAGTTGTATCCTGAATCTTCTTCAGTGAGTCGCTGCTCTGAGAATATATCTTGCAACACAGCTTTTTTAAAAAAGTAACCCAGATATCTCAAGAGGAATGAAAAATATACCTTCCAAGAACACCCATGGAGAAGTTGCTCATTTTTGTGGATTCCCCTTTTTCTGATATTACTGGCACTTTAGAATCCTTGCTACTATCAGGGCCCTGTGATCTCTACAACTTGGCGCCACAAGATTTGCCCTCTGTATGTTGTGAGAACTTAAAAAGGATTGTTTAAGGAGGGCAGCTTCTGTGTAATTGCACATTAGCCATACTTAGAATGATTATGGCTTTCTCGACATCAGAACGATGGATTATTAGCAGTATTTTAAGGTTTCTAGGCTGGGGAAATTGCAGTTCCTCTCTGGATGGCAACAACAATTGAACCTATAGCGAAGATGAGGAAAAGGTGGGTTCACTACTGCATTACTTAAATCGAAGACTATTCCTTATGGGATTTATGCAATGGTTAAATACTCATTCCCTCCCTTCTCTATGCTACACCTTCTTTTGTTATTGTACCAATACAGACTCTGAGTCTTTCCTGTACTGACTCAGTGACAGGAACATGTCAGAAATTACAACACAAATGTCATTCAGGAAATATTAATAATCCCATCATTATGATAAAACCTGCTATATTTTTTAAAAAACCTTCCAAATCAGTAATTCTCAAAAATAATATTAACTAATGTTAATATGTACGAATACGCATAACAATTTTTAAAAGACAATAATTTGTGACGACTAATGTGACTACTGGACCTCTATAGAGAAGAGGGAATTTCTCTTCTGGAGTTAAAAGATCAACAGCTCTCCAAGTTCCTATCATATCACAGACCTGGGGGGCTACGATAGGAGTCCTGCCTACCATGTAGGGTGGCTATCTGAAGGTATAGCTCATCTAGCTGTCTCTTACTGCCTGTTGGGTGCCCACACCATCCCTGTTTTTATCTTTTATCTTTTTCTCGACTATTACAGGTATCAATCTTGCTTATTGTTTTCCTCTTTGTTAATATTTTGATCCTTCTACTAAAGCTGAGATTTCACTGGAAATGTAAAAATGGAAGGAAGATCCTCTTTTTTTCTTACTTTCCTTTAAATTTTGGTAATTAGCAAGCTAATTAAGTCTGCAAAGTAGTATTTCCAGAAACCCCACAATAGCATGGACTTTTAAAATGACATACATAGAATATTGTGATGCCTGAAAACCAAAATTTTCTTAGGTACTTTCTCCAGAATATCTTCGATAACATACCCACATGGATGATACATGATGTGTTACCCTGGTAGCATACAACTACTGCTATCAATGTTCCAAATGCCATCTGGCCAGTCTCTGTGCACAAAGATAAACAAAATCATTCAAATTATGCACAACTTCAGTCTGTTAGCTACTATATACACAGACAGTGTCAATCTGCCACGTTTTCAAAATTTAAAAAAAAAATTGTTTAAATTTCTTTGTAGTACTGTAATAAATAAATATTGTTCTTCTCATTCCAGACCTGGGTATTCTTCAGTAATTAATTTCCATAATAGTTGAACTGGAAGGGATCGGAACTCAAAAAAGATCAGTATCAACTGGCTGATGAGTTTGTCCCTATTCTCTTGAACATAACTTAAAGAGGAACATTTGATCACTACCAAATTTCTAAAGGGAATACCATTTCAATGTTAAGACTAATGAGACTAGTTTAATCTCATCCCTATAAACAAATCAGCTTAAGCCTAATGAAATCTTATTTTTGTAAATTAATGCACAAAGGAAACAGTTCAGTGTAAACAGACTTGTAGTATACATTGTTTAGAGACTATTGACTTTCAAATTAGCCTGCTTTTCAAACATTTCACGTCAAAAATATAGTCAAAATGCAAATGTAGCATAAACGGCTCTATAATAAATGCTCATTCAACATTTATTCTTTCTCAAATCATCTTTTAAAGCTCTTTCATGCTAATGTCTAGAAGATGTGACATTAGAAAAATTGCTTTGACATGCTAAGGGGCTCCAAGATTAACAAAAAGAGAAAGAACAAGATAAAGCTTTCGAAAGACCTATTTCAGAGGAATTATTACTTCCTTTGAAAGTCTTCCAAGGTTGCAGTGCATTTAAACTTGTTGGCATACATGTAAATGAAGGACTACAAAAGTATTCCACTAAATACAACTTGAATTAAACCTTCAGGCTAATGTTAAGGATTGAGGATAAAGGCCAGACCCTAGGCTGGCAACAACTCATTTAAAATTAGTTCTTTATTCCAGGACATCAGTAAGGGAGAATTATTTTAAAAAAAAAAAAAATCAATACAAGAAATTATAAATGTAATTCCCATATAAAATGTCTTGGACTGCTGGACCTTTCTGATTGAGCAACTAGTATTCTAAAGGGGTATATTAATGTACTATGAGCCATGCTGTAAAACAGAAACAGTCTCAACTGGTAACTTACTCTTCTTACATAAAAACGTCCCACTCCTCCACCACAAAGTCTTGATTTCATAATAACCAAAAGACAATGGGGAAGTGGTTATCATGAAAAAAAATTATTTTCATTTGTAAGCCTTAAGCTGTGATTTAGCCCTCTAATACTTTGACATCCAAGGGAATGTTACATCTGCTTACAACTTTCTCTTCAAGGTTCATTGGGAAAACATCACCGAGCAGAAAGTCCCTTCAACTGCAGAGGTTTGTATTTGCCCAACTGTAAAATAAAACTGACCACCAACCCAATCCTACCATGTCTTCCCAGGCAGAATTATTCAAGAATTTTAGATTAAGAACAGATTGTAGAATTAATGACACAAGGCCAGATTTAAAAAAAAACAACCAAAAAACAACAGGTATCTGATTTGGGACAGACAATAAACATGAACACCTATGACCAAAATTCTGATCACGAAAACTCTCCCTTAGCTGCTATGTAGCCCAATAGACACCAAAGTCTAGAGATAACTTTCTTTACTGTAAAATATTCTGGGTGCCTAATGTTAGAGCAGGAATCAGTAATCCTAAATTATACTCTTACCTCCTAATTTTTATTCTTGATCTGCCATAGGCTTATTACATGGCCATCGTGCATCCTCCTCTGTCTTACCACAACTTTAAAATAAACATACTTGTCTATCCTACGGAAATTAGATTGAATAATTAAATTAAATAATTAATGCCTCAGAAATGTTTGGAAATATGCAAGTGAATGCAGTTGCAAAACCCAATGAACTAACATCAGGGTTGCTATTTAAGAAAGCCCCAGTTTGTTACCTTTTATTCAATAACCTCATGCTAGTTGGCACCATCGTAGCTGCATGATAAATTTCCAGTTACTGGTAACGATGGTTTCACAGGCCCTTTTTAAATACCACTTTGTTTTTTTAAAAAGCGAATTCAGTTTACATTTAATGGTCCTTGCAATGCATTTTAGAAAGCACCAAAGGCCTTACGTTTAATCATTACTTTGCTACTAATGTTCTTAACGTGCTACATAAAACCGTACCTATTCTTGCCAAGAGATTATGTCCTTTTCTCTCACTACCTTCCTACGTATCAGACTCTTCCTGCTGGTCATTCTTGTCAGCACCTGAAGAGATCCACTGGCACAAATGGTAACATTATGTGCTTCTGTTCTCCTTACCTTGCCTTGTATTCTCTCATATGCCCATATTTAATTCACTGTCTTTCTGCTACATTAAAGGTATTGTTTCCCAGAGTATAAAGACACATGGCCTGAAAGCAGAGCAGGATAAACCAAAGAAAGGCCAGGCAAGGAAGAACAGGACTGGTACTCTACAGGATTCTTGACCAAAATCTGTCTTCTAGTGAAAGACACAGCCACGTACTAGACTGTCTTTACAGCGAAAATCCTGCCAGGTGTCTGGTCATCTACAGATGGGCCAATTCCTACTTAATTCCTCCATTAAATGATATACCACATTAACAGGTACATTTGCAGCTACGTTTCCTCATAAATTGCAGTTTGTGCTATTGTAATTTTTATGGCAGATCAAGAAGTACGGCCTCAAAAGAACCACATCATAGCAACAGCAGCTGTAAGAGATCGTGCTGCAAGACATCCTTCTCATAAGGATCACAACTTTCTCTAAGCAGGATGCTTTGGAAAAATAGTTTATTATCATTCTAAATTTACATGATTGTTGGTAAGAATTTTAGATCAACAACATATGGCAGAATATTTAGCGATGTATCTCCAGGAAAATACAATTTAAGAGAAACAACTACTGGAGAGCACCACCATATAAATTTTCTTTTTCTGAAGTATCTCAAAAGTATATGCCAATCACCTGCAAAATCTCTCCAATTAGCACCTGTACTTTCTACAGCTATGCAGTCATAACCTCATTATATACTTGCCAGTGTGAAATCTGAGTTTGGGCAGGTTTTTGAAGGGGCTAACCGTCTCGCTATTCACAAATGTAAGTTAATTTATTACTACAGTGAGTGCTAGATGAACTTAAGCTCATGCAATTTCCTATCAGTAAAATGTCCATGCAGAAAGCTGAGCAGCCATGAGGTCAGTGATCAACTAAGTCTCCACCTAACTTAAACTGCCAAGAGATCTCAGTGCATATAACTAATTGATGTGCCCAATTTAAAGACTAAAAAAAAAAAAAAAATTTCTATCTCCAGTGTTATAATGTAATTCAAACTTCGAAAAAATTGACCATTGAAAGTGTTATTGTAGCTTAAAAACTGAGTAATTCTTCACTACAAAATTATGTGTTCATATTGTCTTGTGGACACCTTAAAACTGGCACAGTCATATACAAGCAACATAAAGAGAACAAAAAGTCTGCCTCGTTTTAGCCTTACACTTTATAATTCCCCCCAGAAATATCACTTGGTATAATTAGGGAATTCTAGATGCAACTCTATAGATTCCTTTTTCTTAGCTCACTTTCTCTCAAGGGAAGGGAGGAAAGTTTTCTGAGATGAATGTAAGGCTGACAGCATTTGCTTTGCTTGCACTCATATTCCACCTGAACACTGAACCTGGAAAAAAAATGAAGCTCTTTGATGCAGTCTTCCATTCATCTGCCTGTAACACAAAATGTCTGGAGCAAAATATCTTCTAAGCAGCTAGTTTCCTATACTGGTAGTTCACCTGAGACTTTGCTGAGCAGAGAATTAAAAGAGATCATCTCCATAAAAATCTGCTTTGGATGGTAGCTTTGATGGGCCCAATAAATTTTGTAATAGCAATTTTTATTAAAAAGTGGCCTTCTTATTCCTGAGATTTCACGCATAGTGATTAAATTACAAGGAAGCACTTTAGAATACATCACATTATGCTATTCACTCACCGCACAGATGCAGAAACAACTTTTGCTGATATAAATAATCATATATTATTATGATATAAATAAATGTGGATGACTGACGCACAATATGCTGAGTGGACAGAGGAGTGGTCCTGGAAAAGGCAACCAGATGAACTGCAATTAAAATGTTCACTAATCCACCAGCTGTATGACAGGCTTTCCGACAAAGTTATTGCTCTTCAGGTGTAAGCCCCCACAGAGTATAAATGGTGCAAAAAAAAGTGGCCTCCCGCTTTCTCTATTGCGTGATCTCTTCCCACACTGCATTCACTTTGCCAGGCTGGTATTGCAGAACCTCCCAGTAGAAAAGCAGTCTTTTTTCACTTGCTTAATCTGGCCCTTATATTTTCAAACTGACTCCACACATCTTTAGGAGCACTCCTGTCACCTGGTCACGCAGCAATACCTGCATTAGATCCCATTACCTCTGGATTGTACACTCAGAGCTTGTCTGGGTCTCGGTAAACTGCAGCTTTGCTTTTTGCCTTGTTTTCCTTTATACTTTTCCAAAGGGCCTTAGTCCTGCACTAAATATTTTAGTCCAAGATGAAAATACAAGGACAGAAGCTCAGCCTTACTATCCAACTGGAGTTCGCAGCTAGACACAAAGATATGTACAGCTCAAACAGAATTTATGAACTGTACATAGTTAGATACTAGAAGTTACCAAAGTCGGAATTAATTCTGGCTATGACTCTTGCTGCACACTTTCAATCTAGTGCTGCTTTTCTGCAACTACCATAAAAAGAAGCAATGCAACAGGCATATTTTTATATGCTACCAACACGCATAATTAACACCATTGTCACTAGTCATTCTATGCATAACTTGAGCACGTTATGCTTCTGGGCTCACCTCCTGTGCCACAAACTCTCTCCTGCACTCTTGGGATCCAGCTGTTCCTAATTACCTTTCCACATGCCAACAAATTCTTGTGGCTATTATAGGTCATCAGAAAGTACTTTTTCCACACATGTAGCTGTGTTATTCTTTCCTAAATCAAACAGCCTAACAGAAATCTGGTATGGTCAGCCCTCCTTTACATGCCACAGAGAAGTGTCTTGGAAATCAGGGCACTAGAAGAGTGCCCAAATTTTAAGGGTCGCTACCCTTGCAGGAATACAATGCCCTTTAGTCTCAAGTCATACTTATCTCAAGCCAAATTAAAATGAAAGCAAATACAACTATTTATTTACAAACATGACAACCATTCACAATTCAGTCACATCACCACTAAAAAACTAGAAAGACACACTGAAGGAAAGGAAAGAAAATCATGTTCAACTAAAAGGAAAGAAAACTCTTTGCCCTCTCTGCATCTGGCTGACAAGTCATACATGCTTACCTGCCCCCACAGTCAGAGACTTGGTCTACACCCATTCACAGGAAAGAACTTCATCTTAGGGAAGGATGCTAGCTTTTATACCACATAACTATTTAGGGGACTCGGAAAGGTGGGGAGAATCCTTCAAATTCAAACATCTTTCTTACATTTCCCTGCAAATATGAATGTTCAGGAAACTTTATCTGTTCAGGAGAATCTTTTGACACTTTCTTCCTGGATTATCAGCCACCTTCACAACTCCTGTGCATAAAAATATTATGTAAGAATAATTAACCCACAGAAGAATAAAAGACACTTTCCCGTTAGATAAAGCAATACAAAAATCTCAGTGTGAAACATTTCCATATATTTACCTGAATATTTCATATACATTTGAAAACTGACAACCACACTTTACTAAAAAATATACAGGTGACTAATATGTAGTTCAACATTTGATCTTGCATGGGATTAAATATGACAATTTGGGGCATAATAATGGACTTGAGATGATTGACCTCAGTTCAGTTTTGAAGGGAAATTATTACATCCTTTAAGTGGATAACTAAGCAAATATAATCACTGCAGCAAGACCAGATATGCATGACAAAATTCAGATGTGCCATCCATATATGCAATGAAGGGTCAAATCTCTTATTTGTTACTGTTTCTGGGAAGAGACAGGTTCCATATTGCAACTACACTAAGTCTCAGAGTTAGGACAGAGTCTTCTCACATCTCTTGCTGACTCATCCTCGAGCCCTGCGTAGCTGCAGTCTGAACAGCAGCTTCATAGGAGGAAGCCATGCAATGTTTCAAAGAATTAATTCAGGCTATGCAAAGAAAATTCTGAAACACCCTTATTTTACTACTCTTAGAAAAAGTGAGTTACAAAGCAATATATCCTTTAATGCAGTTGTTCCCAAATCCTTTGCCAGCCTTGAGAATCTTAAGAGTTTTGTCAGTGTTACTTGATAGAAGTGAAAAATTCTCTCACTTCTACTTCTCTACCAGATATCTCATTTGCTGAGGAAACGGCTGTTTTTAAGAAACAACCTCCATTAACTTTTCTGCTTTAATTTGACCACTGGGGATTTTCCATGCTCCATCCCTATGCTTTGCTTCATTGGACTAGAACTATTCAGTGTTGATGGCCAAGGTTCAGACAATCTTGCTGCTAGAAACAGCCACATCGAAGGCTATACTGTTAAGCAGTATTTTGCACAAACACACACAGAGAATCAAATTTGTAACCTAGCAGACACATTTCCCAAGCACTGTTATCCTGTCTGGTTTGTACCATACCAGCAACACATCTAATGAAAAAAAAAAATCAAAATAAGCATCATTGTTCTGCACTTATTTTTTGGTCAAGCTTTGTTTTAGGACTGTGAAAGTCTTTGGACATACCAAACAGATGCCTTTCTCTCTGTTTCAATTTAGCAGGAGTTGATGTGTCTGTAAACTTTAACAGGTATCCTCAAAGAATGCTTGTAATTACCAAACATATTATGATACTGTGAATTGCAAGTCATTTGACTGTAAAATAAGTTTACATTTGTGAGTATTAAGGTAGAAATACCCCACAAAAATGCTTGGGAAAATCAATCTTTTAAATAGAAAGCAATTCAAATCTGCAACAAAATGTACTCTGCACTATGATTTAGAGAAGTTATTTTACACTTCTAAATTCTGTTTCTCGAATACACAAACAAGATTATGGAGGACCAACATCTAGATGCTTAGTACCAAGAATTCCATAATCATGTCATTATTTCTAAGACTGACGCATACAATGCTTTCATCTGTGGGTGCTACCTATTTTTCCTAATTAGCAGTTTGAAAGAGAATGCCAGAGTTTTGTAATGCAGAGGGAATGCTTTTTTTCTCATCTCAGTCTGTTCCAAACGTCCTGTCGACTAGCAGGAATCTTTGAAGTTGTTCTGTGACTCTATCCCTTGAATCACAATCATGTATAAATGCTGTTACTCATTCTTACATTTGGCTCCTATTTTCCCTGCTTCCTGAAGCAGGCAGTTATTTGTCCATTATAAAATATTCTTTGTCCATCCTTCACAATAGTCACAGAAAAATTACAACCTAAGAACTTCTTATTTAAAATATAATTAGGCTGCATATAGTATAAAACCTCAATATATCTATAAAGAAGCAATATCATCTTAAGCAACGAGTCTGATTAACTGAATGGCACCCTTCTGATTCAGTAGCATAAGCAAGCTAGTCAGCGCAGGCCTCCTTCTGTGGGACACCAAGCAAGTGCAGTTCCCTGTCTCTCAATATCAATGCACACACCTTGCTGTTTACCTGCCCCCCATTTATAGAATCATCGAACTGCCCAGGTTGGAAGGGACCTTGAAAGATCACCTGGTCCAACCTTTATCTGAATAGTTGCAATGTTTGTCTCAATAGACAGCATTTGCTTTTAGACTTTCTTGCTAGCACAAGCAAGTATGGTTTAGACAAGGGAAAGATGACATTAACTAGAAGCAGCAAAGTTCTACTAAATGCAGAGATTCCCCCTTCCATTAGCCAACATTCATCAGGCTTCACTGGTGGCTGTTCATTTAGAGCAGAAGTCTCAACAGCCATTGCAAGACTGGAAGGATTAGTATCTCACAGCTGTCTGACAGCCTATTCAAAACAAAGTTAACTCCTCAGCTGTCCATCTCAGTGGACAGGTGTATCGATCATGAGAGTCATACAGTTGACAATCTCATAACAAGTAGCTTCATTAGAACAGGTTAGAACACTTTTTAATTCACCTTTCCTCTTGGAGTCCCAGATGAGTAGTGGCAAAAATTCACCCTGCTGCACTATGTGCCAGAAGAATTTCCAGCCCGTACGCTCTGTCTGGCAGGTATCACAAGCTCTAGTAAATACTTTCAGTGGCCCACCTAGTAACACTGTTTAGACAGATTTCCTGTGGCTTAGCATGTTATAACTTCAGAGAATTGGTGCTGAATTCTCATTTTCTAGTAAAATTTAAATACGGCTTTTGCCTACCTCAAATATTTTCTAACTAAAACTTCTTCCTCAGGCAACTGTTATATTTTAGTCCTAACTAAAAATATTGTAAGAGCCTTAGGAATTGAAATCTGCTTTACTGTTTAAGGCTCGGAACTTAAAAAAACTCTACTGTACACAACAGTTAAACTCCACACAGTTTATAGCCCTGGCTAGAACTGTTTATACTATTTTGTGACTAAGACAAAATGAACTGGGCAGAAAAGCATAAACTACTTCAGCCTTAAAGTAGGCAGAGTTATGCATTGGTGTCTTGTTTGCATGAAATTATCATTTTGTCTTTTTACAAACCACACAGTATTATAAATCAACAAGCAACATAACGTGGCTCTCAGAAAGCTGTGCCCACCTTTCCTCACTAGACTAACAAACAGCTTCATTTTAAAGTACTATTGGAATCAGGTTTGTATAGTTTGTATGTGAGGAAGAACAAACCAAAACAAATGAATACAGAAATTTATATGCTGTGAAAAATATCAGTGGATCACCTTTTCTAACAGTTTTTAAAAGAAAAAAATGGGATGGTACAAGCGCAGCAAGAAAAAACAGATAGTGAAAAAACAGAGAAAACTGAAGTTTCCATTGGTACATATCAAGTAAAATTGTTGTTACTGTAGTGCCTGTAAGTCTTTAAAGTCCTGAGTTAAATTTCAGTGTCAGAGTGAAATCTTGAGCATTTTGTAATTAGAGGTATTATGTTAGAATAGCTATTTTTTTCACCCTGCAATGCCTGTTTCCACATGCGACGTTCTCTTAAAGTGAAAGATGTCACGTGTAGCACATAACTTTTCCTCAAAGAAGAAGAACTCCATTTGTTGAGAAACACTCAGACTTGTCACAAAGCACTACCATGTACCCTTCAGTCTTCTAAATAAACATTCTGCTTTCATTCTGCAACCACTTATGGTATAGTTAAACAACTCGTCTCTTGTCCAAACATCCATCGAAATACTTCAAACAGCAAGAGGGTAAGTTACCTCTACAAGAGTGACAAGGTGCAATAGCAGAAGAACAAAATCTTCCTTATTCCTGACAACATGGGAGTTGCTAGAGAATGTGGCATTCTGCTCCTTCAGGACTGGATAATGACTAATCTTCCAGCTTGATCAACCGTGTCTTGCAACAATGAAAAAGCCTTTTTTTTTTTTTCCCCCAACAGTGTTCTTAGTGTAGTGCGAAAGCATCTATGAGCCTAACAGCAACTGCAGAAAAGCAGTCTTTCGTCCTGGTGTTCTGATGCCAGTGTTGGTCCCCCAGTTCTGCATTACCATTCTATCATGAGAGTCAAGCCCCAAAATGTTGCTCCATAGATGCTCCAAAAACTGGAACAAAATCTGCTAAATCCCATCTTCAAATCCTTCCTGTATTTGTAGATGCATCTCTGCAAAGACAGACAAAGCTGCCAAGCTACACCAGTTCCACTGTTTCACTCCAGCTGCAAGTGCACCATCTTGTTCATGCTCTACAGCAGGTTCCATATGCTAACAGCTGCTCCAAAACACAGAGAATTATGGGATGTTAGAGGGAATCATAAGGGTTTGTTAAGCTGGACCATAGTTTTCTTCAGGTAGCAGTGACATCCCACAATGTATAGCAGTAAAAATTCCAGTATCTATAGCGGAGGATGAGAACACTGTGCTAGAGCACATTTATCTGGAGTATTTCATAGCTAATTTAAACAACTGCAGTGCTATCTGAAAGCCCTAGTTAAAAAGCACCTGAGTAAACTTAGCAAAGCAGTGTCAATATGCTTTCTATCACATGCTGCTGGACAAAACATAAGCAAACTAATCTGATGGAACATCCCCACCTAGACAAATGCTTGCATGTACAGAGTGAAGGCATTCAGCGTTCTTAAATATCACAGCAGCATAAGAAAAAAAGAGTAAATCCCTGGCTCTCAACAGTGCTGATCCTTTTTCAGATAAGCAAGACACTCAGAAATTAAGTTCTAACCATTATTATTTTTTTGCCTTTTCTAAGTTGAAAGGAAAAAAAAAAAGAAAAAAACTAGCAAAGTTGCTGTATGAGCCTCTAAGAATTCTTGAAGAAACTCAACCTCATCACGTGTGTGATACAGCATTCTGCTTAAATGGAATACACTGAGATAATCTGTGTAATATTTATAGATTCGGTCAACAAAGATTCCAAGCAGAACACAGACCGTTTGAGGATCACTTGTTTAGACTGAGATAAAACGTTTGCTTGGATCCTTTACCCAATCACTTTTATCTTAGCAAGTGTAAATACCACTCAAACATGGTCATGGATCACTGGAACACTAGAATTCTTTGACTAGCCGATAGTTCATGTGACAAAGGAAGGATGTGGTCTCTGAGCCAATCATTGTCAGATAAAGATTTATTGGTATTTTTTTCTGGCACAGAAGAAATTTAGCTCTTAATTTGCAAAAGCTTGACACAAGCAAAATATCATTAGAAATTCAAAGCATTCATCTGAAATACATTATCCAAACAACAGATACTACAGCAACGGGTCATGTCAAAATCTTACTGAGACAGAAGTTTTGTGATGGCAGAGAAACCAGTGATATTTCTTCATCATACCTCAGCAAAAGTAAATTGCCATTATTTCCTCAATTTGTAAATGCACTTATCCAGTATAATTTCAAATCCTTTTCCTATAAAATCATGTGGTCTGGAGGCACCTTGTCTTCCTTGCTATTTCTATGCTGCAGCTGCAGCTTTGTTATTTCTATGCTGTTCTATTTTTACAGGACTCCAAAGCAAAAAAATACTCTAAACTTGTACGATGCATTAAAAAAACCCCACTTTCTTTCCTTTTTTAGGAGAGCGGTCATTGTGGTCATTCATTTTTCATTTTAACATCAGTTGCGGGTGCATTCCATAAAATACTTCAACCATAAAAAATTTGTGGTCCAGTTATGCCTTATTCATTTTGATCCTTCATCCATGTTGATAAGGATTTAATCACAGGAGTAATCCCCCTGGTTTATTTGAATGACCTTGGTTAACTGGACCCTAAATTTGTAAATATCTGCATCTAGATCTCTTAAGTTTTCAGTAAGGTGCCATAACTTGACTCATTCTCTGAATTTCCTTTTGAATGGTGACTTCATTTCCAAAATGGCATTACTTTTTCCTCATTTTTTGTTGTGCCAGAGTAAAAGAAAGCCTTAAAACAGTAAAAAGATGTCAAGCAAAGGAAAACAAAAACTTGCTCACATCAGGTGACACACTGGAGAGTTCAAAAATATGTGAACAAAACAAAGGAGGAAAAGAAGCAACATACAGTACTTTAAAACTGAAAAATGTAATAAGCTGCAAGAAATTTAAATGAGAGAAAAACAAAAATAAAAGCATTTTACTGCAAAGCTTATCAAAACTAGAAGGATATTGTATAACTTCGGAAGGATTTGTGAATAGGTAAGGATTGTGAGGGGTTACTTTTTGTTTTGCATGTTTTGCTGGCAGTTACCAACTTTGAGAAAATGAATCACTAAGAAGAGAATTTAAAAATTCAAACAATACATGGTCAAATGCACTGTGCCCATTGGGACGATTTGATGTACAAGGTAACCCATGATTTAAATATCGCTGGTGGTGATATTTTAGTAGGTACTTCATACGACATGTTAAATCAGATTGGTGTTCAAACAACCCTTCATTTTTGTAAACAGGATTGAATGAAAGCCAAACTACACAGAATGACAACTAGAATCAAGTTAGTTAATGGAGTGCCTAAGTCAACGATGTTGATGTAATTTTGTTATGTAAGTGTTAATATATGAAAAGCAGTAGCTAATGATAACTATGGCAGAGTGGTATTTCTATTCATACTACAAGATTATTCACAATACTGCAAATAATAGCTGAAAAAGCTCATTTAGTACAAGCTATTCAAGAGCTGTAGTTTTGTATCCTAAACCTCCAGCCATATGTCACTGCAAAGAGACCAAGTACTTTTCCTTAGAACATTATAGTAATGAACAGCTATTCATATGTCAGTATAGAATTATGTTTATCTTATATGTGGGCACTGTACAGAAAAAAACTCATTTCCATAAGAATAAAATAGTACTAAACATATCATATCTATATCAGCAGCCGTTGATCTGAATCTCCTTAATGGTCATGCTAATTTAAGCCCCAAAACACGGTCCTCCTTTAACTACAGTAATTCTGTGAAGCAAATGGAGAATCTTAGTCACGAAAAATGATGAAGTGATGATTATCTTTTTCAGTCAAGATAATAAGTTTAATAACTTCCCAGTCCTTGCCTTTTGTGAATAAAAATAACAATCATCACTAGCTATAAGTAAAATATCCTAATTTCCTACCATGCCTATAAGCAAAGGGATGAAATAATGAGAAAGCAAAGCAGACACTTCTGTGGTAGGAAGATATAAGACAATCCACAATCCCACACAGAAGCACTGCTGATAAATGACTATCATACTGTAGTCCTTTGAGTAATTTTCTTTAGGATGACAAAGTACGGCTGCTGAATTCACAAAAAGGTAGTTTGTCCACTGAATGCAGATATACCATTTAAAATGACAGAATAAGCTAAGCATAAAGGTCTGTGAATACTATTTGCAGTAGAGCTTTGTAGAGATTTGAATTTCTAGTTTCAGCAAATGAAGTGATTGCAAATAATAGCAGCTTTCCTAGTGTATAGCATGTGCTTGGGTCTTTGAATTAATTGCTTTGCCTTTGTGAATGGTGGGACACAGTAAGTGGTATAACCAAGAAAGCCAAATAATTGTTCAGGAAGGGAGGAGGGAGGCAGTCAGAAATTACTAGCTAGAAATTACCCTTATACCATGCAGGAATAGACAGTGGGATGTACAGTTAAGTTAAAAGGTGATGAGAAAAGCAGATAAGGTAAGAAAGGCACTGCAACATTCAGGAAAGAACTGTGGGGTGGCTACACTGCAAACAGAAGCATGTAAGTAGGCATCTCCTTTATCAGCTGAAGGCTGAGCTTACATAATTATATAGCCCTTCCCCTGTTCACACTCCATATTCATTTCCTACCTAATATTGCTGAGAATTAGAGGTATACAAGAAGTTCAAGATTTCTAATAATACAGAGCCCTCAGCCGCTTGTTTAATTTCACTTGAGTTTTGTGGCAGTCACCGTATGTACTTACCCTAAATCAAATGCTCCTGCTGTACACAGTGCCACTACTTACAAGATCAAAGCCTTACAATAGATGATGCGAGTTAGTAAACTTCTAAAATATTAAAATTTAAATGGGACACATTTTTAGCGACCTCAATCTCAAAAGTAAGCTTTCTGAGTACCATCTGCATCCACAAACCCCCCCACATTCATGCACAGAGATGTTTCAGGTCTTCCATTACATTATGTTATGTCAGTGTTACTACAGCTAAAACCTGATGGTTAAACATAGACACTATGTTCCACGGATTATTGGTATCCATCCCATTATAAATGAAGGAGTTCTTACATACATTGCCAAATGTGTTTCAGGATATAGTTGCAGGATCTACCGCAATAGCCACGACACTGGGTGCTTCTATTACTGAAGGTGAGTGAGTAAGCTCAGCCAATACACTGTTCCTGCTTAACCTGAATTATTTTATGCTTTGTCATTAGTTTTGCTTTGTTGTATCATGCTACAGGATAGGCTTATTTAAATATTTTAATTAATTATGAGTTGGACTCTATGATCCTCGTGGTCCCTTCCAACTCAGGATATTGTACAATTCCATCTCCAAATGTGCCATAACAGCAAAGTGTCGACAGACGGGCAAGCAGCTCCTAGAATTGTGACACGCAGGTACACAAAGAAGGTAGAGATCACTTCTGGCAGTCTTCTCTCAAAACACCAGTGGGGAAAAAGGCTTTTCTAATGTAGAGACATGTATATTAAAGTAAACGAGTTTTTCATTTTATTCTATTTTTTTTTTTTTTTTAAGTCCATGAAACATACCTGAGTTTTCTATTGAAAGATTTGAATAGTCTTTGATTAATGTGTGAAAATCAATTGTAGGCATGAAGAAACACCCTTCACAGGAAGGGGAAACTAGACATTTGGTCAGTAGCTTGATTTAATAAAACAGCAGTAAAACAGTGGAACCAAAAGGAACTGACATAACAAATCTTTTAATCCTGTCTTCTTCTATCCACTTGTGTATAGAAGAAAGGACGTCGACAATAAGCTATAAAAATGCATATGTCGCCCAGCAGGGTTTCCATTTTGGCCAGTCTTATATGCTATGGAACTGAGATTTTCTCATCTTTCAATCTGAAAGTGGTTGAACTGTTCTATTTCATACAAGCTGTAGTTCTCTCTAGCATAGCTCTCCATTGGTATATGAACAAAAGGCAAAGAAATTGAGAGTCCAAAATAAAGAAACAGGTGGAATGATAGAATGCAGAAGCATCTCAAACACCAACCCACAAATGCAAAACCCTGTCTATTGGCACCTGTACAACAGATTGGCAAAGTTACCTGGATAAATCTGAACTATTTTTAAAACCAGAGAAAAATCTTTATTTATAGATTTGCTAACAGTAAAAATTTAGGCCAGTTAATCCTTAAATATTATGCAGGATACTTTATAAATACCTGTCTATAAATACTTTATAGAAATAGCCTTGCCTACTTGGTTAAAAACTATACAAGACAGTCTTCATAAAATTCAGGAGCTTGCTTCTCTTGCTGATTTTATCTCTAAATTATTACTATTATTATCTCCATTACAGCATCACTGTACTAACTGAGGCTTACTTTTCATTAGTTACCAAGTTTATCCTCTTTTTTCCTAAAGAGATTGCTCCATGGAATAATTTTGCTCAGCTGACCATCTTTCACGTGACACACATTTGCTGTTGCTTTAGTCCTAAAAACATTAGTTCCTTAAGCCAATACAAACACAAAAGGAAAGTAGTAGTTATCTTCAGTTCTGCAAACAGTTAGGCAGGTGGTTCACAGAACTAATATATAATTAGTTAACCTATTCTAGAAGCATTTCCCACCATCTTCTAAAAAATTGCTAATTCAATTTATCAGTGGCAGTTTGTTATCTTTCATATAGTTGTAGAGGAGGTAAGCATCTTCTTTCATATTGAAACCAAATTGCCCACTTTTCCTCCATTTAAAATCTTACATTTCTTGCATCAATATTTGCAGACTGAACTCTGCTAGTCTGTTAGGAATTCTGCTCTAAACATGCAGATCCAGTTCCCAAGAAAGTTCTTTCCCTTGAAATCCTCATTTTTTCCCCTCTCCTTTTTCTACCATAATTGTCACAGAAGTAGCAGCAGGTTTTTGTGACAATTTGATATCTATGAAATTACTCATGAAACAAGTAGCAGCTTTCCCCAGTAAAACAGGAATCTGTTTTTAATACAGAAATATATTTGCTGTTATAAACTCTGGGTTTTGTTGTTGTTGTCAACAAAGCAGAAATAGTTTCAGTAGAACTAAATGTGATTTCAGTTTGCTAAAAGAGGAGTTAGTCCTGGTCTGAAATAATGATATAGATGCATAAAAATGACACCTTCTTTCTCAAAAAAAACAACCGAACAAACAACCCTGCCACAGAGATTGCAAGGAACTCTAGCTACTTTATATAATTCCAAGAACTCATTTTTGCTACATTTTAGCCTGCAGAACCATATAGCTAATATTATGCAAACAGGTCTATTTCTTTTTATGCATCTAATTTTATGCTACTAATTTTTCTCCTTGAAATAGTACCAAATACAATGAGTTTGCACAACTGCTTCTGTAAGCACAAGGTGAAGACAATGAGTTTGTATAGGTGTATGTGAAAGCAAATGATAAGGACATATTATTAAACCTCTGCAGATGTCAGGAAGATTCCCAATATCAACAGAAAGGCATTTCATAACATGCTGCTTCATATCATCAGGAGAGCTAAAATGTGATACATCAGCTTATATTAGTGGAAGATCTTGTTCACAGGAGGACATCGATATTTAGTTCACAAGCAAGATAAAGCTTTTTATAGAGGTGTTTCCAGATACTTCTAGCTATGTTACAGATAAGAGCAACGGCCAGTATCTTATAAAGACGGCTTATCAGAATTTACCATTACATTACACCAGCACTTCTGTTTTATTATTATGCTGTAGAAATATAATGAAGAAGTAATAAATGTTATTAAACTAATTATTATAATTTCCTAGTTTGCTTTCCATAAATATCCCTCACTATCTTTTCCAAATCCACACAGAACATCACCACAAGCATGACATTGACAAAAAATAAACTAAAAATAAAAAAGATTGGTTCAGATCCTCAGTTAATATAAGACAGCATAGCTCCATTCATGTAAAACAGACTACAATCATGTTAAAATAATTTATATCAGCTATAGACCTGCCTCAGAAAGATACACAGCTCATGGGATGTTTTATTGCTCTGCCAACATCTGTTTCATTTCCATTTCAACTCCCCTTAGTAAATTGTTCTTGTGTTCATGAATTTATTCTCCACTCAAGATCTCTGAAAGTCACCAACGATTTGGGTCATTCCATCATCAGACACCTTAAAAGACACTCATTCAGTGGGAGTGAGGTACGTAATGCCTATTGGCACTTATAAGAATCCCATCCTGATGCTACAGAGCACTTTTGAGCAGCTCTAGAAGATTTAGCACTGTCTGATTTAACTGCTGTTTGCAGTAATGTCTTAAATAAAGGATTATATTTGTACCACAGTTCAAAGAAAGCATATATATTCTGGACTCCCAGAGATTATGCAGAAACCATGCACTAGACAATTCAAGTTTTAAAACCACGCATACCTATTAGTAATCAAGCCAATCTCATTCTGATCTTATCATTGTTACTTGGCATGAGGAAGCAGCTTACATCTAGCCATAAGTAGAACTAAGTTCAAAAGCAGAAGTCCGTGGATAGGCCTTTAATTATACATACAGAGTTCTTACTTCCTCTTTAAATATCTTCAAATATATAAACAATCAGCAAAAAGAAAAAGAATTCTTTGATACAGCAGCACAGAGGAAATGTATTCAGAAGAAGGAAGAGGAAGGCAAGTCACTATGAGAACAGAAGAAACAATTTCAAAAGGATTGTAAAAAAAAAGCTTGGGTTTATGCTTTGAAATATGTTACGATTTTGTGAGACTTAGAAGACTACGATAACATGAGACTAAAATCATTCATAATTAAAAAGTTTTCCCCAAATAAAACATTTTAAAAATTGTTAAAAAGTAACAATACATAGTTTCAAAATCTAGATATGCCTTGAAAAATACATCAACTGAACTGAAATGCTTCATGATTGTAATGTTTAAGACAGCTGCTCACTTACAAAAACTTACCAGGAAAAGAAAAAAGTTTATTAAAACTTATTACCTAGTTCTAACACTGTATATAACAGTCCCTTCCTCTTATTAAATCAAATTAATTATGTTTGTGTGCTTACGTATATTTGTGTGTTTGTGTGTATACCCACACACACACACTTATAAATATGTATAAAGAGAGCAAGCATTAAAAAGCCTTATGTTAAAAAGTTGAAAAGTCTAGCATTCTTAAAAAGGGGACTATCAAACACAGGTTTGTGTGTACAATCATAATTCAAACAGCTTCTGAATATGTACATATTTTTTCTGTCCTTTTCTAACTCTCCCATCTGCGTCCCAGCCTATTACTCTTGCACTGTGCTGCTTCTTCCCCCTACCTAGCCTGGGCCTAACAGATGTATGATTTAGAGAACAAGAAAAATATCCTCCCTTCCTCCTGCTGTCTGGGTTCAGGTGTTCAGACACAGACACTGCCTGGCCCTCAGCAGTCCAGAACTGCAGTTACAAAGGAAGAGCAGATCCAGACAATATTAAATGGAAGTCTCTCCCTGGCTTTGCAAAACAAGCAGGTTTCACAAATGCATCTACACTCGCCAGATCTTAGTGACTGTCCACAGCGATAATAAATAGGACGTCACTGACACAAAACACCAACACTATTCTCCCCACCAAATTTTGTAACCTGGATCAGCATCTTGGAGTTGGTCAATTTTTCAATGTCAGGATCATGATTTTTTCATTACGCACAAAGGTCTACCTTTATTATCTACCCTTATTCTCAAAATAGCACACCCACTTTGGCTGAAATTTAAGGGGGGAAAGTCAGCTAAAGGTAGAAGTCTTGAAGGGAAGTTTTCAATCCAAAAACTATTGAATTTTGGGAAAGTTGTCAGCAGGAGGTAGGAAGTATTTTCTAATGGGAAATTTCAAGCAAGCTTCACTACAAGTAGTGCTATTAGCACTGCCTAAAGGACGCACGCATTTGCAAGATACTATTGCAAATGCCACATCTTACTGCCTGTCGTGTTAAAATGCAAACTGGGCTGAAGACTTTGGAGGGGGAGCTCTATGCCAAATTTCATCCAAACTGAAAAAGTACTTAAGATATGACACCACACTGCCTATCTTTATAATACATTGGAAATTGTCCTCTATGAATTTAAGACAAAAGGTCACAGTCGAAAAGGTCAGTAGCCAGCTGGCAAACAGAAGAAGCAGAGAACCCACAGGTTCACCACAGAGTAGTGCAGTGTCCTAGGCACGTGGCTGGGGACCAGCAAAAATAACTCCACTTCTGACACTTTTCTTCTTCCTCCTCCTATCTGAAGGCACTTAAAGATTGCAGCTTAGGTACTGTAGTATAAAATGAAATGGAAATTAAGACACATACAATAACCTTTTTGCTACATGCTCACACACAGCCTCTTGACAGTATGTTTCAGAGAACACTTTCTGAAAAAAATAAAAATGACACCTTCAACATTCACCCAAGATGCACTTAATAGCTCTGAATCTTATTCAGGAGGACAATACCACTCACACCTAGAATAGGGCACAATTCCTGTTGCTGGTGTTTAACTGCCTGGGATAGTAAATTCCACGTCTCCCAATTAAATAATGACTGCTTTTGAGTGTCACTATTTAAAGCTGATAAACTTTGTAAAAACACACATGTTTCACAGGCTGCCAGGACTGGAATTTTAGTTTCCACATTGCTACTCCAATCCATATTTTATGGCGCATATCTTATTTTTTCTGTGTAGTGTCATTAATCTGCTCCCTGGCTGTGCAGAATAATATCCCACAAGAGCAGGCTGCTTTTTGAATATTTTATTATCTCTCATTGTATTTCCAAACTAATATATATTTACAGATTCAACCTCCTACAGGCAGAACTATATTGTTTTCCCTCTGTGTTTGAGAACCAAGGCATAGATATCGAATATAAACAGAAAAATCTATCTACAGTCATTTGTGTTGAAAGAGAGAACCAATCACATATCAAGCTGTGCAAGAAAAGAAGGAAAAAAAAAAGAAAAAGATTTGCATACTGCAAGAGAAGACAGAGGGGGAGGGAGGCACACAAAGGAGTTATGTTCCTGTTGGAAGACATCTTTCAATTATGCTGAAGGACAACTCTCTTTTCAGCATGCCTCTCTTATACCTGAACAGATCATAAGCAAGGGGAAGTACCCTGAAAGGTCCTGACTCTCATTTCATCAAAGGTTTTCCTCCGGTTGCCTTTTTTTGACACAGAGATCATTTCTTCCCTTACTTTTACCTGTAGCACTTTGGCAGCAAGAAGCGTGAGAATACCATCTCCTGCTCCCCTCTTCACCTCAATAGTAGCAACCAACGTTGGCCCTAATGCACTGAACTCCCAATGCACTGCAGGAAACTCCTGTAAGACCACAAAACAAAGATGGACCATTTCTAGTTTCTAAACAAGGCAAAGCTGAGCTTGAAGTTGACTCTCCATATAGGAGAATACACTGGAATGTCCACTCGGTCCTCACCACTTCATGTAGGAAGAGTGAAAATCCTCTTACAAAGGGAAGGGGAGACATTCTTGTAGGCAAGGCATGAGGTTTTGGAAGTGCTTTCACCATTCTGTCACAGATGCCGTGTGCCTTTGGCACTGAGGTCTCACTGTGCCTTCACTCCCTCTAAGAAAGACAACTCACCATATCTCACATAGCTATAAAGATGATAAATGCAAAAGCAAGGGACTGGGAGCTCTCTAGGAAGATAAGGGCATGGCAGATTCACTGGAGTCAAGGTCCATGCACATTATCAATCAGGCAAGTTACACAGAAGCTGAAAAAGGTGAAGAGAAAACACAAGTGGTTTTTTGCCCAGTGAAAAAAAAAACAATCTCATTGTGTTGAAGGCCCAAAATCCAGTTTTTGTAGGCATGAATTTTAGCCTTACTGTTAAAAACACTATAAATATGAAATATGAAAATACTGTAAATATGAAAATACTATATACACTATGCACAGCATTTGCAAATCCTTTTCCTTTTTAAAGAGCTTTGTTGCCATTCTTGGGTCAAAGCACAACAATCCAACTGCATAGGAGTATCCCAAGACTGTTATCGAAACTATGGAACTAAAGCAGGCCAAAAATAGGTCATCTGATATTTAGAGAGACACGTGTGTCTCTGTATGTGGGACATATTGCAGATATCAGATTTTCCACTTTTTTGATCCATACAAGATTTGAAGCTGGTTTTAACCAGTTATTGTTTTCTATTATATTACAAGTATCGACTATTTGAATGCTGCTTTAAACATCACTCCTTATTCTTCAATATGAAAATGTGGGGACACATGATTAAACATACACGGTTGAAACTAGCAAGCCTAAAACTTGATGCATCTTACAGCATTTCATAGCAACTAGGCATATTTTATTCTCTACTTCAAAAAACAAATATTTTGGACATTATCTTTTTCCCTATTCAAATTATATGACGTGACACCTACTCAGCACCCATGTTCTGCAATTACATGCGATTGCTATGGGTGAGCAATTTTTCAGAGTAGTAGGGGAAGGGTCGTACACTGTCGTACAAGCAGCTAATATTCAGTGAAGAGTTTCCTTTCTTATGGAAAATATTTCACAATATTCTTTTACATAAAAATTAGGTTTTATTATTTCAGTTCCCTGTCAGATAGCTGTTGCCTAAGTTTGAAAAGAAAGAAAATAAAATAAACACTACTTATTTTTAATTTTTTTTTTACCCTAGTCTTATTTTTCTACCTGTCTGCAACATTAATCAAAATGAACAAGTATGATGGTTGTTCCCTTTGCTTACTTCTTTTTTTTTTTTAATTCTATGAATTCTGTGCAAGGACAGATTATTTGTCTGTATTTCACTTGTACTTTATGGTCAATGATCCTGATCCAAGAGACTTTGAGACCTCTGGAAATTTCTTTGTTGACTTAAATAGATTTTGGATCACCCTAATACCATCATTATCTCAGGAATACTATTATAAGAAACACAGATTTACTGTAACCAGCTCACTGTTCTAAAAAGAATTGTCTCATCTGAGTATTTGTGAGCTGATGTCACACCTTTTGTAGCTCCATGATTGGAGGCTAATACAGCTAATAATTCCTAATTAGCTAATAATTTTTTTCCCCACAAGTGCAATCACTTTCAGTACTGAGCATTTTATTCATAGGAAAACATTTCCTCAAATAATCTGCCTCCCATCTCACTCTCCAAAGCTTACACAAAAATAGTATTTTGTAACAGATAAGGAACTACGAAGTCGAAATCATGAAAAGAGTTCACACATTAGTTTTTGGTAAGCTGGAGAGTTCTTCGAAGTTATTTACAAATCTGGGCCAACACTTTCCACTCACCAATACTTAAAAAAACAACAACAAACAAACCACAAAAAAACCCATAAAAATCAAAAAGAATCAATTCAACAACATCTTAAAAAGCCATTTTTAGTGCATTCCTATTTCAAAGCCAATACCAACTCTTTATCTTTTTTTAAAAAATTGGGATGGAGAAAGAAATCAAACCCCTGAACAAAAAACAACAAGTAACTTCAATTAACTTCCTTCCTATAAGGGCAAACCTGTGAGCTTAACTGTTTGAAATAATCTGTTCATTTTGAACTCACGTTATTTATTACTTTGGGGGAAAAAGTCTTTATTTAGAAGGTTTTTGCTCCATCTATACTTTTCCAATAACGTTTTATCTGTGTAGTTTCTAGCACTGGGTTACTAACTGTGCCTGGTTGACAAGAACAATAGTCTTCTCATGACTTTTCTATTACTGTTTTCAAACAAGCTATCTACCCTGACCTTTCCCCCTGTTCCATTTGCTGGATTGTATCTTTAGAGGGATAACTTTTTTGCAAAAGGGCTATAAGTTACTACAGATAACCTGCACAATCCTACATTGGCCAGGTTTACATACAACTAAAATTTATATATTAAAATAGCAACAGATATTTGTCTAACATACTTTTCTTGGAAAACTACTTGTAAGATGTTTTCCAACATAATCTGCACCATAGTTTATACTACTTTGTTAAGGTCAAATCAAAATAACAGTAGGAAATATTTAGTAAATTCTGCAGAATATAATAATTAAAGCCTTTACTGATTTTATTAATGATATGCACCAGTAGTATATTGAGGGGAAACTCAAGTAATCTGTCTTCGTGTAGAATTTAAACAAAAAGTTTTTAAAAAATAGCTAAGAAAATGTAGAGAGAAGTGTACTTGTTCATTTTGAATAATGTTACAGACAGAAATATATAATTGTGTGGTGAATAAGACTAAGTAAAAAAAAAATTAAAGAAAAATAAATAGTGTTTCCTAAGTTTGAAATGTAAGAAAATTAAAATAAATAATAGCATACGATATTTAAAGAAAACTAGCATTAGTGTGTTACAGTATGGCAGGTAAAGTTTACTATACTACAAGGACTTTAGCAGGCAAATATCCTAATTAAATGTACATTTTAAGAATTTCGTCCCTCCGCAATATACTGGAAATAGGCCATCTAAAAAAGAAAATACCCACACACGCAGAATGGGCCATTGCACAAGAAAGAACTGGATACTAGATGTTTCTGTTCCATCAGGAAACATTCAAAGCTACACACATCAAAGTTGTACATTTTTAAAAAATTTCAATAATACAGGCCCAATATCCTTAACAAAAATAAGATTATTGTATTATGATCTCTTGGGCATTCAAATTCACATCAATTAGCCAAAATTCTGTGCCACTGAAGCAGCAACATTCCTCAAGTAAGCTCTAAATTCTGTAATTGTCAAGGATCAGAAAACTCACACACAGATGACCTACGAACTTGTTTTAAGTTTTATTATTTTTGTTTTAATCTTTTACAAGACAGAAAGGACCTATTAAAAAAAAAAAAATCCATTTGCGTTAGCCACACATTTGCAAAAGCATTATGCATATGATACACTATGCTACAATTCCTTAACTGAATGGCAGTTCTGCCAACATGGCGTTTCCCCATTTTCCGACATTGTTCGTAATCTGTTGGTTTGCTATTTCTAGCAGTAGCATTGCCAGTTGCACTAAGATGTCTAAAATGCAGGGTCATCCAAGAGCAAGTTCCTCTTGTTATAAAAAGACATGGATACTTACAAACCAGAGACACACAACTGCAAAATAGCTGAGAAGGAAGACACTTGTCATGTCCTTGTCCTGTCACAAGGACATGCTCAAGCCTGTTTCAGTTTGGATTTAGTTTGGCAGTCAGCACTGCCACAGGAAATGCAGCCATACATGTGAATGCAAAATGCATGCAGTGTTGTGCCAAACCTCAGGAGACACACGTTGAATTCTGTTCATTCAGGGCAGCTGAGATAACGTAGAATTACTACACGACATAAAAATGAACTAGCATTCACTTTTAAATGGCTCACAGGACTGAAATATTAAAAGGAGACAACTCACCTCTCATTTTGCTTTCTTGGACAAGAAATCTGAATACAAATAATAAAAATAATGCCAAACATGTCTTTGAGAGTTTCATGACTGTAGATATTTTTCCTTAAAAATCTTAGTTTTTGGAATCATCTTATGATGGACCAAACTTCTGCTTGCTTTTCTACCAAATTTCTAGCCTCTGTGTTTGGAGAGTGTGGTTTAAGAGTATGAAACTTTTCAGGTGGAAAACAAGGTTGCTTCCTTAAATTCACTTAAATTTCTCCTTAAATCTACTTCTTTCATCATATATCCATAAAACATCATTCCATGAGATTAAGAAGTCATTAACCTTTTTTTTTAAAGTTAGGGAACCAATATGTTAATGCAAGTGACTTGCAAAAGATCACCCAAGAGCACCATAGGAGAGCGAGGAACTAATTCTCTGAATCTCAAAAATCTTAACCATATGACTGTCGATTCTACCATAATTAAGACAGATATCGCATGCCTCTTATGTGGATTAGCAAAGGTCAAGGAACAACGTCATTAGTAATTGGAAATAATATTGTGATGTCTTGCTTTCCTCACCAGGAAAATGCAAACACAAAAGTCACACAGGGGCATCTTTCCAGATACAGGTTCAAAAATGCGGAGACCACATTCTTCTTAGTAACTAAAGACCAGAGAGGCTCTGGACGCTGTGGAAAGCAGAAGCATGCAGATTGATAAGGATGTAGGACATGTAAGCACTGACACTTTTTGTTTCTTATAAGCATTTCTTTCAGCTCTACAGGGTGAAGCATAGGAAAGGGCATAAATCAAGTCCAAAAAGCAAAAGGCAGTTGCTGCAGCTCAGAAAGTAAAGGATATTGTTTGTATCAAAGTCCCTCGGTCAGCATTCAAATGAAGCTGTTTTGCCAGATTAAATAAGACGCTTTATTTCTTTTTCTTTTCAGATAAAGGTACTATTCCACTTCGATGTCAAGTTCATCCAAAGGTATACGACTGAAAAAGCAGAATAAGTGACTTACTTTCCTCATTTAACATAAAAATACCAGTTTCGAATGGAAGTTTGAGATCTACTAGTCCAAGGAACTTAAAGGACCTGGGAACTAGAACTAATCAGGTCAATTCACAGCCTACCAATAGTATATTGGGGCCGGTCCTGTTCAATATCTTTATCAATGATCTGGATGAGGGGATCGAGTGCACCCTCAGTAAGTTTGCAGATGACACCAAGTTGGGCGGGAGCATTGATCTGCTCGAGAGTAGGAAGGCTCTGCAGAGGGACCTGGACAGGCTGGATCGATGGGCCCAGGCCAATTGTATGAGGTTCAACAAGGCCAAGTGCCGGGTCCTGCACTTCGGCCACAACAACCCCATGCAGCGCTACAGGCTTGGGGAAGAGTGGCTGGAAAGCTGCCTGGCGGAAAAGGACCTGGGGGCGCTGGTTGACAGCTGGCTGAACATGAGCCGGCAGTGTGCCCAGGCGGCCAAGAAGGCCAATGGCATCCTGGCCTGTATCAGCAATAGTGTGGCCAGCAGGAGTAGGGAAGTGATCGTGCCCCTGTACTCAGCACTGGTGAGGCCGCACCTCGAATACTGTGTTCAGTTTTGGGCCCCTCACTACAAGAAGGACGTTGAGGTGCTGGAGCGTGTCCAGAGAAGGGCAACGAGGCCGGTGAGGGGTCTGGAGAACAAGTCTTATGAGGAGCGGCTGAGGGAACTGGGACTGTTCAGCCTGGAGAAAAGGAGGCTGAGGGGAGACCTCATCGCTCTCTACAACTCCCTGAAAGGAGGTTGTAGCGAGGTGGGTGTCGGTCTCTTCTCCCAAGTAACAAGCGATAGGACGAGAGGAAATGGCCTCAAGTTGTGCCAGGGGAGGTTTAGATTGGACGTGAGGAAAAATGTCTTTACTGAAAGAGTGGTGAAACATTGGAACAGGCTGCCCAGGGAAGTGGTGGAGTCCCCATCCCTGGAGGTATTTAAAAGACGTGTAGATGAGGCGCTTAGGGACATGGTTTAGTGGGCATGGTGGTGTTGGGTTGACGGTTGGACGTGATGATCTTAGAAGTCTTTTCCAACCTTAATGATTCTATGATTCTATTTTCTTTTTTTTAATAAATTGGTCTTGATGCAAAAGGTCTTGACAAACTTACTTTTTCTAACACATCCCCAGCACACATGCTAATGGTGTTATTTAATGAATAAAAAAAACTTCAATTCTGCTTTCTACCAAAATAGTATTTGACAGAATAATGAATATATATACACACTTTTATTTAGTTAAAAAAAAATTTAATTCCCTATATACTAATGTAATTAAATACAAAGTCTATGTATATATTTATCTAGATAAACATTTAATTATATATGCAACAACATAGTAATTTAATCAACCAGTCTTTATTTTATGAAAGATAAAAAACATAAATCTAAACAACATTATAATCAATTATTTCAATCAAGTTTTTCTGTTTGCAGAATTAATATTGCAGTTCTTAGATTTTTATTTGAAGTAATCCACCCACTTTTATGAGAAATGAAAAACGGGCACTTTGTAGGCAGTATAAATCCTCAATTTAATTCTCTCCGCACTAAAACTTATGAGAAGGGTTTAATAAAAAGTAGTATGCATCACACCAGCTCAGTGACGTTGAATAAGAATTAAACAAGAAATGCTTATCCAAAATGCAAGAATAAAATTCTACACGTTCGTGCTTTGCCCGCACAGGCTATTCTTGCTCATGTACTGAATACATACAGTATTTCAAACGGTCTGTCCATCCAATGCAAAATGAGTATCATTAATGGCTAATTGCTTTTTCTTGTTTGCTATCCTTCGCATGCTATGATATCAGAGTTCCACAAGGGCAACTGTAGTGGGCTGGCCAAAAACCCTGGAGGGGAAAATTAAATCCCCTTCTTAAGTAGCAGACTAGCAGTCTCCTCCAACAAAGGCTTTCCTTCCCTTGGTGGTAATGTGATTCATTTTCCTATAAAGAAGAAGGGTGGTATTTCAATGCGTAAAGACAGCCATTACTGTGACATTTAACAAGCCTGAAACCTCTGGCTTTCTTGCTAACCTAGATCTGCCTTAAGGCTATCAGAGACAAAAGAGGCCTTCTCCTCCAGCAAGCATCAAAGACCTAATAAAAAGCCAAGAACGAGTAGGCAGTCAGCTTCTGTGTCAGAAATGCAAAATAAAAATATAATATATGCAAATATGAGGCATGCAAAAAATCATGGAACATTGCTTGTGTGTACAGTTGTACTCACAAAACCTGTAACGCACTTTTTGAATTATTCAGCAAGAAGAGGCTGAAAAGCAGCAAAGAAGCTTATTATGTTTGCTTTGCTTCATAGACTATTAGGTGGACAAAAAGAAAAAGGAATTTAGTTACGCTTGCTTATCTCCTAACCTTATAAACTTGGGATTAACAGATCAAAGGAGGATTTGGTTCAGTTGATAGAAAATGGAGCTCTTTTATAGCTGTTTGGTCTCCCTGTCCCTTATGATCAAATGAGCTTAAGGAATTGATAAAATAAATGGGGTTTTGAATTCGTGTGTTTTAGTATATACATTTAATATTTGCTGTATTGCATTGTTATTTAATTTTGCATACAAGTGTACAAGTAAAAGAAGATTAAACATTGCACATCATATTTTTTGTATTCTGCACATGCCCTAATAGTGGAATCCAAAGTGCAAACACAAGGTACTGTACTGATATAATTTAATTCGCTTCATGATTTTATGAGGTATGTGGGGCATCCCATACACTACTTGTATAAAATATTTCTGATGCTTCATTCTCTGATCTTGCCATCGGCCTGAAAATTAACCCACATCTTATCTCCACCTTGTGGCACTGTACAACGCTGGGATGCAGAGATGGAAACATCTCGTGTCTCAGTGGTTCAGGCACACTTTGCTCTACATAGCACTGACATAAGGCAGCTGCCTTTAGGTCACTATAGATGACAGGGCATGATGCTGCCTGTTTTCCTTCCAGCATTGTAAATTACAATTGCAATACACCAAAAAGAGACCTTATGACGGCAAAGATGATGCTCTTGTTTTGTTTGTTCACTAACAGCTGTTATTTTGCACTGGACTGGAGATGGCTGTAATTCTTGTCAAGATCTGGATGACTTAGAAACAGTTTCACCTTTTAAAGAACCATACATATTCATTGTGAATCAAAATTAAATTACACATGCCTTTGAAAGCTAAGGTGAACCCGTTTAGCTATGAATTACCAGAAGATATGCATCATTAAAGACAATATCATCCCATCCATGCATAAAATTGTTTTTCCATGTCAATTAGGCCACACAATTTCCAGTCACAAAGTATCACCTATAAAGATGAATTAAGTAACTTGTCTTACTTCTTTTTCTGTAATGGTTACTCACATTGGAAATGCATGTTTTGACTGCAACTTTAGCACAAAGTTATAGCTCTGCTACTACAAACTGTCGCCTATAGGATATTTGAATGTGAATTGCACAAATTATCCCCCTGGCATGTTTAGTTAATACAATAACTTGTGGGACTTTTCCAACTGCAAACTGAGGATTGTTAATAATAGTAAAACAGCTATAAAATATGGAATACCAATATCTTATTTATCCCTCAAGACTTCAGCATCAGGTACAATTTTTGGGTGTTTCTACTGTATAATACTTTTGTTCAGAGACATCGTAACCAAGCCAGAACCATTTAAAAACTAGCACAGGAAGAACCTAAGAGATTTTGTAAGACGAAATTTATTCTGGCATAAAGTTTCTTAAAGAGAGATTTACCAAAGTCATTTAATAACATATAAGGGAAAGGAGGCAGATGAAGCTCTTTTCATGGTGGGAAATGAGTAAAGTATCAAGAACAGATAAAGCAGAAATTCTGTGGCTGACCCTTCTTTGGTTAGCTCTTCATAACTAACAGAGGCTCTCATCGTAGCTGAGTTAGTGGCTGACTTAGATTGAGGTTTATCCCAAGTAACGTCTAACTCAGTGACTGAGGAGAGAATGGCCACCGTGTTCTAACCGGGCCAGGGACTGACAAGTGAAATCAGAATGGTGTAACATTACTGAGTTGACAGATACCACTGGTTAGATCTCAGACACTGAGATTGGAATGAAAACCTTTCTAGGTCCTTTGTATGTATGCAAATTAGGCACACCCCCTTTTTTCCCCTGCAGCTTAGTTCAACAGTTGCAAAATCAAGGGAAAAATTAAAAACTTCTGCAAGACAAATCTTCCAGACCTAGCAGATCCAAAAATCTGTGGATCTGATGACATCTGTATCAGGTTTACTTTTCCTGCGGTGGATTTTGATCATCACATATTAGACTTATTGTTTATGCAACATTATTTTGCACTGCATGATTGCTGGCACCGTTTGCTCAGGATCTCAGGAGAAAAGGAGGGGAAAAGGAAAGGAGAAGAAAAAGAAAAGGAGAAAAGGAGGGAAAAAACAAAATGAGAAAGCTTAGCAATGCATAGAAAAAGGCAATATCTAATATGTAAGTTTGAGTACCAGAAAGCCAAGAATGTTTTTCCTAGCTACAGAAGCGTCTTAAATAACAGGATAAAAGGTTACATCCTAAACCATACAATTTTTCAGAAATTGTATATTCCTTATCCATTTAGGTCTAACATTACAGAGAACAAAAACAATTATGAGTTGGCTACAGATTGTGTCATTTCATTCAAATGACAGAATATCATTTGGTTTTGTTGGAAATAAAACAAACGACAGCCAAGCAATACAATATTCTCTGGCTACAGCATAGATCTATGCACAATTTCACTAAACAAATTAAATAGACACTGGGGGGATAAAATGCTATGTTAGTGTATTGTATTACAAAGGTAAATGTTAACACTTGCAAATTTGTTTGGCTCAAGAAGACATACCAAATGTATTGCAAAAATATCTTCAGGATAACTCGCCTCAAAAATTACGCTACAAAACCTTGGTATTTGCAATCTAAGACAGAAAATAGAAATAATTTTATTTTAGCAACACTATTTGGTAACACCTAAACATAACGAAGCCCAATAGAGGACTAGGTTTCACTCTCTGAATGGTTTAAAAGAAATACAGAAGGTAAAGGTACAGTTAGTTTCTTGTAGCACCCCATGGTGTCTCTAAACTCAAGAAGTTTTTATTTACCACCACAGGAACTTGATTTCAAGTTCTTTAATTCAACTTATTATTATTTAATTCATGTTAAAAAACAAGTACTCTATAAGAAACAAATGCTGAAGAAGTTGAAGAAATGTAGACCCACGACTGCACAATACCTTATCTGTCTTATCATAATTCCATGCTGTAGTTGCAACATTGCTGTAGCTGTGCTATTCAAAAATACTAGTGAGGCAAAATTAACGAGGAGAGGTAATATACGTTACTAAAGTGATAAAGGTTGAGGGGCAAGGCCTAGGGACAGAAACATTTCTCCTCAGAAGTTTTTTGTTGAACCACTAACAAAAGCAAATGATAATCTGCCACTTGACAGAAAAGGCATCAAACTCAAACGAATCCATATCATATATTTGGTTTATGTAAAGCATACCTAAACAGGTAAGATCAGTGCTCTGCTCTGTCTCCATCATAGTGCCTGCTGCTTCGCCTTGTCTTTAAATACTGTGTAAGACTGTTAGGTATCTAGAAGTCGCAGGTAGAAAGCTTTGGGAGGTTTTATTGTTATAACCAAACACAGGGGTCCCATGTGGTATAAAGTCCTATTATTACTTGTGGTGTAGGGTCTTAAACTGAAAATATGTGCACTTAGAAAGTGGCAAGTTTTGCTGTTTTATAATTACAGTGTAATTCTGTAGATACATTAAGAACTGTTGGTACTAGTTTTCCTTAGAATCCAAAAGGTCTCATTATGGTTTCTGCAAAGTTACCTCAATTTCCTTCTGCTGATGGACACCCATTTTATATTGAGTTGGGTTCTTTGCTAAGTGCATTTCCCTTTGCCACTTAAATCTCAACCTGCCATAAACCTAAGACCTCAACTGTGGGATAAATGCACCCCTGTGTTGTAGGTATTATCATTGCCATTTTACAGACCAATAAGCTGATTCACAGGAGCTGTATGAAGAATCCATGGACAACCAAAAGGCGTGACTGAAGTAGAAACACCTCCCTATTCACAAAGGCACCCTTTTGATCATGTGTAAACAACACTAATTTTAAATACTAGACCAAGCCATATTGTGCTATATATAAAGTGCATCTAATACACAGACTTGCATACAGTCACACTACATAAATATTTTCTGCAGTAGTGCTAACTTATTTGGTTGTTACTCCAAACACGACAGTTCTGTACACTGAAGCATGCAGTATCAATATGTAACAATCTAAAACATTATAAGAAGTTTCAACTGTACTTTGGTGCTCTTTGAATGATTACACAACGGCTAATTGCTTCATAACAGAACTTATAGACTCATACTGCAATGAAAGAACTCAAACCTGTGGTGAAAAAACAACAGGCACATACATAGAATAAATTATATCTATTTTCTTAATATCTGGTTTTCACTCTAAAGTTATTGCCAAGAACAGACACACACCACACATTTTATATCCTACAGTTAAAGTTCTTAGAAGTATTATTAGTTGCTTTCTTTGGCAATGCAACAAAATATACCTCCAATGTTCAGGTAACTGGATATGGTATTAGTCGAAGCAATTTGCTGAACACAGGTTTTTGTACTCAAAATATGTTACAGAACTCCTCTGTATCACTAATACTATAGCTAAAAGTCATCAGAGAAAGAAAGGGAGAGTACACGTGAGAGTAAGTAAAAGAGAAAGTCTGGTTTTATTTTTAAATTCTTCATGTGCAGAAAAATCTTCACGTTCAAGAATTTCAATCTGAAAAATTTTGTTTTAATTACAAAAAAACCTGTTACTTGACTAAAGATTCTTATAAACACTCCTCTGTGAACACCTTCAGGAAAGACTGAATATCATTCCCTTGTGGATAGTTTCACTCACATACAAAGTAAGGCAGGAAACAATAACAAGGAGGAAGGAAAATTGAGCAAGACCACTTTACTGCTTGTTACTAGAATGTAGTGTAAAAGGATTGCAAGACTAAGGGGATCTTGAGAATTAAGTTATTTGAATGGGTTCCCATAAAATTCCATGGCAAAAAGGACACTTGTGCAGGTGGAGCCTGCTTGTTCTCTTTTTCTGTGGAATTCAGTTTTTGCCAGGTCCCCACCAGGTCTTCTCTCACTGATTTTATCTACTTTCGCTTATGATGTTCAGTTCCCTCACTGCAGACTAGAGAAGTACTCTGCCTCAGTAACAGAGCGGTCTGGATTTTCTCTCACTCTCTTTGGACAAATGCAGCCTTTTCCTCAAATGTGCATTATTTTCTGAATTAATTATTCACCTGAATTACCCATTGACAAAGGAGTCAAAATTATCTGTTTTCTACCCTCCAAAGAACAATATCAAGGCAATAAGTTATATAGGTACAAGGACACCCCAATACTGCAACTGCCATTTCCTGTTGAGGATAAGAGAAAAGTTATTAGGAGCATACAAGTGGGATTGCAGAAGACGCTGGCACTAACAGAAGAGTTCCTTCTGTGACAACTAAGATGTTGGCAGCAACATTGCCAGAAAAATCTATTAGTGCAGCAATGTTCACAGAATAAATGTCAGACAAACAAAAGGATTCAGGGACACTGTTTGCAACTGAAGGACTGTACTGCTGATTCCTAATTTACCTATAATAGCTTTGCCTATGACCAGATTCAGGTTCCTCCTACTGAGTCTGCATCGTTTCAACACAGTGATCTTTATCCACAGCAAGGACTAAACTTCTTGAGGGCTATAGCCACACCGCTGAACCAACAAACACTAAATGAAAGGAATGGAGCTGCAGACCAGAGCTGCCGACCAGAGCTGCCATAGGAATACCATGATCAAAAGCTAATTATCATCAATATTTTACCAATCCAAAGGTTACCATGAAGTCTAGCTTCTACTTAGTTCTACTGATTATTTTCAATTTACTCGCACAAGTAAAAGAAGTTAAGTAAAAAGGCACACAAACAAAAATTACAGAAAATGCCAAGCCAGTTTATCAAGCACTTCGGAAAGAAGAGCTAGAATCTAAATTGATAAAGTGAAAGTCTAAAATCAACATCCTGAAATTCAACAGAGGTGCCATCAACATACATAAGGAAGAGAACTACTAGATAGAAAATAGCTACAAGGTAACACAGGAGAGAAGAACCCAAGTAGCAGCTCACCACTAAATCACTTTAGCAGTAAATATTCTGTATTTCACCACCAAAGGGCCTTTAATAGCTACAGTTACCTCACCCACTCAGTCTTCCTCCATCATTAAGTTTCAGAACTTTATGATGATTTATTACCTTTAACAACTAGGGGAGGGAGGGCAGAGAAATGTTATTCTTAATTTAATTGATAAAACCTACAGATAATCAACTGAAGTCACTCTATGTCTGAAGTAGTGAAATAAACTGAAGAACAGCCCAGAACACTCATGACTCAGAAGGAGCAGTTCTTTACTTTTAGGCCAGCTTTACAGTCTGTTAACTACTAAGAATGTGGAGAGGCAAATGGATATGGAAAAAAATAAAATACAAAGAATGAATTCCTGAACTGAAGAGCATACCAAAACCAAGTATTCAGGACTTGGGGCAAATCTCTTCACAGAGATGAAGAGCCATATGGAGTGCAAGAGGAAACGAGGAATAATTCTTAGCCAAGAAAAAATATTTCAGGGTCCTAACAGTGAGTCTGAAAAAGCTCCATACCAGGATTCAGTGCTGATACACATTAACTGCGGTTCACAACTAATTTTTCTTCTGAGCATTAGACTTGCTGTATATGAGAACTATGCACCTGAGAGTTCCAGTGAAAACATACCACCTATTAAGCATTCACTTCAGATAGCATGCATATTTTAATATGACCAATTAGGAAAGCATCTAACTGCTGCCATTTACAGGATTTTCTCTGCTTCTGAAGTTCAGCTATAGATCTAGGTTAGAAAAGTCTCAAAATATTCATTATTTGTGCTATTTATTTACATTTTTTAAAACCTAGCTCATGCAATTAAGACGCTGATAGCATTATTACTAGCAAAAAGAAAGCTCCTCCATTACTGTTAGCATATTACAGATCTCAGGGGTGCTTTTACAGAAAACAAAGATGCTTTTGCTTAACAGTTGGCCATGAAAGATACTTTTCTCAGGCAATTCTGGGACTCCAGAGACAATCTATGTTAAAAAGTGTAATGTTCAGTCAAGATTCAAGCAGACATTTTCTCTGTGTGTATCCAGAAGAAAGACTGTAATATTGCATAATTGATGGAAAACAGCCTTACAGCTAAATAAAACAGCACAGAATATACCAAAATTAAACATTGATTCTTACTTCTGGACATCAGGTCTCAAAACCATTCTCATTGATAAACTTGGTCTATGCCAAAATAACAGAGTATTTGAGATCTTGTCTCTGTAAGACCTCAGTGATTTCCTAAGAGAAGAATCAGGAGCTCGGTTGAAGGTATCAATATGCTTAGTTTAGGTTCCCCTTCAGGAAAGCAAAAAAGCTGGAGATTGTCAAGAGTTGTTTTTGCTGAAAACAGATCCTGATGAGCAAGTTTAGGTAATACTGATTGATTTTATTTTCCAGAAAAACATTTTGATACAGAATGTTTAATTTCAAGAGGCATACCTTCAACGCACATATTCATGGTCTCACAAAAACAAACAAACAAAATCTATCTTGAATGCAAGAATTATTTATGCACTCTGTACAGTTTTCTAGCCCCAAACTATCTATGCAGTGGTTAGCTATTAATAACAGAAAGTTTAAAAGGATACATGGCTAATACCATTCATATATCACATTCTAAGAAGCTATATTAAGAAATATGGAGCACTGTTCAATTTTTTTAATTTATATTCTCCTGTCCCCTTCTTTATACAGTATTTGATAACTTTCTACTAACCAAACTCACATTACTGAAGGAAGAAAATCTAAACTAGATAGATATAAATATAGATGGGATTAACCAAAAACATCATCATAAAGGTGCATTTCTCTCACACAGAAATACATCAAAATATTTTATCTAGTATGTACATTTGAGAAAAAAAATCATCCCAATAATAAAAGTTTTAAAGAACTGAAAATCAGTAAGAAAACATCACTATCTATGATTTTAAGATTTACAAAGAGCAAAGTTAATCAATATGCATGAATTGACAGCTGTATGCAACTACTGAACAAGTTACATTTACAAAGGAAAAACCTGCAAGTAGGAAATAAAAGGGGAATTTTTACTATCATCATATATTCTTGTTGTGAAAAATACCCATTCGGTGACAGTTAAGTATTTTCAAATTTGTGTCAGTTTGTCTGGAAATCATCCCAAAAGTAACTTTTGAAAAGGAAGCATGTAAATTCACTTTTTAAAGTGTTAATTGAAAACAAAATGTTACTTATTTTGATTATTATTACTAGCGTGGTCAGAGATGTTGCAAGTGAAACATTTCTTTATGGGGGCTCAGCAAGTGTTTTGTTCATTATGAATTTTTCTCCTAATTTTTCCACAGTCTCTAGCCAGTCTGAAAGTAAAATAAAATCTGTAAATAACTATATCTTCTAATAAGAGCAGATCATGCATCCAAAGTGTGCATTTGGCAACTGCTTTCACATATGTTTTACTGAAGATGGTAAGTCCATAGTTGTCCACACCAGTAGCCTTTTTCAAAGCATACTAAGCTTCTAAGTAGGTTTCTACCAGATTTTCATAAATATCCCATCAAACTCTTCTCAACTTACATTAATTTCAACAGAGTTCCATACGAATTAGGTAGCTAACCATCTTGACTACCTGGTCTGCTCACTGGTCTTCTATTTACAATCTTAAACACCTCAACACCTTTGAAAATATGGTCCTTATTGCCTTTATAAGTAGAGGTTTTGCCTACTCATTGCCCTCTTCCATGTCTTACATATAAGTGAAATAATAAGCAATCCCAAAGCTCAGGTAACTATTCAGACAAAGATGATTTAATACAGCATTAAATATGCAGCATCAAGCTTGGACCTAACATATTAACTTCATTGACTTTCAGAAATAAAAACCAGTTTCTCCATAACTAAGCAGCTTCAGCAACTCTTCATTTTTCTACTCTCAACCTATTCCATGCCAGATGGATGCAGGAGTGGCCTGCCTACCATTGCTGTGAGGATTCACTCTCACGGCTGAAAATAATGGCTGGGTTGTTCAAAATAATCTAAAGAAGTTGAAGACTGCCTAAGGCAGTTCTCAATTTTACTGGGATTTAAGCACTTAAGTTCTCTAGGTTTCTTTGAAATGTCTCCTCATTGATGCTCCAAATGAAGAAAACTGCATCCTGATTGAGTAAGTTAACCTGTATCATGATCATCTCAATTGGGAATCCAGCTTGGTACCCTTCTGTGGCAGCTTGTTATTTCATACCAACTCCAATTCAATAATAAACTGTCACACTAATTAGGACACATTTATTTAGTTATTATACCATCCCTATGCTGAAATCTTAAAGGGGATTACTGCAAAACTACCAATTGCAAAAAAGGTAATTATTGTAAAGGATCAAGACAATAATAAGTAAAGCAAGCAAGCAAGCTTGGAACACAGAGTTTGTCTTGGCAAACAAATTATGTATGCAATAATAATAATAATAATAATTAGGTCCTTTTGCTAACATATTGGTAAACAAAGAAGTTTGGGGTTTTTTGTTGGGCTTTTTTTTTTTTATTTCTTAGTTTGAGCAGTTCATTCATTGTTTAATGAAAAGACCTATAAGTACATGATGACACAGAGCGAAGGCACTCTAAATGGAAACGTACTTGACAAGATTTGAACTGGCTAATTGCATTAAAACAATGCAGGACTTCAGTTCTGCTGTGATATAAACAGAGGTTCACTACACAAGTTTATTTTACATCATTCCACCCTCAAATGTATATGTAGTACACTCATTAAATCCAGAAACTAGAAGAACAAAATGTAAGCCTGTAACTAAAATTCTTGTATATCAAAATATATTAGAATCTAGGCTGAGAAGAAAATGAAAACAAACCATATAAAGAAATGTGGTGGGTTTTTTTAAATCTATGGCTTAGAAAATTTTGGAGATCACCCACAAATATGTCGCTTACAAAACAAAAATGACTGTTACAATCTATTTATAAAGATATTCCCAATCATCGCATCTGGATACATTGCACACTCATAAAAAACAACAGCTATGGCCCACGGCCAATGAGTTGATATTCTGAAATCTTCTAAACCCCTCAATCAATCAGGGGACTCTGCCCCACACTTTTAATGGTCCTACTTTAATTGCTGCAGCTGGAAATGGTATTGTTTTCCAGTACATAGGATTAGAAAATAAACTCTATTGCTGATTCTGAAAAACTGTCAAAGATTTATATAAAGGACCACTCAAAGCAAATAGTAAATTAGTCTGTGATTTATGCTTAACATAGTAAAATGATCAAAGTCAGATACATATTCTGAAATGTGCAGGGAACCAGAAAATGTACCAGACCCTGCTAATATATGGAATTATCAAAGACCTCCCAAATGACTTAAGTTAATTCAAGCCCCTTGTTCACAATTAGACTGTTATCATGAAATCTGCCATTTGGTTCCTTACTATCACATCTATGCAGAGAAAGTAGCACACACTGGAAAAGACTTAGATTACTAAACCCTTACATCTTTTCTCTCCCATAAAAAAAAAATCTGTTTAAAGAAATGTATTTTCTTTCATGTGAACTTGATGCTGTCTAATTTAATTCTTGATGTTTCTTCCATTGTACAGTGAGGTGTCCTTTGAGGAAGGAAAAACAGCTTGTGTTTTGATAACAAACACAAAAAAAATAGTTGCATCTCTGCTTTCAAAGAGACAAGCTGTTTTTATTTCCTCTGAAGAAGCTCATTACAATATGATGGACAAAATGTCAGAAATAATTAAGTGCAAAAAGTGATTTTTTTTTTTTTTTTTTTTTTTGTGAGAGGGATATCAACTATTGGAAATACTGCTGCTTTTCTGTGGGCCTCTCCTCCCCTTCCCCCCAAATTCTTCGTCACTTGACATGAATTTATTACATAATAAATTAAAAGCAAAAGAAAACTAAGGAGAGAAAGTAACATACCATATAAAAATACCATTAACGCTTTTTCTTAGTGAAAAGAAAGTTAAAAGAGCTTGCTGTTAGAATAGAGACTGTTGCAAGACAGTGTTCACATGCATACACACATAAAATCAAACTGTTTGCACTTCACAGAAGGAGCAGAGCTCTCTGAAGCTCAAAAGCCTTTGGACTTTTCTCATTTCATATTGAGGAGGTCGTGCTTCCCCCCACCCCAGGGTCAGTGTTGTAAACATTCAGCCCATCAAGATAAGAAAGTTAAGGCAGATGATATTAATTACCTGTCCTTTCAAGTCATCCCTGTCTCACATCTGGTTTCCTCTTTGTAACATTCATCCAGGCCAATAAAAGCAGGGGAGTGGGGGGAGAATAAAAAAAACACTTCAGCAGCTTTCTTCTTTCCCAGGCTGCTAATGGCACACAAGTCCTTCATTTGCTGCATACACACACTACTCACACATGGACACACACATGCACACGTGCCGTACGTTAAGTAATCTTTAGCACTAAACAATTAGTTGGTATCCTGCAAACCATAGTCTATCTGAAAATTGTGACGTTAGCTCTAGCCATACCACGATACTGGCAGAAATTCATTCTATATCTTTTACTACTTTTCATAGAAATTGTTGATAGCCATTGGACTTTTCAGGCATATTGTAGATGTGTTTCCCAAAGCCTGGCATCAAGACTCTTAAATAGATCAAATATTGGGGCTTTAGTAATTCAACAGTCTTAATAGACCTCACTGTTTGGACATCTTCCCTTCCTTGGTTTTTATGTCAATATATTATCTGTCACTCGTACCACACAGATGGCCACTTTTCTACCAGTATCTGTCACTTCTGGACCAGAAGAAAGAATGGCCATTCTTTTTTCCTCAGATCACAACATGTAATAAAATGATCATTTAGCTAAACTGTATAAGCTTATTTTCATCTTTTTTTCAAGTGATATCATAGTCATTTTTGCTGCTGTCTAAATTAAGCCTTTACCACATTAGTTTTGAACAGGAATGCTGCCAGTTCAAAGTTTTCTTTTTGTTGCTTCTTATAAACATCACAGAGAATTAAGAATCCTAGGGCAATCCACAAGAAAACTTCTACTTTAAATTACTTTTTAATGGAAGGTATTTTTAAATTTTCCAAAGTTCTTCGACAATCTCAACCATTCTAAAGTATATGTCCTCGTAAGACTGCTCAGTGATACTGGATAGGGGAAGAAAACAAACAAACAAACAAAAATCACACTTAAAACAGACTCTCTGGTGTGGAATCAAGTATGGCTGGAAACGCTGCAAGTAGGAGGAAGCAATAACAATAAGAAATGTTAATCCACCTCTGCTGGAGCTCATTAAAAAGCTGAGCATTACTTTTTGTTTAATCAAAAATATTTAAATCTTATTTAAACTGTAGTTTAAATTTCTAAAACAAAGCCAGATTTTCCTCTTACTGTTATTGAAGTAAATCAGTTTGCAGTTTTAATCTAAAATTAAGTGTTCATATCAAACAAGGTGATCTCTTTACATGAGATCATGTGCCCATGAACTGTTTCATACTATGTTTTCAATGTCTCACTGTTGAAAGATTTCTGAAAGAATATGACAGATAACTCTATACTGCTTATGCCTATCATGCAACTCTGAGAGTCTTGCTCCAGGATAAATAGAAATCAAGTCAATTTTAAACATCCATGTAGATTTTACAAATCTGTGACTTTAAACATGTATGGAATCCAAAGTCAATGTCTTCAGCCTACCCAATCACAATTAAAAAAAAAAACCAAAAAGCATCGATTTCATTTCTTTGAAGCTTTACCTGTTTCAAGCTTTCATTGACACCTCCATTGCCAGCAAATTTACACTGCACATTCAGTTTTAACACAAGGCGGCAATCCATCTTTCCATAAATTGTTGCTGTTGTCATGTCTGCTTGGTGGCCATCCCTCACTACTGGCCATGAAACTCATCAGCCTCTGTCAGTTCAGTACAGACCTGGAACTTAACACCAGGTCTCTGATGGCACGTCAACAGATCGATTACTTCCAGGAACAGAAGAGAATAGGAGAATTCCAGACCTGACTCCGAGTTATTTGTTTGCCCTGATGTCCTGGAAGAAAAGTTTGTCTATGGAGAAATAGTACCAAAAGCACTGCCCAGCTTTTCCTGCAGTATCTTTGAGAGGAGAAGGTTCTATTTGCTCCAGTATCATCCAATATAATCTGTGGGATTTAGCCTCTGCCTTAAAGTGTGGATGAATTTTCACAAAGTATAAATCCTTATCAGTATTCTCTATCTAGGAGTTTATTTTCTACATTTTTCTGCCTCTTTTCTGTCCATTTAGCACCACTAAGATTTGTCCTGAGTTTCAATCCCTATATACTCCCAAAATTATTAGACCCCTTTACAGCATGGAAATCAGAAGCTAGTTTGATTTTAATATTTCACTTATCTGAGCCTGGGACAGACTTAGACTCCATATCCTATTTCCTTTACATCCTTTCTGTTCCATCAATAGTGGTATCAATTCTTGCCAGCCACGCTGCAATTGCAATGAAGCCGATCCTCCTTACTAGAAAGTACACTGATACCATCCTGTCTCTTTATTAGGAAGTTCGGGCAGAAAATGATCATTTACTACACAGCTAGGCTCTCACTAATGCAGCCAGTCTACATTAGTTTCAGTTCATAATTTGGAGTGAAAAGCACTATACCTAATGTCCATTCCTTAACCTATCCTGTCTATACATTTCTATTTGCTTTCAAAGTCTCAAACTGTTATTCTATGTAACTTGTTTCCTGTTATTTTTGCAACCACAAAGCTATTTTCATGTGTGTCATACAAAAAAAAAAATATCTAAGGGTCCATTAGCTATATCACATGTACCTGTAAATCTCATGCTAAAGAGAGTTGTGTGTCTGTACTAAAGGACCAATATATACACAAGCTTTTATTTACTAAATGAAAGGATTTGCAATTCCTCTGAACTCTCCTTTCATTTTGCTGCCAAGGACAGACCAGATAAATACTGTGGTGAGATCTGTTTATTGATTAATTTAATTATAGTTATTATCTACAAAGAACACTATATGATAGTAATTCAAAGTCAGATACACAGATACGCAAACAATGTTAATTTCAGCATTGTTTCAATTCAGTCATTTTGTGGATATCAATTTTCATGCTCTATTTAATTACATGCTCACATTTATGCTTTTTCCACAAGAACACTGCCTCATTTAGTGGACAACATTATTTTATTAAAACCTGGTTTATACTGTGGCTAAATGTGTGACAAGAAGCTTATTTCCTGTGTAATTCCTGAACTGCTATGTTTATTTCTAGTGTTCACTATAAAACAATTTTAAAAAAAACTTAATCTTCGCAGAACATTCCGTGATATTATTGGGGAAATAATGCTGCCAGTCACACCTGCACCAGCTAATTGATCCCGGCAATAAAAAGAATCATTTCTTTCCTATTAGTGCAACACACTCCTACAGAACAGTATAGCGTATGAGGTTATATAGAACATGAATTTGCAGCAAGGCAGCCCACAGTAACAGAACATCAGCCAGCCATCAGCAGTACTTACTTTTAACACTGCAATGCTATTAACTACAGAGTCGCCAGAGCAGATTTAACATGTTGTCTCATTCCAATGGGTTGTGGCACCTGAACTGTCCCATTTAGAGCAAGCACAGGTATCTCTACGCACATGGCAATCAGTACAGCAGACATGCCCTTTGATCCATCTCCGCCACAGATTTCTGATGCAGCCTTTAGCAAGATAGTGCTGCTGTTCTTTTCCTGTCAGTAAACCTGGGACAACAATATTTATCTCCCTTTGGCATTTAAGAATGCGATCCAGAAATTAAGCAGTTTGCAAAATATTTTGAACACGGAAGTATGCAAAAAACAGATCTAGGCTATTTTATAAAAACGCAAGTGCAATTACATTTGTGTGCCCCTGATCTAGGCTAGTTAAGGGACTGAAATATTCAGGCCACAGATCGTGAATGTTCCAGAGATTCTGATTTAACACTGCGATAACTTAACTGTGAGCCACAACCAAACCAACCAGTGGCATGACGGCAGTGTATGGTTGTTCTTATCTCTCAGGACATAATGTGATAATTAAGTTAACAGATCCTTAGGAAGTAACACCATAAAATACTAACTAGTCAGGCAATTCTTAGCTTATGCCTGGATTCAGAGACTCAGTACACAGCAAAAGCTGGATGTGAACATTCAGTTATACAGCTCATGTGGTAATAAGGTATTATAGTAATGGTATGTCATCCTTAAACAATACACCTAGTATTGCTCTACCATACACATATGTTGCCCACCAGTGCTTAACCGGATGCATGCAACAGTTACCTTTCTCTTTTCTGATGGTATGCAAAAATTATGACTTAGAATTCAATTCCCTAATCATAAAAAACTGTCACGTAATCCTTACAGCCAAATTAATTATATTTCAATCAACGCTCTTTCACAATAGCATCCCTGCTAGTCACATCTCCTTTAAGAATTTTAAAGGCCTGACTACACAGTACGCCTAGTTGTAACCTAGGGAAGTACTACCCAAGTTCACCTCCTCTGGATGTGCCAGAACAGTGCAAGTTTCCTACACACTGGTGTGCAAGAAAAACCAATTACTGAAACATTTTCTCCAGTGAGAAGTGCATGAGATGCTCTGTTACAAGTATTTAAAAGAGAGTTTAAATTTACCCACTGACTCAGTAGATGAGATTAACAACTTTGGATTACAATTCTCAGGCCTTAAATCAATTAAATATCTTCAGTATAAAAATGAATGTAGTGAAATCTTACAGGGACGACCAGGAGGTGTGCCGCTACCATGGTAATGAATATCAATTCATATATTTGTTTTTTCTCTCTCAATCAGCATTATATCCATTTGAAGTCTATGTACGTAGGTAGATGAAACTTTCATTTTTAGTTTGACTCAGTCCTGGTTTTGAATTTCCCGATTTGACTTCAGCATATTTGTTGCGTAAGTACTTTGAAGATTATTCCGAGGAATTATTAGGCTAAACTCAAAAATTAAAATAAACAATTTTAGGTTTTGACAAATTTTTAAAAAAGCAACAGAGAAATTCAGTTGATGTCAAGTCCTACTTTCATGGAAGAATAAGAAGGCACGAAAGTTAAAGCAACGGATTAACATTTAAGGAATGTTTCTCTCCAGGACATTGCTCACACACGCTGGACTGCTTGTGTTTATAATGATAGATGCAGGTTAGCCCTTTATCTACAGCAAATCACCCACTGAAAGATGGCATTGCATCTGTAGTATGCCTTTAAATGTCTAGCTAGCAAATGTCAAAACTATTTGATCTGGTTTTATAAAATGAACTTCAAGACTTTGAAAGATAGTTTACACTTTGAAAAAGATTAAAAACTTCTGTGTTGATCTCAAATAATAGAAAGAGTACATTCACACGCTTCAGGGAAAAGGAGGTGCACTGCAGTATGAACATACAAAACCAAGCAAGCCATCTAATGTTTTCTGGGTATGTTTTCTGGCACAAATTTAAGACAGACATGGGCAACTTAAATCCTGCTTAACATCTCTTGCTTAGCAACAAGATGTTTGATAATGCATGGGATATTTAACACTAAGAGCCATGTACCCAGACTGACACAGAAATGAGCGAGGAATAAAAAACACCATCTGCGTTTTCTCTTAGAAAGAGAGAGCATTGTCAAATTGCTTAAGTGATTAAAGTTCCTAGGCACCATTTAAAAATAATGTAGGCTGAGCTTTCAGTGTGGCTTCAGAACTTACATGCATAAACCTTTTCTGAAAACATCTATCTCGTATTTATTCACCAAATAATGCGGTTCTGTCTTAGTCCACTACACCAAAATCCTTGCTAAAAGATGATTCTTGGATGAATTGTACCACAGTAGCTACCAGTACACATCCATTCATACTGGACAGTACTGTCTTTGAGAGCAGAAGTAGTAACAGGATGCCAGCAGTAGGAACTAGCACTAGTAACAAGCTTGGGTGCGTAAGCACTTAACGAAATAAGTAATCTAGAAATTTTCATTTATCTTTCAGAGGAGTAGTTTCTACCTAGCTAAGCTGCCAAAGTATGTGCAACTTTCAACCTTGCCAAATAATTGTATCCCCACTGTAAGCAGCAGTACAACTCCTAGCTTTCCAGTCCACTACCACCAGCGACTTATCTTGAGAAACAACTTCAAGCTTAATAACAAAAGGTGAAAATACAGAAGAGAGAGCCTGCAGCCACTCTTCTATGTTAAGGCCCAATTTTAGTTGCTCTGAATATTCTATAATATTAATAAACTGAGCCAGAAGGGCAATGTTGTTGCCTTTCAAGTCCATTACTGTTGGTACCCATAGCAGCCCTGAACAAGGCTGCTCAGCATAGTATCAGTGCTGGTGTGGATTTACACCTCAGCATCTTTCCTTAGCTCAGTGATGTGAGAAAACAGAGTTTGGTCTGTAGATATCATATATGGAGTGACCACATACCAAACAGCAGGGGACAAACAACATAGCCTCTTCTAATTTTACTGACATCAGTAAAACTACGCTGATTTACATAAACAAATGATCTGGGCCTACAATTACAAGGTGGCTCATGTAGCTAAGGACTTTAAACCTGTACATCCAAAGCCAACACATTTAAGGTGTGACCTCTCCAGTGGCTTCCAGTGTATTTGAGAACAACATGGAAACAGTCTTGGGTGAACAAGGCACAGATAGTTACACTATGTCTGCATTACCAAGACACTGTGACATACAGAGGATGAATAAAAAAAAAAAAAAAATCATGTAGCATACTGCTTGATTATTAAATGAAAAAAATCTCTCCACGATATACAATAGCCAAGAAGGAAAGAAACAGATAATGACTTGAAACAAAATGTACAGTTTGAATTAGCTGAGATTTACAAAATGAGCAGCCAAGACCTGACACCTACCTGATGTCACTTAATAGCTTTCATACCTATGCTGTTTAAGCATGTGAAGACCTATTGCTTCTCTAAATAACTGTAGATAAATATGTGCATATTTATTTTATGTGCACTTCCTCTTGTTATCTGCCTCCAAAATAAAGATTTGCTGTAACAGCTTGGAAATTCCTAGAAAGTTTCTCAATCCAGTAATTCCCGGAAAACACAAAGATTCCTGGAAAGCACTTAAAATATTCTCCAAGTTCACAAAAAAACCCCCCACCTTACAGTAGAAAGCACTGACTTCCAGGAATTCCTAGAAAGCACGGAAAAATGCCTAGAAAGACTCTCAATCCAGGAATTCCCAGAAAGCTCTCAGATTTCTAGAAATAACTCAGAAATTCCTAGAATGCTTTTATATCCAGAGATTTCTAGGATGCACTGGAAAATTCCTATGAGCTAGGAATTCCTATGCTCTGTCACAGGACACATCAAAAGAGCTGGGAATATTCTTGCGAGTCTCCACATGGTAGAAGAGTGCGTGCCACAGGCATTGCACAAGAAACCTTGAGAGCCAGTATCCACCACTTAGAATAAGACAACCAAGAGGGCTCTCTGGTTAGGTTAATACTTGTGAGGCTTGATGAGCTGTCATGAATAGCCACATTTGGGGAGCACAAATTAACTGGAAAATGCTGTTTCTAATTCTTGTTTTCTGTGCAAACCAAATTCTGGAAGAATTTGTCTGATTGGGAGTATATTAAGAAAAAATGCTTTCATAACTAGTGTTTATATTGTCTTTGCAATGAAGTGATGCAATTCTACAATCACAAGAAAATATACTTTCAAAGAAACACAAATTAATTAAAAACGCAGAACAAACTAAACCAAAAGATAATAGAAGCTATTTATGCATGCACGTGTGCGTGTTGAAGCATTAAAATTAAATTTACTAGGTAAAATCCAACAAATAGACTGCCATAACTGCATCCAGAAATTTCTGTAATGTTTTCATCATATATAGCATACACAGAGAAGAAAAGCACCATCTTCATTCTTGTAACAGGATACACCTTTAAAAGGCTTATTTTTTTAATTCTCTTTGGAGAAACATGTATTCTATGGATATTGTTAAAATAATGTTGTGGCTAGATCATCAGCATACAACAGAAAAATTAGGGTCCAGTTCCAAGCTTTATCCCATACTTTTTGTATGATAACGACGAAAGCACTTAATGCCTATATTTCAATTTTCTTTTCACAAGGATGTACTGTATTGCACTGTCAGTATAGCACTGGTCAGTTCATTCCTGAGTCCTGTCTCTTTTTTTTCACCCAGTTTTGTGAGCTGAACCAAGCTTAATAGGTAGTAACACAGGACAAGGACTCTTGCAGTCGCAGCTATTATTAACTCCTATTTTAAGGTGCACTGATACTGTAATGTCAGCCATAGAAGAACCCAGACACAGAAAACACACTATGTGGAAAAAAATATGTCTGAGCTAAACTGAAAAAACAGGTAGGTCTCATTCCAATTGCAAAAAAGCCATTTACCGTTCCTAAATATTCTTTGTTAGGAGGGCCATTGAATAAAAAAGGAAAAGGAGCTGTTAGAGAATGTTATATGGTGCAAATGAGAGCACTGATAAGAGGGGACAGGAATGCTAATGACTGCTAATAATTAATATTTAGCATTTCTAAAGACTTTTCATCTGTAGACCTAAAAAGCTCTTCTTAAAAGCACACAACTGTTACTCTCTCCATTTAATAGATGAAGGAGGCAAAGAGGCTCTCCAATTTATTTGTATTTAAAAAGTGTACACTGATAGTGCCTAGGGACCTGCCAAGTACAAGTCCTGTTCTTCCAGGTTCTGTGCCAAAATCTTGTAATAAAATAGCTGCTGCCTCAAACAGTTTACAACTGAAATAGGCAGGATAATGAAAGGATGGGGAGAGAGGTTTAACATAAACATGGCATTAAGCATACAGCCCTTTTAGTAAGGGGTTTTGGGGGGGGAGGAGGGCAGGTGGATTGAAGGAGAGGCTAAAAGAAACACAAGCAAAACGGGACGCTGAAGGAAGTGAATGCTGATATGAATGACTAGATAGAGTTTAAAAGCATTATCAGGGAAATGTGGAATGTTGGCAAGATTAACAGAGGGAGAAAAAGCTGGTAAGTCATAAGGCAGAGGAAGTTCACTAAAATGGACAACTCTCTGCTGTTATTACATGAACTGAAGCACCCATATTTGATATCTCTTATTAGCCAAACTGATGCAACTCTTTTGCTGACTCCTCTCTGCATATACTTTCCCCAAAGCTGCCTGATAATGAATACCCTAGCGACTCTAAAAGAGGACTGATCCAGCAATGATGATGGCTACATCCACTCAGTGTACCAGGGTAAAATTTGCTAAACTGTGCATTCGGCTAGGGAAACTAATTTGCTGGAGCAATTAGGAAGTGAATTAGACTAGACATAGAGAAATATTTCCGTTTCTTTGTATATGCATTTGTGCGCATGACTGCCTCCAAGTATAGGGGTTCTTTGATTCTCCAAACTAGCGGGTGTTGCACTAACCTGAAAGTTTAAGAGGGCCTACTCAACTGGAAGAGGACAGTTTGATTAGACAAAGCCTATGTCTGAAGAGCTGTGGCGACAGACAAATGCCAGGAGGGAAAACACACAAAATATCCAGGACGTAAAGGAAAATCCTAAAAGTTATTCCCATTACAGCAGTTTTTAAGACATCCCATACCACTAGGCACTTTACAGGTACATGTTGTGAAACAGTCCTGCCTCACAGAGTTTCTCATCTAAACAGATATGAAAGACAGAGGCAAGAAAGAAAAATAGATGTACAGAGCAGGCCAGCAACTTGCTGAAGTCACCTAACAAGCTGATGGCCAAGAGATAGAAATAAAACCTTTAAAGTGATGGTATATTAGTCAGACCACTACAATTAAACTAGAAAAGTTCAAGAAGCTATTATCTGCTACTAAGACATAAGCTTTAGGCCACGTGAGCAATCCTGATGTATTTCTGTCCAGACTAAGTCAACTTAAACTACAGCTTGGGCTGGTTTTGGCTGGGATAGAGTTCATTTTCTTCATAGTAGCTAGTATGGGGCTCTGTTTTGGATTTGTGCTGGAAACAGTGTTGATAACACAGGGATGTTTTCGTTACTGCTGAGCAGTGCTTACACAGAGTCGAGGCCTTTTCTGCTTCTCACCCCACCCCACCAGCGAGCAGGCTGGGGGTGCACAAGGAGTTGGGAAGGGACACAGCCGGGACAGCTGACCCCAACTGACCCAAGGGATATTCCACACCGTATGACGTCATGCTCAGCATATAAAGCTCGGGGAAGAAGGAGCAAGGGGGGGATGTTTGGAGTGATGGCATTTGTCTTCCCAAGTAACAGTTACGCATGATGGAGCCCTGCTTTCCTGGGGATGGCTGAACACCTGCCTGCCAGTGGGAAGGAGTGAATGGATTCCTTGTTTTGCTTTGCTTGCATGTGCGGCTTTTGCTTTCCCTATTAAACTGTCTTTATCTCAGCCCACGAGTTTTCTCACTTTTACCCTTCCGCTTCTCTCCCCCATCCCACCGGGGGGCAGTGAGCAAGCGGCTGTGTGGGGCTTAGTTGCCAGCTGGGATTAAACCACGACAAACTGCAAGTGAGAAAGTGAAACTACAACTTAAACTCAGATGAAGTCAAAACACCACTAGAAATTTGAACTGACACTGATGATCAAATACTATGCGTGTGAGATGATACAGACTGTCTGAATACTACAGAACGTGTCAGTCAGTGTTTTCAGTGACACTGGTCTGCTAAAACAGAGGTGCAACATATAGAACTATATCATCTACATAAAACTCCTTGAAATAAATCCAAAATGGCATCATAAACTATAGTATTAATTTCATGAAGGCACACCTCTTTTTCTTCCTTTTTTGTACAACGGATACAAAAAACCCCACAATATTCCTTCCAGTAAGGTTGAAATTAAAATTGCATAGTCAGAAAATGACAGACCTTATTACAGGACAAACAGAGAGTAGGATGGTTTTCTGGAAAAGTCTTTGAGGAAATTAGACTGAATAGTCATCTGTGAAAACACATAGATAATGAGATTCTCATACTGATAAAGCAGAAATAAGTACATTTTGTTACCTTTGTGTTCAACATTTTTGGAATCTGCTGAAATACCATCCGATATTAGCATCTACAGCACAGGTAGGTTACAGATAGTTCAGAGAAGAGATCTATTAATAAAATGGTGACTCATGGGGTAATAATTGTGGAACTCAAACTACCTGGGCTAACACAGAAGATATCAGCTCGTTACATTCTGTGATGACCTAATGGGAAACAAATGTTTGATAGTAGGTACTTCAGCACAGCAGACAAAGACATTGCAAAAAGAAAGGGTGGGAAGTTAGAGCCAGGTAAGTTCAAATCAGAATTCTGTTACAGGGAGGGCAATGTCTTGCTGAAGCCACTACTAAGTCTAAATAGGCCCACTATCTAAAGTATAAGATATAATGTCCAAACCTGCATATGTAGAAATGTAGATACAGGTTTATCTAAAGGATAAGCTTCAGCTCAGAGAAGAATCCATTCAGTAAGATTCTCTGGTTTATGAGTGCACATTACGCTGGGGACAGAAAAATGTTCAAGCTTTATAAGCTCCCATAACTGTACAAAATCTTCTGCATTTTGATGGTAAAACAGAAAAATAAATCATGCCTGGACTCTAATGTGAGCCCTTGCAGAGATCATTTATATTCCTACCATCCAAACATATTTAACATAGTTTAGCATTTCTCTACTTACGAGGCCAAATTTTCAAAGCAGTGAGTGGGAGGTACATGCATAAAGCCTGTTACTTGTTAACAGTGTTTCTGCACGTACCTTCCATGATCCCCTTTGGAAATTTAGCCTATAATCTCCGCTTGTGTAATACGTCTGCTGTAGGTGTAGACATGACTGATGTAAAACATTACTTCCTATTCTCTTCAATTATGCCAAATAGTTTTTCATTTTCTTTTCCTTTTTTTTAAACTGAGAGTATTGCATTCAGGTCTGTATAGTAGTTCTGCTTGTCAAGATACAAGAACTTCTACACTCCATGCTCTGATTTCCAAGGCTTTGTATGTAGAAGGGGGCTGAAGACAGAGGAAAGAATAATTTTTCAATCTTTTGCTCATACCAAAGTTACTGTATAATGATGCCTGCTTACCAACCAAAAAAATCAATTTCATGTCACGTTTCATTACCCTCAAAATACATAGTTTTTCAATCAAAAGGAGGCATTGGGATTTAAAAAGGGGAGCAGCTTCCTTCTTTTTCTACATAATGCACATATAAAGAGATGGACAAAAATAGATTGAAAACTTGGGGAAACAAAAATAGCAAGCCTAGCAAAGCCACATAACTGGATTAATTCAATCGCTATGACATTACAGGAATAGGCTCTCTGTTTTCAATGAATTACAACGAGAAGTTGCAGCAGGAATCATTCCTCATGTTATAATGCTTAGCAGAAGTAGAAGCTTAACAGCTATTGTGATTTTGTTTCAGATTTTTATGTTGAGAATCCAGCAAAAGTAAAGTTTCAGTTGTTGAGTCCCTTTGCCCTTTTCTTTTCCCCTCTTCTGGCAAAATGCATTTTTAGCTGCCATAGCTAGAGTCAGCTGCCTCAAGAGACACCCTTGAAAAAGTCATAGATCATCCTACCAGTATATAAATATTCCAAAATACAAATAGAATGTAACGATGTATTATTTAATAATAGTTGTCACATCTTTGCTTAGACAAATAGCTGTGCAAACTGAATATTCAAAACACGTCAAAGCTAGAGCTGGCTGAAAAATTTGTAGTGAAATATTTTTACTCCATTGCAAACTCTGTTGTTGTGGAAACATCTTTATTTTAACCAAATTTTGATCAAGGGAGATTTCTCATTTCTACAATGGAATTTCTGACAAAAATCTGTATCCCATGATTCTTTATGCTGGGTCATCCCAAGATTTTTTTCCAGTCAGCTACACCATTTATGGGAGAATCTGTCTCCTTCATTTGTGGAAGAAGAACTAAAGGTCTATCAACATTCAAAGGGTATTTATGGCCAGATTCCAGTCCCATTCTCGTAAGATTCAGATATCAATCCATAACCTAAACTGTTCAAGACAGTACAGAATCACAGCACAAGCAACTACATGCTTTAGAGCTCTATGCATGACATGCAGAATATTAGAAACAACATTTATAAGAACAAAGACTAAAAATATAATATAGCTGTGGCCTTAGATTTGAAAGCTCATAAGAGCAGAGATTTACCATGCTTGCATATGTCAGTCAATCAAATAGTCCAAGCTATAGCCATAAATAGACAATGACAACATCCAAAACTACTGTAGTGTTTTTCTCCTGAAATTCATTAAACAATAAAGTCTCAAAACAATTTTGTTAAGAAATAAATTATCATTTAATCCATTTCACAGATGAATAAAGTCCTGGTCCAGAAATGATAATCAAACTGGGATATTTATCAGGGCAAAATCTGGAGCATTGTGTACGTATTTGAAAGTGACCTTCATCACTGGTCTCTTGCAAATTAAGTACATTTCACCATACATCCTATGACAATCTCATAGAAAACCAGCATATAAGCACCAAGCAGACAAATAATATGTGAAGATATTTTACAACTTGTTCATTTTATTGCTTAATCCTTAGAAGTAAACAATACACTTTAGGCAATAAATATAGTGCCAAACGGATAGGGAGAGATAAAAGACTGTCAGGAATATTGCCAAGATTGGTGTTTCTCTACAAAGGATATAGTATCTACAGTGTTGCCAAAATAAAACAGGGACAAGTGAGGACAGAAAACCATCTGGGCAGATTGCAGCAAAACAAAAAAATATTCTATACTGAGCTAAAATAAAAGAGAGAAAAGAATGAATCCAATAATCACAATCTAATAAATTCTCCATTACTAATTTTTATATCTGAAAAATATTATTCAATATCTAAAACTGCCTTAAAAGTATAACTTTTGTTTTTCTATTTGCAACCATTTCTATAATGTGATCAGGAAAAAATATTTTTGCAAAACACCATTTGTAAATATTTGGCCAATTAGCAGTCCTTTAAGGTTTTGACAATGGCAATTGTATTCCTACACTCAGATTGAGTACAGGATCATCATTAGTCTCGAGGGGTAATGGGTATCAGTATGGTCACTATAGTTTTTTGTATGATTTGTATCTCGGTGTATATTTCTGCTTATTTATACTAAATCTCTTTGGTAAAATGACTTAAAAAACTCAACTAAACAACCAAAAATAGCTAGCCCAAACAAATAAGGACCATGATCCAAAAAAGAAAAACTGGTCCAGAGTCTGTACAATCATTAGCCATCAACTGGACAGGGTTGCAAGTACAAATGCGTGTATAGCTCATATGCTCCTCATAGCTCTTCGTGACATTCACCAGCTGTCATACAACAGGGAAAGACCTCCTTCCCACTTATAATTAAAATCACTGTTGTTGTGTGGCTATTGACATTGAGTAGCCGTAAACTCACAGATTTGCACTATCATGTCACATTTGGTTTGCCAATAAATACATGACAAAGGTTGAAAAATGGATGCTTATATTTGGATTTTTGTAGTCCACATTGAGATGCCCAAATAAGTAACAAGGAATTCAAACAGTTAAGTACCTAGACCTTCCCATTTTCATCAGTAAAACACTTCACCATTAGAAGAAACACATGCAGTGGTGTTTCTTGCAGTTCATATCTTGGGGCATGTTTCTGTCAGCATATGAAAATGCTTCTTTTTTTTTTTTTTTTATTTCATATTGACTCCAATTTTGTATTACAAAGAAAGAAACTACTCCCTTCCGCCTTCCTCTGCCCCAGCCTCTCACAAAACTAGTAACATATGCCAGAGGTTCTGGGATAAAGCAAAAACTCAAATGCCACTTCATGGTCCAGAAAATATCTTCAAACTATTTCTGAATAACTCATTATGGATGAGGGAATTAGACTGCATCATGCCTTTGTGCGTGTCAGCATTTCCTATGCTTACCAATTTCAAGATACACAGATCTCACCAGATGGGTTGCTGAGGCAAAGGAAGTATCGTTGCAGCTTATAGGTAAAACCATATTTGCCAAGAGCTGCTATGTCATATCTATTTGTACAAATCATTTAGAGGGAAAATCTCATCTCTTAGGTCTCTAATTAGGTCCTCTCCAAGGCATTGAATGTCTCCTTGAAAGTGCTGAGCACTGTCAGCTTGTAAACTGAGGACACATGGCACCTTCCATCATCTGTAGTAAGTTTGTCTGCAATGCCAACTCAATTTGCAAATGGTTATTACTGTCTAAGAAACTATTGATCCCAGTTTCTTCTTAGGACATCTCTGCTAGCAGGATGAGACATGCATGTCCTCTTCATTTACTTGAGTAAGTCAGGTTTTAACCACTGAGGAACAGAATTTAACTAAGCTGGCTGACTTTACACTAAAACAGATGATGACCACACACATTCTGTTCCACCTGCAGGAATTCTAGGGCAGAAACCTCCAGCAGAGAGGCAGCTGGAGGGTAAGCATGGGGAAGGAAGGGGGGGGAGGGAAAAATGACAGGAACGTCTCCAACCTCTCCAGCTAGAAGACAGCATCTGGCTATGCCTTTAGGTTCTCAGAAAAAAACAATTTTTCAGTCATTGTACAAGGCAGAATGAATCTTAGCATTTAATAGTTCAAACGCTTATGGAAAAGAGTGAGAAAATTATTCTAAATCTTTCTTAACCTAACTTACAAAATATAAACATAATTAAACACTTAATTGTATTCCTTATTCTCATTGATTTAGTGTTGAACTTGGAAAATCCTGCCTTACATAAAGAAAATAGGGGTCAGATTAATTAAACCCACTGTTGTGGTCAGTTGCTGTTTCATAAATATTTGTTTAAAGGGTTTCTTTTATTTATTTAGCTCTATAAATAAAAAGCCTTGCTTATAACTCTCCATGAAATATCAAAATATCTTTGTCTTAAGAATCTGCTGGAGTTGAGCATTTGGGTTCTGAGCATTTCCAGCATTATCAGGTTAGAACAGAACAAACAGACTAAAGTCTGACATCAGCACTCTTCCCAGCAGGATACACTACTTTTTTCATTAGAATCTTTGAGCTTGAGATCAGACACAGGGAAAGATTAAAACAAATATGAATTTAATCAAGGGATTCTACTTTCCTGGTGTGGGAACAGGAACATGCTGACATAAATAGAGGACGAAGCACTAGGGCGTCTGAACCAAATCAAAGACGGCTTGCTTACCACTAACTGCTCAGATGATCCATATCATAACAACAAAAAGAAAAACAATTATTTATTCTTTTTGATGTTGCTGCTCAGAAGTAACTTCCTTTTTGAAGAGAGTAGGGTCAAAGCCAAGTTATTGTTTTTGCTTGAAACTTTGTCAGTGAGGGACTAAAAGTTATTAGGTATGACTTTCTTTGGGGATTTATGTGGGAAAGTTAGAGATGTTCATTTCTTGTGGGTAATAACTTGGAAAAAAAGAAACTAATTGTAAAATGAACTGAAATGTCATCATTGTTATGGAAAATCAGACCATTAAAGAAAAAAATAAAGCAGATAATGCATTGAAGCCTCCTAAAATAGATGGTACACAGCCAGCTCTCAGCCTGAGCTAATGGCCAAAGTCAAGCCTAGATACTACGTAACGCTGAGAAGATCCTGCAGTTAGAGATAAGTATGCTCAGCATTTGCAAATGAGTGGGTGCACAGAAAACTGAGATTTTTTCTAGTGCACTGCAGATTTAACAAATGGTCATCAAAGTCTCTTTTGATCTAATAGTCCTTGCAACTAATAAAACCAATTAGAAGGACAAAGTCAAATGGGATAGGCAAAATATGGGATAGGCAAAATAAAGTATCTGCAAAAAGACAGATTTGGTGATTTGAAAGAGTGTTTTCTACTATTTAAGATTCATTAGGACTCTGTCCTGAACCTTATAAAAGACATAAAGACAAATCATGCCCAGAAGAGTATGTATGTTAAATTTATATTCAGAAATAAACTGAAGAGTTTACATTTGCGTAACACACAAACATTAATGTTCATAACACGCTTTTCAAGTATACAAGCTTACTGCCCCCATTTTACAGATGAGGAAAGCGATGTTAACGTTCCAAGTGGGAAAAGAATCCACAGAGTGCTCAGATCTCAGCTGGAGACACATCCATTTTGCCTTATAGCTGCAAAATTATGTGGCACTGATATTCAAGAGAAAGAAACCCAAAACATGAACCCCAAGTAAGTGGAACTGAAGGTTCTTAGCACTTCACATGCCATGTAACTTGTCTCATTTTATTTGCAGCTCATGTCAGATATTTGGAGCTTAACATAACTTCCGATGGCTACAATACTCCAGACCTCCTCCCACTCCCACATTTTAGAAAGGGACAGAGCAGGTGCAGAACTATTATATGTTTACTTTATTGTAAAGGGAGATTGAAGTAATAATGTATTAGATTAAAATCTGGTTGCATTTACTAAGCTGCAAATTCAATGATAAGGGGATTTCACACCAAAATGGAAACAGCTTACAACTTGAGTTAACATGGAACCAAGCCACAAACTTCGCTGGGTACACTAACCCCAAATTCAGTCATGTTCAAAAACAGATCACAGTTTCTCTGTGTTGGCAATAGTGGAGTTGAGGCTAAAAGCCTGACAAGAGCTATCATTAGTGATACAATGAAGAAGACGTACTTTGAGAGTGAAAATGTTTCTCATTCTGCATAAAAAATAAAGAGAAAATCTAAGTTCATTTCACACAGGAGAAGCCAGAACCCATGCGACACACAATACCTAATGGCAAGCTCAAGCCAGCATGCTCCCTGGCAAGTACACACTTAAACAAAACGCATCCTTGGGAGGGCAGAATCTAGTGTTTCTCCTCTTCCTAGTAAGTGCACTAGTCCTTATACAGCATTTCCCAACTAATTAATTCATGAAACTATAAATATTAAACATGGCAATTTTACAACTCCAGAGCAAAACATCAAAAATGGTATCTTAGAAAACATTGAAGATTTTTGTTTGAGATAAAAAGATTTGACAAACAAAAGAAGCACAAAGCTGACAAGAATACTGTAGGGTCTTGGAGACAGACCTGGTGAGAGAAAGAAGGTGCTTATGAGGCAAATTTCTAGACAAAGTTCCCATTAGTTTGGTTTCCATGAGGAGAAAGAGGGGCAAGACCACAAAATACAGAGAGAGAGAGAAAAGTGAAAACAAAACCTGAAGAAATTGTCTAAAATCATAATAAATAGGGTCAATTAATACCTCAGACATCAAGGGAATAGGGTGTCTACAGTATTTAGGAGGAATGAGAGCCATGTATGAATAGCAACAAAACATGCAAGTAACAGTAACTGGAAGCTTTTTATCAGTAATAGGAAAGATGGTTGAAATTCAGTCAGTATACCTGTTTGATAAGGGCCAAGCCTAAGTATATCCTGGTGGTAACACTGTACAACATAGGCCTTCTTTTTCTGCCTTAAAGTTGGAAAGGCAGATGCCTCTGCATCTGACAGTAAAGAATCCCCTCTGTGTTCCCTGCACCTGATTCCTCTCTTTTCTTCAGCAGGAGGGATACTGTACTGGTGATGAGGGCACAAGCCACAACACAGAGCAGCTAAATCAGAAAACAACCTTGAGACACCTGATGGGGAATATACCAGGGGTAAAAAAAAGAAAAAATATCAATATTCAACCCCAAGAAGCTATAGGTCAGCAAAGCAGACCAAAACTATTTTAAAAAAGCAGAGTTAAAGAGGCAGCGAGGGAGGGACAAGAAACATACTGATGCAGCTGATTTAGTTCAAAGTAGAAATACAGAGGTAAACCAAATGCTTATTTTTAAGAAGGCACTTTCTAAAAATCAATCTCATTTTCAGTGTCTAAAATATAGGCTTCAAGAACACATAGAATCATAGAATAGTTTGGGTTAGAAGGGACCTCTAAAGGTCATCTAGTCCAACCCCCCTGCCGTGGGCAGGGACATCTTCAACTAGATCGGGTTGCTCAGAGCCCCGTCCAACCTGACTTTGAATGTTTCCAGGGATGGGGCATCCACCACCTCTCGGGGCAACCTGGGCCAGTGCTTCACCACCCTCAGTGTAAAAAATTTCTTCCTTGTATCTAGTCTAAATTGACCCCCCTTTAGTTTAAAGCCCCCTTGTCCTGTCGCAACAGGCCCTGCTAAAAAGTCTGCCGCCATCTTTCTTATAAGCCCCCTTTAAGTACTGACAGGCTGCAATAAGGTCTCCCCAAAGCCTTCTCTTCTCTAGGCTGAACAACCCCAACTCTCTCAGCCTTTCTTCATAGCAGAGGTGTTCCATCCTCCCGATCATTTTTGTGACCCTCCTCTGGACCCGCTCCAACAGGTCCATGTCTTTCTTATGTTGAGGGCTCCAGAGCTGGACACAGTACACATCAGCAGTGATTTTTGAAAAAGTGGGCCAAAGACTAGAAACCTGTCATACAATCCAGACCACTGTATCAAGTCTGGCACTACTGACAAAGAAACAATCCCTCAGTTGTCCCACGGATGTGGTTTAGGAGACTTAAACACATTATTCAGTCAAACTGTTAAAATCTTTGATTTTTGACATACCAAATGTTATTGAGAATGTTACAGACTGCAGCAGAGTCTGGAAATGTTTTTGAATTAACATTTACATTGTATGAGGAAAACGCAGGTCCTTACTCAGCTGACAGATCAACAGCTGGACTTGACAGATTCCATTTCACCTCCACAAAGAATGAGAGCAAATGAAAACAAAAACCAGCAAACAACTAAATAACATGACCTGGTCAGCTCTTAGGCAGTGAAGACAGTCATATAATGAGTATTTACAATACTAACAGTGCCTGAATGAAGACTATAATGGACATGTTTAACAAAAGCAGCAGTCCTTTGGGTGTGACCGAGGAGAGTTAATTTCAGTGACCTTAGTAATCACATATGACGTACCTGTGTGTACTTTGGAGCAGAGTGCACCAAAAATACTTTGGAGGCAAGACTGCCTGGAGTTGGTACACCCACATGGTACAACACAGCACTGTATAGAGATGCCTACCCCAGTTCCAAAAGCTGTTGAGCTGTTGGCACAGAATTATGACTGAACCAACACACCTCACTACTCAATAAAGCTAATTAACTCAGACTTATGTCACCCAGATATGGCTATAATTATATTAGTTGTATAGCTCCCGGCTATACAACTAGCATAGCTGGTGGTCTCTTTGGGATTTCTGCATTGTGCTCTACTGTACACCACAGACGTTCCAGTAGTTTGTCCAAGCTTCACCTCATGACTGATTATCACAACTTAGAGCTTAGATTACACAGCCTCAAAACACTGCAGTCACTGGTGATTCACAGAATTCAAATTTTGACATCTGTTCTTCAGCTGGAGTGCTCCTGAGCACAAACCAGCACTTCTGTAACAGCAAGATCAGATGTTCTCATTTAGAGAACACAGGACCAAAAATCATCCTGGCAAAAATTTGCGTGATGCCATTTTTATCTCCAGCTTCTCTTGAGATATCGGGTCTTCCCCATGTTCCTCATTTAAGTCCCAACACAGAGAACATACTCATTTCCATCACTCCAGCAGAAGTACAGAATACAAGGTCCAGAACTTCTGCTTTTGGGCTCTGAGCTAGGGGAGTGTTCCCTGCAACAACACTCAATAGGAAGCACATCTCCACTATATGTGACCCGCAACAGCAGAGGGCAAAGGAAGGGGTGAGAGAAATAAAGACTCTTGGGATCCCTATCCCTCCCTTTTTAAAAAATATAATTAGTCACCTTACTGCAGGACAACTCTTGAACAAGGAACGCTGCCCACGTTAGAGATCCCTGAGCTGGTCCCAAATGACTTGCTGCATCTATATGGTGCAATCCCATACAAACACGTTAGCTTAGATTCCCAAAACAATATAGCTGCCTTAGCAGGATCCTGCAGCCTGAATGCAAGACTCTGCTAATGCAGCTATTCTTGACATCAGGGATCTCTGATCCCTTCCGTAGCATAGGTAGCCATTTTAAAGGAAGAGTCACATGAATCCAGAATGGAAGTATTATACTTGCTGACATAGAGGGCTGTGATGAAGGGGAGGAAATGTTAATTGATGGAGGCAAGGCAAAATTAGAGAGGATCTAAGGCAAAAGCTCCAAAGAGGCAATAACTGCTCCTGCTTCACTTCCACACTACTCTGTCAGCCTTCTTATGTGTAGGATGTGAAGAACATGTACTCATGGCATAGGAAGGCAATGAGAAGACACAAGCAATTACTTAAAAATAAACAAACAACAAAACAACACAAATATGATGAGAAAAGTAATTTCAGTCTAGTAATAACAAGAAAGATCTGAGCTGGCTATTGGTATGAAGAATGAAATTTGAGGAATTGCACAGCTAGCAGGCAAGATAACCTACTCAACTTGACCTGCATCCCACTGCAAGCTGCAAGAACATTCCCACTCAGGACATGCACCTGCAAGGGAAAAAGGCCATCCTTGCTGGAAATATAACTAGCCAGGGGGTTATGGGAATTTCCCTATCTGCCCAAGTGGGTTTCCGTGCAGTAGAATCTAAATACATATTTGGTGGATTTATTTCAGGTAAAAAGAAGCTTCTGTAACAATTATCCATTATTGCAACAGTATAAACAATTGACATCTATTTGCCTTACTGTGAATAAAGCCTTCTTTATGATCCTTTTGAGAAGTCACGGGTGAAAAATTTGATTGTATTATTTTTCTTTTTACAAAGTCTTTGTGAGCTCTTCTCACTGACTTCTGAGAGAGATAAATATTTTTATGTCTTTGTTTAAAGAAAACAATAAAAAAGTGTGAATGCAGAAATCTTAGCAAAAGTCTTAGCAAAAAATATATAGGTTGAAAGCTTACAAAATGAATAAATTATAGCTGTGATTAAATTATAATTGTATAAATTATATATGTGATAACAATACTACTTTATAATTATTTCTACATCCTCAGGATATTTTTATCATTATCAGACTACAGCTCATCTTATTCTGCAGAATCCACACCCAAATTCTGCACTGCAGGATATCCAGTTAGCACCAGTTCAGCACTTCACTGCAATGCAGTAAGGTATTGTCTTTACTCCTGACATTTTAGAAGAATCATCTTATTTTCTTATATATACTCTTTTAAAATATATATATGCTATATACATACATTTATATATAAATAAAATGTAAGACCTACATAATGTTATATCTAATAGCTATCTTTAGCCATAGGAGTGGTTTCCTGGGAACTCTAATAGAAGGTTATAGTAAGGTTTACTGAATCCAGCTGACCTAAAACTAGTGAAATCCTTAGATTAACTTTACACAGTTATATACACGCAAATTGCACTCTCATCAAGGATTTCTATTTCTGTGTCTACACTAAGTACTAAAGAACTACTGTAAAGGATTGCAGAAGTCAAATATTTACAGATAGGAAATGCCAACAGAAAAGATGCTTGTGTGATCCTGAATCAAACTACTATACTTTACGGTACAATCTTCGATTACATGATTAAATGTCCTGAGGATCCCTGGCTCTTTCAGTACACATTATGAAAGTTGTTGGCTTACTTCAATAAGGATTATAACATTATTGATTATATAGTTCCAGACCTTGTTGAGCATTGCCATCTAACTCCTTACTACACAGGGAATATTCATTGCCTCAGCGGATTTTTTTGGTGTGATGATCATCACCACAGTAACTGTTTCACAAACAAATTAATTATGTCTTCCTAATACTACATTGAGACATAACATGGCAATAGCAGAAAACCCTCAGAGGCTGTGGGTTCTTAGAACTTAAAGGCCAATCTCAAATAAGTAAAGTCAATAACTGAGGTAAGATTAAGAGGTAGGCAAAGCATGATAAATTATTAAAGAAGAGGAGGAGTCTTAAGAACTTACAGACTGATAGACTTTACATGCTCCAGAAGTTGCTGCTTCCTCAGTTTCTTAGGCCATCCTTCTACTATGATAGCATATTTTTCTATTTTGACTGAATCAACTGAAATCCATGGTAAGAGAAATGTAGATGGGCCAGTCTAAAATCATCTTACTGCAGAGAAGATCTAGAAAAAAATATGATCAATGAAAAGTTATTAGCTTTATGTACACTAGATCCCAGGGGCAAGGTAACAAGTGTTTATCTGAAAGAAAAGCCCTGAGCTTTCAAAACTGCAGACGTTTCTTACTAGTTGGCCAGCAGTTTCTACAAAGTGTCTTGCAAGAAATACCAAAATTCCAGCAGACTGCATCTTTTTTATTCTGATCAGTAAACTTCCCATCATCAGTCAATAACAGCCAAACATACTGGTTCCTGTTATGTTTCCTCTCCAGTTGCTAAATGAACTATCCGCAGTTTTAGTTGGAATAGGTCTAGAATCCATCTAGATGTTCCCATCTTCATGAAAGGAGCGATAACAACAAAATTATTTTTCTCCTGTGGTAAAATTTCAGTGAAGATTTGGCAACACCTCATTCTTTACATCTTTCTTACATACACATCTTGACTAGCAGTGTACTTTACAAAAGGAAACCTCCACATTATTCCCCTTCTCTATAGGCAACCAAAATATCATAGTGATGTTGTCACATAAAAACCTGGATCCCCATATTTTCTTTAGTCTCCCTTGTGTTTATCTACCTCCATTCCATAGGTGACTTCATCCATTTCCATGCCCCACCAAACAACATAGCAAGCTTGCACCTGATTTTAATTAGGACACATTTCTCTTCTGTTTCTTTAAATTAGCACCTTAAAATATATGGCAAGAATTTTGATCTCTTCTAAATCTCTTTATAGGCCAGCTGTTTTTTTTGGTTTGTTTTTTTTTTTAAACTTTGGAAGGGCTTTTGAAACCAGCAAGCCTATGTCACTGAACCACAAAAAAGGATGTAAAGAAAAGGAGATGATACAGACAATTATTTGCTAATGAATAATCAAATGAACAGTTACAAAGTAATGTTAATGGAATATTGTTAATGTTATCATAAGAAGAATGTTTAATTGTTCAGATACACATGTTATTAAAGATTCCTCTTAACTTGTTCCATGAAGATCAACACTTGAATGGACACTCTGAT